>NW_028322235.1:4216875-4871250 GCF_059928025.1 Delphinapterus leucas
ATGACAGCTATAGTCCAAAAATATATTGAAGGAAGGCTGCGAAGACGACTTATTAGCGGGGCAGATTTGCAGGAAAACGATTTCAGGGGGCAGACGGGAATTTCATTTAAAGCATAGGAAAAGAGGCAGAACGTCGACAATGTTGCTCTTGGCCAAAAAGGGCGTATGCGTTTTTTCTTGAATATATTCAGGAAAAAACGCATACGCCCTTTTTGGCCAACCAAGCAGTCATGTTAAAGAAATGTGCAGTTCAATGAAGTCTCACTGCCCCCCGGTCAAAAGGGCCATCTGAAAAAAGTGTAAAATCCAGAAAGGCAGCACAGGCCATGGAGAACAGCGAGCCTTGTTATGCTGATGGGCGGGATGTAATTTGCCAACAGCCACTGTGGAGAAGTGTATGGTGTTTCCCGGAACACCGAAAAAACAAAGCTACGGAGCCTACGGCACTTCCACTTATGGTCCTATAGCTTAGGGAATTTAAAATCAAAAACACACAGCCACCCCAAAGTGTCGGACGGCTCTGTTTACAAGAACCTCGTCTACGGTACAAGTTAAATATCCCAGAATGTGAAAAATGGATAAAGAAGTTGTGGTACGTACGTACAATGGAATATCACTCAGCAATGAAATCTATGTCATCAGGCCTGTCGCGGCATAATGAGTGGATTCAGGTACGATGATTCTTAGTGAAATAAGTCACACAGAAAATGAAACATCGTAAGATATCACTACTACACGGAATGTAAACTTGGCTACACATGAACTGAATTACAAAACAGAGCAGGGTCTCAAATTTAGAAAACCAACTTATGCTTGCTTAAGGGGAAAGGTGAGTTGGGGTGCTGCATAAAACCAGAGATAGAAATTAGCACAGATACCTTTCCATAAGCCAAATATGTAATAGTCAAGACCTACCCCTTGCTCAACGAAATGGACTAAACACCCCATATTCAAAGCCTAGGAATACACCTGACTAGTAAGAATCTTCAAACCCATGGATTTATATGTCTCCGTAAGAGAATGAAGCGTGTGTACAGCGGCATGAATGCAGCATAGAAAATCCGATAAATCCCATTAACAAAATGAATTACACAAACAAAACCCAAGGACAGTGAAATAGAGAGCAATTCTTAAATAGTTCATTCAGGGCTTGTGATGCAACCTGGATTTACCACATCTAAACCCAGAGCTGAGTGAGACATAAGGTTGGGCACTTCGGGCTGATAGCATTGGTGAGGTTCGATGAGCAAATGCAGACCCTTTGAAGTCATACAGCATGGTACCCATTCCATGGGTCCCAACTCTCCAAGTTTAAGGGATTCTTCCTTCAGCTAAAACATGCATGGGAAACCCACAGTATGGTGCACCGTGTGACAGACAAACGTTTTCAAATGCATCTCAGTTTTCGTCCCCTTTTACTCGGGTTCGCCATTCCAGACCCTTTACGAACACTCTCCCCACTTGGAGAGTCAGTGCCTTTAACCTCCTGTTGGGCACAGTTTGCAATTTCTGCGCAAGATGAAAAGGAATAGGGGGAACGAATGAGAGACTAGCTCTAGGTGTCTGCACGGGCAAATTTAACGCTCATTTCCCACCAGGAAGAGGAATTAACCAAAGGCTCAGCATGCCGTGCCGGAACCAGATTAGGGCCTGAAGCAATCCTGTGGGTTTGCGGCCAGCTCACAAGATAGCGAGTTGAAGAAAGGAGCTCAGGGGCACTGTAGCTCACAAACCTGCCGAGTTATAAATGACAGCTATCGTCCAAAAATATATTGAAGGAAGGCTGCGAAGACGACTTGTAAGTGGGGCAGAATTGAAGGAAAACGATTTCAGGGGGTACACGGGAATTGCATTTAAAGCATAGGAAAAGAGGCAGAACGTCGACAGTGATGCTCTTGGCCAAAAAGTGCGTATGCGTTTTTTCCTGAATATATTCAGGAAAAAACGCATACGCCCTTTTTAGCTAACCAAGCAAGCATGTTAAAGAAATCTGCACTACAATGAAGTCTCACTGCCCCCCGGTCAAAAGGGCCATCTGAAAAAAGTGTAAAATCCAGAAAGGCAGCACAGGCCATGGAGAACAGCGAGCCTTGTTATGCTGATGGGCGGGATGTAAATTGCCAACAGCCACTCTGGAGAAGTGTTTGGTGTTTCCCGGAACACCGAAAAAACAAAGCTACGGAGCCTACGGCACTTCCACTTATGGTCCTATAGCTTAGGGAAATTAAAATCAAAAACACACAGCCACCCCAAAGTGTCGGACGGCTCTGTTTACAAGAACCTCGTCTACGGTACAAGTTAAATATCCCAGAATGTGAAAAATGGATAAAGAAGTTGTGGTACGTACGTACAATGGAATATCACTCAGCAATGAAATCTATGTCATCAGGCCCGTCGCGGCATAATGAGTGGATTCAGGTACGATGATTGTAAGTGAAATAAGTCACACAGAAAATGAAACATCATAAGATATCACTAATACACGGAATGTAAACTTGGCTACACATGAACTGAATTACAAAACAGAACAGGGTCTCAAATTTAGAAAACCAACTTATGCTTGCTTAAGGGGAAAGGTGAGTTGGGGTGCTGCATAAAACCAGAGATAGAAATTAGCACAGATACCTTTCCATAAGCCAAATATGTAATAGTCAAGACCTACCCCTTGCTCAACGAAATGGACTAAACACCCCATATTCAACGCCTAGGAATACACCTGACTAGTAAGAATCTTCAAACCCATGGATTTATATGTCTCCGTAAGAGAATGAAGCGTGTGTACAGCGGCATGAAAGCAGCAGAGAAAATCCGATAAATCCCATTATCAAAATGAATTACACAAACAAACCCAAGGACAGTGAAATAGAGAGCAATTCTTAAATAATTCATTCAGGGCTTGTGATGCAACCTGGATTTACCACATCTACACCCAGAGCTCAGTGAGACATAAGGTTGGGCACTTCGGGCTGATAGCATTGGTGAGGTTCGATGAGCAAATGCAGACCCTTTGAAGTCAAACAGCATGGTACCCATTCCATGGGTCCCAACTCTCCAAGTTTAAGGGATTCTTCCTTCAGCTAAAACATGCATGGGAAACCCACAGTATGGTGCACCGTGTGACTGGCAAACGTTTTCAAATGCATCTCAGTTTTCGTCCCCTTTTACCTGGGTTCACCATTCCAGACCCTTTACGAACACTCTCCCCACTTGGAGAGTCAGTGCCTTTAACCTCCTGTTGGGCACAGTTTGCAATTTCTGTGCAAGATGAAAAGGAATAGGGAGAACGAATGAGAGACTAGCTCTAGTTGTCTGCACGGGCAAATTTAACGCTCATTTCCCACCAGGAAGAGGAATTAACCAAAGGCTCAGCATGCCGTGCCCAGATTAGGGCCTGAGGCAATCCTGTGGGTTTGCGGCCAGCTCACAAGATAGCGAGTTGAAGAAATGAGCTCAGGGCCACTGTAACTCACAAACCTGCAGAGTTATAAATGACAGCTATCCTCCAAAAATATATTGAAGGAAGGCTGCGAAGACGACTTGTAAGTGGGGCAGAATTGCAGGAAAACGATTTCAGGGGGTAGACGGGAATTGCATTTAAAGCATAGGAAAAGAGGCAGAACGTCCACAATGATGCTCTTGGCCAAAAAGGGCGTATGCGTTTTTTCCTGAATATATTCAGGAAAAAACGCATACGCCCTTTTTGGCCAACCAAGCAAGCATGTTAAAGAAATCTGCACTACAATGAAGTCTCACTGCCCCTCGGTCAAAAGGGCCATCTGAAAAAAGTGTAAAATCCAGAAAGGCAGCACAGGCCATGGAGAACAGGGAGCCTTGTTATGCTGATGGGCGGGATGTAAATTGCCAACAGCCAGTCTGGAAAAATGTATGGTGTTTCCCGGAACACCGAAAAAACAAAGCACCGGAGCCTACGGCAATTCCCCTTATGGTCCTATAGCTTAGGGAAATTAAAATCAAAAACACACAGCCACCCAAATGTCTCGGGCGGCTCTGTTTACAAGAACCTCGACTATGGTACAAGTTAAATATCCCAGAATGTGAAAAATGGATAAAGAATTTGTGGTACGTACGTACAATGGAATATCACTCAGCAATGAAATCTATGTCATCAGGCCCGTCGCGGCATAATGAGTGGATTCAGGTACGATGTTTCTAAGTGAATTAAGTCACACAGAAAATGAAACATCATAAGATGTCACTAATACACGGAATGAAAACTTGGCTACACATGAACTGAATTACAAAACAGAACAGGGTCTCAAATTTAGAAAACCAACTTATGCTTGCTTAAGGGGAAAGGTGAGTTGGGGTGCTGCATAAAACCAGAGATAGAAATTAGCACAGATACCTTTCCATAAGCCAAATATGTAATAGTCAAGACCTACCCCTTGCTCAACGAAATGGACTAAACACCCCATATTCAACGCCTAGGAATACACCTGACTAGTAAGAATCTTCAAACCCATGGATTTATATGTCTCCGTAAGAGAATGAAGCGTGTGTACAGCGGCATGAATGCAGCAGAGAAAATCCGATAAATCCCATTATCAAAATGAATTACACAAACAAAACCCAAGGACAGTGAAATAGAGAGCAATTCTTAAATAATTCATTCAGGGCTTGTGATGCAACCTGGATTTACCACATCTACACCCAGAGCTGAGTGAGACATAAGGTTGGGCACTTCGGGCTGATAGCATTGGTGAGGTTCGATGAGCAAATGCAGACCCTTTGAAGTCATAATGCATGGTACACATTCCATGGGTCCCAACTCTCCAGGTTTATGGGATACGTCCTTCAGCTAAAACATGCATGGGAAACCCGCAGTATGGTGCACCGTGTGACCGGGAATCGATTTCAAATACATCTCAGTTTTGGTCCACTTTTTCTCGGGTTCACCATTCCAGACACTTTACTAACACTCTCCCCACTTGGAGAGTCAGTGCCTTTAACTTCAGGTTTGGCACAGTTTGCAATTTCTGCGCAAGATAAACAGGTATATGGAGAAACAATGAGAGACTAGCTGTAGGTGTCTGCACGGGCAAATTTAACTCTCATTTCCCACTAGGATGATGAATTAACCAAAGGGTCAGCATGCCGTGCCGGAACAAGATTAGGGCCTGAAGCAATCCAGCGTGTTTGCGGCCAGCTCACAAGATAGCGAGTTGAAGAAAGGAGCTCAGGGGCACTGTAACACACAAACCTGCAGAGTTATAAATGACAGCTATCGTCCAAAAATATATTGAAGGAAGGCTGCGAAGACGACTTGTAAGCGGGGCAGAATTGCAGGAAAACGATTTCAGGGGGTAGACGGGAATTGCATTTAAAGCATAGGAATAGAGGCAGAACGTCGAGAATGATGCTCTTGGCCAAAAAGGGCGTATGCGTTTTTTCCTGAATATATTCAGGAAAAAACGCATACGCCGTTTTTGGCCAACCAAGCAAGCATGTTAAAGAAATCTGCACTACAATGAAGTCTCACTGCCCCCCGGTCAAAAGGGCCATCTGAAAAAAGTGTAAAATCCAGAAAGGCAGCACAGGCCATGGAGAACAGGGAGCCTTGTTATGCTGATGGGTGGGTTGTAAATTGCCAACACCCACTCTGGAGTAGTGTATGGTGTTTCCTGGAACACCTAAAAAACAAAGCAATGGAGCCTACGGCACTTCCACTTATGGTCCTATAGCTTAGGGGAATTAAAATCAAATATGCACAGCCACCCCAAAGTGTCGGACGGCTCTGTTTACAAGAACCTCCTCTACAGTAAAATTTAAATATCCCAGAATGTGAAAAATGGATAAAGAAGCTGTGGTACGTACGTACAATGGAATATCACTCAGCAATGAAATCTATGTCATCAGGGCCGTCGCGGCATAATGAGTGGATTCAGGTACGATGATTCTAAGGGAAATAAGTCACACAGAAAATGAAACATCATAAGATATCACTAATACAC
Organism: Delphinapterus leucas; assembly: GCF_059928025.1. Lineage (NCBI taxonomy): Eukaryota > Metazoa > Chordata > Mammalia > Artiodactyla > Monodontidae > Delphinapterus > Delphinapterus leucas. Next base: position 4,222,848 of record NW_028322235.1, read on the forward strand.
GGAATGTAAACTTGGCTACACATGAACTGAATTACAAAACAGAACAGGGTCTCAAATTTAGAAAACCAACTTATGCTTGCTTAATGGGAAAGGTGAGTTGGGGTGCTGCATAAAACCAGAGATAGAAATTAGCACAGATACCTTTCCATAAGCCAAATATGTAATAGTCAAGACCTACCCCTTGCTCAACGAAATGGATTAAACACCACATATTCAACGCCTAGGAATACACCTGACTAGTAAGAATCTTCAAACCCATGGATTTATATGTCTCCGTAAGAGAATGAAGCGTGTGTACAGCGGCATGAAAGCAGCAGAGAAAATCCGATAAATCCCATTATCAAAATGAATTACACAAACAAAACCCAAGGACAGTGAGATAGAGAGCAATTATTAAATAATTCATTCAGGGCTTGTGATGCAACCTGGATTTACCACATCTACACCCAGAGCTGAGTGAGACATAAGGTTGGGCACTTCGGGCTGATAGCATTGGTGAGGTTCGATGAGCAAATGCAGACCCTTTGAAGTCATACAGCATGGTACCCATTCCATGGGTCCCAACTCTCCAAGTTTAAGGGATTCTTCCTTCAGCTAAAACATGCATGGGAAACCCACAGTATGGTGCACCGTGTGACTGGCAAACGTTTTCAAATGCATCTCAGTTTTCGTCCCCTTTTACTCGGGTTCACCATTCCAAACCCTTTACTAACACTCTCCCCACTTGGAGAGTCAGTGCCTTTAACCTCCTGTTGGGCACAGTTTGCAATTTCTGCGCAAGATGAAAAGGAATAGGGAGAACGAATGAGAGACTAGCTCTAGGTGTCTGCAAGGGCAAATTTAACGCTCATTTCCCACCAGGAAGAGGAATTAACCAAAGGCTCAGCATGCCGTGCCGGAACCAGATTAGGGCCTGAAGCAATCCTGTGGGTTTGCGGCCAGCTCACAAGATAGCGAGTTGAAGAAAGGAGCTCAGGGGCACTGTAACTCACAAACCTGCAGAGTTATAAATGACAGCTATCGTCTAAAAATATATTGAAGGAAGGCTGCGAAGACGACTTGTAAGCGGGACAGATTTGCAGGAAAACGATTTCAGGGGGTAGACGGGAATTGCATTTAAGCATAGGAAAAGAGGCAGAACGTCGACAATGATGCTCTTGGCCAAAAAGGGCGTATGCGTTTTTTCCTGAATATATTCAGGAAAAAACGCATACGCCCTTTTTGGCCAACCAAGCAAGCATGTTAAAGAAATCTGCACTACAATGAAGTCTCACTGCCCCCCGGTCAAAAGGGCCATCTGAAAAAAGTGTAAAATCCAGAAAGGCAGCACAGGCCATGGAGAACAGGGAGCCTTGTTATGCTGATGGGCGGGATGTAAATTGCCAACAGCCACTCTGGAGAAGTGTATGGTGTTTCCCGGAACACCGAAAAAACAAAGCTATGGAGCCTACGGCACTTCCACTTATGGTCCTATAGCTTAGGGAAATTAAAATCAAAAACACACAGCCACCCCAAAGTGTTGGACGGCTCTGTTTACAAGAACCTCGTCTACGGTACAAGTTAAATATCCCAGAATGTGAAAAATGGATAAAGAAGTTGTGGTACGTACGTACAATGGAATATCACTCAGCAATGAAATCTATGTCATCAGGCCCGTCGCAGCATAATGAGTGGATTCAGGTACGATATTCTAAGGGAAATAAGTCACACAGAAATTGAAACATCATAAGATATCACTAATACACGGAATGTAAACTTGGCTACACATGAACTGAATTACAAAACAGGACAGGGTCTCAAATTTAGAAAACCAACTTATGCTTGCTTAAGGGGAAAGGTGAGTTGGGGTGCTGCATAAAACCAGAGATAGAAATTAGCACAGATACCTTTCCATAAGCCAAATATGTAATAGTCAAGACCTACCCCTTGCTCAACGAAATGGACTAAACACCCCATATTCAACGCCTAGGAATACACCTGACTAGTAAGAATCTTCAAACCCATGGATTTATATGTCTCCGTAAGAGAATGAAGCGTGTGTACAGCGGCATGAATGCAGCAGAGAAAATCCGATAAATCCCATTATCAAAATTAATTACGCAAACAAAACGCAAGGACAGTGAAATAGAGAGCAATTCTTAAATAATTCATTCAGGGCTTGTGATGCAACCTGGATTTACCACATCTACACCCAGAGCTGAGTGAGACATAAGGTTGGGCACTTCGGGCTGATAGCATTGGTGAGGTTCGATGAGCAAATGCAGACCCTTTGAAGTCATACAGCATGGTACCCATTCCATGGGTCCCAACTCTCCAAGTTTAAGGGATTCTTCCTTCAGCTAAAACATGCATGGGAAACCCACAGTATGGTGCACCGTGTGACTGGCAAACGTTTTCAAATGCATCTCAGTTTTCGTCCCCTTTTACTCGGGTTCACCATTCCAGACCCTTTACGAACACTCTCCCCACTTGGAGAGTCAGTGCCTTAACCTCCTGTTGGGCACAGTTCGCAATTTCTGCGCAAGATGAAAAGGAATAGGGAGAACGAATGAGAGACTAGCTGTAGGTGTCTGCACGGGCAAATTTAACGCTCATTTCCCACCAGGAAGAGGAATTAACCAAAGGCTCAGCATGCCGTGCCGGAACCAGATTAGGGCCTGAAGCAATCCAGTGGGTTTGCGGCCAGCTCACAAGATAGCGAGTTGAAGAATGGAGCTCAGGGGCACTGTAACTCACAAACCTGCTGAGTTATAAATGACAGCTATCGTTCAAAAATATATTAAAGGAAGGCGGCGAAGACGACTTGTAAGCGGGACAGATTTGCAGGAAAACGATTTCAGGGGGTAGACGGGAATTGCATTTAAAGCATAGGAAAAGAGGCAGAACGTCGACAATGATGCTCTTGGCCAAAAAGGGCGTATGCGTTTTTTCCTGAATATATTCAGGAAAAAACGCATACGCACTTTTTGGCCAACCAAGCAAGCATGTTAAAGAAATCTGCACTACAATGAAGTCTCACTGCCCCCCGGTCAAAAGGGCCATCTGAAAAAAGTTCAAAATCCAGAAAGGCAGCACAGGCCATGGAGGACTGCGAGCCTTGTTATGCTGATGGGCGGGATGTAAATTGCCAACAGCCACTCTGGAGAAGTGTTTGGTGTTTCCCGGAACACCGAAAAAACAAAGCTACGGAGCCTACGGCACTTCCACTTATGGTCCTATAGCTTAGGGAAATTAAAATCAAAAACACACAGCCACCCCAAAGTGTCGGACGGCTCTGTTTACAAGAACCTCGTCTACGGTACAAGTTAAATATCCCAGAATGTGAAAAATGGATAAAGAAGTTGTGGTACGTACGTACAATGGAATATCACTCAGCAATGAAATCTATGTCATCAGGGCCGTCGCGGCATAATGAGTGGATTCAGGTACGATGATTCTAAGGGAAATAAGTCACACAGAAAATGAAACATCATAAGATATCACTACTACACGGAATGTAAACTTGGCTACACATGAACTGAATTACAAAACAGAACAGGGTCTCAAATTTAGAAAACCAACTTATGCTTGCTTAATGGGAAAGGTGAGTTGGGGTGCTGCATAAAACCAGAGATAGAAATTAGCACAGATACCTTTCCATAAGCCAAATATGTAATAGTCAAGACCTACCCCTTGCTCAACGAAATGGATTAAACACCACATATTCAACGCCTAGGAATACACCTGACTAGTAAGAATCTTCAAACCCATGGATTTATAAGTCTCCGTAAGAGAATGAAGCGTGTGTACAGCGGCATGAAAGCAGCAGAGAAAATCCGATAAATCCCATTATCAAAATGAATTACACAAACAAAACCCAGGGACAGTGAGATAGAGAGCAATTATTAAATAATTCATTCAGGGCTTGTGATGCAACCTGGATTTACCACATCTACACCCAGAGCTGAGTGAGACATAAGGTTGGGCACTTCGGGCTGATAGCATTGGTGAGGTTCGATGAGCAAATGCAGACCCTTTGAAGTCATACAGCATGGTACCCATTCCATGGGTCCCAACTCTCCAAGTTTAAGGGATTCTTCCTTCAGCTAAAACATGCATGGGAAACCCACAGTATGGTGCACCGTGTGACTGGCAAACGTTTTCAAATGCATCTCAGTTTTCGTCCCCTTTTACTCGGGTTCACCATTCCAGACCCTTTACGAACACTCTCCCGACTTGGAGAGTCAGTGCCTTTAACCTCCTGTTGGGCACAGTTTGCAATTTCTGCGCAAGATGAAAAGGAATAGGGAGAACGAATGAGAGACTAGCTCTAGGTGTCTGCAAGGGCAAATTTAACGCTCATTTCCCACCAGGAAGAGGAATTAACCAAAGGCTCAGCATGCCGTGCCGGAACCAGATTATGGCCTGAAGCAATCCTGTGGGTTTGCTGCCAGCTCACAAGATAGCGAGTTGAAGAAAGGAGCTCAGGGGCACTGTAACTCACAAACCTGCAGAGTTATAAATGACAGCTATCGTCCAAAAATATATTAAAGGAAGGCTGCGAAGACGACTTGTAAGCGGGACAGATTTGCAGGAAAACGATTTCAGGGGGTAGACGGGTATTGCATTTAAGCATAGGAAAAGAGGCAGAACGTCGACAATGATGCTCTTGGCCAAAAAGGGCGTATGCGTTTTTTCCTGAATATATTCAGGAAAAAACGCATACGACCTTTTTGGCCAACCAAGCAAGCATGTTAAAGAAATCTGCACTACAATGAAGTCTCACTGCCCCCCGGTCAAAAGGGCCATCTGAAAAAAGTGTAAAATCCAGAAAGGCAGCACAGGCCATGGAGAACAGGGAGCCTTGTTATGCTGACGGGCGGGATGTAAATTGACAACAGCCACTCTGGAGAAGTGTATGGTGTTTCCCGGAACACCGAAAAAACAAAGCTACGGAGCCTACGGCACTTCCACTTATGGTCCTATAGCTTAGGGAAATTAAAATAAAAAACACACAGCCACCCCAAAGTGTCGGACGGCTCTGTTTACAAGAACCTCGTCTACGGTACAAGTTAAATATCCCAGAATGTGAAAAATGGATAAAGAAGTTGTGGTACGTACGTACAATGGAATATCACTCAGCAATGAAATCTATGTCATCAGGCCCGTCGCGGCATAATGAGTGGATTCAGGTACGATATTCTAAGTGAAATAAGTCACACAGAAAATGAAACATCATAAGATATCACTAATACACGGAATGTAAACTTGGCTACACATGAACTGAATTACAAAACAGAACAGGGTCTCAAATTTAGAAAACCAACTTATGCTTGCTTAAGGGGAAAGGTGAGTTGGGGTGCTGCATAAAACCAGAGATAGAAATTAGCACAGATACCTTTCCATAAGCCAAATATGTAATAGTCAAGACCTACCCCTTGCTCAACGAAATGGACTAAACACCCCATATTCAACGCCTAGGAATACACCTGACTAGTAAGAATCTTCAAACCCATGGATTTATATGTCTCCGTAAGAGAATGAAGCGTGTGTACAGCGGCATGAATGCAGCAGAGAAAATCCGATAAATCCCATTATCAAAATGAATTACACAAACAAAACCCAAGGACAGTGAAATAGAGAGCAATTCTTAAATAATTCATTCAGGGCTTGTGATGCAACCTGGATTTACCACATCTACACCCAGAGCTGAGTGAGACATAAGGTTGGGCACTTCGGGCTGATAGCATTGGTGAGGTTCCATGAGCAAATGCAGACCCTTTGAAGTCATACAGCATGGTACCCATTCCATGGGTCCCAACTCTCCAAGTTTAAGGGATTCTTCCTTCAGCTAAAACATGCATGGGAAACCCACAGTATGGTGCACCGTGTGACTGGCAAACGTTTTCAAATGCATCTCAGTTTTCGTCCCCTTTTACTCGGGTTCACCATTCCAGACCCTTTACGAACACTCTCCCCACTTGGAGAGTCAGTGCCTTTAACCTCCTGTTGGGCACAGTTTGCAATTTCTGCGCAAGATGAAAAGGAATAGGGAGAACCAATGAGAGACTAGCTCTAGGTGTCTGCACGGGCAAATTTAACGCTCATTTCCCACCAGGAAGAGGAATTAACCGAAGGCTCAGCATGCTGTGCCGGAACCAGATTAGGGCCTGAAGCAATCCTGAGGGTTTGCGGCCAGCTCACAAGAAAGCGATTTGAAGTAAGGAGCTCCGGGGCACTGTAATTCAAAACCTGCAGTGTTGTAAATGACAGCTACCGTCCAAAAATATATTGAAGGAAGGCTGCGAAGAGGACTTGAATGCGGGGCAGAATTGCAGGAAAACGATTTCAGAGGGTAGACTGGAATTGCATTTAAAGCATAGGAAAAGAGGCAGAACGTCGACAATGATGCACTTGGCCAAAAAGAGCGTATGCGTTTTTTCCTGAATATATTCAGGAAAAAACGCATACGCACTTTTTGGCCAACCAAGCAACCATGTTAAAGAAATCTGCACTAAAATGAAGTCTCACTGCCCCCCGGTCAAAAGGGCCATCTGAAAAAAGTGTAAAATCCAGAAATGCAGCACAGGCCATGGAGAACAGGGAGCCTTGTTATGCTGATGGGTTGGATGTAAATTGCCAACAGCCACTCTGGAGAAGTGTATGGTGTTTCCTGAAACACCTAAAAAACAAAGCAACGGAGCCTACGGCACTTCCACTTTTGGTCCTATAGCTTAGGGAAATTAAAATCAAAAACACACAGCCACCCCAAAGTTTCAGACGGCTCTGTTTACAAGAACCTCGTCTACGGTACAAGTTAAATATCCCAGAATGTGAAAAATGGATAAAGAAGTTGTGGTACGTACGTACAATGGAATATCACTCAGCAATGAAATCTATGTCATCAGGCCCGTCGCGGCATAATGAGTGGATTCAGGTACGATGATTCTAAGTGAAATAAGTCACACAGAAAATGAAACATCATAAGATATCACTACTACACGGAATGTAAACTTGGCTACACATGAACTGAATTACAAAACAGAACAGGGTCTCAAATTTAGAAAACCAACTTATGCTTGCTTAAGGGGAAAGGTGAGTTGGGGTGCTGCATAAAACCAGAGATAGAAATTAGCACAGATACCTTTCCATAAGCCAAATATGTAATAGTCAAGACCTACCCCTTGCTCAACGAAATGGACTAAACACCCCATATTCAACGCCTAGGAATACACCTGACTAGTAAGAATCTTCAAACCCATGGATTTATATGTCTCCGTAAGAGAATGAAGCGTGTGTACAGCGGCATGAATGCAGCAGAGAAAATCCGATAAATCCCATTATCAAAATGAATTACACAAACAAAACCCAAGGACAGTGAAATAGAGAGCAATTCTTAAATAATTCATTCAGGGCTTGTGATGCAACCTGGATTTACCACATGTACACCCAGAGCTGAGTGAGACATAAGGTTGGGCACTTTGGGCTGATAGCATTGGTGAGGTTCGATGAGCAAATGCAGACCCTTTGAAGTCATACAGCATGGTACCCATTCCATGGGTCCCAACTCTCCAACTTTAAGGGATTCTTCCTTCAGCTAAAACATGCATGGGAAACCCACAGTATGGTGCAACGTGTGACTGGCAAACTTTTCAAATGCATCTCAGTTTTCGTCCCCTTTTACACGGGTTCACCATTCCAGACCCTTTACGAACACTCTCCCCACTTGGAGAGTCAGTGCCTTTAACCTCCTGTTGGGCACAGTTTGCAATTTCTGCGCAAGATGAAAAGGAATAGGGAGAACGAATGAGAGACTAGCTCTAGGTGTCTGCACGGGCAAATTTAACGCTCATTTCCCACCAGGAAGAGGAATTAACCAAAGGCTCAGCATGCCGTGCCGGAACCAGATTAGGGCCTGAGGCAATCCTGTGGGTTTGCGGCCAGCTCACAAGATAGCGAGTTGAAGAAATGAGCTCAGGGGCACTGTAACTCAAAAACCTGCAGAGTTATAAATGACAGCTATCGTCCAAAAATATATTGAAGGAAGGCTGCGAAGACGACTTGTAAGTGGGGCAGAATCGCAGGAAAACAATTTCAGGGGGTAGACGGGAATTGCATTTAAAGCATAGGAAAAGAGAAAGAACGTCGACAATGATGCTCTTGGCCAAAAAGGGCGTATGCGTTTTCTCCTGAATATATTCAGGAAAAAACGCATACGCCCTTTTTGGCCAACCAAGCAAGCATGTTAAAGAAATCTGCACTACAATGAAGTCTCACTGCCCCCCGGTCAAAAGGGCCATCTGAAAAAAGTGTAAAATCCAGAAAGGCAGCACAGGCCAAGGAGAACAAGGAGCCTTGTTATGCTGATGGGCGGGATGTAAATTGCCAACAGCCACCCTGGAGAAGTGTATGGTGTTTCCCGGAACACCGAAAAAACAAAGCTACGGAGCCTACGGCACTTCCACTTATGGTCCTATAGCTTAGGGAAATTAAAATCAAAAACACACAGCCACCCCAAAGTGTCGGACTGCTCTGTTTACAAGAACCTCGTCTACGGTACAAGTTAAATATCCCAGAATGTGAAAAATGGATAAAGAAGTTGTGGTACGTACGTACAATGGAATATCACTCAGCAATGAAATCTATGTCATCAGGCCCGTCGCGGCATAATGAGTGGATTCAGGTACGATGATTCTAAGTGAAATAAGTCACACAGAAAATGAAACATCATAAGATATCACTAATACACGGAATGTAAACTTGGCTACACATGAACTGAATTACAAAACAGAACAGGGTCTCAAATTTAGAAAACCAACTTATGCTTGCTTAAGGGGAAAGGTGAGTTGGGGTGCTGCATAAAACCAGAGATAGAAATTAGCACAGATACCTTTCCATAAGCCAAATATGTAATAGTCAAGACCTACCCCTTGCTCAACGAAATGGACTAAACACCCCATATTCAACGCCTAGGAATACACCTGACTAGTAAGAATCTTCAAACCCATGGATTTATATGTCTCCGTAAGAGAATGAAGCGTGTGTACAGCGGCATGAATGCAGCAGAGAAAATCCGATAAATCCCATTATCAAAATGAATTACACAAACAAAACCCAAGGACAGTGAAATAGAGAGCAATTCTTAAATAATTCATTCAGGGCTTGTGATGCAACCTGGATTTACCACATCTACACCCAGAGCTGAGTGAGACATAAGGGTGCGCACTTCGGGCTGATAGCATTGGTGAGGTTCGATGAGCAAATGCAGACCCTTTGAAGTCATACAGCATGGTACCCATTCCATGGGTCCCAACTCTCCAAGTTTAAGGGATTCTTCCTTCAGCTAAAACATGCATGGGAAACCCACAGTATGGTGCACCGTGTGACTGGCAAACGTTTTCAAATGCATCTCAGTTTTCGTCCCCTTTTACTCGGGTTCACCATTCCAGACCCTTTACGAACACTCTCCCCACTTGGAGAGTCAGTGCCTTTAACCTCCTGTTGGGCACAGTTTGCAATTTCTGCGCAAGATGAACAGGAAGAGGGAGAACCAATGAGAGACTAGCAGTAAGTGTCTGCACGGGCAAATTTAATGCTCATTTCCCACCAGGAAGAGGAATTAAGCAAAGGATCAGCATGCCGTGCCGGAAACAGATTAGGGCCTGAAGCAATCCTTCGGGTTTGCGCCCAGCTCACAAGTTGCGAGTTGAAGAAAGGAGCTCAGGGGCACTGTAACTCACAAACATGCAGAGTTATAAATGACAGCTATCGTCCAAAAATATATTGAAGGAAGGCTGCGAAGACGACTTGTAAGCGGGGCAGAATTGCAGGAAAACGATTTCAGGGGGTAGACGGGAATTGCATTTAAAGCATAGGAAAAGAGGCAGAACGTCGACAATGATGCTCTTGGCGAAAAAGGGTGTATGCGTTTTTTCCTGAATTTATTCAGGAAATAAAGCATATGCGCTTTTTGGCCAACCAAGCAAGCATGTTAAAGAAATCTGCACTACAATGAAGTCTCACTGCCCCCCGGTCAAAAGGGCCATCTGAAAAAAGTGTAAAATCCAGAAAGGCAGCACAGGCCATGGAGAACAGGGAGCCTTGTTATGCTGATGGGCGGGATGTAAATTGCCAACAGCCAGTCTGGAAAAATGTATGGTGTTTCCGGGAACATCTAAAAAACAAAGCAACGGAGCCTATGGCACTTCCCCTTATGGTCCTATAGCTTAGGAAAGTTAAAATCAAAAACACACAGCCACCCCAAAGTGTCGGACGGCTCTGTTTACAAGAACCTCGTCTACGGTACAAGTTAAATATCCCAGAATGTGAAAAATGGATAAAGAAGTTGTGGTACGTACGTACAATGGAATATCACTCAGCAATGAAATCTATATCATCAGGCCCGTCGCGGCATAATGAGTGGATTCAGGTACGATATTCTAAGTGAAATAAGTCACACAGAAAATGAAACATCATAAGATATCACTACTACACGGAATGTAAACTTGGCTACACATGAACTGAATTACAAAACAGAACAGGGTCTCAAATTTAGAAAACCAACTTATGCTTGCTTAAGGGGAAAGGTGAGTTGGGGTGCTGCATAAAACCAGAGATAGAAATTAGCACAGATACCTTCACATAAGCCAAATATGTAATAGTCAAGGCCTACCCTTTGCGCAATGAAATGGACTAAATACCCCATATTCAACGCCTAGGAATACACCTGACTGGTAAGAATCTTCAAACCCATGGATTTATATGTCTCCGTTAGGGAATGAAGCGTGTGTACAGCAACATGAATGCAGCAGAGAAAATCCGATAAATCCCATTATCAAAATGAATTACAAAAACCAAACACAAGGACAGTGAAATAGAGAGCAATTCTTAAATAATTCATTCAGGCTTGTGATGCAACCTGGATTTACCACATCTACACCCAGAGCTGAGTGTGACATAAGGTTGGGCACTTCGGGCTGATAGCACTGGTGAGGTTCGATGAGCAAATGCAGACTCTTTGAAGACATACTGCATGGTACCCATTCCATGGGTCCCAAATCTCCAGTTATAAGGGATTCTTCCTTCAGCTCAAAACATGCATGGGAAACCCACAGTATGGTGGACCGTGTGACCGGCAAACGTTTTCAAATGCATCTCAGTTTTCCTCCCCTTTTACACAGGTTCACCATTCCAGACCCTTTACTCACACTCTCCCCACTTGGAGAGTCAGTGCCTTTAACCTCCTGTTGGGCACAGTTTGCAATTTCTGCGCAAGATGAACAGGAATAGGGAGAACCAATGAGAGACTAGCTGTAGGTGTCTGTACGGGCAAATTTAACGCTCATTTCCCACCAGGAAGAGGAATTAACCAAAGGTTCAGCATGCCCTGCTGGAACCAGATAAGGGCCTGAAGCAATCCTGCGGGTTTGCGGCCAGCTCACAAGTTAGCGAGATGAAGAAAGGAGCTCAGGGGCACTGTAACTCACAAACCTGCAGAGTTATAAATGACAGCTATCGTCCAAAAATATATTGAAGTATGTCTGCGAAGAGGACTTAGAATTTGGGCAGAAATTCAGGAAAACGATTTCAGGGGGTAGACTGGAATTGCACTTAAAGCCTAGGAAAAGACGGAGAACAGCAACAATGATGCACTTGGCCAAAAAGGGCGTATGCGTTTTTTCCTGAATATAATCAGGAAAAAACGCATATGCCCTTTTTGGCCAACCAAGCAAGCGTGTAAAGAAATCTGCACTAAAATGAAGTCTCTCTGCCCCCCGGTCAAAAGGGCCATCTGAAAAAAGTGTAAAATCCAGAAAGGCAGGACAGGCCATGGAGAAGAGGGAGCATTGTTATCCTGATGGTCGGCATGTGAATTGCCAACAGCCACTCTGGAGAAGTGTATGGTATTTCCTGAAACACATAAGAAACAAAGCAACACAGCCTATGGCACTTCCACTTATGGTCCTATAGCTTAGGGAAATTAAAATCAAAACCACACAGGCACCCCAAAGTTTGGAACGGCTCTGTTTACAAGAACCTCTTGTACGGTACAAGTTAAATATCCCAGAGGGCGAAAAATGGATAAAGAAGTTGTGGTTCTTACGTACAATGGAATATCACTCAGCAATGAAATCTATGTCATCAGGCCCGTAGCGGCGTAATGAGTGGATTCAGGTACGATGATTCTACGTGCAATAGGTCACACAGAAAAAGAAACATCATAAGATATCACTAATACACGGAATGTAAACTTGGCTACACATGAAATGAATTACAAAACAGAACAGTGTCTCAAATTTAGAAAACCAACTTATGCTTGCTTTTTGGGAAAGGTGAGTTCGGGTGCTGCATAAAAACAGAGATTGAAATTAGCACTGATACCGTTCCATAAGCCAAATATGTAATAGACAAGACCTACTGCTTGCTCAACGAAATGGGCTCAACACCCCATATTCAACGCCTAGGAATATACCTGCCTAGCAAGAGTTTTAAAACCCATGGATTTATATGTGTCCATAAGAGAATCCAGCGTGTGTTCAGTGGCCTAAAGGCAACAGTGAAAATCCGATAAATCCCATTATCAAAATGAATTACACAAACAAAACCCAAGGACAGTGAAATAGAGAGCAATTCTTAAATAATTCATTCAGGGCTTGTGATGCAACCTGGATTTACCACATCTACACCCAGAGCTGAGTGAGACATAAGGTTGGGCACTTCCGGCTGATAGCATTGGTGAGGTTCGATGAGCAAATGCAGACCCTTTGAAGTCATACAGCATGGTACCCATTCCATGGGTCCCAACTCTCCAAGTTTAAGGGATTCTTCCTTCAGCTAAAACATGCATGGGAAACCCACAGTATGGTGCACCGTGTGACTGGCAAACGTTTTCAAATGATTCTCAGTTTTCGTCCCCTTTTACTCGGGTTCACCATTCCAGACCCTTTACGAACACTCTCCCCACTTGGAGAGTCAGTGCCTTTAACCTCCTGTTGGGCACAGTTTGCAATTTCTGCGCAAGATGAAAAGGAATAGGGAGAACGAATGAGAGACTAACTCTAGGTGTCTGCACGGGCAAATTTAACGCTCATTTCCCACCAGGAAGAGGAATTAACCAAAGGCTCAGCATGCCGTGCCGGAACCAGATTAGGGCATGAAGCAATCCTGTGGGTTTGCGGCCAGCTCACAAGATAGCGAGTTGAAGAAAGGAGCTCAGGGGCACTGTAACTCACAAACCTGCAGAGTTATAAATGACAGCTATCGTCCAAAAATATATTGAAGGAAGGCTGAGAAGACGACGTGTAAGCGGGACAGATTTGCAGGAAAACGATTTCAGGGGGTAGACGGGAATTGCATTTAAAGCATAGGAAAAGAGGCAGAACGTCGACAATGATGCTCTTGGCCAAAAAGGGCGTATGCGTTTTTTCCTGAATATATTCAGGAAAAAACGCAAACGCCCTTTTTGGCCAACCAAGCATGCATGTTAAAGAAAGGTGCACTTCAATGAAGTCTCACTGCCCCCCGGTCAAAAGGGCCATCTGAAAAAAGTGTAAAATCCAGAAAGGCAGCACAGACCATGGAGAACAGGGAGCCTTGTTATGCTGATGGGCGGGATGTAAATTGCCAACAGCCACTGTGGAGAAGTGTATGGTGTTTCCCGGAACACCGAAAAAACAAAGCTACGGAGCCTACGGCACTTCCACTTATGGTCCTATAGCTTAGGGAAATTAAAATCAAAAACACACAGCCACCCCAAAGTGTCGGACGGCTCTGTTTACAAGAACCTCGTCTACGGTACAAGTTAAATATCCCAGAATGTGAAAAATGGATAAAGAAGTTGTGGTACGTACGTACAATGGAATATCACTCAGCAATGAAATCTATGTCATCAGGCCCATCGCGGCATAATGAGTGGATTCAGGTATGATGATTCTAAGTGAAATAAGTCACACAGAAAATGAAACATCATAAGATATCACTAATACACGGAATGTAAACTTGGCTACACATGAACTGAATTACAAAACAGAACAGGGTCTCAAATTTAGAAAACCAACTTATGCTTGCTTAAGGGGAAAGGTGAGTTGGGGTGCTGCATAAAACCAGAGATAGAAATTAGCACAGATACCTTTCCATAAGCCAAATATGTAATAGTCAAGACCTACCCCTTGCTCAACGAAATGGACTAAACACCCCATATTCAACGCCTAGGAATACATCTGACTAGTAAGAATCTTCAAACCCATGGATTTATATGTCTCCGTAAGAGAATGAAGCGTGTGTACAGCGGCATGAATGCAGCAGAGAAAATCCGATAAATCCCATTATCAAAATGAATTACACAAACAAAACCCAAGGACAGTGAAATAGAGAGCAATTCTTAAATAATTCATTCACGGCTTGTGATGCAACCTGGATTTACCACATCTACACCCAGAGCTGAGTGAGACATAAGGTTGGGCACTTTGGGCTGATAGCATTGGTGAGGTTCGATGAGCAAATGCAGACCCTTTGAAGTCATACAGCATGGTACCCATTCCATGGGTCCCAACTCTCCAAGTTTAAGGGATTCTTCCTTCAGCTAAAACATGCATGGGAAACCCACAGTATGGTGCACCGTGTGACTGGCAAACGTTTTCAAATGATTCTCAGTTTTCGTCCCCTTTTACTCGGGTTCACCATTCCAGACCCTTTACGAACACTCTCCCCACTTGGAGAGTCAGTGCCTTTAACCTCCTGTTGGGCACAGTTTGCAATTTCTGCGCAAGATGAAAAGGAATAGGGAGAACGAATGAGAGACTAACTCTAGGTGTCTGCACGGGCAAATTTAACGCTCATTTCCCACCAGGAAGAGGAATTAACCAAAGGCTCAGCATGCCGTGCCGGAACCAGATTAGGGCCTGAAGCAATCCTGTGGGTTTGCGGCCAGCTCACAAGATAGCGAGTTGAAGAAAGGAGCTCAGGGGCACTGTAACTCACAAACCTGCAGAGTTATAAATGACAGCTATCGTCCAAAAATATATTGAAGGAAGGCTGAGAAGACGACGTGTAAGCGGGACAGATTTGCAGGAAAACGATTTCAGGGGGTACACGGGAATTGCATTTAAAGCATAGGAAAAGAGGCAGAACGTCGACAATGATGCTCTTGGCCAAAAAGGGCGTATGCGTTTTTCCCTGAATATATTCAGGAAAAAACGCATACGCACTTTTTGGCCAACCAAGCAAGCATGTTAAAGAAATGTGCACTTCAATGAAGTCTCACTGCCCCCCGGTCAAAAGGGCCATCTGAAAAAAGTGTAAAATCCAGAAAGGCAGCACAGACCATGGAGAACAGGGAGCCTTGTTATGCTGATGGGCGGGATGTAAATTGCCAACAGCCACTGTGGAGAAGTGTATGGTGTTTCCCGGAACACCGAAAAAACAAAGCTACGGAGCCTACGGCACTTCCACTTATGGTCCTATAGCTTAGGGAAATTAAAATAAAAAACACACAGCCACCCCAAAGTGTCGGATGGCTCTGTTTAGAAGAACCTCGTCTACGGTACAAGTTAAATATCCCAGAATGTGAAAAATGGATAAAGAAGTTGTGGTACGTACGTACAATGGAATAGCACTCAGCAATGAAATCTATGTCATCAGGCCCGTCGCGGCATAATGAGTGGATTCAGGTATGATGATTCTAAGTGAAATAAGTCACACAGAAAATGAAACATCATAAGATATCACTAATACACGGAATGTAAACTTGGCTACACATGAACTGAATTACAAAACAGAACAGGGTCTCAAATTTAGAAAACCAACTTATGCTTGCTTAAGGGGAAAGGTGAGTTGGGGTGCTGCATAAAACCAGAGATAGAAATTAGCACAGATACCTTTCCATAAGCCAAATATGTAATAGTCAAGACCTACCCCTTGCTCAACGAAATGGACTAAACACCCCATATTCAACGCCTAGGAATACACCTGACTAGTAAGAATCTTCAAACCCATGGATTTATATGTCTCCGTAAGAGAATGGAGCGTGTGTACAGCGGCATGAATGCACCAGAGAAAATCCGATAAATCCCATTATCAAAATGAATTACACAAACAAAACCCAAGGACAGTGAAATAGAGAGCAATTCTTAAATAATTCATTCAGGGCTTGTGATGCAACCTGGATTTACCACATCTACACCCAGAGCTGAGTGAGACATAAGGTTGGGCACTTTGGGCTGATAGCATTGGTGAGGTTCGATGAGCAAATGCAGACCCTTTGAAGTCATACAGCATGGTACCCATTCCATGGGTCCCAACTCTCCAAGTTTAAGGGATTCTTCCTTCAGCTAAAACATGCATGGGAAACCCACAGTATGGTGCACTGTGTGACCGGGAAACGTTTTCAAATGCATCTCAGGTTTTGTCCTCTTTTACTCGGGTTCACCATTCCAGAATCTTTACGAACACTCTCCCCACTTGGAGAGTCAGTGCCTTTAACCTCCTGTTTGGCACAGTGTGCAATTTCTACGCAAGATGAACAGGAAGAGGGAGAACCAATGAGAGACTACCTGTAGGTGTCTGCACGGGCAAATTTAACGCTCATTTCCCACCAGGAAGAGGAATTAACCAAAGGCTCAGCATGCCATGCCGGAACAAGATTAGGGCCTGAAGCAATCCTGCGGCTTTTCGGCCAGATCAAATGAAAGTAATTTGAAGAAAGGAGCTCAGGGTCACTGTAATTCAGAAACCTGCAGAGTTATAAATGACAGCTATCGTCCAAAAATATATTGAAGGAAGGCTGCGAAGACGACTTGAAAGTGGGGCAGAATTGCAGGAAAACGATTTCAGGGGGTAGACAGGAATTGCATTTAAAGCATAGGAAAAGAGGCAGAACGTCGACAATGATGCACTTGGCCAAAAAGGGCGTATGCGTTTTTTCCTGAACATATTAAGGAAAAAACGCATACGCCCTTTTTGGCCAACCAAGCAAGCATGTTAAAGAAATCTGCACTACAATGAAGTCTCACTGCCCCCCGGTCAAAAGGGCCATCTGAAAAAAGTGTAAAATCCAGAAAGGCAGCACAGGTCATGGAGAACAGCGAGCCTTGTTATGCTGATGGGCGGGATGTAAATTGCCAACAGCCAGTCTGGAAAAATGTATGGTGTTTCCCGGAACATCTAAAAAACAAAGCAACGGAGCCTATGGCACTTCCCCTTATGGTCCTATAGCTTAGGAAAATTAAAATCAAAAACACACAGCCACCCAAAAGTCTCGGGCGGCTCTGTTTACAAGAACCTCGTCTACGGTACAAGTTAAATATCCCAGAATGTGAAAAATGGATAAAGAAGTTGTGGTACGTACGTACAATGGAATATCACTCAGCAATGAAATCTATGTCATCAGGCCCGTCGCGGCATAATGAGTGGATTCAGGTACGATGATTCTAAGTGAAATAAGTCACACAGAAAATGAAACATCATAAGATATCACTAATACACGGAATGTAAACTTGGCTACACATGAACTGAATTACAAAACAGAACAGGGTCTCAAATTTAGAAAACCAACTTATGCTTGCTTAAGGGGAAAGGTGAGTTGGGGTGCTGCATAAAACCAGAGATAAAAATTAGCACAGATACCTTTCCATAAGCCAAATATATAATAGTCAAGACCTACCACTTGCTCAACGAAATGGACTAAACACCTCATATTCAACGCCTAGGAATACACCTGACTAGTAAGAATCTTCAAACCCATGGATTTATATGTCTCCGTAAGAGAATGAAGCGTGTGTACAGCGGCATGAATGCAGCAGAGAAAATCCGATAAATCCCATTATCAAAATGAATTACACAAACAAAACCCAAGGACAGTGAAATAGAGAGCAATTCTTAAATAATTCATTCAGGGCTTGTGATGCAACATGGATTTACCACCTCTACACCCAGAGCTGAGTGAGACATAAGGTTGGGCACTTCGAGCTGATAGCATTGGTGAGGTTCGATGAGCAAATGCAGACCCTGTGCAGTCATACAGCATGGTACCCATTCCATGGGTCCCAACTCTCCAAGTTTAAGGGATTCTTCCTTCAGCTAAAACATGCATGGGAAACCCACAGTACGGTGCACCGTGTGACTGGCAAACGTTTTCAAATGATTCTCAGTTTTCGTCCCCTTTTACTCGGGTTCACCATTCCAGACCCTTTACGAACACTCTCCCCACTTGGAGAGTCAGTGCCTTTAACCTCCTGTTGGGCACAGTTTGCAATTTCAGCGCAAGATGAAAAGGAATAGGGAGAACCAATGAGAGACTAGCTCTAGGTGTCTGCACGGGCAAATTTAACGCTCATTTCCCACCAGGAAGAGGAATTAACCAAAGGCTCAGCATGCCGTGCCGAAAGCAGATTAGGGCCTGAGGCAATCCTGTGGGTTTGCGGCCAGCTCACAAGATAGCGAGTTGAAGAAATGAGCTCAGGGGCACTGTAACTCACAAACCTGCAGAGTTATAAATGACAGCTATCGTCCAAAAATATATTGAAGGAAGGCTGCGAAGACGACTTGTAAGTGGGGCAGAATTGCAGGAGAACGATTTCAGGGGGTAGACGGGAATTGCATTTAAAGCATAGGAAAAGAGGCAGAACGTCGACAATGATGCTCTTGGCCAAAAAGGGCGTATGCGTTTTTTCCTGAATATATTCAGGAAAAAACGCATACGCCCTTTTTGGCCAACCAAGCAAGCATGTTAAAGAAATCTGCACTACAATGAAGTCTCACTGCCCCCCGGTCAAAAGGGCCATCTGAAAAAAGTGTAAAATCCAGAAAGGCAGCACAGGCCATGGAGAACAGGGAGCCTTGTTATGCTGATGGGCGGGATGTAAATTGCCAACAGCCACTCTGGAGAAGTGTATGGTGTTTCCCGGAACACCGAAAAAACAAAGCTACGGAGCCTACGGCACTTCCACTTATGGTCCTATAGCTTAGGGAAATTAAAATCAAAAACACACAGCCACCCCAAAGTGTCGGACGGCTCTGTTTACAAGAACCTCGTCTACGGTACAAGTTAAATATCCCAGAATGTGAAAAATGGATAAAGAAGTTTTGGTACGTACGTACAATGGAATATCACTCAGCAATGAAATCTATGTCATCAGGCCCGTCGCGGCATAATGAGTGGATTCAGGTACGATGATTCTAAGTGAAATAAGTCACACAGAAAATGAAACATCATAAGATATCACTACTACACGGAATGTAAACTTGGCTACACATGAACTGAATTACAAAACAGAACAGGGTCTCAAATTTAGAAAACCAACTTATGCTTGCTTAAGGGGAAAGGTGATTTGGGGTGCTGCATAAAACCAGAGAAAGAAATTAGCACAGATACCTTTCCATAAGCCAAATATGTAATAGTCAAGTCCTACCCCTTGCTCAACGAAATGGACTAAACACCCCATATTCAACGCCTAGGAATACACCTGACTAGTAAGAATCTTCAAACCCATGGATTTATATGTCTCCGTAAGAGAATGAAGCGTGTGTACAGCGGCATGAATGCAGCAGAGAAAATCCGATAAATCCCATTATCAAAATGAATTACACAAACAAAACCCAAGGACAGTGAAATAGAGAGCAATTCTTAAATAATTCATTCAGGGCTTGTGATGCAACCTGGATTTACCACATGTACACCCAGAGCTGAGTGAGACATAAGGTTGGGCACTTCGGGCTGATAGCATTGGTGAGGTTCGATGAGCAAATGCAGACCCTTTGAAGTCATACAGCATGGTACCCATTCCATGGGTCCCAACTCTCCAAGTTTAAGGGATTCTTCCTTCAGCTAAAACATGCATGGGAAACCCACAGTACGGTGCACCGTGTGACTGGCAAACGTTTTCAAATGCATCTCAGTTTTCGTCCCCTTTTACTCGGGTTCACCATTCCAGACCCTTTACGAACACTCTCCCCACTTGGAGAGTCAGTGCCTTTAAACTCCTGTTGGGCACAGTTTGCAATTTCTGCGCAAGATGAAAAGGAATAGGGAGAACCAATGAGAGACTAGCTCTAGGTGTCTGCACGGGCAAATTTAACGCTCATTTCCCACCAGGAAGAGGAATTAACCAAAGGCTCAGCATGCCGTGCCGGAACAAGATTAGGGCCTGAAGCAATCCTGTGGGTTTGCCGCCAGCTCACAAGATAGCGAGTTGAAGAAAGGAGCTCAGGGGCACTGTAACTCACAAACCTGCAGAGTTATAAATGACAGCTATCGTCCAAAAATATATTGAAGGAAGGCTGCGAAGACGACTTGTAAGCGGGACAGATTTGCAGGAAAACGATTTCAGGGGGTAGACGGGAATTGCATTTAAAGCATAGGAAAAGAGGCAGAACGTCGACAATGATGCTCTTGGCCAAAAAGGGCGTATGCGTTTTTTCCTGAATATATTCAAGAAAAAACGCATACGCCCTTTTTGGCCAACCAAGCAAGCATGTTAAAGAAATCTGCACTACAATGAAGTCTCACTGCCCCCCGGTCAAAAGGGCCATCTGAAAAAAGTGTAAAATCCAGAAAGGCAGCACAGGCCATGGAGAACAGGGAGCCTTGTTATACTGATGGGCGGGATGTAAATTGCCAACAGCCACTCTGGAGAAGTGTATGGTGTTTCCCGGAACACCGAAAAAACAAAGCTACGGAGCCTACGGCACTTCCACTTATGGTCCTATAGCTTAGGGAAATTAAAATAAAAAACACACAGCCACCCCAAAGTGTCGGACGGCTCTGTTTACAAGAACCTCGTCTACGGTACAAGTTAAATATCCCAGAATGTGAAAAATGGATAAAGAAGTTTTGGTACGTACGTACAATGGAATATCACTCAGCAATGAAATCTATGTCATCAGGCCCGTCGCGGCATAATGAGTGGATTCAGGTACGATGATTCTAAGTGAAATAAGTCACACAGAAAATGAAACATCATAAGATATCACTACTACACGGAATGTAAACTTGGCTACACATGAACTGAATTACAAAACAGAACAGGGTCTCAAATTTAGAAAACCAACTTATGCTTGCTTAAGGGGAAAGGTGAGTTGGGGTGCTGCATAAAACCAGAGATAAAAATTAGCACAGATACCTTTCCATAAGCCAAATATATAATAGTCAAGACCTACCACTTGCTCAACGAAATGGACTAAACACCTCATATTCAACGCCTAGGAATACACCTGACTAGTAAGAATCTTCAAACCCATGGATTTATATGTCTCCGTAAGAGAATGAAGCGTGTGTACAGCGGCATGAATGCAGCAGAGAAAATCCGATAAATCCCATTATCAAAATGAATTACACAAACAAAACCCAAGGACAGTGAAATAGAGAGCAATTCTTAAATAATTCATTCAGGGCTTGTGATGCAACCTGGATTTACCACATCTACACCCAGAGCTGAGTGAGACATAAGGTTGGGCACTTCGGGCTGATAGCATTGGTGAGGTTCGATGAGCAAATGCAGACCCTTTGAAGTCATACAGCATGGTACCCATTCCATGGGTCCCAACTCTCCAAGTTTAAGGGATTCTTCCTTCAGCTAAAACATGCATGGGAAACCCACAGTACAGTGCACCGTGTGACTGGGAAACGTTTTCAAATGATTCTCAGGTTTCGTCCCCTTTTACTCGGGTTCACCATTCCAGACCCTTTACGAACACTCTCCCCACTTGGAGAGTCAGTGCCTTTAACCTCCTGTTGGGCACAGTTTGCAATTTCTGTGCAAGATGAAAAGGAATAGGGAGAACCAATGAGAGACTAGCTCTAGGTGTCTGCACGGGCAAATTTAACGCTCATTTCCCACCAGGAAGAGGAATTAACCAAAGGATCAGCATGCCGTGCCGAAAGCAGATTAGGGCCTGAGGCAATCCTGTGGGTTTGCGGCCAGCTCACAAGATAGCGAGTTGAAGAAATGAGCTCAGGGGCACTGTAACTCACAAACCTGCAGAGTTATAAATGACAGCTATCGTCCAAAAATATATTGAAGGAAGGCTGCGAAGACGACTTGTAAGTTGGGCAGAATTGCAGGAGAACGATTTCAGGGGGTAGACGGGAATTGCATTTAAAGCATAGGAAAAGAGGCAGAACGTCGACAATGATGCTCTTGGCCAAAAAGGGCGTATGCGTTTTTTCCTGAATATATTCAGGAAAAAACGCATACGCCCTTTTTGGCCAACCAAGCAAGCATGTTAAAGAAATCTGCACTACAATGAAGTCTCACTGCCCCCCGGTCAAAAGGGCCATCTGAAAAAAGTGTAAAATCCAGAAAGGCAGCACAGGCCATGGAGAACAGGGAGCCTTGTTATGCTGATGGGCGGGATGTAAATTGCCAACATCCACTCTGGAGAAGTGTATGGTGTTTCCCGGAACACCGAAAAAACAAAGCTACGGAGCCTACGGCACTTCCACTTATGGTCCTATAGCTTAGGGAAATTAAAATAAAAAACACACAGCCACCCCAAAGTGTCGGACGGCTCTGTTTACAAGAACCTCGTCTACGGTACAAGTTAAATATCCCAGAATGTGAAAAATGGATAAAGAAGTTTTGGTACGTACGTACAATGGAATATCACTCAGCAATGAAATCTATGTCATCAGGCCCGTCGCGGCATAATGAGTGGATTCAGGTACGATGATTCTAAGTGAAATAAGTCACACAGAAAATGAAACATCATAAGATATCACTACTACACGGAATGTAAACTTGGCTACACATGAACTGAATTACAAAACAGAACAGGGTCTCAAATTTAGAAAACCAACTTATGCTTGCTTAAGGGGAAAGGTGAGTTGGGGTGCTTCATAAAACCAGAGAAAGAAATTAGCACAGATACCTTTCCATAAGCCAAATATGTAATAGTCAAGTCCTACCCCTTGCTCAACGAAATGGACTAAACACCCCATATTCAACGCCTAGGAATACACCTGACTAGTAAGAATCTTCAAACCCATGGATTTATATGTCTCCGTAAGAGAATGAAGCGTGTGTACAGCGGCATGAATGCAGCAGAGAAAATCCGATAAATCCCATTATCAAAATGAATTACACAAACAAAACCCAAGGACAGTGAAATAGAGAGCAATTCTTAAATAATTCATTCAGGGCTTGTGATGCAACCTGGATTTACCACATCTACACCCAGAGCTGAGTGAGACATAAGGTTGGGCACTAAGGGCTGATAGCATTGGTGAAGTTCGATGAGCAAATGCAGACCCTTTGAAGTCATACTGCATGGTACCCATTCCATGGGTCCCAACTCTCCAGGTTTAAGGGATTCTTCCTTCAGCTAAAACATGCATGGGAAACCCACAGTATGGTGCACCGTGTGACCGGCAAACGTTTTCAAATGCATCTCAGTTTTCGTCCCCTTTTACTCGGGTTCACCATTCCAGACCCTTTACTAACACTCTCCCCACTTGGAGAGTCAGTGCTTTTAACTTCCTGTTTGGCACAGTTTGCAATTTCTGCGCAAGATGAACAGGAATAGGGAGAACCAATGAGAGACTAGCTGTAGGTGTCTGCACGGGCAAATTTAGTGCTCATTTCCCACCAGGAGGAGGAATTAACCAAAGGCTCAGCATGCCGTGCCTGAACCAGATTAGGGCCTGACAATCGTGCTGGTTTGCAGCCAGCTCACAAGATAGCGAGTTGAAGAAAGGAGCTCAGGGGCACTGTAACTCACAAACCTGCAGAGTAATAAATGACAGCTATCGTCCAAAAATATATTGAAGGAGGTCTGCAAAGACGACTTGTAAGCGGGACAGATCTGCAGGAAAACGATTTCAGGGGGTAGACGGGAATTGCATTTAAAGCATAGGAAAAGAGGCAGAAAGTCAACAATGATGCTCTTGGCCAAAAAGGGCGTATGCGTTTTTTCCTGAATATATTCAGGAAAAAACGCATACGCCCTTTTTGGCCAACCAAGCAAGCATGTTAAAGAAATCTGCACTACAATGAAGTCTCACTGCCCCCCGGTCAAAAGGGCCATCTGAAAAAAGTGTAAAATCCAGAAAGGCAGCACAGGCCATGGAGAACAGGGAGCCTTGTTATGTTGATGGGCGGGATGTAAATTGCCAACAGCCACTCTGGACAAGTGTATGGAGTTTCCTGGAACACCTAAAAAACAAAGCAACGAAGCCTACGGCACTTCCACTTATGGTCCTATAGCTTAAGGAAATTAAAATCAAAAACACACAAACACCCCAAAGTTTCGGACGGCTCTGTTTACAAGAACCTCGTCTACGGTTCAAGTTAAATATCACAGAATGTGAAAAATGGATAAAGTAGTAGTGGTACCTACATACAATGGAATATCACACAGCAATGAAATCTATGTCATCAGGCCCGTCGCGGCATAATGAGTGGATTCATGTACAAAGATTCTAAGGGAAATAAGTCACACAGAAAATGAAACATCATAAGATATCACCAATACACGGAATGTAAACTTGGCTGCACATGAACTGAATTACAAAACAGAACAGGGTCTCAAATTTAGAAAAACAACTTATGCTTGCTTAAGGGGAAAGGTGAGTTGGGGTGCTGCATAAAACCAGAGATAGAAATTAGCACAGATACCTTTCCATAAGCCAAATATGTAATAGTCAAGACCTACCCCTTGCTCAACGAAATGGACTAAACACCCCATATTCAACGCCTAGGAATACACCTGACTAGTAAGAATCTTCAAACCCATGGATTTATATGTCTCCATAAGAGAATCAAGCGTGTGTACAGCTGCATGAAGGCAGCAGAGAAAATCCGATAAATCCCATTATCAAAATAAATTGAAAAACAAAACACAATGACAGTGAAATAGAGAGCAATTCTTAAATAATTCATTCAGGGCTTGTGATGCAACCTGCATTTACCTCATCTACACCCAGAGCTGATTGAGACATAAGGTTGGACACTTCGGGCTGATAGCATTGGTGAGGTTCGATGAGCAAATGAAGACCCTTTGAAGTCATACTGCATGGTACCCATTCCATGGGTCCCAACTCTCCAGGTTTAAGCGATTCTTCCTTCAGCTAAAACATGCATGGGAAACCCACAGTATGGTGCACCGTGTGACTGGCAAACGTTTTCAAATGCATCTCAGTTTTCGTCCCCTTTTACTCGGGTTCACCATTCCAGAACATTTACGAACACTCTCCCCACTTGGAGAGTCAGTGCCTTTAACCTCCTGTTGGGCACAGTTTGCAATTTCTGCGCAAGATGAACAGGAATAGGGAGAAACAATGAGAGACTAGCAGTAAGTGTCTGCACGGGCAAATTTAATGCTCATTTCCCACAAGGAAGAGGAATTAACCAAAGGATCAGCATGCCGTGCCGGAAACAGATTAGGGCCTGAAGCAATCCTGCGGGTTTGCGCCCAGCTCACAAGTTACGAGTTGAAGAAAGGAGCTCAGGGACACTGTAACTCACAAACATGCAGAGTTATAAATGACAGCTATCGTCCAAAAATATATTGAAGGAAGGCTGCGAAGACGACTTGTAAGCGGGGCAGAATTGCAGGAAAACGATTTCAGGGGGTAGACGGGAATTGCATTTAAAGCATAGGAAAAGAGGCAGAACGTCGACAATGATGCTCTTGGCCAAAAAGGGTGTATGCATTTTTTCCTGAATTTATTCAGGAAATAAAGCATATGCGCTTTTTGGCCAACCAAGCAAGCATGTTAAAGAAATCTGCACTACAATGAAGTCTCACTGCCCCCCGGTCAAAAGGGCCATCTGAAAAAAGTGTAAAATCCAGAAAGGCAGCACAGGCCATGGAGAACAGCGAGCCTTGTTATGCTGATGGGCAGGATGTAAACTGCCAACAGCAAGTTTGGAAAAATGTATGGTGTTTCCCGGAACATCTAAAAAACAAAGCAACGGAGCCTATGGCACTTCCCCTTATGGTCCTATAGCTTAGGAAATTTAAAATCAAAAACACACAGCCACCCCAAAGTGTCGGACGGCTCTGTTTACAAGAACCTCGTCTACGGTACAAGTTAAATATCCCAGAATGTGAAAAATGGATAAAGAAGTTGTGGTACGTACGTACAATGGAATATCACTCAGCAATGAAATATATGTCATCAGGCCCGTCGCGGCATAATGAGTGGATTCAGGTACGATGATTCTAAGTGAAATAAGTCACACAGAAAATGAAACATCATAAGATATCACTACTACACGGAATGTAAACTTGGCTACACATGAACTGAATTACAAAACAGAACAGGGTCTCAAATTTAGAAAACCAACTTATGCTTGCTTAAGGGGAAAGGTGAGTTGGGGTGCTGCATAAAACCAGAGATAGAAATTTGCACAGATACCTTTTCATAAGCCAAATAAGTAATAGTCAAGACCTACCCCTTGCTCAACGAAATGGACTAAACACCCCATATTCAACGCCTAGGAATACACCTGACTAGTAAGAATCTTCAAACCCATGGATTTATATGTCTCCGTAAGAGAATGAAGCGTGTGTACAGCGGCATGAATGCAGCAGAGGAAATCCGATAAATCCCATTATCAAAATGAATTACACAAACAAAACCCAAGGACAGTGAAATAGAGAGCAATTCTTAAATAATTCATTCAGGGCTTGTGATGCAACCTGGATTTACCACATCTACACCCAGAGCTGAGTGAGACATAAGGTTGGGCACTTCGGGCTGATAGCATTGGTGAGGTTCGATGAGCAAATGCAGACCCTTTGAAGTCATACAGCATGGTACCCATTCCATGGGTCCCAACTCTCCAAGTTTAAGGGATTCTTCCTTCAGCTAAAACATGCATGGGAAACCACAGTATGGTGCACCGTGTGACTGGCAAACGTTTTCAAATACATCTCAGTTTTCGTCCCCTTTTACTCGGGTTCACCATTCCAGACACTTTACGAACACTCTCCCCACTTGGAGAGTCAGTGCCTTAAACCTCCTGTTGGGCACAGTTTGCAATTTCTGCGCAAGATGAAAAGGAATAGGGAGAACGAATGAGAGACTAGCTCTAGGTGTCTGCACGGGCAAATTTAACGCTCATTTCCCACCAGGAAGAGGAATTAACCAAAGGCTCAGCATGCCGTGCCGGAACCAGATTAGGCCCTGAGGCAATCTTGTGGGTTTGCGGCCAGCTCACAAGATAGCGAGTTGAAGAAATGAGCTCAGGGGCACTGTAACTCACAAACCTGCAGAGTTATAAATGACAGCTATCGTCCAAAAATATATTGAAGGAAGGCTGCGAAGACGACTTGTAATTGGGGCAGAATTGCAGGAAAACGATTTCAGGGGGTAGACGGGAATTGCATTTAAAGCATAGGAAAAGAGGCAGAACGTCGACAATGATGCTCTTGGCCAAAAAGGGCGTATGCGTTTTTTCCTGAATATATTCAGGAAAAAACGCATACGCCCTTTTTGGCCAACCAAGCAAGCATGTTCAAGAAATCTGCACTACAATGAAGTCTCACTGCCCCCCGGTCAAAAGGGCCATCTGAAAAAAGTGTAAAATCCAGAAAGGCAGCACAGGCCATGGAGAACAGGGAGCCTTGTTATGCTGATGGGCGGGATGTAAATTGCCAACAGCCACTCTGGAGAAGTGTATGGTGTTTCCCGGAACACCGAAAAAACAAAGCTACGGAGCCTACGGCACTTCCGCTTATGGTCCTATAGCTTAGGGAAATTAAAATCAAAAACACACAGCCACCCCAAAGTGTCGGACGGCTCTGTTTACAAGAACCTCGTCTACGGTACAAGTTAAATATCCCAGAATGTGAAAAATGGATAAAGAAGTTGTGGTACGTACGTACAATGGAATATCACTCAGCAATGAAATCTATGTCATCAGGCCCGTCGCGGCATAATGAGTGGATTCAGGTACGATGATTCTAAGTGAAATAAGTCACACAGAAAATGAAACATCGTAAGATATCACTAATACACGGAATGTAAACTTGGCTACACATGAACTGAATTACAAAACAGAACAGGGTCTCAAATTTAGAAAACCAACTTATGCTTGCTTAAGGGGAAAGGTGAGTTGGGGTGCTGCATAAAACCAGAGATAGAAATTAGCACAGATACCTTTCCATAAGCCAAATATGTAATAGTCAAGACCTACCCCTTGCTCAACGAAATGGACTAAACACCCCATATTCAACGCCTAGGAATACACCTGACTAGTAAGAATCTTCAAACCCATGGATTTATATGTCTCCGTAAGAGAATGAAGCGTGTGTACAGCGGCATGAATGCAGCAGAGAAAATCCGATAAATCCCATTATCAAAATGAATTACACAAACAAAACCCAAGGACAGTGAAATAGAGAGCAATTCTTAAATAATTCATTCAGGGCTTGTGATGCAACCTGGATTTACCACATCTACACCCAGAGCTGAGTGAGACATAAGGTTGGGCACTTCGGGCTGATAGCATTGGTGAGGTTCGATGAGCAAATGCAGACCCTTTGAAGTCATACAGCATGGTACCCATTCCATGGGTCCCAACTCTCCAAGTTTAAGGGATTCTTCCTTCAGCTAAAACATGCATGGGAAACCCACAGTACGGTGCACCGTGTGACTGGCAAACGTTTTCAAATGCATCTCAGTTTTCGTCCCCTTTTACTCGGGTTCACCATTCCAGACCCTTTACGAACACTCTCCCCACTTGGAGAGTCAGTGCCTTTAACCTCCTGTTGGGCACAGTTTGCAATTTCTGTGCAAGATGAAAAGGTATAGGGAGAACCAATGAGAGACTAGCTCTAGGTGTCTGCACGGGCAAATTTAACGCTCATTTCCCACCAGGAAGAGGAATTAACCAAAGGCTCAGCATGCCGTGCCGGAACCAGATTAGGGCCTGAAGCAATCCTGTGGGTTTGCGGCCAGCTCACAAGATAGCGAGTTGAAGAAAGGAGCTCAGGGGCACTGTAACTCACAAACCTGCAGAGTTATAAATGACAGCTATCGTCCAAAAATATATTGAAGGAAGGCTGCGAAGACGACTTGTAAGCGGGACAGATTTGCAGGAAAACGATTTCAGGGGGTAGACGGGAATTGCATTTAAAGCATAGGAAAAGAGGCAGAACGTCGACAATGATGCTCTTGGCCAAAAAGGGCGTATGCGTTTTTTCCTGAATATATTCAGGAAAAAACGCATACGCCCTTTTTGGCCAACCAAGCAAGCATGTTAAAGAAATCTGCACTACAATGAAGTCTCACTGCCCCCCGGTCAAAAGGGCCATCTGAAAAAAGTGTAAAATCCAGAAAGGCAGCACAGGCCATGGAGAACAGGGAGCCTTGTTATGCTGATGGGCGGGATGTAAATTGCCAACAGCCACTCTGGAGAAGTGTATGGTGTTTCCCGGAACACCGAAAAAACAAAGCTACGGAGCCTATGGCACTTCCACTTATGGTCCTATAGCTTAGGGAAATTAAAATAAAAAACACACAGCCACCCCAAAGTGTCGGACGGCTCTGTTTACAAGAACCTCGTCTACGGTACAAGTTAAATATCCCAGAATGTGAAAAATGGATAAAGAAGTTGTGGTACGTACGTACACTGGAATATCACTCAGCAATGAAATCTATGTCATCAGGCCCGTCGCGGCATAATGAGTGGATTCAGGTACGATGATTCTAAGTGAAATAAGTCACACAGAAAATGAAACATCATAAGATATCACTAATACACGTAATGTAAACTTGGCTACACATGAACTGAATTACAAAACAGAACAGGGTCTCAAATTTAGAAAACCAACTTATGCTTGCTTAAGGGGAAAGGTGAGTTGGGGTGCTGCATAAAACCAGAGATAGAAATTAGCACAGATACCTTTCCATAAGCCAAATATGTAATAGTCAAGACCTACCCCTTGCTCAACGAAATGGACTAAACACCCCATATTCAACGCCTAGGAATACACCTGACTAGTAAGAATCTTCAAACCCATGGATTTATATGTCTCCGTAAGAGAATGAAGCATGTGTACAGCGGCATGAATGCAGCAGAGAAAATCCTATAAATCCCATTATCAAAATGAATTACACAAACAAAACCCAAGGACAGTGAAATAGAGAGCAATTCTTAAATAATTCATTCAGGGCTTGTGATGCAACCTGGATTTACCACATCTACACCCAGAGCTGAGTGAGACATAAGGTTGGGCACTTTGGGCTGATAGCATTGGTGAGGTTCCATGAGCAAATGCAGACCCTTTGAAGTCATACAGCATGGTACCCATTCCATGGGTCCCAACTCTCCAAGTTTAAGGGATTCTTCCTTCAGCTAAAACATCCATGGGAAACCCACAGTATGGTGCACCGTGTGACCGGGAAACGTTTTCAAATGCATCTCAGGTTTTGTCCTCTTTTACTCGGGTTCACCATTCCAGACTCTTTACGAACACTCTCCCCACTTGGAGAGTCAGTGCCTTAAACCTCCTGTTGGGCACAGTTTGCAATTTCTGCGCAAGATGAAAAGGAATAGGGAGAACGAATGAGAGACTAGCTCTAGGTGTCTGCACGGGCAAATTTAACCCTCATTTCCCACCAGGAAGAGGAATTAACCAAAGGCTCAGCATGCCGTGCCGGAACCAGATTAGGGCCTGAGGCAATCTTGTGGGTTTGCGGCCAGCTCACAAGATAGCGAGTTGAAGAAATGAGCTCAGGGGCACTGTAACTCACAAACCTGCAGAGTTATAAATGAGAGCTATCGTCCAAAAATATATTGAAGGAAGGCTGCGAAGACGACTTGTAATTGGGGCAGAATTGCAGGAAAACGATTTCAGGGGGTAGACGGGAATTGCATTTAAAGCATAGGAAAAGAGGCAGAACGTCGACAATGATGCTCTTGGCCAAAAAGCGCGTATGCGTTTTTTCCTGAATATATTCAGGAAAAAACGCATACGCCCTTTTTGGCCAACCAAGCAAGCATGTTAAAGAAATCTGCACTACAATGAAGTCTCACTGCCCCCCGGTCAAAAGGGCCATCTGAAAAAAGTGTAAAATCCAGAAAGGCAGCACAGGCCATGGAGAACAGGGAGCCTTGTTATGCTGATGGGCGGGATGTAAATTGCCAACAGCCACTCTGGAGAAGTGTATGGTGTTTCCCGGAACACCGAAAAAACAAAGTTACGGAGCCTACGGCACTTCCACTTATGGTCCTATAGCTTAGGGAAATTAAAATCAAAAACACACAGCCACCCAAAAGTCTCGGGTGGCTCTGTTCACAAGAACCTCGTCTACGGTACAAGTTAAATATCCCAGAATGTGAAAAATGGATAAAGAAGTTGTGGTACGTACGTACAGTGGAATATCACACAGCAATGAAATCTATGTCATCAGGCCCGTCGCGGCATAATGAGTGGATTCAGGTACGATGATTCTAAGTGAAATAAGTCACACAGAAAATGAAACATCATAAGATATCACTAATACACGGAATGTAAACTTGGCTACACATGAACTGAATTACAAAACAGAACAGGGTCTCAAATTTAGAAAACCAACTTATGCTTGCTTAAGGGGAAAGGTGAGTTGGGGTGCTGCATAAAACCAGAGATAGAAATTAGCACAGATACCTTTCCATAAGCCAAATATGTAATAGTCAAGACCTACCCCTTGCTCAACGAAATGGACTAAACACCCCATATTCAACGCCTAGGAATACACCTGACTAGTAAGAATCTTCAAACCCATGGATTTATATGTCTCCGTAAGAGAATGAAGTGTGTGTACAGCGGCATGAATGCAGCAGAGAAAATCCGATAAATCCCATATCAAAATTAATTACAAAAACAAAACCCAAGGACAGTGAAATAGAGAGCAATTCTTAAATAATTCATTCAGGGCTTGTGATGCAACCTGGATTTACCACATCTACACCCAGAGCTGAGTGAGACATAAGGTTGGGCACTTCGGGCTGATAGCATTGGTGAGGTTCGATGAGCAAATGCAGACCCTTTGAAGTCATACAGCATGGTACCCATTCCATGGGTCCCAACTCTCCAAGTTTAAGGGATTCTTCCTTCAGCTAAAACATGCATGGGAAACCCACAGTATGGTGCACCGTGTGACTGGCAAACGTTGTCAAATGCATCTCAGTTTTCGTCCCCTTTTACTCGGGTTCACCATTCCAGACCCTTTACGAACACTCTCCCCACTTGGAGAGTCAGTGCCTTTAACCTCCTGTTGGGCACAGTTTGCAATTTCTGCGCAAGATGAAAAGGAATAGGGAGAACCAATGAGAGACTAGCTGTAGGTGTCTGCACGGGCAAATTTAACGCTCATTTCCCACCAGGAAGAGGAATTAACCAAAGGCTCAGCATGCCGTGCCGGAACCAGATTAGGACCTGAGGCAATCCTGTGGGTTTGCGGCCAGCTGACAAGATAGCGAATTGAAGAAATAAGCTCAGGGGCACTGTAACTCACAAACCTGCAGAGTTATAAATGACAGCTATCGTCCAAAAATATATTGAAGGAAGACTGCGAAGACGACTTGAAAGTGGGGCAGAATTGCAGGAAAATGATTTCAGGGGGTAGACGGGAATTGCATTTAAAGCATAGGAAAAGAGGCAGAACGTCGACAATGATGCTCTTGGCCAAAAAGGGCGTATGCGTTTTTTCCTGAATATATTCAGGAAAAAAGGCATACGCCCTTTTTGGCCAACCAAGCAAGCATGTTAAAGAAATCTGCACTACAATGAAGTCTCACTGTCCCCCGGTCAAAAGGGCCATCTGAAAAAAGTGTAAAATCCAGAAAGGCAGCACAGGCCATGGAGAACAGCGAGCCTTGTTATGCTGATGGGCAGGATGTAAATTGCGAACTGCCACTCTGGAGAAGTGTATGGTGTTTCCCGGAACACCGAAAAAACAAAGCAACGGAGCCTACAGCACTTCCCCTTATGGTCCTATAGCTTAGGGAAATTAAAATCAAAAACACACAGCCACCCCAAAGTGTCGGACGGCTCTGTTTACAAGAACCTCCTCTACGGTACAAGTTAAATATCCCAGAATGTGAAAAATGGATAAAGAAGTTGTGGTACGTACGTACAGTGGAATATCACTCAGCAATGAAATCTATGTCATCAGGCCCGTCGCGGCATAATGAGTGGATTCAGGTACGATGATTCTAAGTGAAATAAGTCACACAGAAAATTAAACATCATAAGATATCTCTAATACACGGAATATAAACTTGGCTACACATGAACTGAATTACAAAACAGAACAGGGTCTCAAATTTAGAAAACCAACTTATGCTTGCTTAAGGGGAAAGGTGAGTTGGGGTGCTGCATAAAACCAGAGATAGAAATTAGCACAGATACCTTTCCATAAGCCAAATATGTAATAGTCAAGACGTACCCCTTGCTCAATGAAATGGACTAAACACCCCATATTCAACGCCTAGGAATACACCTGACTAGTAAGAATCTTCAAACCCATGGATTTATATGTCTCCGTAAGAGAATGAAGCGTGTGTACAGCGGCATGAATGCAGCAGAGAAAATCCGATAAATCCCATTATCAAAATGAATTACACAAACAAAACCCAAGGACAGTGAAATAGAGAGCAATTCTTAAATAATTCATTCAGGGCTTGTGATGCAACCTGGATTTACCACATCTACACCCAGAGCTGAGTGAGACATAAGGTTGGGCACTTCGGGCTGATAGCATTGGTGAGGTTCGATGAGCAAATGCAGACCCTTTGAAGTCATACAGCATGGTACCCATTCCATGGGTCCCAACTCTCCAAGTTTAAGGGATTCTTCCTTCAGCTAAAACATGCATGGGAAACCCACAGTATGGTGCACCGTGTGACTGGCAAACGTTTTCAAATGCATCTCAGTTTTCGTCCCCTTTTACTCGGGTTCACCATTCCAGACCCTTTACGAACACTCTCCCCACTTGGAGAGTCAGTGCCTTTAACCTCCTGTTGGGCACAGTTTGCAATTTCTGCGCAAGATGAAAAGGAATAGGGAGAACCAATGAGAGACTAGCTTTAGGTGTCTGCACGGGCAAATTTTACGCTCATTTCCCACCAGGAAGAGGAATTAACCAAAGGCTCAGCATGCCGTGCCGGAACCAGATTAGGGCCTGAGGCAATCCTGTGGGTTTGCGGCCAGCTCACAAGATAGCTAGTTGAAGAAATGAGCTCAGGGGCACTGTAACTCACAAACCTGCAGAGTTATAAATGACAGCTATCGTCCAAAAATATATTGAAGGAAGGCTGCGAAGACGACTTGAAAGTGGGGCAGAATTGCAGGAAAACGATTTCAGGGGGTAGAGGGGAATTGCATTTAAAGCATAGGAAAAGAGGCAGAACGTCGACAATGATGCTCTTGGCCAAAAAGTGCGTATGCGTTTTTTCCTGAATATATTCAGGAAAATACGCATACGCCCTTTTTGGCCAACCAAGCAAGCATGTTAAAGAAATCTTCACTACAATGAAGTCTCACTGCCCCCCGGTCAAAAGGGCCATCTGAAAAAAGTGTAAAATCCAGAAAGGCAGCACAGCCCATGGAGAACAGGGAGCCTTGTTATGCTGATGGGTGGGATGTGAATTGCCAACAGCCACTCTGGAGAAGTGTATGGTGTCTCCCGGAACATCTAAAAAACAAAGCAACGGAGCCTACGGCACTTCCCCTTATGGTCCTATAGCTTAGGAAAATTAAAATCAAAAACACACAGCCACCCAAAAGTCTCGGGCGGCTCTGTTCACAAGAAGCTCGTCTACGGTACAAGTTAAATATCCCAGAATGTGAAAAATGGATAAAGAAGTTGTGGTACGTACGTACAGTGGAATATCACACAGCAATGAAATCTATGTCATCAGGCCCGTCGCGGCATAATGAGTGGATTCAGGTACGATGATTCTAAGTGAAAAAGTCACACAGAAAATGAAACATCATAAGATATCACTAATACACGGAATGTAAACTTGGCTACACATGAACTGAATTACAAAACAGAACAGGGTCTCAAATTTAGAAAACCAACTTATGCTTGCTTAAGGGGAAAGGTGAGTTGGGGTGCTGCATAAAACCAGAGATAGAAATTAGCACAGATACCTTTCCATAAGCCAAATATGTAATAGTCAAGACCTACCCCTTGCTCAACGAAATGGACTAAATACCCCATATTCAACGCCTAGGAATACACCTGACTAGTAAGAATCTTCAAACCCATGGATTTATATGTCTCCGTAAGAGAATGAAGTGTGTGTACAGCGGCATGAATGCAGCAGAGAAAATCCGATAAATCCCATTATCAAAATTAATTACACAAACAAAACCCAAGGACAGTGAAATAGAGAGCAATTCTTAAATAATTCATTCAGGGCTTGTGATGCAACCTGGATTTACCACATCTACACCCAGAGCTGAGTGAGACATAAGGTTGGGCACTTCGGGCTGATAGCATTGGTGAGGTTCGATGAGCAAATGCAGACCCTTTGAAGTCATAAAGCATGGTACCCATTCCGTGGGTCCCAACTCTCCAAGTTTAAGGGATTCTTCCTTCAGCTAAAACATGCATGGGAAACCCACAGTATGGTGCACCGTGTGACTGGCAAACGTTTTCAAATGCATCTCAGTTTTCGTCCCCTTTTACTCGGGTTCACCATTCCAGACCCTTTACGAACACTCTCCCCACTTGGAGAGTCAGTGCCTTTAACCTCCTGTTGGGCACAGTTTGCAATTTCTGCGCAAGATGAAAAGGAATAGGGAGAACCAATGAGAGACTAGCTGTAGGTGTCTGCACGGGCAAATTTAACGCTCATTTCCCACCAGGAAGAGGAATTAACCAAAGGCTCAGCATGCCGTGCTGGAACCAGATTAGGACCTGAGGCAATCCTGTGGGTTTGCGGCCAGCTCACAAGATAGCGAATTGAAGAAATA
The DNA here is from genome assembly GCF_059928025.1 of Delphinapterus leucas. Classification (NCBI taxonomy): domain Eukaryota; kingdom Metazoa; phylum Chordata; class Mammalia; order Artiodactyla; family Monodontidae; genus Delphinapterus; species Delphinapterus leucas. The sequence goes on from NW_028322235.1 coordinate 4,258,740, forward strand.
AGCTCAGGGGCACTGTAACTCACAAACGTGCAGAGTTATAAATGACAGCTATCGTCCAAAAATATATTGAAGGAAGACTGCGAAGACGACTTGAAAGTGGGACAGAATTGCAGGAAAATGATTTCAGGGGGTAGACGGGAATTGCATTTAAAGCATAGGAAAAGAGGCAGAACGTCGACAATGATGCTCTTGGCCAAAAAGGGCGTATGCGTTTTTTCCTGAATATATTCAGGAAAAAACGCATACGCCCTTTTTGGCCAACCAAGCAAGCATGTTAAAGAAATCTGCACTACAATGAAGTCTCACTGTCCCCCGGTCAAAAGGGCCATCTGAAAAAAGTGTAAAATCCAGAAAGGCAGCACAGGCCATGGAGAACAGCGAGCCTTGTTATGCTGATGGGCAGGATGTAAATTGCGAACTGCCACTCTGGAGAAGTGTATGGTGTTTCCCGGAACACCGAAAAAACAAAGCAACGGAGCCTACAGCACTTCCCCTTATGGTCCTATAGCTTAGGAAAATTATAAATCAAAAACACACAGCCACCCAAAAGTCTCGGGCGGCTCTGTTTACAAGAACCTCGTCTACGGTACAAGTTAAATATCCCAGAATGTGAAAAATGGATAAAGAAGTTGTGGTACGTATGTACAGTGGAATATCACACAGCAATGAAATCTATGTCATCAGGCCCGTCGCGGCATAATGAGTGGATTCAGGTACGATGATTCTAAGTGAAATAAGTCACACAGGAAATGAAACATCATAAGATATCACTAATACACGGAATGAAAACTTGGTTACACATGAACTGAATTACAAAACAGAACAGGGTCTCAAATTTAGAAAACCAACTTATGCTTGCTTAAGGGGAAAGGTGAGTTGGGGTACTGCATAAAACCAGAGATAGAAATTAGCCCAGATACCTTTCCATAAGCCAAATATGTAATAGTCAAGACCTACCCCTTGCTCAACGAAATGGACTAAACACCCCATATTCAACGCCTAGGAATACACCTGACTAGTAAGAATCTTCAAACCCATGGATTTATATGTCTCCGTAAGAGAATGAAGCGTGTGTACAGCGGCATGAATGCAGAAGAGAAAATCCGATAAATCCCATTATCAAAATGAATTACACAAACAAAACCCAAGGACAGTGAAATAGAGAGCAATTCTTAAATAATTCATTCAGGGCTTGTGATGCAACCTGGATTTACCACATCTACACCCAGAGCTGAGTGAGACATAAGGTTGGGCACTTCGGGCTGATAGCATTGGTGAGGTTCGATGAGCAAATGCAGACCCTTTGAAGTCATACAGCATGGTACCCATTCCATGGGTCCCAACTCTCCAAGTTTAAGGGATTCTTCCTTCAGCTAAAACATGCATGGGAAACCCACAGTATGGTGCACCGTGTGACTGGCAAACGTTTTCAAATGCATCTCAGTTTTCGTCCCCTTTTACTCGGGTTCACCATTCCAGACCCTTTACGAACACTCTCCGCACTTGAAGAGTCAGTGCCCTTAACCTCCTGTTGGGCACAGTTTGCAATTTCTGCGCAAGATGAAAAGGAATAGGGAGAACGAATGAGAGACTAGCTCTAGGTGTCTGCACGGGCAAATTTAACGCTCATTTCCCACCAGGAAGAGGAATTATCAAAGGCTCAGCATGCCGTGCAGGAACCAGATTAGGGCCTGAGGCAATCCTGTGGGTTTGCGGCCAGCTCACAAGATAGCGAGTTGAAGAAATGAGCTCAGGGGCACTGTAACTCACAAACCTGCAGAGTTATAAATGACAGCTATCGTCCAAAAATATATTGAAGGAAGGCTGCGAAGACGACTTGTAAGTGGGGCAGAATTGCAGGAAAACGATTTCAGGGGGTAGACGGGAATTGCATTTAAAGCATAGGAAAAGAGGCAGAACGTCAACAATGATGCTCTTGGCCAAAAAGGGCGTATGCGTTTTTTCCTGAATATATTCAGGAAAAAACGCATACGCCCTTTTTGGCCAACCAAGCAAGCATGTTAAAGAAATCTGCACTACAATGAAGTCTCACTGCCCCCCGGTCAAAAGGGCCATCTGAAAAAAGTGTAAAATCCAGAAAGGCAGCACAGCCCATGGAGAACAGGGAGCCTTGTTATGCTGATGGGTGGGATGTGAATTGCCAACAGCCACTCTGGAGAAGTGTATGGTGTCTCCCGGAACATCTAAAAAACAAAGCAACGGAGCCTACGGCACTTCCCCTTATGGTCCTATAGCTTAGGAAAATTAAAATCAAAAACACACAGCCACCCAAAAGTCTCGGGAGGCTCTGTTCACAAGAACCTCGTCTACGGTACAAGTTAAATATCCCAGAATGTGAAAAATGGATAAAGAAGTTGTGGTACGTACGTACAGTGGAATATCACACAGCAATGAAATCTATGTCATCAGGCCCGTCGCGGCATAATGAGTGGATTCAGGTACGATGATTCTAAGTGAAATAAGTCACACAGAAAATGAAACATCATAAGATATCACTAATACACGGAATGTAAACTTGGCTACACATGAACTGAATTACAAAACAGTACAGGGTCTCAAATTTAGAAAACCAACTTATGCTTGCTTAAGGGGAAAGGTGAGTTGGGGTGCTGCATAAAACCAGAGATAGAAATTAGCACAGATACCTTTCCATAAGCCAAATATGTAATAGTCAAGACCTACCCCTTGCTCAATGAAATGGACTAAACACCCCATATTCAACGCCTAGGAATACACCTGACTAGTAAGAATCTTCAAACCCATGGATTTATATGTCTCCATAAGAGAATGAAGCGTGTGTACAGCGGCATGAATGCAGCAGAGAAAATCCGATAAATCCCATTATCAAAATGAATTACACAAACAAAACCCAAGGACAGTGAAATAGAGAGCAATTCTTAAATAATTCATTCAGGGCTTGTGATGCAACCTGGATTTACCACATCTACACCCAGAGCTGAGTGAGACATAAGGTTGGGCACTTCGGGCTGATAGCATTGGTGAGGTTCGATGAGCAAATGCAGACCCTTTGAAGTCATACAGCATGGTACCCATTCCATGGGTCCCAACTCTCCAAGTTTAAGGGATTCTTCCTTCAGCTAAAACATGCATGGGAAACCCACAGTATGGTGCACCGTGTGACTGGCAAACGTTTTCAAATGCATCTCAGTTTTCGTCCCCTTTTACTCGGGTTCACCATTCCAGACCCTTTACGAACACTCTCCTCACTTGAAGAGTCAGTGCCCTTAACCTCCTGTTGGGCACAGTTTGCAATTTCTGCGCAAGATGAAAAGGAATAGGGAGAACGAATGAGAGACTAGCTCTAGGTGTCTGCACGGGCAAATTTAACGCTCATTTCCCACCAGGAAGAGGAATTATCAAAGGCTCAGCATGCCGTGCAGGAACCAGATTAGGGCCTGAGGCAATCCTGTGGGTTTGCGGCCAGCTCACAAGATAGCGAGTTGAAGAAATGAGCTCAGGGGCACTGTAACTCACAAACCTGCAGAGTTATAAATGACAGCTATCGTCCAAAAATATATTGAAGGAAGGCTGCGAAGACGACTTGTAAGTGGGGCAGAATTGCAGGAAAACGATTTCAGGGGGTAGACGGGAATTGCATTTAAAGCATAGGAAAAGAGGCAGAACGTCAACAATGATGCTCTTGGCCAAAAAGGGCGTATGCGTTTTTTCCTGAATATATTCAGGAAAAAACGCATACGCACTTTTTGGCCAACCAAGCAAGCATGTTAAAGAAATCTGCACTACAATGAAGTCTCACTGCCCCCCGGTCAAAAGGGCCATCTGAAAAAAGTGTAAAATCCAGAAAGGCAGCACAGCCCATGGAGAACAGGGAGCCTTGTTATGCTGATGGGTGGGATGTGAATTGCCAACAGCCACTCTGGAGAAGTGTATGGTGTCTCCCGGCACATCTAAAAAACAAAGCAACGGAGCCTACGGCACTTCCCCTTATGGTCCTATAGCTTAGGAAAATTAAAATCAAAAACACACAGCCACCCAAAAGTCTCGGGCGGCTCTGTTCACAAGAACCTCGTCTACGGTACAAGTTAAATATCCCAGAATGTGAAAAATGGATAAAGAAGTTGTGGTACGTACGTACAGTGGAATATCACACAGCAATGAAATCTATGTCCTCAGGCCCGTCGCGGCATAATGAGTGGATTCAGGTACGATGATTCTAAGTGAAATAAGTCACACAGAAAATGAAACATCATAAGATATCACTAATACACGGAATGTAAACTTGGCTACACATGAACTGAATTACAAAACAGAACAGGGTCTCAAATTTAGAAAACCAACTTATGCTTGCTTAAGGGGAAAGGTGAGTTGGGGTGCTGCATAAAACCAGAGATAGAAATTAGCACAGATACCTTTCCATAAGCCAAATATGTAATAGTCAAGACCTACCCCTTGCTCAACGAAATGGACTAAACACCCCATATTCAACGCCTAGGAATACACCTGACTAGTAAGAATCTTCAAACCCATGGATTTATATGTCTCCGTAAGGGAATGAAGCGTGTGTACAGCGGCATGAATGCAGCAGAGAAAATCCGATAAATCCCATTATCAAAATGAATTACACAAACAAAACCCAAGGACAGTGAAATAGAGAGCAATTCTTAAATAATTCATTCAGGGCTTGTGATGCAACCTGGATTTACCACATCTACAACCAGAGCTGAGTGAGACATAAGGTTGGGCACTTCGGGCTGATAGCATTGGTGAGGTTCGATGAGCAAATGCAGACCCTTTGAAGTCATACAGCATGGTACCCATTCCATGGGTCCCAACTCTCCAAGTTTAAGGGATTCTTCCTTCAGCTAAAACATGCATGGGAAACCCACAGTATGGTGCACCGTGTGACTGGCAAACGTTTTCAAATGCATCTCAGTTTTCGTCCCCTTTTACTCGGGTTCACCATTCCAGACCCTTTACGAACACTCTCCCCACTTGGAGAGTCAGTGCCTTTAACCTCCTGTTGGGCACAGTTTGCACTTTCTGCGCAAGATGAAAAGGAATAGGGAGAACCAATGAGAGACTAGCTCTAGGTGTCTGCACGGGGAAATTTTACGCTCATTTCCCACCAGGAAGAGGAATTAACCAAAGGCTCAGCATGCCGTGCCGGAACCAGATTAGGGCCTGAGGCAATCCTGTGGGTTTGCGGCCAGCTCACAAGATAGCTAGTTGAAGAAATGAGCTCAGGGGCACTGTAACTCACAAACCTGCAGAGTTATAAATGACAGCTATCGTCCAAAAATATATTGAAGGCAGACTGCGAAGACGACTTGAAAGTGGGGCAGAATTGCAGGAAAATGATTTCAGGGGGTAGACGGGAATTGCATTTAAAGCATAGGAAAAGAGGCAGAACGTCGACAATGATGCTCTTGGCCAAAAAGGGCGTATGCGTTTTTTCCTGAATATATTCAGGAAAAAACGCATACGCACTTTTTGGCCAACCAAGCAAGCATGTTAAAGAAATCTGCACTACAATGAAGTCTCACTGTCCCCCGGTCAAAAGGGCCATCTGAAAAAAGTGTAAAATCCAGAAAGGCAGCACAGGCCATGGAGAACAGGGAGCCTTGTTATGCTGATGGGCGGGATGTAAATTGCCAACAGCCACTCTGGAGAAGTGTATGGTGTTTCCCGGAACATCTAAAAAACAAAGCAACGGAGCCTACGGCACTTCCCCTTATGGTCCTATAGCTTAGGAAAATTAAAATCAAAAACACACAGCCACCCAAAAGTCTCGGGCGGCTCTGTTCACAAGAACCTCGTCTACGGTACAAGTTAAATATCCCAGAATGTGAAAAATGGATAAAGAAGTTGTGGTACGTACGTACAGTGGAATACCACACAGCAATGAAATCTATGTCATCAGGCCCGTCGCGGCATAATGAGTGGATTCAGGTACGATGATTCTAAGTGAAATAAGTCACACAGAAAATGAAACATCATAAGATATCACTAATACACGGAATGTAAACTTGGCTACACATGAACTGAATTACAAAACAGAACAAGGTCTCAAATTTAGAAAACCAACTTATGCTTGCTTAAGTGGAAAGGTGAGTTGGGGTACTGCATAAAACCAGAGATAGAAATTAGCACAGATACCTTTCCATAAGCCAAATATGTAATAGTCAAGACCTACCCCTTGCTCAACGAAATGGACTAAACACCCCATATTCAACGCCTAGGAATACACCTGACTAGTAAGAATCTTCAAACCCATGGATTTATATGTCTCCGTAAGAGAATGAAGCGTGTGTACAGCGGCATGAATGCAGCAGAGAAAATCCGATAAATCCCATTATCAAAATGAATTACACAAACAAAACCCAAGGACAGTGAAATAGAGAGCAATTCTTAAATAATTCATTCAGGGCTTGTGATGCAACCTGGATTTACCACATCTAAACCCAGAGCTGAGTGAGACATAAGGTTGGGCACTTCGGGCTGATAGCATTGGTGAGGTTCGATGAGCAAATGCAGACCCTTTGAAGTCATACAGCATGGTACCCATTCCATGGGTCCCAACTCTCCAAGTTTAAGGGATTCTTCCTTCAGCTAAAACATGCATGGGAAACCCACAGTATGGTGCACCGTGTGACTGGCAAACGTTTTCAAATGCATCTCAGTTTTCGTCCCCTTTTACTCGGGTTCACCATTCCAGACCCTTTACGAACACTCTCCCCACTTGGAGAGTCAGTGCCTTTAACCTCCTGTTGGGCACAGTTTGCAATTTCTGCGCAAGATGAAAAGGAATAGGGAGAACCAATCAGAGACTAGCTCTAGGTGTCTGCACGGGCAAATTTTACGCTCATTTCCCACCAGGAAGAGGAATTAACCAAAGGCTCAGCATGCCGTGCCGGAACCAGATTAGGGCCTGAGGCAATCCTGTGGGTTTGCGGCCAGCTCACAAGATAGCTAGTTGAAGAAATGAGCTCAGGGGCACTGTAACTCACAAACCTGCAGAGTTATAAATGACAGCTATCGTCCAAAAATATATTGAAGGAAGACTGCGAAGACGACTTGAAAGTGGGGCAGAATTGCAGGAAAATGATTTCAGGGGGTAGACGGGAATTGCATTTAAAGCATAGGAAAAGAGGCAGAACGTCGACAATGATGCTCTTGGCCAAAAAGGGCGTATGCGTTTTTTCCTGAATATATTCAGGAAAAAACGCATACACACTTTTTGGCCAACCAAGCAAGCATGTTAAAGAAATCTGCACTACAATGAAGTCTCACTGTCCCCCGGTCAAAAGGGCCATCTGAAAAAAGTGTAAAATCCAGAAAGGCAGCACAGGCCATGGAGAACAGCGAGCCTTGTTATGCTGATGGGCAGGATGTAAATTGCGAACTGCCACTCTGGAGAAGTGTATGGTGTTTCCCGGAACATCTGAAAAACAAAGCAACGGAGCCTACAGCACTTCCCCTTATGGTCCTATAGCTTAGGAAAATTATAAATCAAAAACACACAGCCACCCAAAAGTCTCGGGCGGCTCTGTTTACAAGAACCTCATCTACGGTACAAGTTAAATATCCCAGAATGTGAAAAATGGATAAAGAAGTTGTGGTACGTATGTACAGTGGAATATCACACAGCAATGAAATCTATGTCATCAGGCCCGTCGCGGCATAATGAGTGGATTCAGGTACGATGATTCTAAGTGAAATAAGTCACACAGGAAATGAAACATCATAAGATATCACTAATACACGGAATGAAAACTTGGCTACACATGAACTGAATTACAAAACAGAACAGGGTCTCAAATTTAGAAAACCAACTTATGCTTGCTTAAGGGGAAAGGTGAGTTGGGGTACTGCATAAAACCAGAGATAGAAATTAGCACAGATACCTTTCCATAAGCCAAATATGTAATAGTCAAGACCTACCCCTTGCTCAACGAAATGGACTAAACACCCCATATTCAACGCCTAGGAATACACCTGACTAGTAAGAATCTTCAAACCCATGGATTTATATGTCTCCGTAAGAGAATGAAGCGTGTGTACAGCGGCATGAATGCAGCAGAGAAAATCCGATAAATCCCATTATCAAAATGAATTACACAAACACAACCCAAGGACAGTGAAATAGAGAGCAATTCTTAAATAATTCATTCAGAGCTTGTGATGCAACCTGGATTTACCACATCTACACCCAGAGCTGAGTGAGACATAAGGTTGGGCACTTCGGGCTGATAGCATTGGTGAGGTTCGATGAGCAAATGCAGACCCTTTGAAGTCATACAGCATGGTACCCATTCCATGGGTCCCAACTCTCCAAGTTTAAGGGATTCTTCCTTCAGCTAAAACATGCATGGGAAACCCACAGTATGGTGCACCGTGTGACAGGCAAACGTTTTCAAATGCATCTGAGTTTTCGTCCCCTTTTACTCGGGTTCACCATTCCAGACCCTTTACGAACACTCTCCCCACTTGGAGAGTCAGTGCCCTTAACCTCCTGTTGGGCACAGTTTGCAATTTCTGCGCAAGATGAAAAGGAATAGGGAGAACGAATGAGAGACTAGCTCTAGGTGTCTGCACGGGCAAATTTAATGCTCATTTCCCACCAGGAAGAGGTATTATCAAAGGCTCAGCATGCCGTGCAGGAACCAGATTAGGGCCTGAGGCAATCCTGTGGGTTTGCGGCCAGCTCACAAGATAGCGAGTTGAAGAAATGAGCTCAGGGGCACTGTAACTCACAAACCTGCAGAGTTATAAATGACAGCTATCGTCCAAAAATATATTGAAGGAAGGCTGCGAAGACGACTTGTAAGTGGGGCAGAATTGCAGGAAAACGATTTCAGGGGGTAGACGGGAATTGCATTTAAAGCATAGGAAAAGAGGCAGAACGTCAACAATGATGCTCTTGGCCAAAAAGGGCGTATGCGTTTTTTCCTGAATATATTCAGGAAAAAACGCATACGCCCTTTTTGGCCAACCAAGCAAGCATGATAAAGAAATCTGCACTACAATGAAGTCTCACTGCCCCCCGGTCAAAAGGGCCATCTGAAAAAAGTGTAAAATCCAGAAAGGCAGCACAGCCCATGGAGAACAGGGAGCCTTGTTATGCTGATGGGTGGGATGTGAATTGCCAACAGCCACTCTGGAGAAGTGTATGGTGTTTCCCGGAACACCGAAAAAACAAAGCTACGGAGCCTACGGCACTTCCACTTATGGTCCTATAGCTTAGGGAAATTAAAATCAAAAACACACAGCCACCCCAAAGTTTGGGTCGGCTCTGTTTACAAGAACCTCGTCTACGGTACAAGTTAAATATCCCAGAAAGCGAAAATGGATAAAGAAGTTGTGGTACATACGTACAATGGAAAATCACTCAGCAATGAAATCTATGTCATCTGGCCCTTAGCGGCATAATGAGTGGATTCAGGTACAATGATTCTACATGAAATAAGTCACACAGAAAAAGGAACATCATAAGATATCACTAATACATGGAATGAAACTTGGCTACACATGAACTGAATTACAAAACAGAAGAGGGTCTCCAAGTTAGAAAACCAACTGATGGTTGCTTATGGGGAAAGGTGAGTTGGGGTGCTGCATAAAACCAGAGATTTATATTAGCACAGAAACTGTTCCATAAACCAAATATGTAATAGAAAAGACCTACTCCTTGCTCAACGAAATGGAGTCAACACCCCATATTCAACGCCTAGGAATATACCTGACTAGTAAGGATCTTAAAACCCATGGATTTATATGTCTCCGTAAGAGAATCAAGCGTGTGTACAGCGGCCTAAACGCATCAGTGAAAATCCGATAAATCCCATTATCAAAATAAATTTCAAAAACAAAACACAATGACACTGAAATAGAGGGCAATTCTTAAATAATTCATTCAGGGCTTGTGATACAACCTGGATTTAGCACATCTTCAACCAGAGCTGGGTGAGACATAAGGCTGGACACTTCGGGCTGATAGCATTGGTGAGGTTCGGTGAGCAAATGCAGAACATTTGAAGTCATACTGCATGGTACCCATTCCATGGGTCCCAACTCTCCAGGTTTAAGGGATTCTTCCTTCAGCTAAAACATGCATGGGAAACCCAGAGTATGGTCCACCTTGTGATTTGGATTCGTTTTCAAATGCATCTCAGTTTTTTTCCCCTGGTACTAGGGTTCAATATTCCAGACCCGTCAATAACACTCTCCCCATATATATATTCAGGAAAAAACGCATAAGCCCTTTTTGGCCAACCAAGCAAGCGTGTAAAGAAAATCTGCACTACAATGAAGCCTCACTGCCCCCCGGTCAAAAGGGCCATCTGAAAAAAGTGTAAAATCCAGAAAGGCAGGACAGGCCATGGGGAACATGTAGCCTTGTTATGCTGATGGACGGGATGTGAACCGCCAACAGCCACTCTGGAGAACTGTATGGTGTTTCCGGAAACACGTAGGAAACAAAGCAACACAGCCTATGGCACTTCCACTTATGGTCCTATAGCTTAGGGACATTAAAATGAAAAACACAGAGCCACCCCAAAGTTTGGGACGGCTCTGTTTACAAGAACCTCGTCTACGATACAAGTTAAATATCCCAGAAATCGAAATATGGATAAAGAAGATGTGGTAGGTATATACAATGGAATATCACTCAGCAATGATATCTATGTCATCAGGCCATTAGTGGCATAATGAATGGATTCAGGTATGATGATTTTACGTGAAATAAGTCACACAGAAAAAGAAACATCATAAGTTATCACTAATACATGGAATGTAAACTTGGCTACACATGAACTGATCTACAAAACAGAACACGGTCTCAAATTTAGAAAACGAACTTACGCTTGCTTATGGGGAAAGGTGAGTTGGCGTGCTGCATAAAACCAGAGATTGAAATTAGCACAGATATCTTTCCATAAGCCAAATATATAATAGACAAGACCTACTCCTTGCTCAACGAAATGAACTCAACACCCCATATTCAACGCCTCGGAATATACCTGACAATAAGAATCTTAAAACCCATGGATTTATATGTCTCCGTAAGAGAATCAAGCGTGTGTACAGTGGCCTAAATGCAGCAGTGAAAATCGGATAACTTCCTTTATCAAAAAAAATTTCAAAAACAAAACACAATGACAGTGAAATAGAGAGCAATTCTTAAATAATTCATTCAGGGCTTGTGATGCAACCTGGATTTACCACATCTACACCCAGAGCTGGGTGAGACATAAGGCTGGACCCTTCGCGCTGATACCATTGGTGAGGCTCGGTGAGCAAATGCAGACCGTTTGAAGGCATACTGCATGGTACCCATTCCATGGGTCCCAACTCTCCAGGTTTAAGGGATTCTTCCTTCAGCTAAAACATGCATGAGAAACGCAGAGTATATTCCTCCATGTGATTGCGAAACGTTTTCAAATGCATCTCAGTTTTTGTGCCCTGGTACTCGGGTTCATCATTCCAGACGCTTTACTAACACTCTCCCCACTTGGAGAGTCAATGCCTTTAACATCCTGTTCAGCACAGTTTGCAATTTCTGAGCAAGATGAACAGGAATAGGGAGAACCAATGAGAGACTAGCTGTAGGTGCCTGCACGGGCAAGTGTAACGACCATTTCCCACCAGGAAGAGGAATTAACCAAAGGGTCAGCGTGCCCTGCCAGAAACAGATTAGCGCCTGAAGCATTCCTGCGGTTTTCGGCCAGCTCACAAGAAAGCGAGTTGAAGAAAGGAGCTCAGGGGCACTCTAATTCACAAACCTGCAGAGTTATGAATGACAGCTATCGTCCAAAAATATATTGAAGTAAGTCTGCGAAGAGGACTGGAAAGGGGGGCAGCATTTGAGGAAAACTATTTCAGGGGGTAGACTGGAATTGCACTTAAAGCATAGGAAATGAGGCAGAATGTCGACAATGATGCACTTTGCCAAAAAGGGCGTATGCATTTTTTCCTGAATATATTCAGGAAAAAACGCATACACCCTTGATGGCCAACCAAGCAAGCCTGTAAAGGAAATCTGCACCAAGGGCAGAAAGCTGTTGGGGGGATGGTGGTGTGAAGAGTTGAGAGATTGGGATTGACATGTATACATTTATATGTATAAAATAGATAACCAATAAGAACCTGCTGTATAAAAAATAAGATTAAAAATTAAAAAAAATAAAATTAAAAAGTAAAACAGAAAAAATATTCTTCCCTCCACATACATGTATTTATATGAATAAATTATTTCTATGCTTATATTTGTAAATGCAAAAAAGAGGAATGAAATCTACCTTGAACCAAAAACGAAAAATAGAAAAAACAAACAGAATCCACAAGTTACACAGAGGAAAACCGTATCAGGACACTTGCTCCAGTTGTAAACAATTCTGAAGTTGGTCAGTGGTGGGGAATCATCTCCCATACAGCCAGCAGGCCCCACGCAACAAGCGTCCTCATTGCAAAGCTGGGGGACCGTGCTGAGGCATCTGTGAGTAAACGTGGTCCGAGCCCCAGGCCAGCTGCTGCTGAAATGTTCCCACCCTTCCCAGATAAAACACCTGAATATGTTCAAGGACTTGAAAGCCTAGAGGAAGGGCAATGGAGCCACACGAGTGATTGCATGCCAGCCAACTTGGTGCCTGCAGGCCAGCCAGGATGGTCCTGGCCCTGGGTGCTCTTCTGGAAGCTTTCCATTTCCCTGCCTGAGATACCCCTCCTGTCCCGGCCCCCACTGATTTCTTCCTTCCTCACGTCTGCCCAGGGAGAAATTCCAGCGCCAGGTATGGGTGACACATCCTCTTCTTTAGCAGGTGGCATCTTGACAACTGCTGCAGAAAGTCCAGCAGAGCCCCACTCACACTGGGCCACCCACAACGCCGTGACCTGTCACTCCCTCCCACCAGCCCAGCCCCGAGACTGCTGACAGGGCAGAGAAAATGGCGTCAGGCACAGCTGCAGGGGTTCTTGCTGCCTGGAGCGGTGTTTATATTGATCTCAAAACAGGCACACCTGGGGAGGGCTGGCCGGCATGGTCAGGCTGCCCAGGTCAGCCAATCATCACCCCTCAGGGTCTCACAGTTGCAGAAAATGGAACTTGCTGAATCGGCCAGGTCCAAGGAACAGGTGTGGGCTCTTGAGAGTCAGGATAGACAATGGGCTGCAGCTCTGGCTTGTATTCTAATCATTTTATCTGGCCCATGAGTGGGAGACAGCTTCAAGAAAACCCTGGCCTAATAAGAGGACCCCAGGAGTCAGGGAGAGGAGGGGTGGGTGGTGGGTGGAGACAGAGGCCTGGTGCCCCGGGTGCAGTGGAAGTCTCTGGAAGACCAGGTGGTGGCAGGCCGTACAGAGTGATGCCCAGGGTCACAGACCTGTCGGAGTTGCTATTTGTTAGTTCAAGTCCTGCTCTGAGGTGCTCTGTGTCAGATCTGAGTGACAGGTGAGCTGAGAGTGCTCTGCAATGAGGGCAATGTGCACGGTTCCTGTGTGCCCTGCCCTGCCACAGTACCTGCAAGTGTAGCTCTGTATCCTGGGAGGGAGCTGACCACGAGAGCCCCATGGGCTGCAGGGGACCTGCCCAGGGAACCCCATATCCTGGGATGGGCCTGACCATGAGAGCCCCATGGGCTGGTGTGGAGGTGGGGTACCTGCCCAGGTGAGCTCCATATCCTGAGATTGGCCTGACCACGAGAGCCCCATGGGCTGCCAGGGGCCTGGTAAAGATGTCAGGATCGTCAGTGAAGCCACCGAGTATATACCTCCAGTAGTTCCTAATTCCTACACCCTGCTGGTCATTCTACCAACCACCAGGAGACGGTATTCTGTATTAGTCTTCAATGATGCCTTCTTTTGTATGCCATTAGTCCCAGAGTCACAAGAAATTTTGGCTTGTAAGTGGCAGGACTCAACATACAACTAAAACAATACATCCAGGCCGTCTTGCCCCAAGTGTTCAAAAATTCCCACACCATCTTTGGGGAAAGCTTAGCTAAAGACGTAAAAGTTCTACCTCTGGAAAAGGAAACACTCCTTCAATATGCTGACGACATTCTGATCACCAGCCCTACTAAGGAGGCCTCTGAACTACCAAGCCAATAAAGGATAGAAGTTGTCCAAGAAAAAGCTCAAATATCACAGACTACGGTGACCTGCCTGGGCTTCATTCTCACAGAAGGTCGGAGAAGCTCATCCCAGGAAAGGGAAGAAACAATTTACAGCCTTACCCCTTTCTAAAACTAGAAGACAGCTTAGGGGTTCCTGGGGAGGCCAGAGTTTGCTGCTTCTGGATCCCTAACTACAGTCTACTAGCTGGGCCTCTATATGAAACACTGAAAGGAAAAGATGATGATCCTTTTGAATAGAATCCAGAAGTGGCCTTTCAAGAATGGAAAGAGCAGTCAATTCAGACCCTTGCCCTGGAACTCCCTAATTTAGCTAAACCCTTTGACCTTTACATTCCTGGTGAAAGGTGAATTGCCATTGGAGTATTAGTGCAAAACCTGGGACCACTTGAAATGGAACAATGCAAGAATGCCATCCAGGTAGGATAAACTATAGTCACCAAGGGGCTTGGCCCACTGCAACATCTGGCCAACATACTGGCGGTATCTAAAAACCTGGAAATCAGCAGCCCAAAAGGCCACCTCCCTCCTAAGGGAAAAGGACCCCACGTGGTGTTCCTAACCCCCAACCATGCCCTGAAGTTGCAGGGTTTGCTCCGTGGGCACACTGACCTCCAGTGAGGAAGCCCTCCTACTCCAACCTCCAGAGAGATATCCGGGGGCAACGGGGCACCATGACGACACATGTGACCATCACTTGACCTGGAGTTTCTCTCATAAAACAACAAGAGTGTGTCACAAAAGAGTAGACTACTGCTTGCAGGACTTACTGCACCCAGAGGGGAGGTAATAATCTTGGCAGGGGAACCGTATATCACGCTGTCACCATAGAAAAGCCTACAGACACCGTGATGATGGTGACCAGTAAGACCGGCTGGACTCCTGTTTACTTCAAAAGGCTGTTGACTCAGTGGCCATCATGGTCCTTCATCACAACTGACCCTGGACTGTCCGGGAGTTGAGCAGGCAGGGTCCTGACACCTGGTGCTGTTTTTACGTTAATTCAGAGGCCTAATTGAAGAAAGTGCAGACTACTAGTCAGAGCATCTAGGCTGGCAGAAACGGTCAGCCTAAAGTGTCTGAACAAATGTGTGGCGGGGTGAAAGTGGACCTCACAGCGTCACTGCACATTTCCTACCCGGACCCTTAAAGGTCATTAGAATCTATAACACTTCCAATGCTCGTGCTCAGGCAGATGAACAGGGAGGCTGGAGGCCTGGGGACAATCAACGTCACCTAGAGGCTGCTGGGGAGAAGTTCTGACCCTCGCCCACGGGTATAAGGGCTCCTAACTCAGCACTCAGCAGTTACAGAAGAAGAGTCTGCACCCTCAGCACTCCAAGAATGAGGAAGAGGACAAAAGGCAGAAGAGGGGTTTGTCCCAGGCAAAGCCCATTAAAAATCCCTGGGAGATAAAAATAGAATCTGGGCAATAAAATAAAGTCTAACCTTTCTTATCCTTTGTGCTTTGTCTAATTTCATGTGCTCCTAGGGTCCCGCATACAGAGGTTCCACACCCGGCACTTCAGACCAGATTTCCTAGTACAGAATGGCTGGGTCGACACATCAGGTCCTGGGGCCCAGTGCAGACTCCGCGATATAGAGCCTGAGCTGCAGCCAACAGGGCCCTCGAGAGCTCTGCCCCCTCCCTCCCACTGAATCTGACAGGATCTCTACACAGCAGCCCAGCCCACAGCCCACGGGGTAGCACATGCTCTCACCTCTCCATTCTCTGATCAAAATATAAAGTTTCCTTTGCTTCTGAACCAAACTCAGTCTCGATCTTTTGGCTCCAATGACACTGGGCGTGGGGACACTTGTTGGGGTCCACTCTGGAGGATCAGTAACAGAAATTGAGAACGTTGTAACTTCAATGAACAGATGTGTGAGCCAAACTATAATTAACATAGAACAGTGTATAAGGCTCGGGTAAAATAAGATGTTTCTAACACTTCCATTTGATATTTCCATCACTTTATTATAAGCAAGTTCAGTGAAAAGGTTTGTCTTATTTGTCAGGTCAATATTAGAGAAGCGAAGTGATTTCTTTCCAAGGATGTGCATCTAATAATCTTGGTTAAAGCTTCAATCTTGTTTTAAATGCTTTTCCATTGAAAATGATACCTCTCATTCAGCTCCCCCATTTCTGAGAAGTATAAAATCTTATAAGTTATTATTACCAAAGTGGAAAGGTGGGAGGAGGGATAAATTAACAGTTTGGGATTAACACATACACACTGCTATGTATAAAATAGATCGTCAACAAGGAACTACTCTATAGCACAGGGAACTACACTCAATATTTTGCAATAACCTATAAGGGGAAATAATCTGAAAAAGAATAGATATTTTTATTGACATCATCTATCAATGACAGTTAAAATGGAACCTAAGGGAAGCCGGTGGTCAGTGCTTCTGACCCTGAAGACTTCAATCATCTAAAGTTTGGACTCTGCCTACTTCCCAAGGCCCTTAATGAACATATGTGTAGCCGTAGCTTAAAAAATTCCCCAGTTTGGGTAGCGGAGAGACACTGATTTTGAAAAAGCCCTGGTGTTCTCCTCACATGAGCGGGACACTTCCTACAGCTAAAACATGCCTGTCACACCCAGAGGATGGTATATCGTCTGATCGGGAAGAGTTTGGAAAAGGCATCTCATCTCCTCATCTCCTGGTGCTCGGGTTCACCACTCCGGCGTCTTTACTAACAGTCTCCCCACTTGGAGATGTCAGCACTGTCAACATCCTGTTGCACACAGTTTGGAATTTGTCCAAGGATGAAGCAGAAGGAGGAGGAACAATGAGAGACAAGTCCTAGGTTTTCGGACAGACATATGTCACTCTAATTTCCAATCAGGAAGACGAATTGACCAAAGGCTAGGGTTGCCCATGGAAACAGAATAGGGCTTGAGGAAATCCCGCTGCTTTGTGGCCAGTTCCCATAAACACAAGTTGAAAAATGGAACTCAGGGACACTAAAATTCACGAAACTGCAGAGTTGAAAATATCTCTCACTGAAAAATGTCTTGAGGAAAGTCAGAGAAAAGGACTTGTAAGCAACGGAGAATGGCAGGAAAGGGATTGGATGAGGTAGAAAGGACTCGCCATTAAGCACAAGAAAAGGGGCTGAACATTGCCAACATTGCAGTTGGCCAAAAAGGGTGTATGCATCTTTTTCTGTATATATTCAAGAAAAGGGCATACACTTTTTTAGCCAACCAAACAGGTGGGCACTGGAAATCAATACTACAAAACATATCACTTCGCATCAGTCAGAAGAGCCTTCCTCATAAAGTGTAAACACCAGAAATGCAGGACAGGGCAAGGAGAAAAGGGAGCCCTGTGAGGCTTATAGTGGAAATGTATATTGCCAACGGTCACTCTGGAAAAGTGTATTGTGATTACTAAAGCATCTAAAAAATGAGCTACAGAGCACAGGGCACTTGCACTCATGGACGTATATCTTGGGAAAAAGAAAAATCGAGAGGACACAGGCACCCCAATGTTTACCGCCTCTCTGTTTAATATATCCTCGATTAGGTTATAATTTATATGTCTCTGGAGGGAAAAAATGGACAGAGGTGTGGCACTTATGTAGAGTGGAATATTACTCAGCCTGAAAATCAATGAAACATGGCCAGTTGTAACAACCCCAGAGGAGTTACGTATGATCATTTGAAGTCACATAATTCAAAAAGACAAAGACATACGATATTACTAATACATGGAATGTAAACGTGGCTACAAATGAACTGAATTACAAAAGAGAACGGGGTCTCAAATTTAGAAAACCAACTTATGCTTGCTTAAGGATCAAGGAGAGTTGGGGTGCTGCATAAAACCAGAGATTGAAATTAGCACAGATACCGTTCCATAAGCCAAATATGTAATAGAAAAAACCTACTTCCTGGTCAACGAAATGGACTCAACACCCCATATTCAGTGCCTAGGAATATACAGGATGAGTAAGAGTCTTAATACCTATGGATTTATATGTCTCCATAAGAGAATCAAGCGTGTGTACAGTGACAAAAACGCAGCAGTGAAAATCAGCTAAATCCCATTATCAAAATAAATTTCAAAAACAAAAAAAATGACAGTGAAATAGAGAGCAATTCTTAAATAATTCATTCAGGGCTTGTGATGCAACCTGGATTTACCTCATCTACACCCAGAGCTGAGTGAGACATAAGGTTGGACACTTCGGGCTGACAGCATGGATGAGGTTCGATGAGCAAATGCAGACCGTTTGTAGTCATACTGCATAGTACCCATTCCATGGGTCCCAACTCTCCAGGTTTAAGGGATTCTTCCTTCAGCTAAAACATGCATGGGAAACCCACAGTATGGTGCACCGTGTGACCGGAAAACGTTTTCAAATGAATCTCAGTTTTCGTCCCCTTTTACTCGGGTTCACCATTCCAGACCCTTCACTAACACTCTCCCCACTTGGAGAGTCAGTGCCTTTAACCTCCTGTTTGGCACAGTTTGCAATTTCTGCGCAAGATGTACAGGAATAGGGAGAACCAATGAGAGACTAGCTGTAGGTGTCTGCAGGGGCAAATTTAACGCTCATTTCCCACCAGGAAGAGGAATTAACCAAAGGCTCAGCATGCCGTTCCGGAATCAGATTAGGGCCTGAAGCAATCCTCCGGGTTTGTGGCCAGCTCACAAGAAAGCGATTTGAAGAAAGGAGCTCAGGGGCACTCTAATTCACAAACCTGCAGAGTTATGAATGACAGCTATCGTCCAAAAATATATTGAAGGAAGGCTGCGAAGAGGACTTGAAAGCGGGGCAGAATTGCAGGAAAACGATTTCAGGGGGTAGACTGGAATTGCATTTAAAGCATACGAAAAGAGGCAGAACGTCGTCAGTGATGCACTTGGCCAAAAAGGGGGTATACGTAGTTTCCTGAATATATTCAGGAAAAAACGCATATGCCCTTTTTGGCCAACCAAGCAAGCATGTTAAAGACATCTGCACTACAGTGAAGTCTCACTGCCCCCCAGTCAAAAGGGCCATCTGAAAAAAGTGTAAAATTCAGAAAGGAAGCACAGGCCATGGAGAATAGGGAGCCTTGTTATGCTGATGGGCGGGATGTAAATTGCCAAGAGCCACTCTGGAGAAGTGTATGGTGTTTCCTGAAACACCTAAAAAACAAAGCAACGGAGCCTACAGCACTTCCACTTATGGTCCTATAGCTTAGGGAAATTAAAATCAGAAACACACAGCCACCCCAATGTTTCAGACGGCTCTGTTTACAAGAATCTCATCTACGGTACAAGTTAAATATCGCAGAAAGCAAAAAATGGATAAAGAAGTGGTGGTACGTACGTACAATGGAATATCAATCTCCAATGAAATCTATGTCATCAGGCCCGTCGCGGCATAATGAGTGGATTCAGGTACGATGATTCTAAGTGAAATAAGTCACACAGAAAATGAAACATCATAAGATATCACTAATATACGGAATGTAAACTTGGCTACACATGAACAGAATTACAAAACAGAACAGGGTCTCAAATTTAGAAAACCAACTTATGTTTGCTTAAGGGGAAAGGTGATTTGGGGTGCTGTATAAAACCAGAGATAGAAATTAGCACAGATACCATTCCATATGTCAAATATATAATAGTCAAGACCTACACTTTCTCAACGAGATGGACTAAACACACAATATTCAAAGCCTAGCAATACACCTGACTAGTAAGAATCTTCAAACCCATAGATTTATATGTCTCCATAAGAGAATCAAGCGTGTGTACAGCTGCATGAAGGCAGCAGAAAAAATCCGATAAACCCTATTATCAAAATGAATTACAAAAACAAAACACAATGACAGTGAAATAGAGAGCAATTCTTAAATAATTCAATCAGGGCTTGTGATGCAACCTGGATTTACCTCAACTAAACCCAGAGCTGAGTGAGACATAAGGTTGGACACTTCGGGCTGATAGCATTGGTGAGGCTCGATGAGCAAATGCAGACCATTTGAAGTCATACTACATGGTACCCATTCCATGGGTCCCAACTCTCCAGGTTTAAGCGATTCTTCCTTCAGCTAAAACATGCATGGGAAACCCACAGTATGGTGCACTGTGTGACCGGGAAACGTTTTCAAATGCATCTCAGTTTTTGTCCCCTTTTACTTGGGTTCACAATTCCAGATCCTTTACTAACACTCTCCCCACTTGGAGAGTCAGTGCCTTTAACCTGCTGATTGGCACAGTTTGCAATTTCTGCGCAAGATGAAAAGGAATAGGGAGAACCAATGAGAGACTAGCTGTAGGTGTCTGCACGGGCAAATTTAACGCTCATTTCCAACCAGGAAGAGGAATTAACCAAAGGCTCAGCATGCCGTGCCGGAACCATATTAGGGCCTGAAGCAATCCTGCGGGTTTGCGGCCAGCTCACAGGAAAGTGATTTGAAGAAAGGAGCTCAGGGGCACTGTAATTCACACAACTGCAGAGTTATAAATGACAGCTATCGTCAAAAAATATATTGAAGGAAGGCTGCGAAGAGGACTTGAAAGCGGGGCAGAATTGCAGGAAAACGATTTCAGGGGGTAGACTGCAATTGCATTTAAAGTATAGGAAAAGAGGCAGAACGTCGAAAATGAATCACTTGGCCAAAAAGGGCGTATGCGTTTTTTCCTGAATATATTCAGGAAAAAATGTATACGCCCTTTTTGGCCAACCAAGCAAGCATGTTAAAGAAATCTGCACTACAATGAAGTCTCACTGCTCCCCGGTCAAAAGGTCCATCTGAAAAAGTGTATAATCCAGAAAGGCAGCACAGGCCATGGAGAACAGGGAGCCTTGTTATGCTTATGGGTGTGATGTTAATTGCCAACAGGCACTCTGGAGAAGTGTATGCTGTTTCCTGAAACACCTAAAACACAAAGCAACGGAGCCTACGGCACTTCCACTTATGGTCCTATAGCTTAGGGAAATTAAAATCAAAAACACACAGCCACCCCAAAGTTTCATACGGCTCTGTTTTCAAGAACCTCGTCTACGGTACAATTAAAATATCGCAGAAAGCAAAAAATGGATAAAGACGTTGTGGTACGTATGTGCAATAGAATATCACTCTCCAATGAAATCTATGTCATCAGGCCCATCGCGGCATAATGAGTGGATTCATGTACGATGATTCTAAGTGAAATAAGTCACACAGAAAATGAAACATCATAAGATATCACTAATACACGGAATGTAATCTTGGCTATACATGAACTGAATTACAAAACAGAAAAGGGTCTCAAATTTAGAAAACCAACTTATGTTTGCTTAAGGGGAAAGGTGAGTTGGGTGCTGCATAAAACCAGAGATAGAAATTAGCACAGATACCATTCCATACGTCAAATATGTAATAGTCAAGACCTACCCCTTGCTCAACGAAATGGGCTAAACACCCTATATTCAACGCCTAGGAATACACCTGACTAGAAAGAATTTTCAAACCCATGGATTTATATGTCTCCATAAGAGAATCAAGCGTGTGTACAGCTGCATGAAGGCAGCAGAGAAAATCCGGTAAATCCCATTATCAAAATGAATTACAAAAACAAAACACAATGACAGTGAAATAGAGAGCAATTCTTAAATAATTCATTCAGGGCTTGTGATGCAACCTGGATTTACCTCATCTACACCCAGAGCTGAGTGAGACATAATGTTGGACACTTCGGGCTGATAGCATTGGTGAGGTTCGTTGAGCAAATGCAGACAATTTGAAGTCATACTGCATGGTTCCCATTCCATTGGTCCCAACTCTCCAGGTTTAAGCGATTCTTCCTTCAGCTAAAGCATGCATGGGAAACCCACAGTATGGTGCACTGTGTGACCGGGAAACGTTTTCAAATGCATCTCAGTTTTCCTCCCCTTTTACTCGGGTTCACAATTCCAGACCATTCACTAACACTCTCCCCACTTGGAGAGTCAGTGCCTTTAACTTGCTGTTTGGCACAGTTTGCAATTTCTGCACATGATGAACAGGAATAGGTAGAACCAATGAGAGACTAGCTGTAGGTGTCTGCAGGGGCAAATTTAATGCTCATTTCCCACCAGGAAGAGGAATTAACCAAAGGCTCAGCATGCCGTGCCGGAACCATATTAGGGCCTGAAGCAATCCTGCGGGTTTGCGGCAAGCTCACAAGAAAGCGATTTGAAGAAAGGAGCTCAGGGGCACTGTAATTCACAAACCTGCAGTGTTATAAATGACAGCTATCGTCCAAAAATATATTGAAGGAAGGCTGCGAAGAGGACTTGAAAGCGGGGCAGAATTGCAGGAAAACGATTTCAGGGGGTAGACTGGAATTGCATTTAAAGCATAGGAAAAGAGGCAGAACGTCGACAATGATGCACTTGGCCAAAAGGGCGTATGCGTTTTTTCCTGAATATATTCAGGAAAAAACGCATACGCCCTTTTTGGCCAACCAAGCAAGCATGTTAAAGAAATCTGCACTACAATGAAGTCTCACTGCCCCCCGATCAAAAGGGCCATCTGAAAAAAGTGTAAAATCCAGAAATGCAGCACAGGCCATGGAGAACAGGGAGCCTTGTTATGCTGATGGTTGGGATATAAATTGCCAAGAGCCACTCTGGAGAAGTGTATGGTGTTTCCTGAAACACCTAAGAAACAAAGCAACGGAGCCTACGGCACTTCCACTTATGGTCCTATAGCTTAGGGAAATTAAAATCAAAAACAAACAGCCACCCCAAAGTTTCAGACGGCTCTGTTTACAAGAACCTCGTCTACAGTACAAGTTAAATATCCCAGAAAGCGAAAAATGGATAAACAAGTTGTGGTACGTACGTACAATGGAATATCACTCACCAATGAAGTCTATGTCATCTGGCCCGTCATGGCATAATGAGTGGATTCAGGTACAATGATTCTAAGTGACATAAGTCACACAGAAAATGAAATATCATAAGATATCACTAATACACCGAATGTAATCTTGGCTATACATGAACTGAATTACAAAACAGAACAGGGTCTCAAATTTAGAAAACCAACTTATGTTTGCTTATGGGGAAAGCTGAGTTGGGGTGCTGCATAAAACCAGAGATAGAAATTAGCACAGATACCATTCCATACGTCAAATACGTAATAGACAAACCTACCCCTTGCTCAACAAAATGGGCTAAGCACCCAATATTCAACGCCTAGGAATACACCTGACTAGTAAGAATCTTCAAACCCATGGATTTATATGTCTCCATAAGAGAATCAAGCGTGTGTACAGCTGCATGAAGGCAGCAGAGAAAATTCGATAAAAACCATTATCAAAATGAATTAAAAAACAAAACACAATGACAGTGAAATAGAGAGCAATTCTTAAATAATTCATTCAGGGCTTGTGATGCAACCTGGATTTACCTCATCTACACCCAGAGCTGAGTGAGACATAAGGTTGGACACTTCGGGCTGATAGCATTGGTTAGGTTCGATGAGCAAATGAAGACCATTTGAAATCATACTGCATGGTACCCATTCCATGGGTCCCAACTCTCCAGGTTTAAGCGATTCTTCCTTCAGCTAAAACATGCATGGGAATCCCACAGTATGGTGCACCGTGTGACTGGGAAACGTTTTCAAATGCATCCCAGTTTTCGTCCCCTTTTTTTTGGGTTCACTATTCCAGACCCTTTACTAACACGCTCCCCACTTGGAGAGTCAGTGCCTTTAACCTCCTGTTTGGCACAGTTTGCAAATTCTGCACAAGATGAACAGGAATAAGGAGAACCAATGAGAGACTAGCTGTAGGTGTCTGCACGGGCAAATTTAACGCTCATTTCCCACCAGGAAGAGGAATTAACCAAAGGCTCAGCATGCCGAGCTGCAACAAGATTAGGGCCTGAAGCAATCCTGCGGGTTTGCGGCCAGCTCAAAAGAAAGCGATTTGAAGAAAGGAGCTCAGGGGCACTGTAATTCACAAACCTGCAGAGTTATAAATGACAGGTATCGTCCAAAAATATATGGAAGGAAGGCTGCGAAGAGGACTTCAAAGCGGGGCAGAATTGCAGGAAAACGATTTCAGGGGGTAGACTGGAATTGCATTTAAATCATAGGAAAAGAGGCAGAACGACGACAATGATGCACTTGGCCAAAAAGGGCGTATGCGTTTTTTCCTGAATATATTCAGGAAAAAACGCATACGCCCTTTTTGGCCAACCAAGCAAGCATGTTAAAGAAATCTGCACTACAATGAAGTCTCACTGCCCCCCGATCAAAAGGGCCATCTGAAAAAAGTGTAAAATCCAGAAAGGCAGCACAGGCCATGGAGAACAGCGAGCCTTGTTATGCTGATGGGCGGGATGTAAATTGCCAACAGCCACTCTGGAGAAGTGTATGGTGTTTCCCGGAACACCGAAAAAACAAAGCTACGGAGCCTACGGCACTTCCACTTATGGTCCTATAGCTTAGGGAAATTAAAATCAAAAACACACAGCCACCCCAAAGTGTCGGACGGCTCTGTTTACAAGAACCTCGTCTATGGTACAAGTTAAATATCCCAGAATGTGAAAAATGGATAAAGAAGTTGTGGTACGTACGTACAATGGAATATCACTCAGCAATGAAATCTATGTCATCAGGCCCGTCGCGGCATAATGAGTGGATTCAGATACGATGATTCTACGTGAAATAAGTCACACAGAAAATGAAACATCGTAAGATATCACTACTACACGGAATGTAAACTTGGCTACACATGAACTGAATTACAAAACAGAACAGGGTCTCAAATTTAGAAAACCAACTTATGCTTGCTTAAGGGGAAAGGTGAGTGGGGGTGCTGCATAAAACCAGAGATAGAAATTAGCACAGATACTTTTCCATAAGCCAAATATGTAATAGTCAAGACCTACCCCTTGCTCAACGAAATGGACTAAACACCCCATATTCAACGCCTAGGAATACACCTGACTAGTAAGAATCTTCAAACCCATGGATTTATATGTCTCTGTAAGAGAATGAAGCGTGTGTACAGCAGCATGAATGCAGCAGAGAAAATCCGATAAATCCCATTATCAAAATGAATTACACAAACAAAACCCAAGGACAGTGAAATAGAGAGCAATTCTTAAATAATTCATTCAGGGCTTGTGATGCAACCTGGATTTACCACATCTACACCCAGAGCTGAGTGAGACATAAGGTTGGGCACTTCGGGCTGATAGCATTGGTGAGGTTCGATGAGCAAATGCAGACCCTTTGAAGTCATACAGCATGGTACACATTCCATGGGTCCCAACTCTCCAAGTTTAAGGGATTCTTCCTTCAGCTAAAACATGCATGGGAAACCCACAGTATGGTGCACCGTGTGACTGGCAAACGTTTTCAAATGCATCTCAGTTTTCGTCCCCTTTTACTCGGGTTCACCATTCCAGACCCTTTACGAACACTCTCCCCACTTGGAGAGTCAGTGCCTTTAACCTCCTGTTGGGCACAGTTTGCAATTTCTGCGCAAGATGAAAAGGAATAGGGAGAACCAATGAGAGACTAGCTGTAGGTGTCTGCACGGGCAAATTTAACGCTCATTTCCCAACAGGAAGAGGAATTAACCAAAGGCTCAGCATGCCGTGCCGGAACCAGATTAGGGCCTGAAGCAATCCTGCGGATTTGCGGCCAGCTCACAAGATAGCGAGTTGAAGAAAGGAGCTCAGGGGCACTGTAACTCACAAACCTGCAGAGTTATAAATGACAGCTATCGTCCAAAAATATATTGAAGGAAGGCTGCGAAGACGACTTGTAAGCGGGACAGATTTGCAGGAAAACGATTTCAGGGGGTAGACGGGAATTGCATTTAAAGCATAGGAAAAGAGGCAGAACGTCGACAATGATGCTCTTGGCCAAAAAGGGCGTATGCGTTTTTTCCTGAATATATTCAGGAAAAAACGCATACGCCCTTTTTGGCCAACCAAGCAGGCATGTGAAAGAAATGTGCACTTCAATGAAGTCTCACTGCCCCCCGGTCAAAAGGGCCATCAGAAAAAAGTGTAAAATCCAGAAAGGCAGCACAGGCCATGGAGAACAGCGAGCCTTGTTATGCTGATGGGCGGGATGTAAATTGCCAACAGCCAGTCTGGAAAAGAGTATGGTGTTTCCTGGAACATCTAAAAAACAAAGCAACGGAGCCTACGGCACTTCCCCTTATGGTCCTATAGCTTAGGAAAATTAAAATCAAAAACACACAGCCACCCAAAAGTCTCGGGCGGCTCTGTTTACAAGAACCTCGTCTACCGTACAAGTTAAATATCCCAGAATGTGAAAAATGGATAAAGAAATTGTGGTACGTACGTACAATGGAATATCACACAGCAATGAAATCTATGTCATCAGGCCCGTTGCGGCATAATGAGGGGATTCAGGTACGATGATTCTAAGTGAAATAAGTCACACAGAAAATGAAACATCATAAGATATCACTACTACACAGAATGTAAACTTGGCTACACATGAACTGAATTACAAAACAGAACAGGGTCTCAAATTTAGAAAACCAACTTATGCTTGCTTATGGGGAAAGGTGAGTTGGGGTGCTGCATAAAACCAGAGATAGAAATTAGCACAGATACCTTTCCATAAGCCAAATATGTAATACTCAAGACCTATCACTTGCTCAACGAAATGGACTAAACACCCCATATTCAACGCCTAGGAATACACCTGACTAGTAAGAATCTTCAAACCCATGGATTTATATGTCTCCGTAAGAGAATGAAGCGTGTGTACAGCGACATGAATGCAGCAGAGAAAATCCGATAAATCCCATTACCAAATGAATTACACAAACAAAACCCAAGGACAGTGAAATAGAGAGCAATTCTTAAATAATTCATTCAGGGCTTGTGATGCAACCTGGATTTACCACATCTACACCCAGAGCTGAGTGAGACATAAGGTTGGGCACTTTGGGCTGATAGCAATGGTGAGGTTCAATGAGCAAATGCAGACCCTTTTAAGTCATACAGCATGGTACCCATTCTATGGGTCCCAACTCTCCAATTTTAAGGGATTCTTCCTTCAGCTAAAACATGCATGGGAAACCCACAGTATGATGCACCGTGTGACTGGCAAACGTTTTCAAATGCATCTCAGTTTTCGTCCCCTTTTACTCGGGTTCACCATTCCAGACCCTTTACGAACACTCTCCCCACTTGGAGAGTCAGTGCCTTTAACCTCCTGTTGGGCACAGTTTGCAATTTCTGCGCAAGATGAAAAGGAAGAGGGAGAGCGAATGAGAGACTAGCTCTAGGTGTCTGCACGGGCAAATTTAACGCTCATTTCCCACCAGGAAGAGGAATTAACCAAAGGCTCAGCATGCCGTGCCGGAACCAGATTAGGACCTGAAGCAATCTTGCGGCTTGGCAGCCACCTCACAAGATAGGGAGTTATAGAAAGGAGCTCAGGGGCACTGTAACTCACAAACCTGCAGAGTTACAAATGACAGCTATCGTCCAAAAATATATTGAAGGAAGGCTGCAAAGACGACTTGTAAGCGGGGCAGATTTGCAGGAAAACGATTTCAGGGGGCAGACGGGAATTGCATTTAAAGCATAGGAAAAGAGGCAGAACGTCGACAATGATGCTCTTGGCCAAAAAGGGCGTATGCGTTTTTTCCTGAATATATTCAGGAAAAAACGCATACGCCCTTTTTGGCCAACCAAGCAGGCATGTGAAAGAAATGTGCACTTCAATGAAGTCTCACTGCCCCCCGGTCAAAAGGGCCATCAGAAAAAAGTGTAAAATCCAGAAAGGCAGCACAGGCCATGGAGAACAGCGAGCCTTGTTATGCTGATGGGCGGGATGTAAATTGCCAACAGCCAGTCTGGAAAAGAGTATGGTGTTTCCTGGAACATCTAAAAAACAAAGCAACGGAGCCTACGGCACTTCCCCTTATGGTCCTATAGCTTAGGAAAATTAAAATCAAAAACACACAGCCACCCAAAAGTCTCGGGCGGCTCTGTTTACAAGAACCTCGTCTACCGTACAAGTTAAATATCCCAGAATGTGAAAAATGGATAAAGAAGTTGTGGTACGTACGTACAATGGAATATCACTCAGCAATGAAATCTATGTCATCAGGCCCGTCGCGGCATAATGAGTGGATTCAGGTACAATGATTCTAAGTGAAATAAGTCACACAGAAAATGAAACATCGTAAGATATCACTACTACACGGAATGTAAACTTGGCTACACATGAACTGAAGTACAAAACAGAACAGGGTCTCAAATTTAGAAAACTCAACTTATGCTTGCTTATGGGGAAAGGTGAGTTGGGGTGCTGCATAAAACCAGAGATATAAATTAGCACAGATACCTTTCCATAAGCCAAATATGTAATAGTCAAGACCTACCCCTTGCTCAACGAAATGGACTAAACACCCCATATTCAACGCCTAGGAATACACCTGACTAGTAAGAATCTTCAAACCCATGGATTTATATGTCTCTGTAAGAGAATGAAGCGTGTGTACAGCGGCATGAATGCAGCAGAGAAAATCCGATAAATCCCATTATCAAAATGAATTACACAAACAAAATCCAAGGACAGTGAAATAGAGAGCAATTCTTAAATAATTCATTCAGGGCTTGTGATGCAACCTGGATTTACCACATCTACACCCAGAGCTGAGTGAGACATAAGGTTGGGTACTTCGGGCTGATAGCATTGGTGAGGTTCGATGAGCAAATGCAGACCCTTTGAAGTCATACAGCACGGTACCCATTCCATGGGTCCCAACTCTCCAAGTTTAAGGGATTCTTCCTTCAGCTAAAACATGCATGGGAAACACACAGTATGGTGCACCGTGTGACTGGCAAACGTTTTCAAATGCATCTCAGTTTTCGTCCCCTTTTACTCGGGTTCACCATTCCAGACCCTTTACGAACACTCTCCCCACTTGGAGAGTCAGTGCCTTTAACCTCCTGTTGGGCACAGTTTGCAATTTCTGCGCAAGATGAAAAGGAATAGGGAGAACCAATGAGAGACTAGCTGTAGGTGTCTGCACGGGCAAATTTAACGCTCATTTCCCACCAGGAAGAGGAATTAACCAAAGGCTCAGCATGCCGTGCCGGAACCAGATTAGGGCCTGAGGCAATCCTGCGGATTTGCGGCCAGCTCACAAGATAGCGAGTTGAAGAAAGGAGCTCAGGGGCACTGTAACTCACAAACCTGCAGAGTTATAAATGACAGCTGTCGTCCAAAAATATATTGAAGGAAGGCTGTGAAGACGACTTGTAAGCGGGACAGATTTGCAGGAAAACGATTTCAGGGGGTAGACGGGAATTGCATTTAAAGCATAGGAAAAGAGGCAGAACGTCGACAATGATGCTCTTGGCCAAAAAGGGCGTATGCGTTTTTTCCTGAATATATTCAGGAAAAAACGCATACGCCCTTTTTGGCCAACCAAGCAAGCATGTTAAAGAAATCTGCACTACAATGAAGTCTCACTGCCCCCCGGTCAAAAGGGCCATCTGAAAAAAGTGTAAAATCCAGAAATGCAGCACAGGCCATGGAGAACCGGGAGCCTTGTTATGCTGATGGGCGGGATGTAAATTGCCAACAGCCACTCTGGAGAAGTGTATGGTGTTTCCCGGAACACCGAAAAAACAAAGCTATGGAGCCTACGGCACTTCCACTTATGGTCCTATAGCTTAGGGAAATTAAAATCAAAAACACACAGCCACCCCAAAGTGTCGGACGGCTCTGTTTACAAGAACCTCGTCTACGGTACAAGTTAAATATCCCAGAATGTGAAAAATGGATAAAGAAGTTGTGGTACGTACGTACAATGGAATATCACTCAGCAATGAAATCTATGTCATCAGGCCCGTCGCGGCATAATGATTGGATTCAGGTACGATGATTCTACGTGAAATAAGTCACACAGAAAATGAAACATCATAAGATATCACTACTACACGGAATGTAAACTTGGCTACACATGAACTGAATTACAAAACAGAACAGGGTCTCAAATTTAGAAAACCAACTTATGCTTGCTTAAGGGGAAAGGTGAGTTGGGGTGCTGCATAAAACCAGAGATATAAATTAGCACAGATACCTTTCCATAAGCCAAATATGTAATAGCCAAGACCTACCCCTTGCTCAACGAAATGGACTAAACACCCCATATTCAACGCCTAGGAATACACCTGACTAGTAAGAATCTTCAAACCCATGGATTTATATGTCTCCGTAAGAGAATGAAGCGTGTGTACAGCGGCATGAATGCAGCAGAGAAAATCCGATAAATCCCATTATCAAAATGAATTACACAAACAAAACCCAAGGACAGTGAAATAGAGAGCAATTCTTAAATAATTCATTCAGGGCTTGTGATGCAACCTGGATTTACCACATCTACACCCAGAGCTGAGTGAGACATAAGGTTGGGCACTTCGGGCTGATAGCATTGGTGAGGTTCGATGAGCAAATGCAGACCCTTTGAAGTCATACAGCATGGTACACATTCCATGGGTCCCAACTCTCCAAGTTTAAGGGATTCTTCCTTCAGCTAAAACATGCATGGGAAACCCACAGTATGGTGCACCGTGTGACTGGCAAACGTTTTCAAATGCATCTCAGTTTTCGTCCCCTTTTACTCGGGTTCACCATTCCAGACCCTTTACGAACACTCTCCCCACTTGGAGAGTCAGTGCCTTTAACCTCCTGTTGGGCACAGTTTGCAATTTCTGCGCAAGATGAAAAGGAATAGGGAGAACCAATGAGAGACTAGCTGTAGGTGTCTGCACGGGCAAATTTAACGCTCATTTCCCACCAGGAAGAGGAATTAACCAAAGGCTCAGCATGCCGTGCCGGAACCAGATTAGGGCCTGAAGCAATCCTGCGGATTTGCGGCCAGCTCACAAGATAGCGAGTTGAAGAAAGGAGCTCAGGGGCACTGTAACTCACAAACCTGCAGAGTTATAAATGACAGCTATCGTCCAAAAATATATTGAAGGAAGGCTGCGAAGACGACTTGTAAGCGGGACAGATTTGCAGGAAAACGATTTCAGGGGGTAGACGGGAATTGCATTTAAAGCATAGGAAAAGAGGCAGAACGTCGACAATGATGCTCTTGGCCAAAAAGGGCGTATGCGTTTTTTCCTGAATATATTCAGGAAAAAACGCATACGCCCTTTTTGGCCAACCAAGCAAGCATGTTAAAGAAATCTGCACTACAATGAAGTCTCACTGCCCCCCGGTCAAAAGGGCCATCTGAAAAAAGTGTAAAATCCAGAAATGCAGCACAGGCCATGGAGAACCGGGAGCCTTGTTATGCTGATGGGCGGGATGTAAATTGCCAACAGCCAGTCTGGAGAAGTGTATGGTGTTTCCCGGAACACCGAAAAAACAAAGCTATGGAGCCTACGGCACTTCCACTTATGGTCCTATAGCTTAGGGAAATTAAAATCAAAAACACACAGCCACCCCAAAGTGTCGGACGGCTCTGTTTACAAGAACCTCGTCTACGGTACAAGTTAAATATCCCAGAATGTGAAAAATGGATAAAGAAGTTGTGGTACGTACGTACAATGGAATATCACTCAGCAATGAAATCTATGTCATCAGGCCCGTCGCGGCATAATGAGTGGATTCAGGTACGATGATTCTACGTGAAATAAGTCACACAGAAAATGAAACATCATAAGATATCACTACTACACGGAATGTAAACTTGGCTACACATGAACTGAATTACAAAACAGAACAGGGTCTCAAATTTAGAAAACCAACTTATGCTTGCTTAAGGGGAAAGGTGAGTTGGGGTGCTGCATAAAACCAGAGATATAAATTAGCACAGATACCTTTCCATAAGCCAAATATGTAATAGTCAAGACCTACCCCTTGCTCAACGAAATGGACTAAACACCCCATATTCAACGCCTAGGAATACACCTGACTAGTAAGAATCTTCAAACCCATGGATTTATATGTCTCCGTAAGAGAATGAAGCGTGTGTACAGCGGCATGAATGCAGCAGAGAAAATCCAATAAATCCCATTATCAAAATGAATTACACAAACAAAACCCAAGGACAGTGAAATAGAGAGCAATTCTTAAATAATTCATTCAGGGCTTGTGATGCAACCTGGATTTACCACATCTACACCCAGAGCTGAGTGAGACATAAGGTTGGGCACTTCGGGCTGATAGCATTGGTGAGGTTCGATGAGCAAATGCAGACCCTTTGAAGTCATACAGCATGGTACCCATTCCATGGGTCCCAACTCTCCAAGTTTAAGGGATTCTTCCTTCAGCTAAAACATGCATGGGAAACCCACAGTATGGTGCACCGTGTGACTGGCAAACGTTTTCAAATGCATCTCAGTTTTCGTCCCCTTTTACTCGGGTTCAGCATTCCAGACACTTTACGAACACTCTCCCCACTTGGAGAGTCAGTACCGTTAACCTCCTGTTGGGCACAGTTTGCAATTTCTGCGCAAGATGAAAAGGAATAGGGAGAACGAATGAGAGACTAGCTCTAGGTGTCTGCACGGGCAAATTTAACGCTCATTTCCCACCAGGAAGAGGAATTAACCAAAGGCTCAGCATGCCGTGCCGGAACCAGATTAGGGCCTGAGGCAATCCTGTGGGTTTGCGGCCAGCTCACAAGATAGCGAGTTGAAGAAAGGAGCTCAGGGGCACTGTAACTCACAAACCTGCAGAGTTATAAATGACAGCTATCGTCCAAAAACATACTGAAGGAAGGCTGCGAAGACGACTTGTAAGCAGGACAGATTTGCAGGAAAACGATTTCAGGGGGTAGACGGGAATTGCATTTAAAGCATAGGAAAAGAGGCAGAACGTCGACAATGATGCTCTTGGCCAAAAAGGGCGTATGCGTTTTTTCCTGAATATATTCAGGAAAAAACGCATACGCCCTTTTTGGCCAACCAAGCAAGCATGTTAAAGAAATCTGCACTACAATGAAGTCTCACTGCCCCCCGGTCAAAAGGGCCATCTGAAAAAAGTGTAAAATCCAGAAAGGCAGCACAGGCCATGGAGAACAGGGAGCCTTGTTATGCTGATGGGCGGGATGTAAATTGCCAACAGCCACTCTGGAGAAGTGTATGGTGTTTCCCGGAATACCGAAAAAACAAAGCTACGGAGCCTACGGCACTTCTATTTATGGTCCTAGAGCTTAGGGAAATTAAAATCAAAAACACACAGCCACCCCAAAGTGTCGGACGGCTCTGTTTACAAGAACCTCGTCTACAGTACAAGTTAAATATCCCAGAATGTGAAAAATGGATAAAGAAGTTGTGGTACGTACGTACAATGGAATATCACTCAGCAATGAAATCTATGTCATCAGGCCCGTCGCGGCATAATGAATGGATTCAGGTACGATGATTCTAAGTGAAATAAGTCACACAGAAAATGAAACATCATAAGATATCACTACTACACGGAATGTAAACTTGGCTACACATGAACTGAATGACAAAACAGAACAGGGTCTCAAATTTAGAAAACCAACTTATGCTTGCTTAAGGGGAAAGGTGAGTTGGGGTGCTGCATAAAACCAGAGATAGAAATTAGCACAGATACCTTTCCATAAGCCAAATATGTAATAGTCAAGACCTACCCCTTGCTCAACGAAATGGACTAAACACCCCATATTCAACGCCTAAGAATACACCTGACTAGTAAGAATCTTCAAACCCATGGATTTATATGTCTCCGTAAGAGAATGAAGCGTGTGTACAGCGGCATGAATGCAGCAGAGAAAATCCGATAAATCCCATTATCAAAATGAATTACACAAACAAAACCCAAGGACAGTGAAATAGAGAGCAATTCTTAAATAATTCATTCAGGGCTTGTGATGCAACCTGGATTTACCACATGTACACCCAGAGCTGAGTGAGACATAAGGTTGGGCACTTCGAGCTGATAGCATTGGTGAGGTTCGATGAGCAAATGCAGACCCTTTGAAGTCATACAGCATGGTACCCATTCCATGGGTCCCAACTCTCCAAGTTTAAGGGATTCTTCCTTCAGCTAAAACATGCATGGGAAACCCACAGTATGGTGCACCGTGTGACTGGCAAACGTTTTCAAATGCATCTCAGTTTTCGTCCCCTTTTACTCGGGTTCACCATTCCAGACCCTTTACGAACACTCTCCCCACTTGGAGAGTCAGTGCCTTTAACCTCCTGTTGGGCACAGTTTGCAATTTCTGCGCAAGATGAAAAGGAATAGGGAGAACGAATGAGAGACTAGCTCTAGGTGTCTGCACGGGCAAATTTAACGCTCATTTCCCACCAGGAAGAGGAATTAACCAAAGGCTCAGCATGCCGTACGGGATCCAGATTAGGGGCTGAGGCAATCGTGTGGGTTTGCGGCCAGCTCACAAGAAAGCGAGTTGAAGAAAGGAGCTCAGGGGCACTGTAACTCACAAACCTGCAGAGTTATAAATGACAGCTGTCGTCCAAAAATATATTGAAGGAAGGCTGCGAAGACGACTTGTAAGCGGGACAGATTTGCAGGAAAACGATTTCATGGGGTAGACGGGAATTGCATTTAAAGCATAGGAAAAGAGGCAGAACGTCGACAATGATGCTCTTGGCCAAAAAGGGCGTATGCGTTTTTTCCTGAATATATTCAGGAAAAAACGCATACGCCCTTTTTGGCCAACCAAGCAAGCATGTTAAAGAAATCTGCACTACAATGAAGTCTCACTGCCCCCCGGTCAAAAGGGCCATCTGAAAAAAGTGTAAAATCCAGAAAGGCAGCACAGGCCATGGAGAACAGGGAGCCTTGTTATGCTGATGGGCGGGATGTAAATTGCCAACAGCCACTCTGGAGA
Organism: Delphinapterus leucas; assembly: GCF_059928025.1. Taxonomy (NCBI): domain Eukaryota; kingdom Metazoa; phylum Chordata; class Mammalia; order Artiodactyla; family Monodontidae; genus Delphinapterus; species Delphinapterus leucas. Next base: position 4,293,716 of record NW_028322235.1, read on the forward strand.
AGTGTATGGTGTTTCCCGGAATACCGAAAAAACAAAGCTACGGAGCCTACGGCACTTCTATTTATGGTCCTAGAGCTTAGGGAAATTAAAATCAAAAACACACAGCCACCCCAAAGTGTCGGACGGCTCTGTTTACAAGAACCTCGTCTACAGTACAAGTTAAATATCCCAGAATGTGTAAAATGGATAAAGAAGTTGTGGTACGTACGTACAATGGAATATCACTCAGCAATGAAATCTATGTCATCAGGCCCGTCGCGGCATAATGAATGGATTCAGGTACGATGATTCTAAGTGAAATAAGTCACACAGAAAATGAAACATCATAAGATATCACTACTACACGGAATGTAAACTTGGCTACACATGAACTGAATTACAAAACAGAACAGGGTCTCAAATTTAGAAAACCAACTTATGCTTGCTTAAGGGGAAAGGTGAGTTGGGGTGCTGCATAAAACCAGAGATAGAAATTAGCACAGATACCTTTCCATAAGCCAAATATGTAATAGTCAAGACCTACCCCTTGCTCAACGAAATGGACTAAACACCGCATATTCAACGCCTAAGAATACACCTGACTAGTAAGAATCTTCAAACCCATGGATTTATATGTCTCCGTAAGAGAATGAAGCGTGTGTACAGCGGCATGAATGCAGCAGAGAAAATCCGATAAATCCCATTATCAAAATGAATTACACAAACAAAACCCAAGGACAGTGAAATAGAGAGCAATTCTTAAATAATTCATTCAGGGCTTGTGATGCAACCTGGATTTACCACATGTACACCCAGAGCTGAGTGAGACATAAGGTTGGGCACTTCGAGCTGATAGCATTGGTGAGGTTCGATGAGCAAATGCAGACCCTTTGAAGTCATACAGCATGGTACCCATTCCATGGGTCCCAACTCTCCAAGTTTAAGGGATTCTTCCTTCAGCTAAAACATGCATGGGAAACCCACAGTATGGTGCACCGTGTGACTGGCAAACGTTTTCAAATGCATCTCAGTTTTCGTCCCCTTTTACTCGGGTTCACCATTCCAGACCCTTTACGAACACTCTCCCCACTTGGAGAGTCAGTGCCTTTAACCTCCTGTTGGGCACAGTTTGCAATTTCTGCGCAAGATGAAAAGGAATAGGGAGAACGAATGAGAGACTAGCTCTAGGTGTCTGCACGGGCAAATTTAACGCTCATTTCCCACCAGGAAGAGGAATTAACCAAAGGCTCAGCATGCCGTACGGGATCCAGATTAGGGGCTGAGGCAATCGTGTGGGTTTGCGGCCAGCTCACAAGAAAGCGAGTTGAAGAAAGGAGCTCAGGGGCACTGTAACTCACAAACCTGCAGAGTTATAAATGACAGCTGTCGTCCAAAAATATATTGAAGGAAGGCTGCGAAGACGACTTGTAAGCGGGACAGATTTGCAGGAAAACGATTTCATGGGGTAGACGGGAATTGCATTTAAAGCATAGGAAAAGAGGCAGAACGTCGACAATGATGCTCTTGGCCAAAAAGGGCGTATGCGTTTTTTCCTGAATATATTCAGGAAAAAACGCATACGCCCTTTTTGGCCAACCAAGCAAGCATGTTAAAGAAATCTGCACTACAATGAAGTCTCACTGCCCCCCGGTCAAAAGGGCCATCTGAAAAAAGTGTAAAATCCAGAAAGGCAGCACAGGCCATGGAGAACAGGGAGCCTTGTTATGCTGATGGGCGGGATGTAAATTGCCAACAGCCACTCTGGAGAAGTGTATGGTGTTTCCCGGAATACCGAAAAAACAAAGCTACGGAGCCTACGGCACTTCTATTTATGGTCCTAGAGCTTAGGGAAATTAAAATCAAAAACACACAGCCACCCCAAAGTGTCGGACGGCTCTGTTTACAAGAACCTCGTCTACAGTACAAGTTAAATATCCCAGAATGTGTAAAATGGATAAAGAAGTTGTGGTACGTACGTACAATGGAATATCACTCAGCAATGAAATCTATGTCATCAGGCCCGTCGCGGCATAATGAATGGATTCAGGTACGATGATTCTAAGTGAAATAAGTCACACAGAAAATGAAACATCATAAGATATCACTACTACACGGAATGTAAACTTGGCTACACATGAACTGAATTACAAAACAGAACAGGGTCTCAAATTTAGAAAACCAACTTATGCTTGCTTAAGGGGAAAGGTGAGTTGGGGTGCTGCATAAAACCAGAGATAGAAATTAGCACAGATACCTTTCCATAAGCCAAATATGTAATAGTCAAGACCTACCCCTTGCTCAACGAAATGGACTAAACACCGCATATTCAACGCCTAAGAATACACCTGACTAGTAAGAATCTTCAAACCCATGGATTTATATGTCTCCGTAAGAGAATGAAGCGTGTGTACAGCGGCATGAATGCAGCAGAGAAAATCCGATAAATCCCATTATCAAAATGAATTACACAAACAAAACCCAAGGACAGTGAAATAGAGAGCAATTCTTAAATAATTCATTCAGGGCTTGTGATGCAACCTGGATTTACCACATGTACACCCAGAGCTGAGTGAGACATAAGGTTGGGCACTTCGAGCTGATAGCATTGGTGAGGTTCGATGAGCAAATGCAGACCCTTTGAAGTCATACAGCATGGTACCCATTCCATGGGTCCCAACTCTCCAAGTTTAAGGGATTCTTCCTTCAGCTAAAACATGCATGGGAAACCCACAGTATGGTGCACCGTGTGACTGGCAAACGTTTTCAAATGCATCTCAGTTTTCGTCCCCTTTTACTCGGGTTCACCATTCCAGACCCTTTACGAACACTCTCCCCACTTGGAGAGTCAGTGCCTTTAACCTCCTGTTGGGCACAGTTTGCAATTTCTGCGCAAGATGAAAAGGAATAGGGAGAACGAATGAGAGACTAGCTCTAGGTGTCTGCACGGGCAAATTTAACGCTCATTTCCCACCAGGAAGAGGAATTAACCAAAGGCTCAGCATGCCGTACGGGATCCAGATTAGGGGCTGAGGCAATCGTGTGGGTTTGCGGCCAGCTCACAAGAAAGCGAGTTGAAGAAAGGAGCTCAGGGGCACTGTAACTCACAAACCTGCAGAGTTATAAATGACAGCTGTCGTCCAAAAATATATTGAAGGAAGGCTGCGAAGACGACTTGTAAGCGGGACAGATTTGCAGGAAAACGATTTCATGGGGTAGACGGGAATTGCATTTAAAGCATAGGAAAAGAGGCAGAACGTCGACAATGATGCTCTTGGCCAAAAAGGGCGTATGCGTTTTTTCCTGAATATATTCAGGAAAAAACGCATACGCACTTTTTGGCCAACCAAGCAAGCATGTTAAAGAAATCTGCACTACAATGAAGTCTCACTGCCCCCCGGTCAAAAGGGCCATCTGACAAAAGTGTAAAATCCAGAAATGCAGCACAGGCCATGGAGAACCGGGAGCCTTGTTATGCTGATGGGCGGGATGTAAATTGCCAACAGCCACTCTGGAGAAGTGTATGGTGTTTCCCGGAACACCGAAAAAACAAAGCTATGGAGCCTACGGCACTTCCACTTATGGTCCTATAGCTTAGGGAAATTAAAATCAAAAACACACAGCCACCCCAAAGTGTCGGACGGCTCTGTTTACAAGAACCTCGTCTACGGTACAAGTTAAATATCCCAGAATGTGAAAAATGGATAAAGAAGTTGTGGTACGTACGTACAATGGAATATCACTCAGCAATGAAATCTATGTCATCAGGCCCGTCGCGGCATAATGAGTGGATTCAGGTACGATGATTCTAAGTGAAATAAGTCACACAGAAAATGAAACATCATAAGATATCACTACTACACGGAATGTAAACTTGGCTACACATGAACTGAATTACAAAACAGAACAGGGTCTCAAATTTAGAAAACCAACTTATGCTTGCTTAAGGGGAAAGGTGAGTTGGGGTGCTGCATAAAACCAGAGATATAAATTAGCACAGATACCTTTCCATAAGCCAAATATGTAATAGCCAAGACCTACCCCTTGCTCAACGAAATGGACTAAACACCCCATATTCAACGCCTAGGAATACACCTGACTAGTAAGAATCTTCAAACCCATGGATTTATATGTCTCCGTAAGAGAATGAAGCGTGTGTACAGCGGCATGAATGCAGCAGAGAAAATCCGATAAATCCCATTATCAAAATGAATTACACAAACAAAACCCAAGGACAGTGAAATAGAGAGCAATTCTTAAATAATTCATTCAGGGCTTGTGATGCAACCTGGATTTACCACATCTACACCCAGAGCTGAGTGAGACATAAGGTTGGGCACTTCGGGCTGATAGCATTGGTGAGGTTCGATGAGCAAATGCAGACCCTTTGAAGTCATACAGCATGGTACCCATTCCATGGGTCCCAACTCTCCAAGTTTAAGGGATTCTTCCTTCAGCTAAAACATGCATGGGAAACCCACAGTATGGTGCACCGTGTGACTGGCAAACGTTTTCAAATGCATCTCAGTTTTCGTCCCCTTTTACTCGGGTTCACCATTCCAGACCCTTTACGAACACTCTCCCCACTTGGAGAGTCAGTGCCTTTAACCTCCTGTTGGGCACAGTTTGCAATTTCTGCGCAAGATGAAAAGGAATAGGGAGAACCAATGAGAGACTAGCTGTAGGTGTCTGCACGGGCAAATTTAATGCTCATTTCCCACCAGGAAGAGGAATTAACCAAAGGCTCAGCATGCCGTGCCGGAACCAGATTAGGGCCTGAAGCAATCCTGCGGATTTGCGGCCAGCTCACAAGATAGCGAGTTGAAGAAAGGAGCTCAGGGGCACTGTAACTCACAAACCTGCAGAGTTATAAATGACAGCTATCGTCCAAAAATATATTGAAGGAAGGCTGCGAAGACGACTTGTAAGCGGGACAGATTTGCAGGAAAACGATTTCAGGGGGTAGACGGGAATTGCATTTAAAGCATAGGAAAAGAGGCAGAACGTCGACAATGATGCTCTTGGCCAAAAAGCGCGTATGCGTTTTTTCCTGAATATATTCAGGAAAAAACGCATACGCCCTTTTTGGCCAACCAAGCAAGCATGTTAAAGAAATCTGCACTACAATGAAGTCTCACTGCCCCCCGGTCAAAAGGGCCATCTGAAAAAAGTGTAAAATCCAGAAAGGCAGCACAGGCCATGGAGAACAGGGAGCCTTGTTATGCTGATGGGCGGGATGTAAATTGCCAACAGCCACTCTGGAGAAGTGTATGGTGTTTCCCGGAACACCGAAAAAACAAAGTTACGGAGCCTACGGCACTTCCACTTATGGTCCTATAGCTTAGGGAAATTAAAATCAAAAACACACAGCCACCCAAAAGTCTCGGGTGGCTCTGTTCACAAGAACCTCGTCTACGGTACAAGTTAAATATCCCAGAATGTGAAAAATGGATAAAGAAGTTGTGGTACGTACGTACAGTGGAATATCACACAGCAATGAAATCTATGTCATCAGGCCCGTCGCGGCATAATGAGTGGATTCAGGTACGATGATTCTAAGTGAAATAAGTCACACAGAAAATGAAACATCATAAGATATCACTAATACACGGAATGTAAACTTGGCTACACATGAACTGAATTACAAAACAGAACAGGGTCTCAAATTTAGAAAACCAACTTATGCTTGCTTAAGGGGAAAGGTGAGTTGGGGTGCTGCATAAAACCAGAGATAGAAATTAGCACAGATACCTTTCCATAAGCCAAATATGTAATAGTCAAGACCTACCCCTTGCTCAACGAAATGGACTAAACACCCCATATTCAACGCCTAGGAATACACCTGACTAGTAAGAATCTTCAAACCCATGGATTTATATGTCTCCGTAAGAGAATGAAGTGTGTGTACAGCGGCATGAATGCAGCAGAGAAAATCCGATAAATCCCATATCAAAATTAATTACAAAAACAAAACCCAAGGACAGTGAAATAGAGAGCAATTCTTAAATAATTCATTCAGGGCTTGTGATGCAACCTGGATTTACCACATCTACACCCAGAGCTGAGTGAGACATAAGGTTGGGCACTTCGGGCTGATAGCATTGGTGAGGTTCGATGAGCAAATGCAGACCCTTTGAAGTCATACAGCATGGTACCCATTCCATGGGTCCCAACTCTCCAAGTTTAAGGGATTCTTCCTTCAGCTAAAACATGCATGGGAAACCCACAGTATGGTGCACCGTGTGACTGGCAAACGTTGTCAAATGCATCTCAGTTTTCGTCCCCTTTTACTCGGGTTCACCATTCCAGACCCTTTACGAACACTCTCCCCACTTGGAGAGTCAGTGCCTTTAACCTCCTGTTGGGCACAGTTTGCAATTTCTGCGCAAGATGAAAAGGAATAGGGAGAACCAATGAGAGACTAGCTGTAGGTGTCTGCACGGGCAAATTTAACGCTCATTTCCCACCAGGAAGAGGAATTAACCAAAGGCTCAGCATGCCGTGCCGGAACCAGATTAGGACCTGAGGCAATCCTGTGGGTTTGCGGCCAGCTCACAAGATAGCGAATTGAAGAAATAAGCTCAGGGGCACTGTAACTCACAAACCTGCAGAGTTATAAATGACAGCTATCGTCCAAAAATATATTGAAGGAAGACTGCGAAGACGACTTGAAAGTGGGGCAGAATTGCAGGAAAATGATTTCAGGGGGTAGACGGGAATTGCATTTAAAGCATAGGAAAAGAGGCAGAACGTCGACAATGATGCTCTTGGCCAAAAAGGGCGTATGCGTTTTTTCCTGAATATATTCAGGAAAAAAGGCATACGCCCTTTTTGGCCAACCAAGCAAGCATGTTAAAGAAATCTGCACTACAATGAAGTCTCACTGTCCCCCGGTCAAAAGGGCCATCTGAAAAAAGTGTAAAATCCAGAAAGGCAGCACAGGCCATGGAGAACAGCGAGCCTTGTTATGCTGATGGGCAGGATGTAAATTGCGAACTGCCACTCTGGAGAAGTGTATGGTGTTTCCCGGAACACCGAAAAAACAAAGCAACGGAGCCTACAGCACTTCCCCTTATGGTCCTATAGCTTAGGGAAATTAAAATCAAAAACACACAGCCACCCCAAAGTGTCGGACGGCTCTGTTTACAAGAACCTCCTCTACGGTACAAGTTAAATATCCCAGAATGTGAAAAATGGATAAAGAAGTTGTGGTACGTACGTACAGTGGAATATCACTCAGCAATGAAATCTATGTCATCAGGCCCGTCGCGGCATAATGAGTGGATTCAGGTACGATGATTCTAAGTGAAATAAGTCACACAGAAAATTAAACATCATAAGATATCTCTAATACACGGAATATAAACTTGGCTACACATGAACTGAATTACAAAACAGAACAGGGTCTCAAATTTAGAAAACCAACTTATGCTTGCTTAAGGGGAAAGGTGAGTTGGGGTGCTGCATAAAACCAGAGATAGAAATTAGCACAGATACCTTTCCATAAGCCAAATATGTAATAGTCAAGACGTACCCCTTGCTCAATGAAATGGACTAAACACCCCATATTCAACGCCTAGGAATACACCTGACTAGTAAGAATCTTCAAACCCATGGATTTATATGTCTCCGTAAGAGAATGAAGCGTGTGTACAGCGGCATGAATGCAGCAGAGAAAATCCGATAAATCCCATTATCAAAATGAATTACACAAACAAAACCCAAGGACAGTGAAATAGAGAGCAATTCTTAAATAATTCATTCAGGGCTTGTGATGCAACCTGGATTTACCACATCTACACCCAGAGCTGAGTGAGACATAAGGTTGGGCACTTCGGGCTGATAGCATTGGTGAGGTTCGATGAGCAAATGCAGACCCTTTGAAGTCATACAGCATGGTACCCATTCCATGGGTCCCAACTCTCCAAGTTTAAGGGATTCTTCCTTCAGCTAAAACATGCATGGGAAACCCACAGTATGGTGCACCGTGTGACTGGCAAACGTTTTCAAATGCATCTCAGTTTTCGTCCCCTTTTACTCGGGTTCACCATTCCAGACCCTTTACGAACACTCTCCCCACTTGGAGAGTCAGTGCCTTTAACCTCCTGTTGGGCACAGTTTGCAATTTCTGCGCAAGATGAAAAGGAATAGGGAGAACCAATGAGAGACTAGCTTTAGGTGTCTGCACGGGCAAATTTTACGCTCATTTCCCACCAGGAAGAGGAATTAACCAAAGGCTCAGCATGCCGTGCCGGAACCAGATTAGGGCCTGAGGCAATCCTGTGGGTTTGCGGCCAGCTCACAAGATAGCTAGTTGAAGAAATGAGCTCAGGGGCACTGTAACTCACAAACCTGCAGAGTTATAAATGACAGCTATCGTCCAAAAATATATTGAAGGAAGGCTGCGAAGACGACTTGAAAGTGGGGCAGAATTGCAGGAAAACGATTTCAGGGGGTAGAGGGGAATTGCATTTAAAGCATAGGAAAAGAGGCAGAACGTCGACAATGATGCTCTTGGCCAAAAAGTGCGTATGCGTTTTTTCCTGAATATATTCAGGAAAATACGCATACGCCCTTTTTGGCCAACCAAGCAAGCATGTTAAAGAAATCTTCACTACAATGAAGTCTCACTGCCCCCCGGTCAAAAGGGCCATCTGAAAAAAGTGTAAAATCCAGAAAGGCAGCACAGCCCATGGAGAACAGGGAGCCTTGTTATGCTGATGGGTGGGATGTGAATTGCCAACAGCCACTCTGGAGAAGTGTATGGTGTCTCCCGGAACATCTAAAAAACAAAGCAACGGAGCCTACGGCACTTCCCCTTATGGTCCTATAGCTTAGGAAAATTAAAATCAAAAACACACAGCCACCCAAAAGTCTCGGGCGGCTCTGTTCACAAGAAGCTCGTCTACGGTACAAGTTAAATATCCCAGAATGTGAAAAATGGATAAAGAAGTTGTGGTACGTACGTACAGTGGAATATCACACAGCAATGAAATCTATGTCATCAGGCCCGTCGCGGCATAATGAGTGGATTCAGGTACGATGATTCTAAGTGAAAAAGTCACACAGAAAATGAAACATCATAAGATATCACTAATACACGGAATGTAAACTTGGCTACACATGAACTGAATTACAAAACAGAACAGGGTCTCAAATTTAGAAAACCAACTTATGCTTGCTTAAGGGGAAAGGTGAGTTGGGGTGCTGCATAAAACCAGAGATAGAAATTAGCACAGATACCTTTCCATAAGCCAAATATGTAATAGTCAAGACCTACCCCTTGCTCAACGAAATGGACTAAATACCCCATATTCAACGCCTAGGAATACACCTGACTAGTAAGAATCTTCAAACCCATGGATTTATATGTCTCCGTAAGAGAATGAAGTGTGTGTACAGCGGCATGAATGCAGCAGAGAAAATCCGATAAATCCCATTATCAAAATTAATTACACAAACAAAACCCAAGGACAGTGAAATAGAGAGCAATTCTTAAATAATTCATTCAGGGCTTGTGATGCAACCTGGATTTACCACATCTACACCCAGAGCTGAGTGAGACATAAGGTTGGGCACTTCGGGCTGATAGCATTGGTGAGGTTCGATGAGCAAATGCAGACCCTTTGAAGTCATAAAGCATGGTACCCATTCCGTGGGTCCCAACTCTCCAAGTTTAAGGGATTCTTCCTTCAGCTAAAACATGCATGGGAAACCCACAGTATGGTGCACCGTGTGACTGGCAAACGTTTTCAAATGCATCTCAGTTTTCGTCCCCTTTTACTCGGGTTCACCATTCCAGACCCTTTACGAACACTCTCCCCACTTGGAGAGTCAGTGCCTTTAACCTCCTGTTGTGCACAGTTTGCAATTTCTGCGCAAGATGAAAAGGAATAGGGAGAACCAATGAGAGACTAGCTGTAGGTGTCTGCACGGGCAAATTTAACGCTCATTTCCCACCAGGAAGAGGAATTAACCAAAGGCTCAGCATGCCGTGCTGGAACCAGATTAGGACCTGAGGCAATCCTGTGGGTTTGCGGCCAGCTCACAAGATAGCGAATTGAAGAAATAAGCTCAGGGGCACTGTAACTCACAAACGTGCAGAGTTATAAATGACAGCTATCGTCCAAAAATATATTGAAGGAAGACTGCGAAGACGACTTGAAAGTGGGACAGAATTGCAGGAAAATGATTTCAGGGGGTAGACGGGAATTGCATTTAAAGCATAGGAAAAGAGGCAGAACGTCGACAATGATGCTCTTGGCCAAAAAGGGCGTATGCGTTTTTTCCTGAATATATTCAGGAAAAAACGCATACGCCCTTTTTGGCCAACCAAGCAAGCATGTTAAAGAAATCTGCACTACAATGAAGTCTCACTGTCCCCCGGTCAAAAGGGCCATCTGAAAAAAGTGTAAAATCCAGAAAGGCAGCACAGGCCATGGAGAACAGCGAGCCTTGTTATGCTGATGGGCAGGATGTAAATTGCGAACTGCCACTCTGGAGAAGTGTATGGTGTTTCCCGGAACACCGAAAAAACAAAGCAACGGAGCCTACAGCACTTCCCCTTATGGTCCTATAGCTTAGGAAAATTATAAATCAAAAACACACAGCCACCCAAAAGTCTCGGGCGGCTCTGTTTACAAGAACCTCGTCTACGGTACAAGTTAAATATCCCAGAATGTGAAAAATGGATAAAGAAGTTGTGGTACGTATGTACAGTGGAATATCACACAGCAATGAAATCTATGTCATCAGGCCCGTCGCGGCATAATGAGTGGATTCAGGTACGATGATTCTAAGTGAAATAAGTCACACAGGAAATGAAACATCATAAGATATCACTAATACACGGAATGAAAACTTGGTTACACATGAACTGAATTACAAAACAGAACAGGGTCTCAAATTTAGAAAACCAACTTATGCTTGCTTAAGGGGAAAGGTGAGTTGGGGTACTGCATAAAACCAGAGATAGAAATTAGCCCAGATACCTTTCCATAAGCCAAATATGTAATAGTCAAGACCTACCCCTTGCTCAACGAAATGGACTAAACACCCCATATTCAACGCCTAGGAATACACCTGACTAGTAAGAATCTTCAAACCCATGGATTTATATGTCTCCGTAAGAGAATGAAGCGTGTGTACAGCGGCATGAATGCAGAAGAGAAAATCCGATAAATCCCATTATCAAAATGAATTACACAAACAAAACCCAAGGACAGTGAAATAGAGAGCAATTCTTAAATAATTCATTCAGGGCTTGTGATGCAACCTGGATTTACCACATCTACACCCAGAGCTGAGTGAGACATAAGGTTGGGCACTTCGGGCTGATAGCATTGGTGAGGTTCGATGAGCAAATGCAGACCCTTTGAAGTCATACAGCATGGTACCCATTCCATGGGTCCCAACTCTCCAAGTTTAAGGGATTCTTCCTTCAGCTAAAACATGCATGGGAAACCCACAGTATGGTGCACCGTGTGACTGGCAAACGTTTTCAAATGCATCTCAGTTTTCGTCCCCTTTTACTCGGGTTCACCATTCCAGACCCTTTACGAACACTCTCCGCACTTGAAGAGTCAGTGCCCTTAACCTCCTGTTGGGCACAGTTTGCAATTTCTGCGCAAGATGAAAAGGAATAGGGAGAACGAATGAGAGACTAGCTCTAGGTGTCTGCACGGGCAAATTTAACGCTCATTTCCCACCAGGAAGAGGAATTATCAAAGGCTCAGCATGCCGTGCAGGAACCAGATTAGGGCCTGAGGCAATCCTGTGGGTTTGCGGCCAGCTCACAAGATAGCGAGTTGAAGAAATGAGCTCAGGGGCACTGTAACTCACAAACCTGCAGAGTTATAAATGACAGCTATCGTCCAAAAATATATTGAAGGAAGGCTGTGAAGACGACTTGTAAGTGGGGCAGAATTGCAGGAGAACGATTTCAGGGGGTAGACGGGAATTGCATTTAAAGCATAGGAAAAGAGGCAGAACGTCGACAATGATGCTCTTGGCCAAAAAGGGCGTATGCGTTTTTTCCTGAATATATTCAGGAAAAAACGCATACGCCCTTTTTGGCCAACCAAGCAATCATGTTAAAGAAATCTGCACTACAATGAAGTCTCACTGCCCCCCGGTCAAAAGGGCCATCTGAAAAAAGTGTAAAATCCAGAAAGGCAGCACAGCCCATGGAGAACAGGGAGCCTTGTTATGCTGATGGGCGGGATGTGAATTGCCAACAGCCACTCTGGAGAAGTGTATGGTGTCTCCCGGAACATCTAAAAAACAAAGCAACGGAGCCTACGGCACTTCCCCTTATGGTCCTATAGCTTAGGAAAATTAAAATCAAAAACACACAGCCACCCAAAGTCTCGGGCGGCTCTGTTCACAAGAACCTCGTCTACGGTACAAGTTAAATATCCCAGAATGTGAAAAATGGATAAAGAAGTTGTGGTACGTACGTACAGTGGAATATCACACAGCAATGAAATCTATGTCATCAGGCCCGTCGCGGCATAATGAGTGGATTCAGGTACGATGATTCTAAGTGAAATAAGTCACACAGAAAATGAAACATCATAAGATATCACTAATACACGGAATGTAAACTTGGCTACACATGAACTGAATTACAAAACAGAACAGGGTCTCAAATTTAGAAAACCAACTTATGCTTGCTTAAGGGGAAAGGTGAGTTGGGGTGCTGCATAAAACCAGAGATAGAAATTAGCACAGATACCTTTCCATAAGCCAAATATGTAATAGTCAAGACCTACCCCTTGCTCAACGAAATGGACTAAACACCCCATATTCAACGCCTAGGAATACACCTGACTAGTAAGAATCTTCAAACCCATGGATTTATATGTCTCCGTAAGAGAATGAAGTGTGTGTACAGCGGCATGAATGCAGCAGAGAAAATCCGATAAATCCCATTATCAAAATGAATTACACAAACAAAACCCAAGGACAGTGAAATAGAGAGCAATTCTTAAATAATTCATTCAGGGCTTGTGATGCAACCTGGATTTACCACATCTACACCCAGAGCTGAGTGAGACATAAGGTTGGGCACTTCGGGCTGATAGCATTGGTGAGGTTCGATGAGCAAATGCAGACCCTTTGAAGTCATACAGCATGGTACCCATTCCATGGGTCCCAACTTTCCAAGTTTAAGGGATTCTTCCTTCAGCTAAAACATGCATGGGAAACCCACAGTATGGTGCACCGTGTGACTGGCAAACGTTTTCAAATGCATCTCAGTTTTCGTCCCCTTTTACTCGGGTTCACCATTCCAGACCCTTTACGAACACTCTCCCCACTTGGAGAGTCAGTGCCTTTAACCTCCTGTTGGGCACAGTTTGCAATTTCTGCGCAAGATGAAAAGGAATAGGGAGAACCAATGAGAGACTAGCTGTAGGTGTCTGCACGGGCAAATTTAACGCTCATTTCCCACCAGGAAGAGGAATTAACCAAAGGCTCAGCATGCCGTGCCGGAACCAGATTAGGACCTGAGGCAATCCTGTGGGTTTGCGGCCAGCTCAGAAGATAGCGAATTGAAGAAATAAGCTCAGGGGCACTGTAACTCACAAACCTGCAGAGTTATAAATGACAGCTATCGTCCAAAAATATATTGAAGGAAGACTGCGAAGACGACTTGAAAGTGGGGCAGAATTGCAGGAAAATGATTTCAGGGGGTAGACGGGAATTGCATTTAAAGCATAGGAAAAGAGGCAGAACGTCGACAATGATGCTCTTGGCCAAAAAGGGCGTATGCGTTTTTTCCTGAATATATTCAGGAAAAAACGCATACGCCCTTTTTGGCCAACCAAGCAAGCATGTTAAAGAAAACTGCACTACAATGAAGTCTCACTGTCCCCCGGTCAAAAGGGCCATCTGAAAAAAGTGTAAAATCCAGAAAGGCAGCACAGGCCATGGAGAACAGCGAGCCTTGTTATGCTGATGGGCAGGATGTAAATTGCGAACTGCCACTCTGGAGAAGTGTATGGTGTTTCCCGGAACACCGAAAAAACAAAGCAACGGAGCCTACAGCACTTCCCCTTATGGTCCTATAGCTTAGGAAAATTATAAATCAAAAACACACAGCCACCCAAAGTCTCGGGCGGCTCTGTTTACAAGAACCTCGTCTACGGTACAAGTTAAATATCCCAGAATGTGAAAAATGGATAAAGAAGTTGTGGTACGTATGTACAGTGGAATATCACACAGCAATGAAATCTATGTCATCAGGCCCGTCGCGGCATAATGAGTGGATTCAGGTACGATGATTCTAAGTGAAATAAGTCACACAGGAAATGAAACATCATAAGATATCACTAATACACGGAATGAAAACTTGGTTACACATGAACTGAATTACAAAACAGAACAGGGTCTCAAATTTAGAAAACCAACTTATGCTTGCTTAAGGGGAAAGGTGAGTTGGGGTACTGCATAAAACCAGAGATAGAAATTAGCCCAGATACCTTTCCATAAGCCAAATATGTAATAGTCAAGACCTACCCCTTGCTCAACGAAATGGACTAAACACCCCATATTCAACGCCTAGGAATACACCTGACTAGTAAGAATCTTCAAACCCATGGATTTATATGTCTCCATAAGAGAATGAAGCGTGTGTACAGCGGCATGAATGCAGCAGAGAAAATCCGATAAATCCCATTATCAAAATGAATTACACAAACAAAACCCAAGGACAGTGAAATAGAGAGCAATTCTTAAATAATTCATTCAGGGCTTGTGATGCAACCTGGATTTACCACATCTACACCCAGAGCTGAGTGAGACATAAGGTTGGGCACTTCGGGCTGATAGCATTGGTGAGGTTCGATGAGCAAATGCAGACCCTTTGAAGTCATACAGCATGGTACCCATTCCATGGGTCCCAACTCTCCAAGTTTAAGGGATTCTTCCTTCAGCTAAAACATGCATGGGAAACCCACAGTATGGTGCACCGTGTGACTGGCAAACGTTTTCAAATGCATCTCAGTTTTCGTCCCCTTTTACTCGGGTTCACCATTCCAGACCCTTTACGAACACTCTCCTCACTTGAAGAGTCAGTGCCCTTAACCTCCTGTTGGGCACAGTTTGCAATTTCTGCGCAAGATGAAAAGGAATAGGGAGAACGAATGAGAGACTAGCTCTAGGTGTCTGCACGGGCAAATTTAACGCTCATTTCCCACCAGGAAGAGGAATTATCAAAGGCTCAGCATGCCGTGCAGGAACCAGATTAGGGCCTGAGGCAATCCTGTGGGTTTGCGGCCAGCTCACAAGATAGCGAGTTGAAGAAATGAGCTCAGGGGCACTGTAACTCACAAACCTGCAGAGTTATAAATGACAGCTATCGTCCAAAAATATATTGAAGGAAGGCTGCGAAGACGACTTGTAAGTGGGGCAGAATTGCAGGAAAACGATTTCAGGGGGTAGACGGGAATTGCATTTAAAGCATAGGAAAAGAGGCAGAACGTCAACAATGATGCTCTTGGCCAAAAAGGGCGTATGCGTTTTTTCCTGAATATATTCAGGAAAAAACGCATACGCCCTTTTTGGCCAACCAAGCAAGCATGTTAAAGAAATCTGCACTACAATGAAGTCTCACTGCCCCCCGGTCAAAAGGGCCATCTGAAAAAAGTGTAAAATCCAGAAAGGCAGCACAGCCCATGGAGAACAGGGAGCCTTGTTATGCTGATGGGTGGGATGTGAATTGCCAACAGCCACTCTGGAGAAGTGTATGGTGTCTCCCGGAACATCTAAAAAACAAAGCAACGGAGCCTACGGCACTTCCCCTTATGGTCCTATAGCTTAGGAAAATTAAAATCAAAAACACACAGCCACCCAAAAGTCTCGGGCGGCTCTGTTCACAAGAACCTCGTCTACGGTACAAGTTAAATATCCCAGAATGTGAAAAATGGATAAAGAAGTTGTGGTACGTACGTACAGTGGAATATCACACAGCAATGAAATCTATGTCATCAGGCCCGTCGCGGCATAATGAGTGGATTCAGGTACGATGATTCTAAGTGAAATAAGTCACACAGAAAATGAAACATCATAAGATATCACTAATACACGGAATGTAAACTTGGCTACACATGAACTGAATTACAAAACAGTACAGGGTCTCAAATTTAGAAAACCAACTTATGCTTGCTTAAGGGGAAAGGTGAGTTGGGGTGCTGCATAAAACCAGAGATAGAAATTAGCACAGATACCTTTCCATAAGCCAAATATGTAATAGTCAAGACCTACCCCTTGCTCAATGAAATGGACTAAACACCCCATATTCAACGCCTAGGAATACACCTGACTAGTAAGAATCTTCAAACCCATGGATTTATATGTCTCCATAAGAGAATGAAGCGTGTGTACAGCGGCATGAATGCAGCAGAGAAAATCCGATAAATCCCATTATCAAAATGAATTACACAAACAAAACCCAAGGACAGTGAAATAGAGAGCAATTCTTAAATAATTCATTCAGGGCTTGTGATGCAACCTGGATTTACCACATCTACACCCAGAGCTGAGTGAGACATAAGGTTGGGCACTTCGGGCTGATAGCATTGGTGAGGTTCGATGAGCAAATGCAGACCCTTTGAAGTCATACAGCATGGTACCCATTCCATGGGTCCCAACTCTCCAAGTTTAAGGGATTCTTCCTTCAGCTAAAACATGCATGGGAAACCCACAGTATGGTGCACCGTGTGACTGGCAAACGTTTTCAAATGCATCTCAGTTTTCGTCCCCTTTTACTCGGGTTCACCATTCCAGACCCTTTACGAACACTCTCCTCACTTGAAGAGTCAGTGCCCTTAACCTCCTGTTGGGCACAGTTTGCAATTTCTGCGCAAGATGAAAAGGAATAGGGAGAACGAATGAGAGACTAGCTCTAGGTGTCTGCACGGGCAAATTTAACGCTCATTTCCCACCAGGAAGAGGAATTATCAAAGGCTCAGCATGCCGTGCAGGAACCAGATTAGGGCCTGAGGCAATCCTGTGGGTTTGCGGCCAGCTCACAAGATAGCGAGTTGAAGAAATGAGCTCAGGGGCACTGTAACTCACAAACCTGCAGAGTTATAAATGACAGCTATCGTCCAAAAATATATTGAAGGAAGGCTGCGAAGACGACTTGTAAGTGGGGCAGAATTGCAGGAAAACGATTTCAGGGGGTAGACGGGAATTGCATTTAAAGCATAGGAAAAGAGGCAGAACGTCAACAATGATGCTCTTGGCCAAAAAGGGCGTATGCGTTTTTTCCTGAATATATTCAGGAAAAAACGCATACGCACTTTTTGGCCAACCAAGCAAGCATGTTAAAGAAATCTGCACTACAATGAAGTCTCACTGCCCCCCGGTCAAAAGGGCCATCTGAAAAAAGTGTAAAATCCAGAAAGGCAGCACAGCCCATGGAGAACAGGGAGCCTTGTTATGCTGATGGGTGGGATGTGAATTGCCAACAGCCACTCTGGAGAAGTGTATGGTGTCTCCCGGCACATCTAAAAAACAAAGCAACGGAGCCTACGGCACTTCCCCTTATGGTCCTATAGCTTAGGAAAATTAAAATCAAAAACACACAGCCACCCAAAAGTCTCGGGCGGCTCTGTTCACAAGAACCTCGTCTACGGTACAAGTTAAATATCCCAGAATGTGAAAAATGGATAAAGAAGTTGTGGTACGTACGTACAGTGGAATATCACACAGCAATGAAATCTATGTCCTCAGGCCCGTCGCGGCATAATGAGTGGATTCAGGTACGATGATTCTAAGTGAAATAAGTCACACAGAAAATGAAACATCATAAGATATCACTAATACACGGAATGTAAACTTGGCTACACATGAACTGAATTACAAAACAGAACAGGGTCTCAAATTTAGAAAACCAACTTATGCTTGCTTAAGGGGAAAGGTGAGTTGGGGTGCTGCATAAAACCAGAGATAGAAATTAGCACAGATACCTTTCCATAAGCCAAATATGTAATAGTCAAGACCTACCCCTTGCTCAACGAAATGGACTAAACACCCCATATTCAACGCCTAGGAATACACCTGACTAGTAAGAATCTTCAAACCCATGGATTTATATGTCTCCGTAAGGGAATGAAGCGTGTGTACAGCGGCATGAATGCAGCAGAGAAAATCCGATAAATCCCATTATCAAAATGAATTACACAAACAAAACCCAAGGACAGTGAAATAGAGAGCAATTCTTAAATAATTCATTCAGGGCTTGTGATGCAACCTGGATTTACCACATCTACACCCAGAGCTGAGTGAGACATAAGGTTGGGCACTTCGGGCTGATAGCATTGGTGAGGTTCGATGAGCAAATGCAGACCCTTTGAAGTCATACAGCATGGTACCCATTCCATGGGTCCCAACTCTCCAAGTTTAAGGGATTCTTCCTTCAGCTAAAACATGCATGGGAAACCCACAGTATGGTGCACCGTGTGACTGGCAAACGTTTTCAAATGCATCTCAGTTTTCGTCCCCTTTTACTCGGGTTCACCATTCCAGACCCTTTACGAACACTCTCCCCACTTGGAGAGTCAGTGCCTTTAACCTCCTGTTGGGCACAGTTTGCACTTTCTGCGCAAGATGAAAAGGAATAGGGAGAACCAATGAGAGACTAGCTCTAGGTGTCTGCACGGGGAAATTTTACGCTCATTTCCCACCAGGAAGAGGAATTAACCAAAGGCTCAGCATGCCGTGCCGGAACCAGATTAGGGCCTGAGGCAATCCTGTGGGTTTGCGGCCAGCTCACAAGATAGCTAGTTGAAGAAATGAGCTCAGGGGCACTGTAACTCACAAACCTGCAGAGTTATAAATGACAGCTATCGTCCAAAAATATATTGAAGGCAGACTGCGAAGACGACTTGAAAGTGGGGCAGAATTGCAGGAAAATGATTTCAGGGGGTAGACGGGAATTGCATTTAAAGCATAGGAAAAGAGGCAGAACGTCGACAATGATGCTCTTGGCCAAAAAGGGCGTATGCGTTTTTTCCTGAATATATTCAGGAAAAAACGCATACGCACTTTTTGGCCAACCAAGCAAGCATGTTAAAGAAATCTGCACTACAATGAAGTCTCACTGTCCCCCGGTCAAAAGGGCCATCTGAAAAAAGTGTAAAATCCAGAAAGGCAGCACAGGCCATGGAGAACAGGGAGCCTTGTTATGCTGATGGGCGGGATGTAAATTGCCAACAGCCACTCTGGAGAAGTGTATGGTGTTTCCCGGAACATCTAAAAAACAAAGCAACGGAGCCTACGGCACTTCCCCTTATGGTCCTATAGCTTAGGAAAATTAAAATCAAAAACACACAGCCACCCAAAAGTCTCGGGCGGCTCTGTTCACAAGAACCTCGTCTACGGTACAAGTTAAATATCCCAGAATGTGAAAAATGGATAAAGAAGTTGTGGTACGTACGTACAGTGGAATACCACACAGCAATGAAATCTATGTCATCAGGCCCGTCGCGGCATAATGAGTGGATTCAGGTACGATGATTCTAAGTGAAATAAGTCACACAGAAAATGAAACATCATAAGATATCACTAATACACGGAATGTAAACTTGGCTACACATGAACTGAATTACAAAACAGAACAAGGTCTCAAATTTAGAAAACCAACTTATGCTTGCTTAAGTGGAAAGGTGAGTTGGGGTACTGCATAAAACCAGAGATAGAAATTAGCACAGATACCTTTCCATAAGCCAAATATGTAATAGTCAAGACCTACCCCTTGCTCAACGAAATGGACTAAACACCCCATATTCAACGCCTAGGAATACACCTGACTAGTAAGAATCTTCAAACCCATGGATTTATATGTCTCCGTAAGAGAATGAAGCGTGTGTACAGCGGCATGAATGCAGCAGAGAAAATCCGATAAATCCCATTATCAAAATGAATTACACAAACAAAACCCAAGGACAGTGAAATAGAGAGCAATTCTTAAATAATTCATTCAGGGCTTGTGATGCAACCTGGATTTACCACATCTAAACCCAGAGCTGAGTGAGACATAAGGTTGGGCACTTCGGGCTGATAGCATTGGTGAGGTTCGATGAGCAAATGCAGACCCTTTGAAGTCATACAGCATGGTACCCATTCCATGGGTCCCAACTCTCCAAGTTTAAGGGATTCTTCCTTCAGCTAAAACATGCATGGGAAACCCACAGTATGGTGCACCGTGTGACTGGCAAACGTTTTCAAATGCATCTCAGTTTTCGTCCCCTTTTACTCGGGTTCACCATTCCAGACCCTTTACGAACACTCTCCCCACTTGGAGAGTCAGTGCCTTTAACCTCCTGTTGGGCACAGTTTGCAATTTCTGCGCAAGATGAAAAGGAATAGGGAGAACCAATCAGAGACTAGCTCTAGGTGTCTGCACGGGCAAATTTTACGCTCATTTCCCACCAGGAAGAGGAATTAACCAAAGGCTCAGCATGCCGTGCCGGAACCAGATTAGGGCCTGAGGCAATCCTGTGGGTTTGCGGCCAGCTCACAAGATAGCTAGTTGAAGAAATGAGCTCAGGGGCACTGTAACTCACAAACCTGCAGAGTTATAAATGACAGCTATCGTCCAAAAATATATTGAAGGAAGACTGCGAAGACGACTTGAAAGTGGGGCAGAATTGCAGGAAAATGATTTCAGGGGGTAGACGGGAATTGCATTTAAAGCATAGGAAAAGAGGCAGAACGTCGACAATGATGCTCTTGGCCAAAAAGGGCGTATGCGTTTTTTCCTGAATATATTCAGGAAAAAACGCATACACACTTTTTGGCCAACCAAGCAAGCATGTTAAAGAAATCTGCACTACAATGAAGTCTCACTGTCCCCCGGTCAAAAGGGCCATCTGAAAAAAGTGTAAAATCCAGAAAGGCAGCACAGGCCATGGAGAACAGCGAGCCTTGTTATGCTGATGGGCAGGATGTAAATTGCGAACTGCCACTCTGGAGAAGTGTATGGTGTTTCCCGGAACATCTGAAAAACAAAGCAACGGAGCCTACAGCACTTCCCCTTATGGTCCTATAGCTTAGGAAAATTATAAATCAAAAACACACAGCCACCCAAAAGTCTCGGGCGGCTCTGTTTACAAGAACCTCATCTACGGTACAAGTTAAATATCCCAGAATGTGAAAAATGGATAAAGAAGTTGTGGTACGTATGTACAGTGGAATATCACACAGCAATGAAATCTATGTCATCAGGCCCGTCGCGGCATAATGAGTGGATTCAGGTACGATGATTCTAAGTGAAATAAGTCACACAGGAAATGAAACATCATAAGATATCACTAATACACGGAATGAAAACTTGGCTACACATGAACTGAATTACAAAACAGAACAGGGTCTCAAATTTAGAAAACCAACTTATGCTTGCTTAAGGGGAAAGGTGAGTTGGGGTACTGCATAAAACCAGAGATAGAAATTAGCACAGATACCTTTCCATAAGCCAAATATGTAATAGTCAAGACCTACCCCTTGCTCAACGAAATGGACTAAACACCCCATATTCAACGCCTAGGAATACACCTGACTAGTAAGAATCTTCAAACCCATGGATTTATATGTCTCCGTAAGAGAATGAAGCGTGTGTACAGCGGCATGAATGCAGCAGAGAAAATCCGATAAATCCCATTATCAAAATGAATTACACAAACACAACCCAAGGACAGTGAAATAGAGAGCAATTCTTAAATAATTCATTCAGAGCTTGTGATGCAACCTGGATTTACCACATCTACACCCAGAGCTGAGTGAGACATAAGGTTGGGCACTTCGGGCTGATAGCATTGGTGAGGTTCGATGAGCAAATGCAGACCCTTTGAAGTCATACAGCATGGTACCCATTCCATGGGTCCCAACTCTCCAAGTTTAAGGGATTCTTCCTTCAGCTAAAACATGCATGGGAAACCCACAGTATGGTGCACCGTGTGACAGGCAAACGTTTTCAAATGCATCTGAGTTTTCGTCCCCTTTTACTCGGGTTCACCATTCCAGACCCTTTACGAACACTCTCCCCACTTGGAGAGTCAGTGCCCTTAACCTCCTGTTGGGCACAGTTTGCAATTTCTGCGCAAGATGAAAAGGAATAGGGAGAACGAATGAGAGACTAGCTCTAGGTGTCTGCACGGGCAAATTTAATGCTCATTTCCCACCAGGAAGAGGTATTATCAAAGGCTCAGCATGCCGTGCAGGAACCAGATTAGGGCCTGAGGCAATCCTGTGGGTTTGCGGCCAGCTCACAAGATAGCGAGTTGAAGAAATGAGCTCAGGGGCACTGTAACTCACAAACCTGCAGAGTTATAAATGACAGCTATCGTCCAAAAATATATTGAAGGAAGGCTGCGAAGACGACTTGTAAGTGGGGCAGAATTGCAGGAAAACGATTTCAGGGGGTAGACGGGAATTGCATTTAAAGCATAGGAAAAGAGGCAGAACGTCAACAATGATGCTCTTGGCCAAAAAGGGCGTATGCGTTTTTTCCTGAATATATTCAGGAAAAAACGCATACGCCCTTTTTGGCCAACCAAGCAAGCATGATAAAGAAATCTGCACTACAATGAAGTCTCACTGCCCCCCGGTCAAAAGGGCCATCTGAAAAAAGTGTAAAATCCAGAAAGGCAGCACAGCCCATGGAGAACAGGGAGCCTTGTTATGCTGATGGGTGGGATGTGAATTGCCAACAGCCACTCTGGAGAAGTGTATGGTGTTTCCCGGAACACCGAAAAAACAAAGCTACGGAGCCTACGGCACTTCCACTTATGGTCCTATAGCTTAGGGAAATTAAAATCAAAAACACACAGCCACCCCAAAGTTTGGGTCGGCTCTGTTTACAAGAACCTCGTCTACGGTACAAGTTAAATATCCCAGAAAGCGAAAATGGATAAAGAAGTTGTGGTACATACGTACAATGGAAAATCACTCAGCAATGAAATCTATGTCATCTGGCCCTTAGCGGCATAATGAGTGGATTCAGGTACAATGATTCTACATGAAATAAGTCACACAGAAAAAGGAACATCATAAGATATCACTAATACATGGAATGAAACTTGGCTACACATGAACTGAATTACAAAACAGAAGAGGGTCTCCAAGTTAGAAAACCAACTGATGGTTGCTTATGGGGAAAGGTGAGTTGGGGTGCTGCATAAAACCAGAGATTTATATTAGCACAGAAACTGTTCCATAAACCAAATATGTAATAGAAAAGACCTACTCCTTGCTCAACGAAATGGAGTCAACACCCCATATTCAACGCCTAGGAATATACCTGACTAGTAAGGATCTTAAAACCCATGGATTTATATGTCTCCGTAAGAGAATCAAGCGTGTGTACAGCGGCCTAAACGCATCAGTGAAAATCCGATAAATCCCATTATCAAAATAAATTTCAAAAACAAAACACAATGACACTGAAATAGAGGGCAATTCTTAAATAATTCATTCAGGGCTTGTGATACAACCTGGATTTAGCACATCTTCAACCAGAGCTGGGTGAGACATAAGGCTGGACACTTCGGGCTGATAGCATTGGTGAGGTTCGGTGAGCAAATGCAGAACATTTGAAGTCATACTGCATGGTACCCATTCCATGGGTCCCAACTCTCCAGGTTTAAGGGATTCTTCCTTCAGCTAAAACATGCATGGGAAACCCAGAGTATGGTCCACCTTGTGATTTGGATTCGTTTTCAAATGCATCTCAGTTTTTTTCCCCTGGTACTAGGGTTCAATATTCCAGACCCGTCAATAACACTCTCCCCATATATATATTCAGGAAAAAACGCATAAGCCCTTTTTGGCCAACCAAGCAAGCGTGTAAAGAAAATCTGCACTACAATGAAGCCTCACTGCCCCCCGGTCAAAAGGGCCATCTGAAAAAAGTGTAAAATCCAGAAAGGCAGGACAGGCCATGGGGAACATGTAGCCTTGTTATGCTGATGGACGGGATGTGAACCGCCAACAGCCACTCTGGAGAACTGTATGGTGTTTCCGGAAACACGTAGGAAACAAAGCAACACAGCCTATGGCACTTCCACTTATGGTCCTATAGCTTAGGGACATTAAAATGAAAAACACAGAGCCACCCCAAAGTTTGGGACGGCTCTGTTTACAAGAACCTCGTCTACGATACAAGTTAAATATCCCAGAAATCGAAATATGGATAAAGAAGATGTGGTAGGTATATACAATGGAATATCACTCAGCAATGATATCTATGTCATCAGGCCATTAGTGGCATAATGAATGGATTCAGGTATGATGATTTTACGTGAAATAAGTCACACAGAAAAAGAAACATCATAAGTTATCACTAATACATGGAATGTAAACTTGGCTACACATGAACTGATCTACAAAACAGAACACGGTCTCAAATTTAGAAAACGAACTTACGCTTGCTTATGGGGAAAGGTGAGTTGGCGTGCTGCATAAAACCAGAGATTGAAATTAGCACAGATATCTTTCCATAAGCCAAATATATAATAGACAAGACCTACTCCTTGCTCAACGAAATGAACTCAACACCCCATATTCAACGCCTCGGAATATACCTGACAATAAGAATCTTAAAACCCATGGATTTATATGTCTCCGTAAGAGAATCAAGCGTGTGTACAGTGGCCTAAATGCAGCAGTGAAAATCGGATAACTTCCTTTATCAAAAAAAATTTCAAAAACAAAACACAATGACAGTGAAATAGAGAGCAATTCTTAAATAATTCATTCAGGGCTTGTGATGCAACCTGGATTTACCACATCTACACCCAGAGCTGGGTGAGACATAAGGCTGGACCCTTCGCGCTGATACCATTGGTGAGGCTCGGTGAGCAAATGCAGACCGTTTGAAGGCATACTGCATGGTACCCATTCCATGGGTCCCAACTCTCCAGGTTTAAGGGATTCTTCCTTCAGCTAAAACATGCATGAGAAACGCAGAGTATATTCCTCCATGTGATTGCGAAACGTTTTCAAATGCATCTCAGTTTTTGTGCCCTGGTACTCGGGTTCATCATTCCAGACGCTTTACTAACACTCTCCCCACTTGGAGAGTCAATGCCTTTAACATCCTGTTCAGCACAGTTTGCAATTTCTGAGCAAGATGAACAGGAAGAGGGAGAACCAATGAGAGACTAGCTGTAGGTGTCTGCACGGGCAATTTAATGCTCATTTCTCACCAGGAAGTGGAATTAACCAAAGGCTCAGAATGCCGTGCCGGAACCAGATTCGGGCCTGAAGCAATACTGCGGGTGTGCAGGCAGCTCACAAGATAGCGAGTTGAAGAAATGAGCTCAGGGGCACTGTAACTCACAAACCTGCAGAGTTATAAATGACAGCTCTCGTCCAAAAATATATTGAAGGAAGGCTGCGAAGACGACTTGAAAGTGGGGCAGAATTGCAGGAAAACGATTTCAGGGGGTAGACGGGAATTGCATTTAAAGCATAGGAAAAGAGGCAGAACGTCGACAATGATGCTCTTGGCCAAAAAGGGCGTATGCGTTTTTTCCTGAATATATTCAGGAAAAAACGCATACGCCCTTTTTGGCCAACCAAGCAAGCATGTTAAAGAAATCTGCACTACAATGAAGTCTCACTGCCCCCCAGTCAAAAGGGCCATCTGAAAAAAGTGTGAAATCCAGAAAGGCAGCACAGGCCATGGAGAACAGGGAGCCTTGTTATGCTGATGGGCGGGATGTAAATTGCCAACAGCCACTCTGGAGAAGTGTATGGTGTTTCCTGAAACACCTAAGAAACAAAGCAACGGAGACTACGGCACTTCCACTTATGGTCTTATAGATCACGGAAATTAAAATAAAAAACAGACAGCCACACCAAAGTTTGGGACGGCTATGTTTACAAGAACCTCGTCTACGGTACAAGTTAAATATCTCAGAATGTGAAAAATGGATAAAGGAATTGTGGTATGTACGTAAAATGCAATATCACTCAGCAATGAAATCTATGTCATCAGGCCAGTCGTGGCATAATGAGTGGATTCAGGTACAATGATTCTAAGTGAAATAAGTCACACAGAAAATGAAACATCATAAGATATCACTAAAACACAGAATGTAAACTTGGCTACACATGAACTGAATTACAAAACAGAACAGGGTCTCAAATTTAGAAAACCAACCAATGCTTGCTTAAGGGGAAAGGTGACTTGGGGTGCTGCATAAAACCAGAGATAGAAATTAGCACAGATACCTTTCCATAAGCCAAATATGTAATAGTCAAGACCTACTCCTTGCTCAACGAAATGGACTAAACACCCCATATTCAACGCCTAGGAATACACCTGACTAGTAAGTATCTTCAAACCCATGAATTTATATGTCTCCATTTGAGACTCAAGAGTGTATACAGTGGCATGAATGCAGCAGAGGAAATCCGATAAATCCCATTATCAAAATGAATTACACAAACAAAACCCAAGGACAGTGAAATAGAGAGCAATTCTTAAATAATTCATTCAGGGCTGGTGATGCAACCAGGATTTACCACATCTACACCCAGAGCTGAGTGAGACATAAGGTTGGGCACTTCGGGCTGATAGCATTGGTGTGGTTCGATGAGCAAATGCAGACCCTTTGAAGTCATACAGCATGGTACCCATTCCATGGGTCCCAACTCTCCAAGTTTAAGGGATTCTTCCTTCAGCTAAAACATGCATGGGAAACCCACATTATGGTGCACCGTGTGACTGGCAAACGTTTTCAAATGCATCTCAGTTTTCGTCCCCTTTTACTCGGGTTCACCATTCCAGACCCTTTACGAACACTCTCCCCACTTGGAGAGTCAGGGCCTTTAACCTCCTGTTGGGCACAGTTTGCAATTTCTGCGCAAGATGAAAAGGAATAGGGAGAACGAATGAGAGACTAGCTCTAGGTGTCTGCACGGGCAAATTTAACGCTCATTTCCCACCAGGAAGAGGAATTAACCAAAGGCTCAGCATGCCGTACCGGATCCAGATTAGGGCCTGAGGCAATCCTGTGGGTTTGCGGCCAGCTCACAAGATAGCGAGTTGAAGAAAGGAGCTCAGGGGCACTGTAACTCACAAACCTGCAGAGTTATAAATGACAGCTATCGTCCAAAAATATATTGAAGGAAGGCTGCGAAGACGACTTGTAAGCGGGACAGATTTGCAGGAAAACGATTTCAGGGGGTAAACGGGAATTGCATTTAAAGCATAGGAAAAGAGGCAGAACGTCGACAATGATGCTCTTGGCCAAAAAGGGCGTATGCGTTTTTTCCTGAATATATTCAGGAAAAAACGCATACGCCCTTTTTGGCCAACCAAGCAAGCATGTTAAAGAAATCTGCACTACAATGAAGTCTCACTGCCCCCCGGTCAAAAGGGCCATCTGAAAAAAGTGTAAAATCCAGAAAGGCAGCACAGGCCATGGAGAACAGGGAGCCTTGTTATGCTGATGGGCGGGATGTAAATTGCCAACAGCCACTCTGGAGAAGTGTATGGTGTTTCCCGGAACACCGAAAAAACAAAGCTACGGAGCCTACGGAACTTCCACTTATGGTCTTATAGCTTAGGGAAATTAAAATCAAAAACACACAGCCACCCCAAAGTGTCGGAAGGCTCTGTTAACAAGAACCTCGTCTACGGTACAAGTAAAATATCCCAGAATGTGAAAAATGGATAAAGAAGTTGTGGTACGTACGTACAATGGAATATCACTCAGCAATGAAATCTATGTCATCAGGCCCGTCGCGGCATAATGAGTGGATTCAGGTACGATGATTCTAAGTGAAATACGTCACACAGAAAATGAAACATCATAAGATATCACTAATACACGGAATGTAAACTTGGCTACACATGAACTGAATTACAAAACAGAACAGGGTCTCAAATTTAGAAAACCAACTTATGCTTGCTTAAGGGGAAAGGTGAGTTGGGGTGCTGCATAAAACCAGAGATAGAAATTAGCACAGATACCTTTCCATAAGCCAAATATGTAATAGTCAAGACCTACCCCTTGCTCAACGAAATGGACTAAACACCCCATATTCAACGCCTAGGAATTCACCTGACTAGTAAGAATCTTCAAACCCATGGATTTATATGTCTCCGTAAGAGAATGAAGCGTGTGTACAGCGGCATGAATGCAGCAGAGAAAATCCGATAAATCCCATTATCAAAATGAATTACACAAACAAAACCCAAGGACAGTGAAATAGAGAGCAATTCTTAAATAATTCATTCAGGGCTGGTGATGCAACCTGGATTTACCACATCTACACCCAGAGCTGAGTGAGACATAAGGTTGGGCACTTTGGGCTGATAGCATTGGTGAGGTTCGATGAGCAAATGCAGACCCTTTGAAGTCATACAGCATGGTACCCATTCCATGGGTCGCAACTCTCCAAGTTTAAGGGATTTTTCCTTCAGCTAAAACATGCATGGGAAACCCACAGTATGGTGCACCGTGTGACTGGCAAACGTTTTCAAATGCATCTCAGTTTTCGTCCCCTTTTACTCGGGTTCACCATTCCAGACCCTTTACGAACACTCTCCCCACTTGGAGAGTCAGTGCCTTTAACCTCCTGTTGGGCACAGTTTGCAATTTCTGCGCAAGATGAAAAGGAATAGGGAGAACGAATGAGAGACTAGCTGTAGGTGTCTGCACGGGCAAATTTAACGCTCATTTCCCACCAGGAAGAGGAATTAACCAAAGGCTCAGCATGCCGTGCCGGAACCAGATTAGGGCCTGAAGCAATCCTGTGGGTTTGCGGCCAGCTCACAAGATAGCGAGTTGAAGAAATGAGCTCAGGGGCACTGTAACTCACAAACCTGCAGAGTTATAAATGACAGCTCTCGTCCAAAAATATATTGAAGGAAGGCTGCGAAGACGACTTGAAAGTGGGGCAGAATTGCAGGAAAACGATTTCAGGGGGTAGACGGGAATTGCATTTAAAGCATAGGAAAAGAGGCAGAACGTCGACAATGATGCTCTTGGCCAAAAAGGGCGTATGCGTTTTTTCCTGAATATATTCAGGAAAAAACGCATACGCCCTTTTTGGCCAACCAAGCAAGCATGTTAAAGAAATCTGCACTACAATGAAGTCTCACTGCCCCCCAGTCAAAAGGGCCATCTGAAAAAAGTGTGAAATCCAGAAAGGCAGCACAGGCCATGGAGAACAGGGAGCCTTGTTATGCTGATGGGCGGGATGTAAATTGCCAACAGCCACTCTGGAGAAGTGTATGGTGTTTCCTGAAACACCTAAGAAACAAAGCAACGGAGACTACGGCACTTCCACTTATGGTCTTATAGATCACGGAAATTAAAATAAAAAACAGACAGCCACACCAAAGTTTGGGACGGCTCTGTTTACAAGAACCTCGTCTACGGTACAAGTTAAATATCTCAGAATGTGAAAAATGGATAAAGGAATTGTGGTATGTACGTAAAATGCAATATCACTCAGCAATGAAATCTATGTCATCAGGCCAGTCGTGGCATAATGAGTGGATTCAGGTACAATGATTCTAAGTGAAATAAGTCACACAGAAAATGAAACATCATAAGATATCACTAAAACACAGAATGTAAACTTGGCAACACATGAACTGAATTACAAAACAGAACAGGGTCTCAAATTTAGAAAACCAACCAATGCTTGCTTAAGGGGAAAGGTGACTTGGGGTGCTGCATAAAACCAGAGATAGAAATTAGCACAGATACCTTTCCATAAGCCAAATATGTAATAGTCAAGACCTACTCCTTGCTCAACGAAATGGACTAAACACCCCATATTCAACGCCTAGGAATACACCTGACTAGTAAGTATCTTCAAACCCATGAATTTATATGTCTCCATTTGAGACTCAAGAGTGTATACAGTGGCATGAATGCAGCAGAGGAAATCCGATAAATCCCATTATCAAAATGAATTACACAAACAAAACCCAAGGACAGTGAAATAGAGAGCAATTCTTAAATAATTCATTCAGGGCTGGTGATGCAACCAGGATTTACCACATCTACACCCAGAGCTGAGTGATACATAAGGTTGGGCACTTCGGGCTGATAGCATTGGTGTGGTTCGATGAGCAAATGCAGACCCTTTGAAGTCATACAGCATGGTACCCATTCCATGGGTCCCAACTCTCCAAGTTTAAGGGATTCTTCCTTCAGCTAAAACATGCATGGGAAACCCACATTATGGTGCACCGTGTGACTGGCAAACGTTTTCAAATGCATCTCAGTTTTCGTCCCCTTTTACTCGGGTTCACCATTCCAGACCCTTTACGAACACTCTCCCCACTTGGAGAGTCAGGGCCTTTAACCTCCTGTTGGGCACAGTTTGCAATTTCTGCGCAAGATGAAAAGGAATAGGGAGAACGAATGAGAGACTAGCTCTAGGTGTCTGCACGGGCAAATTTAACGCTCATTTCCCACCAGGAAGAGGAATTAACCAAAGGCTCAGCATGCCGTACCGGATCCAGATTAGGGCCTGAGGCAATCCTGTGGGTTTGCGGCCAGCTCACAAGATAGCGAGTTGAAGAAAGGAGCTCAGGGGCACTGTAACTCACAAACCTGCAGAGTTATAAATGACAGCTATCGTCCAAAAATATATTGAAGGAAGGCTGCGAAGACGACTTGTAAGCGGGACAGATTTGCAGGAAAACGATTTCAGGGGGTAAACGGGAATTGCATTTAAAGCATAGGAAAAGAGGCAGAACGTCGACAATGATGCTCTTGGCCAAAAAGGGCGTATGCGTTTTTTCCTGAATATATTCAGGAAAAAACGCATACGCCCTTTTTGGCCAACCAAGCAAGCATGTTAAAGAAATCTGCACTACAATGAAGTCTCACTGCCCCCCGGTCAAAAGGGCCATCTGAAAAAAGTGTAAAATCCAGAAAGGCAGCACAGGCCATGGAGAACAGGGAGCCTTGTTATGCTGATGGGCGGGATGTAAATTGCCAACAGCCACTCTGGAGAAGTGTATGGTGTTTCCCGGAACACCGAAAAAACAAAGCTACGGAGCCTACGGAACTTCCACTTATGGTCTTATAGCTTAGGGAAATTAAAATCAAAAACACACAGCCACCCCAAAGTGTCGGAAGGCTCTGTTAACAAGAACCTCGTCTACGGTACAAGTAAAATATCCCAGAATGTGAAAAATGGATAAAGAAGTTGTGGTACGTACGTACAATGGAATATCACTCAGCAATGAAATCTATGTCATCAGGCCCGTCGCGGCATAATGAGTGGATTCAGGTACGATGATTCTAAGTGAAATACGTCACACAGAAAATGAAACATCATAAGATATCACTAATACACGGAATGTAAACTTGGCTACACATGAACTGAATTACAAAACAGAACAGGGTCTCAAATTTAGAAAACCAACTTATGCTTGCTTAAGGGGAAAGGTGAGTTGGGGTGCTGCATAAAACCAGAGATAGAAATTAGCACAGATACCTTTCCATAAGCCAAATATGTAATAGTCAAGACCTACCCCTTGCTCAACGAAATGGACTAAACACCCCATATTCAACGCCTAGGAATTCACCTGACTAGTAAGAATCTTCAAACCCATGGATTTATATGTCTCCGAAAGAGAATGAAGCGTGTGTACAGCGGCATGAATGCAGCAGAGAAAATCCGATAAATCCCATTATCAAAATGAATTACACAAACAAAACCCAAGGACAGTGAAATAGAGAGCAATTCTTAAATAATTCATTCAGGGCTGGTGATGCAACCTGGATTTACCACATCTACACCCAGAGCTGAGTGAGACATAAGGTTGGGCACTTCGGGCTGATAGCATTGGTGAGGTTCGATGAGCAAATGCAGACCCTTTGAAGTCATACAGCATGGTACCCATTCCATGGGTCGCAACTCTCCAAGTTTAAGGGATTCTTCCTTCAGCTAAAACATGCATGGGAAACCCACAGTATGGTGCACCGTGTGACTGGCAAACGTTTTCAAATGCATCTCAGTTTTCGTCCCCTTTTACTCGGGTTCACCATTCCAGACCCTTTACGAACACTCTCCCCACTTGGAGAGTCAGTGCCTTTAACCTCCTGTTGTGCACAGTTTGCAATTTCTGCGCAAGATGAAAAGGAATAGGGAGAACGAATGAGAGACTAGCTCTAGGTGTCTGCACGGGCAAATTTAACGCTAATTTCCCACCAGGAAGAGGAATTAACCAAAGGCTCAGCATGCCGTGCCGGAACCAGATTAGGGCCTGAAGCAATCCTGTGGGTTTGCGGCTAGCTCACAACATAGCGAGTTGAAGAAAGGAGCTCAGGGGCACTGTAACTCACAAACCTGCAGAGTTACAAATGACAGCTATCGTCCAAAAATATATTGAAGGAAGGCTGCGAAGACGACTTGTAAGCGGGACAGATTTGCAGGAAAACGATTTCAGGGGGTAGACGGGAATTGCATTTAAAGCATAGGAAAAGAGGTAGAACGTCGACAATGATGCTCTTGGCCAAAAAGGGCGTATGCGTTTTTTCCTGAATATATTTAGGAAAAAACGCATACGCCCTTTTTGGCCAACCAAGCAAGCATGTTAAAGAAATCTGCACTACAATGAAGACTCACTGCCCCCCGGTCAAAAGGGCCATCTGAAAAAAGTGTAAAATCCAGAAAGGCAGCACAGGCCATGGAGAACAGGGAGCCTTGTTATGCTGATGGGCGGGATGTAAATTGCCAACAGCCACTCTGGAGAAGTGTATGGTGTTTCCCGGAACACCGAAAAAACAAAGCTACGGAGCCTACGGCACTTCCACTTATGGTCCTATAGCTTAGGGAAATTAAAATCAAAAACACACAGCCACCCCAAAGTGTCGGACGGCTCTGTTTACAAGAACCTCGTCTACGGTACAAGTTAAATATCCCAGAATGTGAGAAATGGATAAAGAAGTTGTGGTACGTACGTACAATGGAATATCACTCAGCAATGAAATCTATGTCATCAGGCTCGTCGCGGCATAATGAGTGGATTCAGGTATGATGATTCTAAGTGAAATAAGTCACACAGAAAATGAAACATCATAAGATATCACTACTACACGGAATGTAAACTTGGCTACACATGAACTGAATTACAAAATAGAACAGGGTCTCAAATTTAGAAAACTCAACTTATGCTTGCTTAAGGGGAAAGGTGAGTTGGGGTGCTGCATAAAACCAGAGATAGAAATTAGCACAGATACCTTTCCATAAGCCAAATATGTAATAGTCAAGACCTACCCCTTGCTCAACGAAATGGACTAAACACCCCATATTCAACGCCTAGGAATACACCTGACTAGTAAGAATCTTCAAACCCATGGATTTATATGTCTCCGTAAGAGAATGAAGCGTGTGTACAGCGGCATGAATGCAGCAGAGAAAATCCGATAAATCCCATTATCAAAATTAATTACACAAACAAAACCCAAGGACAGTGAAATAGAGAGCAATTCTTAAATAATTCATTCAGGGCTTGTGATGCAACCTGGATTTACCACATCTACACCCAGAGCTGAGTGAGACATAAGGTTGGGCACTTCGAGCTGATAGCATTGGTGAGGTTCGATGAGCAAATGCAGACCCTTTGAAGTCATACAGCATGGTACCCATTCCATGGGTCCCAACTCTCCAAGTTTAAGGGATTCTTCCTTCAGCTAAAACATGCATGGGAAACCCACAGTATGGTGCACCGTGTGACTGGCAAACGTTTTCAAATGCATCTCAGTTTTCGTCCCCTTTTACTCGGGTTCACCATTCCAGACCCTTTACGAACACTCTCCCCACTTGGAGAGTCAGGGCCTTTAACCTCCTGTTTGGCACAGTTTGCAATTTCTGCGCAAGATGAAAAGGAATAGGGAGAACGAATGAGAGACTAGCTCTAGGTGTCTGCACGGGCAAATTTAACGCTCATTTCCCACCAGGAAGAGGAATTAACCAAAGGCTCAGCATGCCGTGCCGGAACCAGATTAGGGCCTGAGGCAATCCTGTGGGTTTCGGCCAGCTCACAAGATAGCGAGTTGAAGAAATGAGCTCAGGGGCACTGTAACTCACAAACCTGCAGAGTTATAAATGACAGCTATCGTCCAAAGATATATTGAAGGAAGGCTGCGAAGACGACTTGAAAGTGGGGCAGAATTGCAGGAAAACGATTTCAGGGGGTAGAC
Source organism: Delphinapterus leucas (assembly GCF_059928025.1). Lineage (NCBI taxonomy): Eukaryota > Metazoa > Chordata > Mammalia > Artiodactyla > Monodontidae > Delphinapterus > Delphinapterus leucas. The sequence continues at coordinate 4,327,885 of NW_028322235.1, forward strand.
GGGAATTGCATTTAAAGCATAGGAAAAGAGGCAGAACGTCGACAATGATGCTCTTGGCCAAAAAGGGCGTATGCGTTTTTTCCTGAATATATTCAGGAAAAAACGCATACGCCCTTTTTGGCCAACCAAGCAAGCATGTTAAAGAAATCTGCACTACAATGAACTCTCACTGCCCCCCGGTCAAAAGGGCCATCTGAAAAAAGTGTGAAATCCAGAAAGGCAGCACAGGCCATGGAGAACATGGAGCCTTGTTATGCTGATGGGCGGGATGTAAATTGCCAACAGCCACTCTGGAGAAGTGTATGGTGTTTCCTGAAACACCTAAGAAACAAAGCAACGGAGACTACGGCACTTCCACTTATGGTCTTATAGATCACGGAAATTAAAATAAAAAACAGACAGCCACACCAAAGTTTGGGATGGCTCTGTTTACAAGAACCTCGTCTACGGTACAAGTTAAATATCTCAGAATGTGAAAAATGGATAAAGGAATTGTGGTATGTACGTAAAATGCAATATCACTCAGCAATGAAATCTATGTCATCAGGCCAGTCGTGGCATAATGAGTGGATTCAGGTACAATGATTCTAAGTGAAATAAGTCACACAGAAAATGAAACATCATAAGATATCACTAAAACACAGAATGTAAACTTGGCTACACATGAACTGAATTACAAAACAGAACAGGGTCTCAAATTTAGAAAACCAACCAATGCTTGCTTAAGGGGAAAGGTGACTTGGGGTGCTGCATAAAACCAGAGATAGAAATTAGCACAGATACCTTTCCATAAGCCAAATATGTAATAGTCAAGACCTACTCCTTGCTCAACGAAATGGACTAAACACCCCATATTCAACGCCTAGGAATACACCTGACTAGTAAGTATCTTCAAACCCATGGATTTATATGTCTCCGTTTGAGACTCAAGAGTGTATACAGTGGCATGAATGCAGCAGAGGAAATCCGATAAATCCCATTATCAAAATGAATTACACAAACAAAACCCAAGGACAGTGAAATAGAGAGCAATTCTTAAATAATTCATTCAGGGCTGGTGATGCAACCTGGATTTACCACATCTACACCCAGAGCTGAGTGAGACATAAGGTTGGGCACTTCGGGCTGATAGCATTGGTGTGGTTCGATGAGCAAATGCAGACCCTTTGAAGTCATACAGCATGGTACCCATTCCATGGGTCCCAACTCTCCAATTTTAAGGGATTCTTCCTTCAGCTAAAACATGCATGGGAAACCCACAGTATGGTGCACCGTGTGACTGGCAAACGTTTTCAAATGCATCTCAGTTTTCGTCCCCTTTTACTCGGGTTCACCATTCCAGACCCTTTACGAACACTCTCCCCACTTGGAGAGTCAGTGCCTTTAACCTCCTGTTGGGCACAGTTTGCAATTTCTGCGCAAGATGAAAAGGAATAGGGAGAACGAATGAGAGACTAGCTCTAGGTGTCTGCACGGGCAAATTTAACGCTCATTTCCCACCAGGAAGAGGAATTAACCAAAGGCTCAGCATGCCGTGCCTGAACCAGATTAGGGCCTGACAATCGTGCTGGTTTGCAGCCAGCTCACAAGATAGCGAGTTGAAGAAAGGAGCTCAGGGGCACTGTAACTCACAAACCTGCAGAGTAATAAATGACAGCTATCGTCCAAAAATATATTGAAGGAGGCCTGCAAAGACGACTTGTAAGCGGGACAGATTTGCAGGAAAACGATTTCAGGGGGTAGACGGGAATTGCATTTAAAGCATAGGAAAAGAGGCAGAAAGTCAACAATGATGCTCTTGGCCAAAAAGGGCGTATGCGTTTTTTCCTGAATATATTCAGGAAAAAACGCATACGCCCTTTTTGGCCAACCAAGCAAGCATGTTAAAGAAATCTGCACTACAATGAAGTCTCACTGCCCCCCGGTCAAAAGGGCCATCTGAAAAAAGTGTAAAATCCAGAAAGGCAGCACAGGCCATGGAGAACAGGGAGCCTTGTTATGTTGATGGGCGGGATGTAAATTGCCAACAGCCACTCTGGACAAGTGTATGGTGTTTCCTGGAACACCTAAAAAACAAAGCAACGAAGCCTACGGCACTTCCACTTATGGTCCTATAGCTTAAGGAAATTAAAATCAAAAACACACAAACACCCCAAAGTTTCGGACGGCTCTGTTTACAAGAACCTCGTCTACGGTTCAAGTTAAATATCCCAGAATGTGAAAAATGGATAAAGTAGTAGTGGTACCTACATACAATGGAATATCACACAGCAATGAAATCTATGTCATCAGGCCCGTCGCGGCATAATGAGTGGATTCATGTACATAGATTCTAAGGGAAATAAGTCACACAGAAAATGAAACATCATAAGATATCACCAATACACGGAATGTAAACTTGGCTGCACATGAACTGAATTACAAAACAGAACAGGGTCTCAAATTTAGAAAAACAACTTATGCTTGCTTAAGGGGAAAGGTGAGTTGGGGTGCTGCATAAAACCAGAGATAGAAATTAGCACAGATACCTTTCCATAAGCCAAATATGTAATAGTCAAGACCTACCCCTTGCTCAACGAAATGGACCAAACAACACATATTAAACGCCTAGGAATACACCTGACTAGTAAGAATCTTCAAACCCATGGATTTATATGTCTCCATAAGAGAATCAAGCGTGTGTACAGCTGCATGAAGGCAGCAGAGAAAATCCGATAAATCCCATTATCAAAATAAATTGAAAAACAAAACACAATGACAGTGAAATAGAGAGCAATTCTTAAATAATTCATTCAGGGCTTGTGATGCAACCTGCATTTACCTCATCTACACCCAGAGCTGAGTGAGACATAAGGTTGGACACTTCGGGCTGATAGCATTGGTGAGGTTCGATGAGCAAATGAAGACCCTTTGAAGTCATACTGCATGGTACCCATTCCATGGGTCCCAACTCTCCAGGTTTAAGCGATTCTTCCTTCAGCTAAAACATGCATGGGAAACCCACAGTATGGTGCACCGTGTGACTGGCAAACGTTTTCAAATGCATCTCAGTTTTCGTCCCCTTTTACTCGGGTTCACCATTCCAGAACATTTACTAACACTCTCCCCTCTTGGAGAGTCAGTGCCTTTAACCTCCTGTTGGGCACAGTTTGCAATTTCTGCGCAAGATGAACAGGAATAGGGAGAACAAATGAGAGACTAGCAGTAAGTGTCTGCACGGGCAAATTTAATGCTCATTTCCCACCAGGAAGAGGAATTAACCAAAGGATCAGCATGCCGTGCCGGAAACAGATTAGGGCCTGAAGCAATTCTGCGGGTTTGCGCCCAGCTCACAAGTTGCGAGTTGATGAAAGAGCTCAGGGACACTGTAACTCACAAACATGCAGAGTTATAAATGACAGCTATCGTCCAAAAATATATTGAAGGAAGGCTGCGAAGACGACTTGTAAGCGGGGCAGAATTGCAGGAAAACGATTTCAGGGGGTAGACGGGAATTGCATTTAAAGCATAGGAAAAGAGGCAGAACGTCGACAATGATGCTCTTGGCCAAAAAGGGTGTATGCATTTTTTCCTGAATTTATTGAGGAAAAAAAGCATATGCGCTTTTTGGCCAACCAAGCAAGCATGTTAAAGAAATCTGCACTACAATGAAGTCTCACTGCCCCCCGGTCAAAAGGGCCATCTGAAAAAAGTGTAAAATCCAGAAAGGCAGCACAGGCCATGGAGAACAGCGAGCCTTGTTATGCTGATGGGCGGGATGTAAACTGCCAACAGCAAGTCTGGAAAAATGTATGGTGTTTCCCGGAACATCTAAAAAACAAAGCAACGGAGCCTATGGCACTTCCCCTTATGGTCCTATAGCTTAGGAAAGTTAAAATCAAAAACACACAGCCACCCCAAAGTGTCGGACGGCTCTGTTTACAAGAACCTCGTCTACGGTACAAGTTAGATATCCCAGAATGTGAAAAATGGATAAAGAAGTTGTGGTACGTACGTACAATGGAATATCACACAGCAATGAAATCTATGTCATCAGGCCCGTCGCGGCATAATGAGTGGATTCAGGTACGATGATTCTAAGTGAAATAAGTCACACAGAAAATGAAACATCATAAGATATCACTACTACACGGAATGTAAACTTGGCTACATATGAACTGAATTACAAAACAGAACAGGGTCTCAAATTTAGAAAACCAACTTATGCTTGCTTAAGGGGAAAGGTGAGTTGGGGTGCTGCATAAAACCAGAGATAGAAATTAGCACAGATACCTTCACATAAGCCAAATATGTAATAGTCAAGGCCTACCCCTTGCGCAATGAAATGGAGTAAATACCCCATATTCAACGCCTAGGAATACACCTGACTGGTAATAATCTTCAAACCCATGGATTTATATGTCTCCGTTAGGGAATGAAGCGTGTGTACAGCAACATGAATGCAGCAGAGAAAATCCGATAAATCCCATTATCAAAATGAATTACAAAAACCAAACAAAAGGACAGTGAAATAGAGAGCAATTCTTAAATAATTCATTCAGGCTTGTGATGCAACCTGGATTTACCACATCTACACCCAGGGCTGAGTGTGACATAAGGTTGGGCACTTCGGGCTGATAGCACTGGTGAGGTTCGATGAGCAAATGCAGACCCTTTGAAGACATACTGCATGGTACCCATTCCATGGGTCCCAAATCTCCAGTTATAAGGGATTCTTCCTTCAGCTCAAAACATGCATGGGAAACCCACAGTATGGTGGACCGTGTGACCGGCAAACGTTTTCAAATGCATCTCAGTTTTCCTCCCCTTTTACACGGGTTCACCATTCCAGACCGTTTACTCACACTCTCCCCACTTGGAGAGTCAGTGCCTTTAACCTCCTGTTGGGCACAGTTTGCAATTTCTGCGCAAGATGAACAGGAAGAGGGAGAACCAATGAGAGACTAGCTGTAGGTGTCTGTACGGGCAAATTTAACGCTCATTTCCCACCAGGAAGAGGAATTAACCAAAGGCTCAGCATGCCCTGCTGGAACCAGATAAGGGCCTGAAGCAATCCTGCGGGTTTGCGGCCAGCTCACAAGTTAGCGAGATGAAGAAAGGAGCTCAGGGGCACTGTAACTCACAAACCTGCAGAGTTATAAATGACAGCTATCGTCCAAAAATATATTGAAGTATGTCTGCGAAGAGGACTTAGAATTTGGGCAGAAATTCAGGAAAACGATTTCAGGGGGTAGACTGGAATGCACTTAAAGCCTAGGAAAAGACGGAGAACAGCGACAATGATGCACTTGGCCAAAAAGGGCGTATGCGTTTTTTCCTGAATATAATCAGGAAAAAACGCATACGCCCTTTTTGGCCAACCAAGCAAGCGTGTAAAGAAATCTGCACTAAAATGAAGTCTCTCTGCCCCCCGGTCAAAAGGGCCATCTGAAAAAAGTGTAAAATCCAGAAAGGCAGGACAGGCCATGGAGAAGAGGGAGCATTGTTATCCTGATGGTCGGCATGTGAATTGCCAACAGCCACTCTGGAGAAGTGTATGGTATTTCCTGAAACACATAAGAAACAAAGCAACACAGCCTATGGCACTTCCACTTATGGTCCTATAGCTTAGGGAAATTAAAATCAAAACCACACAGGCACCCCAAAGTTTGGAACGGCTCTGTTTACAAGAACCTCTTGTACGGTACAAGTTAAATATCCCAGAGGGCGAAAAATGGATAAAGAAGTTGTGGTTCTTACGTACAATGGAATATCACTCAGCAATGAAATCTATGTCATCAGGCGAGTAGCGGCATAATGAGTGGATTCAGGTACGATGATTCTACGTGCAATAGGTCACACAGAAAAAGAAACATCATAAGATATCACTAATACACGGAATGTAAACTTGGCTACACATGAAATGAATTACAAAACAGAACAGTGTCTCAAATTTAGAAAACCAACTTATGCTTGCTTTTTGGGAAAGGTGAGTTCGGGTGCTGCATAAAAACAGAGATTGAAATTCGCACTGATACCGTTCCATAAGCCAAATATGTAATAGACAAGACCTGCTTGCTCAACGAAATGGGCTCAACACCCCATATTCAACGCCTAGGAATATACCTGCCTAGCAAGAATCTTAAAACCCATGGATTTATATGTGTCCATAAGAGAATCCAGCGTGTGTTCAGTGGCCTAAAGGCAGCAGTGAAAATCCGATAAATCACATTATCAAAATAAATTTCAAAAACAAAACACAATGACAGTGAAATAGAGAGCAATTCTTAAATAATTCACTCAGGGCTTCTGATGCAACCTGGATTTACCACATGTACACCCAGTGCTGGGGAGACATAAGGCCGGACACTTCGCCCTGATAGTATTGTTGAGGTTCGGTGAGCAATTGCAGACCCTTTGAAGTCATACAGCATGGTACCCATTCCAAGGGTCCCAACTCTCCAGGTTTAAGGGATTCTTCCTTCCGCTACATCATGTATGGGAAACCCAGAGTATGGTCCACCATGTGATTGGGAAACGTTTTCAAATGCATCTCAGTTTTCGTCCCTTTATACTCGGGTTCACCATTCCAGATGCTTAACTAACACTCTCCCCACTTGGAGAGTCAGTGCCTTTAACCTCCTGTTTGTCACAGTTTGCAATTTCTGCGCAAGATGAACAGGAATAGGGAGAACCAATGAGAGACTAGCTGTAGGTGTCTGCACGGGCAATTTAATGCTCATTTCTCACCAGGAAGTGGAATTAACCAAAGGCTCAGAATGCCGTGCCGGAACCAGATTCGGGCCTGAAGCAATACTGCGGGTGTGCAGGCAGCTCACAAGATAGCGAGTTGAACAAAGGAGCTCAGGGGCACTGTAATTCACAAACCTGCAGAGTTATAAATGACAGCTATCGTCCAAAAATATATTGAAGGAAGGCTGCGAAGAGGACTTGAAAGCGGGGCAGAATTCCAGGAAAACGATTTCAGGAGGTAGACGGGAAATGCACTGAAAGCATAGGAGAAGAGGCAGAACCTCGACAATGATGCACTTGTTCAAAAAGTGCATATGCGTTTTTTCCAAGGCCCTCCTTAAAGAGAGTAGGGGGCTCCCAGCATGCTTCAGTGGCCAACAGAGGGCCCACATCGCCAAGGTGACGTGAGCCAGCCAGGCAGGAGTGACCTCACATCAGAGGGCCCACCTCACAGAAGGCTAAGGGACCCAGCCATTATCAGACTCTCACCAGAGGGCCCACATCAGCAAGGGGCTGGGAACCAGGCAGGAGTGTCTTCACACCCGTGGGGCCACATCATCGCAAGTTGAGGTACCCAGCACATGTGGCCTCAAACCAGAGGACCCACATCTCCATGGGTCTCGGAGCGAGGCAGGCAGGATGAACCTCAAAACACGTGGCCCATTGTATAAAAAAGGTGAGGAATCCAGCAGTTGGAACATCCCAGCAGGCGGCCCAGAGCACCGAGGCTATGGGATCCAGGCAATGATGAACTCACAACAGAGGGCCCTCATCATGAAACTGTGAGCAACCTAGCCATTGTGACCTCAGAGCACAAGGCCCACATCCCCATGGGGAAGCGAACCAAGCAGGAGTGTCATCACACCAGTGGGCACACATCAGAAAATGTGGGGAGCCCAGCAGTTAGGGCCTGATGCCAGAGGGCCCTCATCACCGAGGAGAGGAGGCTCCCAGCAGGCTCCAACTGCTACAAGAGGGCCAACGTCGCCAATGCGGGGTGTGCCAGCCAGGCAGGAGTGACCTCAGAGCAGAGGGCCAACCTCAAAAAAGTGTGAGGAACCCAAAGAGGATTAGACTCTCACCAGAGGGCCCACATCACCAAGAGGATCAGAACCAGGCAGGACTGTCTTCACACCAGGGTGACCACATCATAGAAAGGTGAGGAACCCAGCACATGTGGCCTAAACCAGAAGACCCACATCTCCAAGGGGCTCGGAGTGAGGCATGCAGGAGTAGCCTCACAACACAGGGCCCATAGAATAAAAAAGCTGAGGAATCCTGCAGTGGGAACCTCCCAGCAGGCGGCCCAGAGCACCGAGTCTATGCGATCCAGGCTGCAGTGAACTCACAGCAGAGGGCCCATATCATGAAACTGTGAGCAACCCAGCCATTGGGACCTCACAGCAGAAGGCCCACATCCCCATGGGGTTGGGAACATGGCAAGAGTGTCCTCGCACCACTTAGCACGTATCAGAAAAAGTGGGTACCCAGCAGTTACGGCCTGACGCTAGAGAGCCCTCATCACCGAGGGGAGGTGGCTCCCAGCAGGCTCCAACTGCCACAAGAGGGCCGATGTCGCCAAGGCGGGGTGTGCCAGCCAGTCAGTAGTGACCTCACAGCAGAGGGCCCACCTCACAGAAGGGTGAGGAACCCAGCCAGGATCAGACTCTCACCAGAGGGCCCACATCACCAAGGGGATAGAAACCAGGCAGGAGTGTCCTCACTCCAGCAGGGCCACATCATCGAAAGGTGAGGGACCCAGCACACGTGGCCTCAAACCAGAGGACACACATCACCAAGGGGCTGGGAGTGAGTCAGGCAGGAGGAGTCTCCAAACAGAGGGCCCATAGAAGAGAAAAGGTGAGGAATCCCGCAGTTGGAACCTCCCCGCAGGCGGCCAGGAGCAGCGAGGCTATGGGATCCAGGCCGGAGTGAACTCACACCAGAGGGCCCTCATCATGAAACTGAGCCACCCACCGTTGGGACCTCAGAGCAGAAGGCCCATATTCCCATGGGGTTGGAAACCTGGCAGGAGTGTACTCACACCACAGGGCGCACATCAGAAAATTTTGGGAGCCCAGGAGTTAGAGCCTGACGCCAGAGGGCCCTCATTACCGAGGGGAGGAGACTCCCAGCAGGCACCAACTCCCAACTGAGGGCCCACGTCGCCAAGGTGACGTGTGCCAGTCAGGCAGGAGTGACCTCACAGCAGAGGGCCTACCTCACAGAAGGGTGAGGAAACCAGCCAGGATAAGACTCTCACCAGAGAGCCCACATCACCAAGGGGACCGGAACAAGGCAGGAGTGTCCTCACACCAGTGTGGCCACATTATAGAAAGGTGACGAACCCAGCACATGTGGCCTAAACCAGAGGACCCACATTTCCAAGGTGCTCCGAGTGAGGCAGGCAGGAGTAGCCTAACAACACAGGGCCCACAGAATAAAAAATGTGAGGAATCCAGCAGTTGGAACCCCCCAGCAGGTGGCCCAGAGTACGGAGCCTATGTGATCCAGGCCACAGTGAACTCACAGCAGAGGGCTCACATCATGACACTGTGAGCAACCCAGCTGGTGGGACCTCAGAGCAGAAGGCCCACATCCCCATGGGGATGGGAACGTGGCAGGAGTGTACTCGCACGACAGGGCACATATCAGAAAATTTTGGGAGCCCATGAGTTAGGGCCTGACGCCAGAGGGCCCTCATTACCGAGGGGAGGAGACTCCCAGCAGGCACCAACTCCCAACTGAGGACCCACATCGCCAAGGTGATGTGTGCCAGCCAGGCAGGAGTGACCTCACAGCAGAGGGCCCACCTCCCAGAAGGGTGAGGAATCCAGCCAGGATCAGACTCTCACCAGAGGGCCCCCATCACCAAGGGGATGGGAACCAGGCAGGAGTGTCCTCACACCAGTGGGGCCACATCAATAAAGGTGAGGAAACCGGCACATGTGGCCTCAAACCAGAGGACCCACATCACAAAGGGGCTGGGAGTGAGTCAGGAAGGAGGAGCATGAAAACACAGGACCCAAAGAATAAAAATGGTAAGGAATCCAGCAGTAGGAACCTCCCAGCAGGCGGCTCAGAGCACAGAGTCTATGGGATCTAGGCCTGAGTGAACTAACACCAGAGAGCCAACATCCTGAAACTGTGAACAACACAGGTGTTGGGACCATAGAGCAGAAGGCACATGGGGATGGGAACCTGGCAGGAGTGCCCTCACACCACTTAGCACGTATCAGAAAATGTGGGTAACCAGCAGTTAGGGCCTGATGCCAGAGGGTCTCATCACTGAGGGGAGGAGGCTCCCAGCGGGCTCCAACTGCCACCAGAGGGCCGACGTCGCCAAGGTGGGGTGTGTCAGCCAGGCAGGAGTGACCTCAGAGAAGAGGGCCCACCTCACAGAAGTGTGAGGAGCCCAACCAGGATCAGACTCTCACTGGAGGGCTCACATCACCAAGGGGATGGGAACCAGGCAGGAGTGTCCGCACACCAGTGGGGCCACATCTGCGAAAGGTGAGGAACCCAGCACATGTGGCCTCAAACCAGAGGACACACATCACCAAGGGGCTGGGAGTGAGGCAGGTGTCTGGAGGGGCACATTTAACTCTAATTTCCCACCAGGAAGAGGAATTAACCAAAGGCTCAGAGTGCCGTGCGGGACCCTGATTACGGCCTGAAGCAAACCTGCGGTTCTGTGGCCAGCTTTCAAGGAAACGAGTTAAGAAAGGAAATCACAGGCACTGTAATTCACAAACCTGCAGAGTTATAAATGACAGCTATTGGCAAAAATATATTGAAGTAAGTCTGCACAGAGGACTTGAAAACGAGGCAGAATTGCAGGAATCATATTTCAGGAGGTAGATTGGAATTGCATTTAAAGCATGTGAAAAGCGGCAGATCTTTGACAGTGATGCACTTGGACAAAAAGTGCGTATACATTTTTTCCTGAATATATTCAGGAAAAAACGCATATGCCCTTTGTGGCCAACCAAGAATTCGAGCAATGGAAATCCGCACTACAATGAACTCTCATTTCCCATTCGTCAAAAGAGCCATCTGAAAAAAGTGTAAAACCCAGAAACACAGGACAGGCCATGGAGAACAGGGAGCCTTGTTATGCTGATGGACGGATTGTAAATTGCCAACAGACACTCTGGTGATGTTTATAGTGTATGCTGAAACATCTAAAAAACAAAGCTACAGAGCCTAGGGCACTTCCACTTTTGGCCCTATAGCTTAGGAAAATTAAAATCAACAAGACACAGCCAACACAATATCCAGGGCTGCTGTGTTTACAAGAACCTTGAGTCCAGTACAAATTAAATATCCCAGAAAGAAAAAAATGGATAAAGGAGTTGTCCTACTTACGTACAACGGAATATCACTCAGCAATGAAATCAATGTCATCAGGCCTGTAGCAGCAAATTGAGTGGATTTAAGTATGATGATTCTAAGAGAAATATGTCACACAGAGAAACATAATTATCATAAGATATCACAAATAGAGGGAGTGTAAACTTGGCTACACATAAACTGAATTACAAAACCGAGCAGAGTCTCACATTTAGATAAAAACGTATGCTTGCTTAACGGGAAAGTTGAGTTGGGGTGCTGTATAAAACCAGAGATTGAAATGAGCACACATACCGTTCCATAAGCCAAATATGTAATAGACAAGACCTACTCTTTGCTCAACGAAATAGACTAATCCATGGTGTATCACCTCACACCTGTTAGAATGGGCATCATCAGAAAATCTACAAACAACAAATGCTGGAAAGGGTGCGGAGATAAGGAACCCTCTTCCACTATTGTTGGGAATGTAAATTGATGCAGTCACTGTGGAGAACATTATGGAGTTTCTTATAAAACTAAGAATAGAATTACCATATAATACAGCAATCCCACTACTGGGCATATACCCAGACAAAACCATAAAACGAAAAGAGACATTCACCGCAATGTTCATTGCATCACTATTTACAATATCCAGGTAATGGAAGCAACCTAAATGCCCACAGACAGACGAATGCATAAAGATGAGGTACATATATAAAATGGAATATTTCTAAGCCATAAAAAGGAATGAAATTGGGTCATTTGTAGAGACGTTGATGGATCTAGAGACTGTCATACAGAGTGAAGTAAGTCAGAAAGAGAAAAACAAATCCTGTATATAAATGCATATATGTGGAACCTAGAAAAGTTGTACAGATGAAGCGTTTTGCAAGGCAGAAATAGAGCAACAGATGTAGACAACAAACGTATGGACACCAAGGGGGGAAAGCTGTTAGGGGGGTGGTGGTGGGAGGAGTTGAGAGATTGGGATTGGCATGTATACATTTCTATGTATAAAATAGGTAACCAAAAAGAACCTGCTGTATAAAAAAATAAAATAAAATTCAAAATTACAAAAAGTAAAACAGAAAAAATATTCTTCCCTTCACATACATGTATTTATATGAATAAATTATTTCCATGCTTATATCTGTAAATACAAAAAAGAGGAATAAAATCTACCTTGAACCAAAAACGAAAAAAAGAAAAAAAAAACAGAACCCACCAGTTACACAGAGGAAAACCGTATCAGGGCCCTTGCTCCAGTTGTAAACAATTCTGAAGTTGGTCAGTGGTGGGGAATCATCTCCCATTCAGCCAGCATGCCCCACGCAACAAGCGTCCTCATTGCAAAGCTGGGGGCCCGTGCCGAGGCATCTGTGAGTAAACGTGGGCCGAGCCCCAGGCCAGCTGCTGCAGAAATGTTCCCACCCTTCCCAGGTAAAACACCTGAATATGTACAAGGACTTGAAAGCCTAGAGGAAGGGCCATGGAGCCACATGAGCGACAGCATGCCAGCCGACTTGGTGCCTGCAGGCCAGACAGGATGGTCCTGGCCCTGGGTGCTCTTCTGGAAGCTTTCCATTTCCCTGCCTGAGATACCCCTCCTGTCCCGGCCCCCACTGCTTTCTTCCTTACTCACCTCTGCCCAGGGAGAAATTCCAGCGGCAGGTATGGGTGGCACATCCTCTTCTTTAGCAGGTGGCATCTTGGCAACTGCTGCAGAAAGTCCAGCAGAGCCCCACTCACACTGGGCAACCCACAAAGCCGTGGCCTCTCACTCCCTCCCACCAGTCCAGCCCCGAGACTGCTGACAGGGCAGAAAATGGCGTCAGGCACAGCTGCAGGTGCTCTTGCTGCCTGGAGCGGTGTTTATATTGATCTCAACCCAGGCACACCTGGGGAGGTCTGGCCGGCACGGTCGGGCTTCCCAGGCCAGCCAATAATCACCCCTCAGGGGCTCACAGTTGCAGAAACTGGAACTTGCTGAATCGGCCAGGTCCAAGGAACAGGTGTGGGCTCCTGAGAGTCAGGATAGACAAGGGGCTGCAGCTCTGGCTTGTTTTCTAATTATATTATCTGGCCCATGAGTGGGAGACAACTTCAAGAAAACCCTCTCCTAATGAGAGGAACCCAGGAGTCAGGGAGAGGAGGGGTGGGTGGTGGGTGGAGACAGAGGCCTGGTGCCCCGGGTGCAGTGGAAGTCTCTGGAAGACCAGGTGGAGGGAGGCCACACAGAGTGATGCCCAGGGTCACAGACCTGTCGGAGCTGCTGTTTGTTAGTTCAAGTCCTGCTCTGAGGTGCTCTGTGTCAGATCTGAGTGACAGGTGAGCTGGGAGTGCTCTGCAATGAGGGCGATGTGCATGGCTCCTGTGTGCCCAGCCCTGCCACGGTACCTGAAAGGGTTGCTCTGTATCCTGGGAGGGGCCTGACCACGAGAGCCCCGTGGGCTGGGGTGGGGGTGGGGTACCTGCCCAGGTGAGCTCCATATCCTGGGATTGGCCTGACCTCGAGAGCCCCATGGGCTGCTGGAGTCCTGGTAAAAGATGTCAGGACAGTCAGTGAAGCCACCGAGGATATACCTCCAGTAGTTCCTAAACCCTACACCCTGCTGGTCATTCTACTAACCACCAGGACATGGTATTCTGTATTAGTCTTCAATGAAGCCTTCTTTTGTATTCTATTAGTCCCAGAGTCACAAGAAATTTTGGCTTGTGAGTGGCAGGACTCAACATACAACTAAAACAATACTTCCGGGCCGTGTTGCCCCAAGGGTTCAAAAATTCCCACACCATCTTTGGGGAAAGCTCAGCTAAAGACCTAAAAGTTCTACCTCTGGAAAAGGAAACACTCCTTCAATATGCAGACGACATTCTGATCGCCAGCCCTACTAAGGAGACCTCTGAACTACCAAGCCAATAAAGGATACAAGTTGTCCAAGAAAAAGCTCAAATATCACAGACTATGGTGACCTGCGTGGGCTGCATTCTCACAGAAGGTCGGAGAAGCCCATCCCAGGAAAGGGAAGAAACAATTTACAGCCTTACCCATTTCTAAAACTAGAAGACAGCTTAGGGGTTCCTGGGGAGGCCAGGGTTTGCTGCTTCTGGATCCCTAACTACAGTCTACTAGCTGGGCCTCTATATGAAACACTGAAAGAAAAAGATGATGATCCTTTTGAATAGAATCCAGAAGTGGCCTTTCAAGAATGGAAAGAGCAGTCAATTCAGACCCTTGCCCTGGAACTCCCTAATTTAGCTAAACCCTTTGACCTTTACATTCCTAGTGAAATTTGAATGGCCATTGGAGTATTAGTGCAAAACCTGGGACCACTTGAAATGGAACAATGCAAGAATGCCATCCAGGTAGGATAAACTACGGTCACCAAGGGGCTTGGCCCACCGCCACATCTGGCCAAGATACTGGCAGTATCTGAAAACCTGGAAATCAGCAGCCCAAAAGGCCACCTCCCTCCTAAGGGAAAAGGACCCCACGTGGTGATCCTAACCCCCAACCATGCCCTGAAGTTGCATGGTTTGCTCCGTGGGCACACTGACCTTGAGTGAGGAGGTCCTCCAACTCCAAACTCCAGAGAGATAACTGGGGCAAAGGGGCACCATGACGACTCGTGTGACCATCACTTGACCTGGAGTTTCTCTCATAAAACAACAAGAGTGTGTCCCAAAAGAGTAGACTACTGCTTGCAGGACTTACTGCACCCAGAGGGGAGGTAATAATCTTGGCGGGGGAACAGTATATCACGCTGTCACCATAGAAAAGCCTACAGACACTGTGATGATGGTGGCCAATAAGACCGGCTGGACTCCTGTTTACTTCAAAAGGCTGTTGACTCAGTGGCCATCATGGTCCTTCATCACCACTGACCCTGGACTGTCTGGGAGTTGAGCAGTCAGGGTGCTGACACCTGGTGCTGTTTTTACGTTAATTCAGGGGCCTAACTGAAGAAAGCACAGACTACTGGTCAGAGCATCTAGGCTGGCAGAAACGGTCAGCCTAAGGTGGCCGAACAAATGTGGGGCGGGGTGAAACTGGACCTCACAGCGTCACTGCACATCTCCTTCCTGGACCCTTAAAGGTCATTAGAATCTATAACACTACCAATACTTGTGCTCAGGCGGAGGAGCAGGGAGGCAGGAGGCCTGCGGACAAACAACGTCACCTGGAGGCTGCTGGGGAGAAGTTCAGACCCTCTCCCACGGGTATGAGGGCTCCTAACTCAGCACTCAGCAGTTACAGATGAAGGGTCTGCACCCTCAGCACTCTAAGAATGAGGAAGGGGACAAAATGCAGAAGAGGGGTTTGTCCCAGGCAAAGCCCCTTAAAAATCCCTGGGAGATAAAAATAGAATCTGGGCAATAAAATAAAGTCTAACCTTTTTTATCCTTTGTGCTTTGTCTAATTTCACGTGCTCCTAGGGTCCCGCATACAGAGGTTCAACAGCCGGCACTTCAGACCAGATTTCCTAGTGCAGAATGGCTGGGTCGACACTTCAGCTCCTGGAGCACAGTGCAGACTCCGCGATATAGAGCCTGAGCTGCAGCCAACCGGGCCCTCGAGAGCTCCGCCCCCTCCCTCCCACTGACTCTGACAGGATCTCTACACAGCAGCCCAGCCCACAGCCCACGGGATAGCACATGCTCTCACCTCTGCATTCTCTGATCAAAATATAAAGTTTCCTTTGCTTCTGAACCAAACTCAGTCTCGATCTGTTGGCTCCAATGACACTGGGCAGGGGGACACTTGTTGGGGTCCACTCTGGAGGATCAGTAACAGAAATTGAGAACATTGTAACTTCAATGAACAGATGTGTGAGCCAAACTGTAATTAACATAGAACAGTGTATAAGGCTCGGGTAAAATAAGATGTTTCTAACACTTCCATTTGATATTTCCATCACTTTATTATAAGCAAGTTCAGTGAAAGGTTTGTCTTATTTGTCAGGTCAATACTAGAGAAACGAAGTGATTTCTTTCCAAGGATGTACATCTAATAATCTTGGTTAAAGCTTCAATCTTGTTTTAAATGCTTTTCCATTGAAAATGATACCTCTCTTTCAGCTCCCCCATTTCTGAGAAGTATAAAATCTTATAATTTATTATTACCAAAGGGGAAAGGTGGGAGGAGGGATAAATTAACAGTTTGGGATTAACACATACACACTGCTATGTATAAAATCGATCATCAACAAGGAACTACTGTACAGCACAGGGAACTACACTCAATATTTTGCAATAACCTATAAGGGGAAATAATCTGAAAAAAGAATAGATATTTTTATTGACATCATCTATTAATGACAGTTAAAATGGAACCTAACGGAAGCCGGTGGTGAGTGCTTCTGACCCTGAAGACTTCAATCATCTAAAGTTTGGACTCTGCCTACTTCCCAAGGCCCTTAATGAACATATGTGTAGCCGTAGCTTAAAAAATTCCCCAGTTTGGGTTGTGGAGAGACAGTGATTTTGAAAAAGCCCTGGTGTTCTCCTCACATGAATGGGACACTTCCTACAGCTAAAATATGCCTGTCACACCCAGAAGATGGTATACCGTCTGATCGGGAAGAGTTTGGAAAAGGCATCTCATCTCCTCATCTCCTGGTGCTCGGGTTCACCCCTCCAGCGTCTTTACAAACAGTCTTCCCACTTGGAGATGTCAGCACTGTCAACATCCTGTTGCATACAGTTTGGAATTTGTCCAGAGAATGAAGCAGAAGGAAGAGGAACAATGAGAGACAAGTCCTAGGTGTTCGGACAGGCACATGTCACTCTAATTTCCAATCAGGAAGACGAATTGACTAAAAGCTAGGGTTGCCCATGGAAACAGAATAGGGCTTGAGGAAATCCCGCTGCTTTGTGGCCAGTTCCCATAAACACAAGTTGAAAAATGGAACTCAGGGACACTAAAATTCACGAAACTGCAGAGTTGAAAATATCTCTCACTGAAAAATGTCTTGAGGAAAGTCAGAGAAAAGGACTTGTAAGCAACGGAGAATGGCAGGAAAGGGATTGGAAGAGGTAGAAAGGACTCGCCATTAAGCACAAGAAAAGGGGCTGAACATTGCCAACATTGCAGTTGGCCAAAAAGGGTGTATGCGTCTTTTTCTGTATATATTCAAGAAAACGGCATACACTTTTTTAGCCAACCAAACAGGTGGGCACTGGAAATCAGTACTACAAAACATATCACTTCGCATCAGTCAGAAGAGCCTTCCTCATAAAGTGTAAACACCAGAAATGCAGGACAGGGCAAGGAGAAAAGGGAGCCCTGTGAGGCTTATAGTGGAAATGTATATTGCCAATGGTCACTCTTGAGAAGTGTATTGTGTTTACTAAAGCATCTAAAAAATGAGCTACAGAGCACAGGGCACTTGCACTCATGGACGTATATCTTGGGAAAGACAAAAATGGAGAGGGCACAGGCACCCCAATGTTTACCGCCTCTCTGTTTCAAAGATCCTCGACTAGGATATAATTTATATGTCTCTGGAGGGAAAAAATGGATAGAGGTGTGGCACTTATGTAGAGTGGAATATTACTCAGCCTGAAAATCAGTGAAATATGGCCAGTTGTAACAACCCCAGAGTAGTTACGTATGATCATTCAAAGTCACATAATTCAAAAAGAAAAAGACATACGATATTACTAATACATGGAATGTAAACGTGGCTACAAAGTACCTGAATTACAAAACAGAATGGGGTCTCAAATTTAGAAGACCAACTTATGTTTGCTTAAGGAAAAAGGAGAGTTGGGGAGCTGCATAAAACCAGAGATTGAAATTAGCACAGATACCGTTCGATAAGCCAAATATATAATAGAAAAAACCTACTCCCTGGTCAACGAAATGGACTCAACACGCCATATTCAACACCTACGAATACACCTGACTAGTAACAATCTTCAAACTCATGGATTTATATGTGTCCGTAAGAGAATCAAGCGTGAGTACAGCGGCATGAACACAGCAGTGAAAATGCGATAAATCCCATTATGAAAATAAATTACAAAAACAAAACACAATGAGAGTGAAATAGAGAGCAATTCTTAAATAATTCATTCAGGGCTTGTGATGCAACGTGGATTTACCACATCTACACCCAGAGCTGAGTGAGACATAAGGTTGGGCACTTCGGGCTGATAGCATTGTTGAGGTTCGATGAGCAAATGCAGACCCTTTGAAGTCATACTGCATGGTACCCATTCCATGGGTCCCAACTCTCCAGGATTAAGGGATTCTTTCTTCAGCTAAAACATGCATGGGAAACCCACAGTATGGTGCACCGTGTGACCAGGAAAGGTTTTCAAATGCATCTCAGTTTTCGTCCCCTTTTACTCGGGTTCACCATTCCAGAACGTTTACTAACACTCTCCCCACTTGGAGAGTCAGTGCATTTAACCTCCTGTTTGGCACAGTTTGCAATTTCTGCGCAAGATGAACAGGAATAGGGAGAACCAATGAGAGACTAGCAGTAAGTGTCTGCACGGGCAAATTTAATGCTCATTTCCCACCAGGAAGAGGAATTAACCAAAGGATCAGCATGCCGTGCCGGAACCAGATTAGGGCCTGAATCAATCCTGCGGGTTTGCGCCCAGCTCACAAGTTGCGAGTTGAAGAAAGGAGCTCAGGGGCACTGTAACTCACAAACATGCAGAGTTATAAATGACAGCTATCGTCCAAAAATATATTGAAGGAAGGCTGCGAAGACGACTTGTAAGTGGGGCAGAATTGCAGGAAAACGATTTCAGGGGGTAGACGGGAATTGCATTTAAAGCATAGGAAAAGAGGCAGAACGTCGACAATGATGCTCTTGGGCAAAAAGGGTGTATGCGTTTTTTCCTGAATTTATTGAGGAAAAAAAGCATATGCCCTTTTTGGACAACCAAGCAAGCATGTTAAAGAAATCTGCACTACAATGAAGTCTCACTGCCCCCCGGTCAAAAGGGACATGTGAAACAAGTGTAAAATCCACAAAGACAGGACAGGCCAAGGAGAACAGGGAGCCTTGTTATGCTGATGGTCGGGATGTAAATTGCCAACAGCCACTCTGGAGAAGTGTATGGTGTTTCCTGAAACCCCTGAAAAACAAAGCAACGGAGCCTACGGCACTTCCACTTATGGTCCTATAGCTTAGGGAAATTAAAATCAAAAACACACAGCCACCCCAAAGTGTCGGACGGCTCTGTTTACAAGAACCTCTTCTACGGTACAAGTTAAATATCCCAGAATGTGAAAAATGGATAAAGAAGTTGTGGTACGTACGTACAATGGAATATCACTCAGCAATGAAAGCTATGTCATCAGGCCCATCGCGGCATAATGAGTGGATTCAGGTACGATGATTCTAAGAGAAATAAGTCACACAGAAAATGAAACATCATAAGATATCACTAATACACGGAATGTAAACTTTGCTACACATGAACTGAATTATAAAACAGAACAGGGTTTCAAATTTAGAAAACCAACTTATGCTTGCTTAAGGGGAAAGGTGAGTTGGGGTGCTGCATAAAACCAGAGATAGAAATTAGCACAGATAACTTTCCATAAGCCAAATATGTAATAGCCCAGACCTACCCCTTGCTCAACGAAATGGAATAAACACCCCATATTCAACGCCTAGGAATACACCTGACTAGTAAGAATCTTCAAACCCATGGATTTATATGTCTCCGTAAGAGAATGAAGCGTGTGTACAGCGGCATGAACGCAGCAGAGAAATTCCGATAAATCCCATTATCAAAATGAATTACACAAACAAAACCCAAGGACAGTGAAATAGAGAGCAATTCTTAAATAATTCATTCAGGGCTTGTGATGCAACCTGGATTTACCACATCTACACCCAGAGCTGAGTGAGACATAAGGTTGGGCACTTCGGGCTGATAGCATTGGTGAGGTTCGATGAGCAAATGCAGACCCTTTGAAGTCATACTGCATGGTACCCATTCCATGGTTCCCACCTCTCCAGATTTAAGGGATTCTTCCTTTAGCTAAAACATGCATTGGAAACCCACAGTATGGTGCACCGTGTGACCGACAAACGTTTTCAAATGCATCTCAGTTTTCGTCCCCTTTTACTCGGGTTCACCATTCCAGACCCTTTACGAACACTCTCCCCACTTGGAGAGTCAGTGCCTTTAACCTCCTGTTGGGCACAGTTTGCAATTTCTGCGCAAGATGAAAAGGAATAGGGAGAACCAATGAGAGACTAGCTCTAGGTGTCTGCACGGGCAAATTTAACGCTCATTTCCCACCAGGAAGAGGAATTAACCAAAGGCTCAGCATGCCGTGCCAGAACAAGATTAGGGCCTGAAGCAATCCTGTGGGTTTGCCGCCAGCTCACAAGATAGCGAGTTGAAGAAAGGAGCTCAGGGGCACTGTAACTCACAAACCTGCAGAGTTATAAATGACAGCTATCGTCCAAAAATATATTGAAGGAAGGCTGCGAAGACGACTTGTAATCGGGACAGATTTGCAGGAAAACGATTTCAGGGGGTAGACGGGAATTGCATTTAAAGCATAGGAAAAGAGGCAGAACGTCGACAATGATGCTCTTGGCCAAAAACGGCGTATGCGTTATTTCCTGAATATATTCAGGAAAAAACGCATACGCACTTTTTGGCCAACCAAGCAAGCATGTTAAAGAAATCTGCACTACAATGAAGTCTCACTGCCCCCCGGTCAAAAGGGCCATCTGAAAAAAGTGTAAAATCCAGAAAGGCAGCACAGGCCATGGAGAACAGGGAGCCTTGTTATGCTGATGGGCGGGATGTAAATTGCCAACAGCCACTCTGGAGAAGTGTATGGTGTTTCCCGGAACATCTAAAAAACAAAGCTACGGAGCCTACGGCACTTCCACTTATGGTCCTATAGCTTAGGGAAATTAAAATCAAAAACACACAGCCACCCCAAAGTGTCGGACGGCTCTGTTTACAAGAACCTCGTCTACGGTACAAGTTAAATATCCCAGAAAGCGAAAAATGGATAAAGAAGTTGTGGTACATACGTACAATGGAATATCACTCAGCAATGAAATCTATGTCATCAGGCCCGTCGCGGCATAATGAGTGGATTCAGGTACGATGATTGTAAGTGAAATAAGTCACACAGAAAATGAAACATCATAAGATATCACTAATACACGGAATGTAAACTTGGCTACACATGAACTGAATTACAAAACAGAACAGGGTCTCAAATTTAGAAAACCAACTTATGCTTGCTTAAGGGGAAAGGTGAGTTGGGGTGCTGCATAAAACCAGAGATAGAAATTAGCACAGATACCTTTTCATAAGCCAAATAAGTAATAGTCAAGACCTACCCCTTGCTCAACGAAATGGACTAAACACCCCATATTCAACGCCTAGGAATACACCTGACTAGTAAGAATCTTCAAACCCATGGATTCATATGTCTCCGTAAGAGAATGAAGCGTGTGTACAGCGGCATGAATGCAGCACAGGAAATCCGATAAATCCCATTATCAAAATGAATTACACAAACAAAACCCAAGGACAGTGAAATAGAGAGCAATTCTTAAATAATTCATTCAGGGCTTGTGATGCAACGTGGATTTACCACATCTACACCCAGAGCTGAGTGAGACATAAGGTTGGGCACTTCGGGCTGATAGCATTGGTGAGGTTCGATGAGCAAATGCAGACCCTTTGAAGTCATACAGCATGGTACCCATTCCATGGGTCCCAACTCTCCAAGTTTAAGGGATTCTTCCTTCAGCTAAAACATGCATGGGAAACCCAAAGTATGGTGCACCGTTTGACCGACAAAGGTTTTCAAATGCATCTCAGTTTTCGTCCCCTTTTACTCTGGTTCACCATTCCAGACCCTTTACGAACACTCTCCCCACTTGGAGAGTCAGTGCCTTTAACCTCCTGTCAGGCACAGTTTGCAATTTCTGCGCAAGATGAAAAGGAATAGGGAGAACCAATGAGAGACTAGCTCTAGGTGTCTGCACGGGCAAATTTAACGCTCATTTCCCACCAGGAAGAGGAATTAACCAAAGGCTCAGCATGCCGTGCCGGAACCAGATTAGGGCCTGAGGCAATCCTGTGGGTTTGCGGCCAGCTCACAAGATAGCGAGTTGAAGAAATGAGCTCAGGGGCACTGTAACTCACAAACCTGCAGAGTTATAAATGACAGCTATCGTCCAAAAATATATTGAAGGAAGGCTGCGAAGACGACTTGAAAGTGGGGCAGAATTGCAGGAAAACGATTTCAGGGGATAGACGGGAATTGCATTTAAAGCATAGGAAAAGAGGCAGAACGTCGACAATGATGCTCTTGGCCAAAAAGGGCGTATGCGTTTTTTCCTGAATATATTCAGGAAAAAACGCATACGCCCTTTTTGGCCAACCAAGCAAGCATGTTAAAGAAATCTGCACTACAATGAAGTCTCACTGCCCCCCGGTCAAAAGGGCCATCTGAAAAAAGTGTAAAATCCAGAAAGGCAGCACAGGCCATGGAGAACAGCGAGCCTTGTTATGCTGATGGGCAGGATGTAAATTGCGAACTGCCACTCTGGAGAAGTGTATGGTGTTTCCCGGAACATCTAAAAAACAAAGCTACGGAGCCTACGGCACTTCCACTTATGGTCCTATAGCTTAGGGAAATTAAAATCAAAAACACACAGCCACCCCAAAGTGTCGGACGGCTCTGTTTACAAGAACCTCGTCTACGGTACAAGTTAAGTATCCCAGAATGTGAAAAATGGATAAAGAAGTTGTGGTACGTACGTACAATGGAATATCACTCAGCAATGAAATCTATGTCATCAGGCCCGTCGCGGCATAATGAGTGGATTCAGGTACGATGATTCTAAGTGAAATAAGTCACACAGAAAATGAAACATCATAAGATATCACTACTACACGGAATGTAAACTTGGCTACACATGAACTGAATTACAAAACAGAACAGGGTCTCAAATTTAGAAAACCAACTTATGCTTGCTTAAGGGGAAAGGTGAGTTGGGGTGCTGCATAAAACCAGAGATAGAAATTAGCACAGATACCTTTCCATAAGCCAAATATGTAATAGTCAAGACCTACCCCTTGCTCAACGAAATGGACTAAACACCCCATATTCAACGCCTAGGAATACACCTGACTAGTAAGAATCTTCAAACCCATGGATTTATATATCTCCGTAAGAGAATGAAGCGTGTGTACAGCGGCATGAATGCAGCAGAGAAAATCCGATAAATCCCATTATCAAAATGAATTACACAAACAAAACCCAAGGACAGTGAAATAGAGAGCAATTCTTAAATAATTCATTCAGGACTTGTGATGCAACCTGGATTTACCACATCTACACCCAGAGCTGAGTGAGACATAAGGTTGGGCACTTCGGGCTGATAGCATTGGTGAGGTTCGATGAGCAAATGCAGACCCTTTGAAGTCATACTGCATGGTACCCATTCCATGGGTCCCAACTCTCCAAGTTTAAGGGATTCTTCCTTCAGCTAAAACATGCATGGGAAACCCACAGTATGGTGCACCGTGTGACTGGCAAACGTTTTCAAATGATTCTCAGTTTTCGTCCCCTTTTACTCGGGTTCACCATTCCAGACCCTTTACGAACACTCTCCCCACTTGGAGAGTCAGTGCCTTTAACCTCCTGTTGGGCACAGTTTGCAATTTCTGCGCAAGATGAAAAGGAATAGGGAGAACGAATGAGAGACTAACTCTAGGTGTCTGCACGGGCAAATTTAACGCTCATTTCCCACCAGGAAGAGGAATTAACCAAAGGCTCAGCATGCCGTGCCGGAACCAGATTAGGGCCTGAAGCAATCCTGTGGGTTTGCGGCCAGCTCACAAGATAGCGAGTTGAAGAAAGGAGCTCAGGGGCACTGTAACTCACAAACCTGCAGAGTTATAAATGACAGCTATCGTCCAAAAATATATTGAAGGAAGGCTGAGAAGACGACGTGTAAGCGGGACAGATTTGCAGGAAAACGATTTCAGGGGGTAGACGGGAATTGCATTTAAAGCATAGGAAAAGAGGCAGAACATCGACAATGATGCTCTTGGCCAAAAAGGGCGTATGCGTTTTTTCCTGAATATATTCAGGAAAAAACGCATACGCACTTTTTGGCCAACCAAGCATGCATGTTAAAGAAATGTGCACTTCAATGAAGTCTCACTGCCCCCCGGTCAAAAGGGCCATCTGAAAAAAGTGTAAAATGCAGAAAGGCAGCACAGACCATGGAGAACAGGGAGCCTTGTTATGCTGATGGGCGGGATGTAAATTGCCAACAGCCACTGTGGAGAAGTGTATGGTGTTTCCCGGAACACCGAAAAAACAAAGCTACGGAGCCTACGGCACTTCCACTTATGGTCCTATAGCTTAGGGAAATTAAAATCAAAAACACACAGCCACCCCAAAGTGTCGGACGGCTCTGTTTACAAGAACCTCGTCTACGGTACAAGTTAAATATCCCAGAATGTGAAAAATGGATAAAGAAGTTGTGGTACGTTCGTACAATGGAATATCACTCAGCAATGAAATCTATGTCATCAGGCCCATCGCGGCATAATGAGTGGATTCAGGTATGATGATTCTAAGTGAAATAAGTCACACAGAAAATGAAACATCATAAGATATCACTAATACACGGAATGTAAACTTGGCTACACATGAACTGAATTACAAAACAGAACAGGGTCTCAAATTTAGAAAACCAACTTATGCTTGCTTAAGGGGAAAGGTGAGTTGGGGTGCTGCATAAAACCAGAGATAGAAATTAGCACAGATACCTTTCCATAAGCCAAATATGTAATAGTCAAGACCTACCCCTTGCTCAACGAAATGGACTATACACCCCATATTCAACGCCTAGGAATACATCTGACTAGTAAGAATCTTCAAACCCATGGATTTATATGTCTCCGTAAGAGAATGAAGCATGTGTACAGCGGCATGAATGCAGCAGAGAAAATCCGATAAATCCCATTATCAAAATGAATTACACAAACAAAACCCAAGGACAGTGAAATAGAGAGCAATTCTTAAATAATTCATTCAGGGCTTGTGATGCAACCTGGATTTACCACATCTACACCCAGAGCTGAGTGAGACATAAGGTTGGGCACTTCGGGCTGATAGCATTGGTGAGGTTCGATGAGCAAATGCAGACCCTTTGAAGTCATACTGCATGGTACCCATTCCATGGGTCCCAACTCTCCAAGTTTAAGGGATTCTTCCTTCAGCTAAAACATGCATGGGAAACCCACAGTATGGTGCACCGTGTGACTGGCAAACGTTTTCAAATGATTCTCAGTTTTCGTCCCCTTTTACTCGGGTTCACCATTCCAGACCCTTTACGAACACTCTCCCCACTTGGAGAGTCAGTGCCTTTAACCTCCTGTTGGGCACAGTTTGCAATTTCTGCGCAAGATGAAAAGGAATAGGGAGAACGAATGAGAGACTAACTCTAGGTGTCTGCACGGGCAAATTTAACGCTCATTTCCCACCAGGAAGAGGAATTAACCAAAGGCTCAGCATGCTGTGCCGGAACCAGATTAGGGCCTGAAGCAATCCTGTGGGTTTGCGGCCAGCTCACAAGATAGCGAGTTGAAGAAAGGAGCTCAGGGGCACTGTAACTCACAAACCTGCAGAGTTATAAATGACAGCTATCGTCCAAAAATATATTGAAGGAAGGCTGAGAAGACCACGTGTAAGCGGGACAGATTTGCAGGAAAACGATTTCAGGGGGTAGACGGGAATTGCATTTAAAGCATAGGAAAAGAGGCAGAACATCGACAATGATGCTCTTGGCCAAAAAGGGCGTATGCGTTTTTTCCTGAATATATTCAGGAAAAAACGCATACGCCCTTTTTGGCCAACCAAGCATGCATGTTAAAGAAATGTGCACTTCAATGAAGTCTCACTGCCCCCCGGTCAAAAGGGCCATCTGAAAAAAGTGTAAAATCCAGAAAGGCAGCACAGACCATGGAGAACAGGGAGCCTTGTTATGCTGATGGGCGGGATGTAAATTGCCAACAGCCACTGTGGAGAAGTGTATGGTGTTTCCCGGAACACCGAAAAAACAAAGCTACGGAGCCTACGGCACTTCCACTTATGGTCCTATAGCTTAGGGAAATTAAAATCAAAAACACACAGCCACCCCAAAGTGTCGGACGGCTCTGTTTACAAGAACCTCGTCTACGGTACAAGTTAAATATCCCAGAATGTGAAAAATGGATAAAGAAGTTGTGGTACGTACGTACAATGGAATATCACTCAGCAATGAAATCTATGTCATCAGGCCCGTCGCGGCATAATGAGTGGATTCAGGTACGATGATTCTAAGTGAAATAAGTCACACAGAAAATGAAACATCATAAGATATCACTACTACACGGAATGTAAACTTGGCTACACATGAACTGAATTACAAAACAGAACAGGGTCTCAAATTTAGAAAACCAACTTATGCTTGCTTAAGGGGAAAGGTGAGTTGGGGTGCTGCATAAAACCAGAGATAGAAATTAGCACAGATACCTTTCCATAAGCCAAATATGTAATAGTCAAGACCTACCCCTTGCTCAACGAAATGGACTAAACACCCCATATTCAACGCCTAGGAATACACCTGACTAGTAA
Source organism: Delphinapterus leucas (assembly GCF_059928025.1). Taxonomy (NCBI): domain Eukaryota; kingdom Metazoa; phylum Chordata; class Mammalia; order Artiodactyla; family Monodontidae; genus Delphinapterus; species Delphinapterus leucas. The sequence continues at coordinate 4,354,604 of NW_028322235.1, forward strand.
GAATCTTCAAACCCATGGATTTATATGTCTCCGTAAGAGAATAAAGCGTGTGTACAGCGGCATGAATGCAGCAGGGAAAATCCGATAAATCCCATTATCAAAATGAATTACACAAACAAAACCCAAGGACAGTGAAATAGAGAGCAATTCTTAAATAATTCATTCAGGGCTTGTGATGCAACCTGGATTTACCACATCTACACCCAGAGCTGAGTGAGACATAAGGTTGGGCACTTCGGGCTGATAGCATTGGTGAGGTTCGATGAGCAAATGCAGACCCTTTGAAGTCATACTGCATGGTACCCATTCCATGGGTCCCAACTCTCCAAGTTTAAGGGATTCTTCCTTCAGCTAAAACATGCATGGGAAACCCACAGTATGGTGCACCGTGTGACTGGCAAACGTTTTCAAATGCATCTCAGTTTTCGTCCCCTTTTACTCGGGTTCACCATTCCAGACCCTTTACGAACACTCTCCACACTTGGAGAGTCAGTGCCTTTAACCTCCTGTTGGGCACAGTTTGCAATTTCTGCGCAAGATGAAAAGGAATAGGGAGAACGAATGAGAGACTAGTTCTAGGTGTCTGCAAGGGCAAATTTAACGCTCATTTCCCACCAGGAAGAGGAATTAACCAAAGGCTCAGCATGCCATGCCGGAACCAGATTAGGGCCTGAAGCAATCCTGTGGGTTTGCGGCCAGCTCACAAGATAGCGAGTTGAAGAAAGGAGCTCAGGGGCACAGTAACTCACAAACCTGCAGAGTTATAAATGACAGCTATCGTCCAAAAATATATTGAAGGAAGGCTGCGAAGACGACTTGTAAGCGGGACAGATTTGCAGGACAACGATTTCAGGGGGTAGACGGGAATTGCATTTAAAGCATAGGAAAAGAGGCAGAACGTCGACAATGATGCTCTTGGCCAAAAAGGGCGTATGCGTTTTTTCCTGAATATATTCAGGAAAAAACGCATACGCCCTTTTTGGCCAACCAAGCAAGCATGTTAAAGAAATCTGCACTACAATGAAGTCTCACTGCCCCCCGGTCAAAAGGGCCATCTGAAAAAAGTGTAAAATCCAGAAAGGCAGCACAGGCCATGGAGAACAGGGAGCCTTGTTATGCTGATGGGCGGGATGTAAATTGCCAACAGCCACTCTGGAGAAGTGTATGGTGTTTCCCGGAACACTGAAAAAACAAAGCTACGGAGCCTACGGCACTTCCACTTATGGTCCTATAGCTTAGGGAAATTAAAATCAAAAACACACAGCCACCCCAAAGTGTCGGACGGCTCTGTTTACAAGAACCTCGTCTACGGTACAAGTTAAATATCCCAGAATGTGAAAAATGGATAAAGAAGTTGTGGTACGTACGTACAATGGAATATCACTCAGCAATGAAATCTATGTCATCAGGCCCGTCGCGGCATAATGAGTGGATTCAGGTACGATGATTCTAAGTGAAATAAGTCACACAGAAAATGAAACATCATAAGATATCACTAATACACGGAATGTAAACTTGGCTACACATGAACTGAATTACAAAACAGAACAGGGTCTCAAATTTAGAAAACCAACTTATGCTTGCTTAAGGGGAAAGGTGAGTTGGGGTGCTGCATAAAACCAGAGATAGAAATTAGCACAGATAACTTTCCATAAGCCAAATGTGTAATAGTCAAGACCTACCCCTTGCTCAACGAAATGGACTAAACACCCCATATTCAAGGCCTAGGAATACACCTGACTAGTAAGAATCTTCAAACCCATGGATTTATATGTCTCCGTAAGAGAATGAAGCGTGTGTACAGCGGCATGAATGCAGCAGAGAAAATCCGATAAATCCCATTATCAAAATGAATTACACAAACAAAACCCAAGGACAGTGAAATAGAGAGCAATTCTTAAATAATTCATTCAGGGCTTGTGATGCAACCTGGATTTACCACATCTACACTCAGAGCTGAGTGAGACATAAGGTTGGGCACTTCGGGCTGATAGCATTGGTGAGGTTCGATGAGCAAATGCAGACCCTTTGAAGTCATACAGCATGGTACCCATTCCATGGGTCCCAAATCTCCAAGTTTAAGGGATTCTTCCTTCAGCTAAAACATGCATGGGAAACCCACAGTATGGTGCACCGTGTGACTGGCAAACGTTTTCAAATGCATCTCCGTTTTCGTCCCCTTTTACTCGGGTTCACCATTCCAGACCCTTTACGAACACTATCCCCACTTGGAGAGTCAGTGCCTTTAACCTCCTGTTGGGCACAGTTTGCAATTTCTGCGCAAGATGAAAAGGAATAGGGAGAACGAATGAGAGACTAGCTCTAGGTGTCTGCACGGGCAAATTTAACGCTCATTTCCCACCAGGAAGAGGAATTAACCAAAGGCTCAGCATGCCGTGCCGGAACCAGATTAGTGCCTGAAGCAATCCTGTGGGTTTGCGGCCAGCTCACAAGATAGCGAGTTGAAGAAAGGAGCTCAGGGGCACTGTAACTCACAAACCTGCAGAGTTATAAATGACAGCTATCGTCCAAAAATACATTGAAGGAAGGCTGCGAAGACGACTTGTAAGCGGGACAGATTTGCAGGAAAACGATTTCAGGGGGTAGACGGGAATTGCATTTAAAGCATAGGAAAAGAGGCAGAACGTCGACAATGATGCTCTTGGCCAAAAAGGGCGTATGCGTTTTTTCCTGAATATAATCAGGAAAAAACGCATACGTCCTTTTTGGCCAACCAAGCAAGCATGTTAAAGAAATCTGCACTACAATGAAGTCTCACTGCCCCCCGGTCAAAAGGGCCATCTGAAGAAAGTGTAAAATCCAGAAAGGCAGCACAGGCCATGGAGAACAGGGAGCCTTGTTATGCTGATGGGTGGGATGTAAATTGCCAACAGCCACTCTGGAGAAGTGTATGGTGTTTCCCGGAACACCGAAAAAACAAAGCTACGGAGCCTACGGCACTTCCACTTATGGTCCTATAGCTTAGGGAAATTAAAATCAAAAACACACAGCCACCCCAAAGTGTCGGACGGCTCTGTTTACAAGAACCTCGTCTACGGTACAAGTTAAATATCCCAGAATGTGAAAAATGGATAAAGAAGTTGTGGTACGTACGTACAATGGAATATCACTCAGCAATGAAATCTATGTCATCAGGCCCGTCGCGGCATAATGAGTGGATTCAGGTACGATGATTCTAAGTGAAATAAGTCACACAGAAAATGAAACATCATAAGATATCACTACTACACGGAATGTAAACTTGGCTACACATGAACTGAATTACAAAACAGAACAGGGTCTCAAATTTAGAAAACCAACTTATGCTTGCTTAAGGGGAAAGGTGAGTTGGGGTGCTGCATAAAACCAGAGATAGAAATTAGCACAGATACCTTTCCATAAGCCAAATATGTAATAGTCAAGACCTACCCCTTGCTCAACGAAATGGACTAAACACCCCATATTCAACGCCTAGGAATACACCTGACTAGTAAGAATCTTCAAACCCATGGATTTATATATCTCCGTAAGAGAATGAAGCGTGTGTACAGGGGCATGAATGCAGCAGAGAAAATCCGATAAATCCCATTATCAAAATGAATTACACAAACAAAACCCAAGGACAGTGAAATAGAGAGCAATTCTTAAATAATTCATTCAGGGCTTGTGATGCAACCTGGATTTACCACATCTACACCCAGAGCTGAGTGAGACATAAGGTTGGGCACTTCGGGCTGATAGCATTGGTGAGGTTCGATGAGCAAATGCAGACCCTTTGAAGTCATACAGCATGGTACCCATTCCATGGGTCCCAACTCTCCAAGTTTAAGGGATTCTTTCTTCAGCTAAAACATGCATGGGAAACCCACAGTATGGTGCACCGTGTGACTGGCAAACGTTTTCAAATGCATCTCAGTTTTCGTCCCCTTTTACTCGGGTTCACCATTCCAGACCCTTTACGAACACTCTCCCCACTTGGAGAGTCAGTGCCTTTAACCTCCTGTTGGGCACAGTTTGCAATTTCTGTGCAAGATGAAAAGGAATAGGGAGAACCAATGAGAGACTAGCTCTAGGTGTCTGCACGGGCAAATTTAACGCTCATTTCCCACCAGGAAGAGGAATTAACCAAAGTCTCAGCATGCCGTGCCGGAACCAGATTAGGGCCTGAGGCAATCCTGTGGTTTTGCGGCCAGCTCACAAGATAGCGAGTTGAAGAAAGGAGCTCAGGGGCACTGTAACTCACAAACCTGCAGAGTTATAAATGACAGCTATCGTCCAAAAATATATTGAAGGAAGGCTGCGAAGACGACTTGTAAGCGGGACAGATTTGCAGGAAAACGATTTCAGGGGGTAGACGGGAATTGCATTTAAAGCATAGGAAAAGAGGCAGAACGTCGACAATGATGCTCTTGGCCAAAAAGGGCGTATGCGTTTTTTCCTGAATATATTCAGGAAAAAACGCATACGCCCTTTTTGGCCAACCAAGCAAGCACGTTAAAGAAATCTGCCCTACAATGAAGTCTCACTGCCCCACGGTCAAAAGGGCCATCTGAAAAAAGTGTAAAATCCAGAAAGGCAGCACAGGCCATGGAGAACAGGGAGCCTTGTTATGCTGATGGGCGGGATGTAAATTGCCAACAGCCACTCTGGAGAAGTGTATGGTGTTTTCCGGAACACCGAAAAAACAAAGCTACGGAGCCTACGGCACTTCCACTTATGGTCCTATAGCTTAGGGAAATTAAAATCAAAAACACACAGCCACCCCAAAGTGTCGGACGGCTCTGTTTACAAGAACCTCGTCTACGGTACAAGGTAAATATCCCAGAATGTGAAAAATGGATAAAGAAGTTGTGGTACGTACGTACAATGGAATATCACTCAGCAATGAAATCTATGTCATCAGGCCCGTCGCGGCATAATGAGTGGATTCAGGTACGATGATTCTAAGTGAAATAAGTCACACAGAAAATGAAACATCATAAGATATCACTACTACACGGAATGTAAACTTGGCTACACATGAACTGAATTACAAAACAGAACAGGGTCTCAAATTTAGAAAACCAACTTATGCTTGCTTAAGGGGAAAGGTGAGTTGGGGTGCTGCATAAAACCAGAGATAGAAATTAGCACAGATACCTTTCCATAAGCCAAATATGTAATAGTCAAGACCTACCCCTTGCTCAACGAAATGGACTAAACACCCCATATTCAACGCCTAGGAATACACCTGACTAGTAAGAATCTTCAAACCCATGGATTTATATATCTCTGTAAGAGAATGAAGCGTGTGTACAGGGGCATGGATGCAGCAGAGAAAATCCGATAAATCCCATTATCAAAATGAATTACACAAACAAAACCCAAGGACAGTGAAATAGAGAGCAATTCTTAAATAATTCATTCAGGGCTTGTGATGCAACCTGGATTTACCACATCTACACCCAGAGTTGAGTGAGACATAAGGTTGGGCACTTCGGGCTGATAGCATTGGTGAGGTTCGATGAGCAAATGCAGACCCTTTGAAGTCATACAGCATGGTACCCATTCCATGGGTCCCAACTCTCCAAGTTTAAGGGATTCTTTCTTCAGCTAAAACATGCATGAGAAACCCACAGTATGGTGCACCGTGTGACTGGCAAACGTTTTCAAATGCATCTCAGTTTTCGTCCCCTTTTACTCGGGTTCACCATTCCAGACCCTTTACGAACACTCTCCCCACTTGGAGAGTCAGTGCCTTTAACCTCCTGTTGGGCACAGTTTGCACTTTCTGTGCAAGATGAAAAGGAATAGGGAGAACCAATGAGAGACTAGCTCTAGGTGTCTGCACGGGCAAATTTAACGCTCATTTCCCACCAGGAAGAGGAATTAACCAAAGTCTCAGCATGCCGTGCCGGAACCAGATTAGGGCCTGAGGCAATCCTGTGGTTTTGCGGCCAGCTCACAAGATAGCGAGTTGAAGAAAGGAGCTCAGGGGCACTGTAACTCACAAACCTGCAGAGTTATAAATGACAGCTATCGTCCAAAAATATATTGAAGGAAGGCTGCGAAGACGACTTGTAAGCGGGACAGATTTGCAGGAAAACGATTTCAGGGGGTAGACGGGAATTGCATTTAAAGCATAGGAAAAGAGGCAGAACGTCGACAATGATGCTCTTGGCCAAAAAGGGCGTATGCGTTTTTTCCTGAATATATTCAGGAAAAAACGCATACGCCCTTTTTGGCCAACCAAGCAAGCACGTTAAAGAAATCTGCCCTACAATGAAGTCTCACTGCCCCACGGTCAAAAGGGCCATCTGAAAAAAGTGTAAAATCCAGAAAGGCAGCACAGGCCATGGAGAACAGGGAGCCTTGTTATGCTGATGGGCGGGATGTAAATTGCCAACAGCCACTCTGGAGAAGTGTATGGTGTTTTCCGGAACACCGAAAAAACAAAGCTACGGAGCCTACGGCACTTCCACTTATGGTCCTATAGCTTAGGGAAATTAAAATCAAAAACACACAGCCACCCCAAAGTGTCGGACGGCTCTGTTTACAAGAACCTCGTCTACGGTACAAGGTAAATATCCCAGAATGTGAAAAATGGATAAAGAAGTTGTGGTACGTACGTACAATGGAATATCACTCAGCAATGAAATCTATGTCATCAGGCCCGTCGCGGCATAATGAGTGGATTCAGGTACGATGATTCTAAGTGAAATAAGTCACACAGAAAATGAAACATCATAAGATATCACTACTACACGGAATGTAAACTTGGCTACACATGAACTGAATTACAAAACAGAACAGGGTCTCAAATTTAGAAAACCAACTTATGCTTGCTTAAGGGGAAAGGTGAGTTGGGGTGCTGCATAAAACCAGAGATAGAAATTAGCACAGATACCTTTCCATAAGCCAAATATGTAATAGTCAAGACCTACCCCTTGCTCAACGAAATGGACTAAACACCCCATATTCAACGCCTAGGAATACACCTGACTAGTAAGAATCTTCAAACCCATGGATTTATATGTCTCCGTAAGAGAATAAAGCGTGTGTACAGCGGCATGAATGCAGCAGAGAAAATCCGATAAATCCCATTATCAAAATGAATTACACAAACAAAACCGAAGGACAGTGAGATAGAGAGCAATTCTTAAATAATTCATTCAGGGCTTGTGATGCAACCTGGATTTACCACATCTACACCCAGAGCTGAGTGAGACATAAGGTTGGGCACTTCGGGCTGATAGCATTGGTGAGGTTCGATGAGCAAATGCAGACCCTTTGAAGTCATACAGCATGGTACCCATTCCATGGGTCCCAACTCTCCAAGTTTAAGGGATTCTTCCTTCAGCTAAAACATGCATGGGAAACCCACAGTATGGTGCACCGTGTGACTGGCAAACGTTTTCAAATGCATCTCAGTTTTCGTCCCCTTTTACTCGGGTTCACCATTCCAGACCCTTTACGAACACTCTCCCCACTTGGAGAGTCAGTGCCTTTAACCTCCTGTTGGGCACAGTTTGCAATTTCTGCGCAAGATGAAAAGGAATAGGGAGAACGAATGAGAGACTAGCTCTAGGTGTCTGCAAGGGCAAATTTAACGCTCATTTCCCACCAGGAAGAGGAATTAACCAAAGGCTCAGCATGCCGTGCCGGAGCCAGATTAGGGCCTGAAGCAATCCTGTGGGTTTGCGGCCAGCTCACAAGATAGCGAGTTGAAGAAAGGAGCTCAGGGGCACAGTAACTCACAAACCTGCAGAGTTATAAATGACAGCTATCGTCCAAAAATATATTGAAGGAAGGCTGAGAAGACCACGTGTAAGCGGGACAGATTTGCAGGAAAACGATTTCAGGGGGTAGACGGGAATTGCATTTAAAGCATAGGAAAAGAGGCAGAACATCGACAATGATGCTCTTGGCCAAAAAGGGCGTATGCGTTTTTTCCTGAATATATTCAGGAAAAAACGCATACGCCCTTTTTGGCCAACCAAGCATGCATGTTAAAGAAATGTGCACTTCAATGAAGTCTCACTGCCCCCCGGTCAAAAGGGCCATCTGAAAAAAGTGTAAAATCCAGAAAGGCAGCACAGACCATGGAGAACAGGGAGCCTTGTTATGCTGATGGGCGGGATGTAAATTGCCAACAGCCACTGTGGAGAAGTGTATGGTGTTTCCCGGAACACCGAAAAAACAAAGCTACGGAGCCTACGGCACTTCCACTTATGGTCCTATAGCTTAGGGAAATTAAAATCAAAAACACACAGCCACCCCAAAGTGTCGGACGGCTCTGTTTACAAGAACCTCGTCTACGGTACAAGTTAAATATCCCAGAATGTGAAAAATGGATAAAGAAGTTGTGGTACGTACGTACAATGGAATATCACTCAGCAATGAAATCTATGTCATCAGGCCCGTCGCGGCATAATGAGTGGATTCAGGTACGATGATTCTAAGTGAAATAAGTCACACAGAAAATGAAACATCATAAGATATCACTACTACACGGAATGTAAACTTGGCTACACATGAACTGAATTACAAAACAGAACAGGGTCTCAAATTTAGAAAACCAACTTATGCTTGCTTAAGGGGAAAGGTGAGTTGGGGTGCTGCATAAAACCAGAGATAGAAATTAGCACAGATACCTTTCCATAAGCCAAATATGTAATAGTCAAGACCTACCCCTTGCTCAACGAAATGGACTAAACACCCCATATTCAACGCCTAGGAATACACCTGACTAGTAAGAATCTTCAAACCCATGGATTTATATGTCTCCGTAAGAGAATAAAGCGTGTGTACAGCGGCATGAATGCAGCAGGGAAAATCCGATAAATCCCATTATCAAAATGAATTACACAAACAAAATCCAAGGACAGTGAAATAGAGAGCAATTCTTAAATAATTCATTCAGGGCTTGTGATGCAACCTGGATTTACCACATCTACACCCAGAGCTGAGTGAGACATAAGGTTGGGCACTTCGGGCTGATAGCATTGGTGAGGTTCGATGAGCAAATGCAGACCCTTTGAAGTCATACTGCATGGTACCCATTCCATGGGTCCCAACTCTCCAAGTTTAAGGGATTCTTCCTTCAGCTAAAACATGCATGGGAAACCCACAGTATGGTGCACCGTGTGACTGGCAAACGTTTTCAAATGCATCTCAGTTTTCGTCCCCTTTTACTCGGGTTCACCATTCCAGACCCTTTACGAACACTCTCCCCACTTGGAGAGTCAGTGCCTTTAACCTCCTGTTGGGCACAGTTTGCAATTTCTGCGCAAGATGAAAAGGAATAGGGAGAACGAATGAGAGACTAGTTCTAGGTGTCTGCAAGGGCAAATTTAACGCTCATTTCCCACCAGGAAGAGGAATTAACCAAAGGCTCAGCATGCCATGCCGGAACCAGATTAGGGCCTGAAGCAATCCTGTGGGTTTGCGGCCAGCTCACAAGATAGCGAGTTGAAGAAAGGAGCTCAGGGGCACAGTAACTCACAAACCTGCAGAGTTATAAATGACAGCTATCGTCCAAAAATATATTGAAGGAAGGCTGCGAAGACGACTTGTAAGCGGGACAGATTTGCAGGACAACGATTTCAGGGGGTAGACGGGAATTGCATTTAAAGCATAGGAAAAGAGGCAGAACGTCGACAATGATGCTCTTGGCCAAAAAGGGCGTATGCGTTTTTTCCTGAATATATTCAGGAAAAAACGCATACGCCCTTTTTGGCCAACCAAGCAAGCATGTTAAAGAAATCTGCACTACAATGAAGTCTCACTGCCCCCCGGTCAAAAGGGCCATCTGAAAAAAGTGTAAAATCCAGAAAGGCAGCACAGGCCATGGAGAACAGGGAGCCTTGTTATGCTGATGGGCGGGATGTAAATTGCCAACAGCCACTCTGGAGAAGTGTATGGTGTTTCCCGGAACACTGAAAAAACAAAGCTACGGAGCCTACGGCACTTCCACTTATGGTCCTATAGCTTAGGGAAATTAAAATCAAAAACACACAGCCACCCCAAAGTGTCGGACGGCTCTGTTTACAAGAACCTCGTCTACGGTACAAGTTAAATATCCCAGAATGTGAAAAATGGATAAAGAAGTTGTGGTACGTACGTACAATGGAATATCACTCAGCAATGAAATCTATGTCATCAGGCCCGTCGCGGCATAATGAGTGGATTCAGGTACGATGATTCTAAGTGAAATAAGTCACACAGAAAATGAAACATCATAAGATATCACTAATACACGGAATGTAAACTTGGCTACACATGAACTGAATTACAAAACAGAACAGGGTCTCAAATTTAGAAAACCAACTTATGCTTGCTTAAGGGGAAAGGTGAGTTGGGGTGCTGCATAAAACCAGAGATAGAAATTAGCACAGATACCTTTCCATAAGCCAAATATGTAATAGTCAAGACCTACCCCTTGCTCAACGAAATGGACTAAACACCCCATATTCAACGCCTAGGAATACACCTGACTAGTAAGAATCTTCAAACCCATGGATTTATATGTCTCCGTAAGAGAATAAAGCGTGTGTACAGCGGCATGAATGCAGCAGAGAAAATCCGATAAATCCCATTATCAAAATGAATTACACAAACAAAACCGAAGGACAGTGAGATAGAGAGCAATTCTTAAATAATTCATTCAGGGCTTGTGATGCAACCTGGATTTACCACATCTACACCCAGAGCTGAGTGAGACATAAGGTTGGGCACTTCGGGCTGATAGCATTGGTGAGGTTCGATGAGCAAATGCAGACCCTTTGAAGTCATACAGCATGGTACCCTTTCCATGGGTCCCAACTCTCCAAGTTTAAGGGATTCTTCCTTCAGCTAAAACATGCATGGGAAACCCACAGTATGGTGCACCGTGTGACTGGCAAACGTTTTCAAATGCATCTCAGTTTTCGTCCCCTTTTACTCGGGTTCACCATTCCAGACCCTTTACGAACACTCTCCCCACTTGGAGAGTCAGTGCCTTTAACCTCCTGTTGGGCACAGTTTGCAATTTCTGCGCAAGATGAAAAGGAATAGGGAGAACGAATGAGAGACTAGCTCTAGGTGTCTGCAAGGGCAAATTTAACGCTCATTTCCCACCAGGAAGAGGAATTAACCAAAGGCTCAGCATGCCGTGCCGGAGCCAGATTAGGGCCTGAAGCAATCCTGTGGGTTTGCGGCCAGCTCACAAGATAGCGAGTTGAAGAAAGGAGCTCAGGGGCACAGTAACTCACAAACCTGCAGAGTTATAAATGACAGCTATCGTCCAAAAATATATTGAAGGAAGGCTGAGAAGACCACGTGTAAGCGGGACAGATTTGCAGGAAAACGATTTCAGGGGGTAGACGGGAATTGCATTTAAAGCATAGGAAAAGAGGCAGAACATCGACAATGATGCTCTTGGCCAAAAAGGGCGTATGCGTTTTTTCCTGAATATATTCAGGAAAAAACGCATACGCCCTTTTTGGCCAACCAAGCATGCATGTTAAAGAAATGTGCACTTCAATGAAGTCTCACTGCCCCCCGGTCAAAAGGGCCATCTGAAAAAAGTGTAAAATCCAGAAAGGCAGCACAGACCATGGAGAACAGGGAGCCTTGTTATGCTGATGGGCGGGATGTAAATTGCCAACAGCCACTGTGGAGAAGTGTATGGTGTTTCCCGGAACACCGAAAAAACAAAGCTACGGAGCCTACGGCACTTCCACTTATGGTCCTATAGCTTAGGGAAATTAAAATCAAAAACACACAGCCACCCCAAAGTGTCGGACGGCTCTGTTTACAAGAACCTCGTCTACGGTACAAGTTAAATATCCCAGAATGTGAAAAATGGATAAAGAAGTTGTGGTACGTACGTACAATGGAATATCACTCAGCAATGAAATCTATGTCATCAGGCCCGTCGCGGCATAATGAGTGGATTCAGGTACGATGATTCTAAGTGAAATAAGTCACACAGAAAATGAAACATCATAAGATATCACTACTACACGGAATGTAAACTTGGCTACACATGAACTGAATTACAAAACAGAACAGGGTCTCAAATTTAGAAAACCAACTTATGCTTGCTTAAGGGGAAAGGTGAGTTGGGGTGCTGCATAAAACCAGAGATAGAAATTAGCACAGATACCTTTCCATAAGCCAAATATGTAATAGTCAAGACCTACCCCTTGCTCAACGAAATGGACTAAACACCCCATATTCAACGCCTAGGAATACACCTGACTAGTAAGAATCTTCAAACCCATGGATTTATATGTCTCCGTAAGAGAATAAAGCGTGTGTACAGCGGCATGAATGCAGCAGGGAAAATCCGATAAATCCCATTATCAAAATGAATTACACAAACAAAACCCAAGGACAGTGAAATAGAGAGCAATTCTTAAATAATTCATTCAGGGCTTGTGATGCAACCTGGATTTACCACATCTACACCCAGAGCTGAGTGAGACATAAGGTTGGGCACTTCGGGCTGATAGCATTGGTGAGGTTCGATGAGCAAATGCAGACCCTTTGAAGTCATACTGCATGGTACCCATTCCATGGGTCCCAACTCTCCAAGTTTAAGGGATTCTTCCTTCAGCTAAAACATGCATGGGAAACCCACAGTATGGTGCACCGTGTGACTGGCAAACGTTTTCAAATGCATCTCAGTTTTCGTCCCCTTTTACTCGGGTTCACCATTCCAGACCCTTTACGAACACTCTCCCCACTTGGAGAGTCAGTGCCTTTAACCTCCTGTTGGGCACAGTTTGCAATTTCTGCGCAAGATGAAAAGGAATAGGGAGAACGAATGAGAGACTAGTTCTAGGTGTCTGCAAGGGCAAATTTAACGCTCATTTCCCACCAGGAAGAGGAATTAACCAAAGGCTCAGCATGCCATGCCGGAACCAGATTAGGGCCTGAAGCAATCCTGTGGGTTTGCGGCCAGCTCACAAGATAGCGAGTTGAAGAAAGGAGCTCAGGGGCACAGTAACTCACAAACCTGCAGAGTTATAAATGACAGCTATCGTCCAAAAATATATTGAAGGAAGGCTGCGAAGACGACTTGTAAGCGGGACAGATTTGCAGGACAACGATTTCAGGGGGTAGACGGGAATTGCATTTAAAGCATAGGAAAAGAGGCAGAACGTCGACAATGATGCTCTTGGCCAAAAAGGGCGTATGCGTTTTTTCCTGAATATATTCAGGAAAAAACGCATACGCCCTTTTTGGCCAACCAAGCAAGCATGTTAAAGAAATCTGCACTACAATGAAGTCTCACTGCCCCCCGGTCAAAAGGGCCATCTGAAAAAAGTGTAAAATCCAGAAAGGCAGCACAGGCCATGGAGAACAGGGAGCCTTGTTATGCTGATGGGCGGGATGTAAATTGCCAACAGCCACTCTGGAGAAGTGTATGGTGTTTCCCGGAACACTGAAAAAACAAAGCTACGGAGCCTACGGCACTTCCACTTATGGTCCTATAGCTTAGGGAAATTAAAATCAAAAACACACAGCCACCCCAAAGTGTCGGACGGCTCTGTTTACAAGAACCTCGTCTACGGTACAAGTTAAATATCCCAGAATGTGAAAAATGGATAAAGAAGTTGTGGTACGTACGTACAATGGAATATCACTCAGCAATGAAATCTATGTCATCAGGCCCGTCGCGGCATAATGAGTGGATTCAGGTACGATGATTCTAAGTGAAATAAGTCACACAGAAAATGAAACATCATAAGATATCACTACTACACGGAATGTAAACTTGGCTACACATGAACTGAATTACAAAACAGAACAGGGTCTCAAATTTAGAAAACCAACTTATGCTTGCTTAAGGGGAAAGGTGAGTTGGGGTGCTGCATAAAACCAGAGATAGAAATTAGCACAGATAACTTTCCATAAGCCAAATGTGTAATAGTCAAGACCTACCCCTTGCTCAACGAAATGGACTAAACACCCCATATTCAACGCCTAGGAATACACCTGACTAGTAAGAATCTTCAAACCCATGGATTTATATGTCTCCGTAAGAGAATGAAGCGTGTGTACAGCGGCATGAATGCAGCAGAGAAAATCCGATAAATCCCATTATCAAAATGAATTACACAAACAAAACCCAAGGACAGTGAAATAGAGAGCAATTCTTAAATAATTCATTCAGGGCTTGTGATGCAACCTGGATTTACCACATCTACACTCAGAGCTGAGTGAGACATAAGGTTGGGCACTTCGGGCTGATAGCATTGGTGAGGTTCGATGAGCAAATGCAGACCCTTTGAAGTCATACAGCATGGTACCCATTCCATGGGTCCCAACTCTCCAAGTTTAAGGGATTCTTCCTTCAGCTAAAACATGCATGGGAAACCCACAGTATGGTGCACCGTGTGACTGGCAAACGTTTTCAAATGCATCTCCGTTTTCGTCCCCTTTTACTCGGGTTCACCATTCCAGACCCTTTACGAACACTATCCCCACTTGGAGAGTCAGTGCCTTTAACCTCCTGTTGGGCACAGTTTGCAATTTCTGCGCAAGATGAAAAGGAATAGGGAGAACGAATGAGAGACTAGCTCTAGGTGTCTGCACGGGCAAATTTAACGCTCATTTCCCACCAGGAAGAGGAATTAACCAAAGGCTCAGCATGCCGTGCCGGAACCAGATTAGTGCCTGAAGCAATCCTGTGGGTTTGCGGCCAGCTCACAAGATAGCGAGTTGAAGAAAGGAGCTCAGGGGCACTGTAACTCACAAACCTGCAGAGTTATAAATGACAGCTATCGTCCAAAAATACATTGAAGGAAGGCTGCGAAGACGACTTGTAAGCGGGACAGATTTGCAGGAAAACGATTTCAGGGGGTAGACGGGAATTGCATTTAAAGCATAGGAAAAGAGGCAGAACGTCGACAATGATGCTCTTGGCCAAAAAGGGCGTATGCGTTTTTTCCTGAATATAATCAGGAAAAAACGCATACGTCCTTTTTGGCCAACCAAGCAAGCATGTTAAAGAAATCTGCACTACAATGAAGTCTCACTGCCCCCCGGTCAAAAGGGCCATCTGAAGAAAGTGTAAAATCCAGAAAGGCAGCACAGGCCATGGAGAACAGGGAGCCTTGTTATGATGATGGGTGGGATGTAAATTGCCAACAGCCACTCTGGAGAAGTGTATGGTGTTTCCCGGAACACCGAAAAAACAAAGCTACGGAGCCTACGGCACTTCCACTTATGGTCCTATAGCTTAGGGAAATTAAAATCAAAAACACACAGCCACCCCAAAGTGTCGGACGGCTCTGTTTACAAGAACCTCGTCTACGGTACAAGTTAAATATCCCAGAATGTGAAAAATGGATAAAGAAGTTGTGGTACGTACGTACAATGGAATATCACTCAGCAATGAAATCTATGTCATCAGGCCCGTCGCGGCATAATGAGTGGATTCAGGTACGATGATTCTAAGTGAAATAAGTCACACAGAAAATGAAACATCATAAGATATCACTACTACACGGAATGTAAACTTGGCTACACATGAACTGAATTACAAAACAGAACAGGGTCTCAAATTTAGAAAACCAACTTATGCTTGCTTAAGGGGAAAGGTGAGTTGGGGTGCTGCATAAAACCAGAGATAGAAATTAGCACAGATACCTTTCCATAAGCCAAATATGTAATAGTCAAGACCTACCCCTTGCTCAACGAAATGGACTAAACACCCCATATTCAACGCCTAGGAATACACCTGACTAGTAAGAATCTTCAAACCCATGGATTTATATATCTCCGTAAGAGAATGAAGCGTGTGTACAGGGGCATGAATGCAGCAGAGAAAATCCGATAAATCCCATTATCAAAATGAATTACACAAACAAAACCCAAGGACAGTGAAATAGAGAGCAATTCTTAAATAATTCATTCAGGGCTTGTGATGCAACCTGGATTTACCACATCTACACCCAGAGCTGAGTGAGACATAAGGTTGGGCACTTCGGGCTGATAGCATTGGTGAGGTTCGATGAGCAAATGCAGACCCTTTGAAGTCATACAGCATGGTACCCATTCCATGGGTCCCAACTCTCCAAGTTTAAGGGATTCTTTCTTCAGCTAAAACATGCATGGGAAACCCACAGTATGGTGCACCGTGTGACTGGCAAACGTTTTCAAATGCATCTCAGTTTTCGTCCCCTTTTACTCGGGTTCACCATTCCAGACCCTTTACGAACACTCTCCCCACTTGGAGAGTCAGTGCCTTTAACCTCCTGTTGGGCACAGTTTGCAATTTCTGTGCAAGATGAAAAGGAATAGGGAGAACCAATGAGAGACTAGCTCTAGGTGTCTGCACGGGCAAATTTAACGCTCATTTCCCACCAGGAAGAGGAATTAACCAAAGTCTCAGCATGCCGTGCCGGAACCAGATTAGGGCCTGAGGCAATCCTGTGGTTTTGCGGCCAGCTCACAAGATAGCGAGTTGAAGAAAGGAGCTCAGGGGCACTGTAACTCACAAACCTGCAGAGTTATAAATGACAGCTATCGTCCAAAAATATATTGAAGGAAGGCTGCGAAGACGACTTGTAAGCGGGACAGATTTGCAGGAAAACGATTTCAGGGGGTAGACGGGAATTGCATTTAAAGCATAGGAAAAGAGGCAGAACGTCGACAATGATGCTCTTGGCCAAAAAGGGCGTATGCGTTTTTTCCTGAATATATTCAGGAAAAAACGCATACGCCCTTTTTGGCCAACCAAGCAAGCACGTTAAAGAAATCTGCCCTACAATGAAGTCTCACTGCCCCACGGTCAAAAGGGCCATCTGAAAAAAGTGTAAAATCCAGAAAGGCAGCACAGGCCATGGAGAACAGGGAGCCTTGTTATGCTGATGGGCGGGATGTAAATTGCCAACAGCCACTCTGGAGAAGTGTATGGTGTTTTCCGGAACACCGAAAAAACAAAGCTACGGAGCCTACGGCACTTCCACTTATGGTCCTATAGCTTAGGGAAATTAAAATCAAAAACACACAGCCACCCCAAAGTGTCGGACGGCTCTGTTTACAAGAACCTCGTCTACGGTACAAGGTAAATATCCCAGAATGTGAAAAATGGATAAAGAAGTTGTGGTACGTACGTACAATGGAATATCACTCAGCAATGAAATCTATGTCATCAGGCCCGTCGCGGCATAATGAGTGGATTCAGGTACGATGATTCTAAGTGAAATAAGTCACACAGAAAATGAAACATCATAAGATATCACTACTACACGGAATGTAAACTTGGCTACACATGAACTGAATTACAAAACAGAACAGGGTCTCAAATTTAGAAAACCAACTTATGCTTGCTTAAGGGGAAAGGTGAGTTGGGGTGCTGCATAAAACCAGAGATAGAAATTAGCACAGATACCTTTCCATAAGCCAAATATGTAATAGTCAAGACCTACCCCTTGCTCAACGAAATGGACTAAACACCCCATATTCAACGCCTAGGAATACACCTGACTAGTAAGAATCTTCAAACCCATGGATTTATATATCTCTGTAAGAGAATGAAGCGTGTGTACAGGGGCATGAATGCAGCAGAGAAAATCCGATAAATCCCATTATCAAAATGAATTACACAAACAAAACCCAAGGACAGTGAAATAGAGAGCAATTCTTAAATAATTCATTCAGGGCTTGTGATGCAACCTGGATTTACCACATCTACACCCAGAGCTGAGTGAGACATAAGGTTGGGCACTTCGGGCTGATAGCATTGGTGAGGTTCGATGAGCAAATGCAGACCCTTTGAAGTCATACAGCATGGTACCCATTCCATGGGTCCCAACTCTCCAAGTTTAAGGGATTCTTTCTTCAGCTAAAACATGCATGAGAAACCCACAGTATGGTGCACCGTGTGACTGGCAAACGTTTTCAAATGCATCTCAGTTTTCGTCCCCTTTTATTCGGGTTCACCATTCCAGACCCTTTACGAACACTCTCCCCACTTGGAGAGTCAGTGCCTTTAACCTCCTGTTGGGCACAGTTTGCAATTTCTGTGCAAGATGAAAAGGAATAGGGAGAACCAATGAGAGACTAGCTCTAGGTGTCTGCACGGGCAAATTTAACGCTCATTTCCCACCAGGAAGAGGAATTAACCAAAGTCTCAGCATGCCGTGCCGGAACCAGATTAGGGCCTGAGGCAATCCTGTGGTTTTGCGGCCAGCTCACAAGATAGCGAGTTGAAGAAAGGAGCTCAGGGGCACTGTAACTCACAAACCTGCAGAGTTATAAATGACAGCTATCGTCCAAAAATATATTGAAGGAAGGCTGCGAAGACGACTTGTAAGCGGGACAGATTTGCAGGACAACGATTTCAGGGGGTAGACGGGAATTGCATTTAAAGCATAGGAAAAGAGGCAGAACGTCGACAATGATGCTCTTGGCCAAAAAGGGCGTATGCGTTTTTTCCTGAATATATTCAGGAAAAAACGCATACGCCCTTTTTGGCCAACCAAGCAAGCATGTTAAAGAAATCTGCACTACAATGAAGTCTCACTGCCCCCCGGTCAAAAGGGCCATCTGAAAAAAGTGTAAAATCCAGAAAGGCAGCACAGGCCATGGAGAACAGGGAGCCTTGTTATGCTGATGGGCGGGATGTAAATTGCCAACAGCCACTCTGGAGAAGTGTATGGTGTTTCCCGGAACACTGAAAAAACAAAGCTACGGAGCCTACGGCACTTCCACTTATGGTCCTATAGCTTAGGGAAATTAAAATCAAAAACACACAGCCACCCCAAAGTGTCGGACGGCTCTGTTTACAAGAACCTCGTCTACGGTACAAGTTAAATATCCCAGAATGTGAAAAATGGATAAAGAAGTTGTGGTACGTACGTACAATGGAATATCACTCAGCAATGAAATCTATGTCATCAGGCCCGTCGCGGCATAATGAGTGGATTCAGGTACGATGATTCTAAGTGAAATAAGTCACACAGAAAATGAAACATCATAAGATATCACTACTACACGGAATGTAAACTTGGCTACACATGAACTGAATTACAAAACAGAACAGGGTCTCAAATTTAGAAAACCAACTTATGCTTGCTTAAGGGGAAAGGTGAGTTGGGGTGCTGCATAAAACCAGAGATAGAAATTAGCACAGATAACTTTCCATAAGCCAAATGTGTAATAGTCAAGACCTACCCCTTGCTCAACGAAATGGACTAAACACCCCATATTCAAGGCCTAGGAATACACCTGACTAGTAAGAATCTTCAAACCCATGGATTTATATGTCTCCGTAAGAGAATGAAGCGTGTGTACAGCGGCATGAATGCAGCAGAGAAAATCCGATAAATCCCATTATCAAAATGAATTACACAAACAAAACCCAAGGACAGTGAAATAGAGAGCAATTCTTAAATAATTCATTCAGGGCTTGTGATGCAACCTGGATTTACCACATCTACACTCAGAGCTGAGTGAGACATAAGGTTGGGCACTTCGGGCTGATAGCATTGGTGAGGTTCGATGAGCAAATGCAGACCCTTTGAAGTCATACAGCATGGTACCCATTCCATGGGTCCCAACTCTCCAAGTTTAAGGGATTCTTCCTTCAGCTAAAACATGCATGGGAAACCCACAGTATGGTGCACCGTGTGACTGGCAAACGTTTTCAAATGCATCTCCGTTTTCGTCCCCTTTTACTCGGGTTCACCATTCCAGACCCTTTACGAACACTATCCCCACTTGGAGAGTCAGTGCCTTTAACCTCCTGTTGGGCACAGTTTGCAATTTCTGCGCAAGATGAAAAGGAATAGGGAGAACGAATGAGAGACTAGCTCTAGGTGTCTGCACGGGCAAATTTAACGCTCATTTCCCACCAGGAAGAGGAATTAACCAAAGGCTCAGCATGCCGTGCCGGAACCAGATTAGTGCCTGAAGCAATCCTGTGGGTTTGCGGCCAGCTCACAAGATAGCGAGTTGAAGAAAGGAGCTCAGGGGCACTGTAACTCACAAACCTGCAGAGTTATAAATGACAGCTATCGTCCAAAAATACATTGAAGGAAGGCTGCGAAGACGACTTGTAAGCGGGACAGATTTGCAGGAAAACGATTTCAGGGGGTAGACGGGAATTGCATTTAAAGCATAGGAAAAGAGGCAGAACGTCGACAATGATGCTCTTGGCCAAAAAGGGCGTATGCGTTTTTTCCTGAATATAATCAGGAAAAAACGCATACGTCCTTTTTGGCCAACCAAGCAAGCATGTTAAAGAAATCTGCACTACAATGAAGTCTCACTGCCCCCCGGTCAAAAGGGCCATCTGAAGAAAGTGTAAAATCCAGAAAGGCAGCACAGGCCATGGAGAACAGGGAGCCTTGTTATGCTGATGGGTGGGATGTAAATTGCCAACAGCCACTCTGGAGAAGTGTATGGTGTTTCCCGGAACACCGAAAAAACAAAGCTACGGAGCCTACGGCACTTCCACTTATGGTCCTATAGCTTAGGGAAATTAAAATCAAAAACACACAGCCACCCCAAAGTGTCGGACGGCTCTGTTTACAAGAACCTCGTCTACGGTACAAGTTAAATATCCCAGAATGTGAAAAATGGATAAAGAAGTTGTGGTACGTACGTACAATGGAATATCACTCAGCAATGAAATCTATGTCATCAGGCCCGTCGCGGCATAATGAGTGGATTCAGGTACGATGATTCTAAGTGAAATAAGTCACACAGAAAATGAAACATCATAAGATATCACTACTACACGGAATGTAAACTTGGCTACACATGAACTGAATTACAAAACAGAACAGGGTCTCAAATTTAGAAAACCAACTTATGCTTGCTTAAGGGGAAAGGTGAGTTGGGGTGCTGCATAAAACCAGAGATAGAAATTAGCACAGATACCTTTCCATAAGCCAAATATGTAATAGTCAAGACCTACCCCTTGCTCAACGAAATGGACTAAACACCCCATATTCAACGCCTAGGAATACACCTGACTAGTAAGAATCTTCAAACCCATGGATTTATATATCTCCGTAAGAGAATGAAGCGTGTGTACAGGGGCATGAATGCAGCAGAGAAAATCCGATAAATCCCATTATCAAAATGAATTACACAAACAAAACCCAAGGACAGTGAAATAGAGAGCAATTCTTAAATAATTCATTCAGGGCTTGTGATGCAACCTGGATTTACCACATCTACACCCAGAGCTGAGTGAGACATAAGGTTGGGCACTTCGGGCTGATAGCATTGGTGAGGTTCGATGAGCAAATGCAGACCCTTTGAAGTCATACAGCATGGTACCCATTCCATGGGTCCCAACTCTCCAAGTTTAAGGGATTCTTTCTTCAGCTAAAACATGCATGGGAAACCCACAGTATGGTGCACCGTGTGACTGGCAAACGTTTTCAAATGCATCTCAGTTTTCGTCCCCTTTTACTCGGGTTCACCATTCCAGACCCTTTACGAACACTCTCCCCACTTGGAGAGTCAGTGCCTTTAACCTCCTGTTGGGCACAGTTTGCAATTTCTGTGCAAGATGAAAAGGAATAGGGAGAACCAATGAGAGACTAGCTCTAGGTGTCTGCACGGGCAAATTTAACGCTCATTTCCCACCAGGAAGAGGAATTAACCAAAGTCTCAGCATGCCGTGCCGGAACCAGATTAGGGCCTGAGGCAATCCTGTGGTTTTGCGGCCAGCTCACAAGATAGCGAGTTGAAGAAAGGAGCTCAGGGGCACTGTAACTCACAAACCTGCAGAGTTATAAATGACAGCTATCGTCCAAAAATATATTGAAGGAAGGCTGCGAAGACGACTTGTAAGCGGGACAGATTTGCAGGAAAACGATTTCAGGGGGTAGACGGGAATTGCATTTAAAGCATAGGAAAAGAGGCAGAACGTCGACAATGATGCTCTTGGCCAAAAAGGGCGTATGCGTTTTTTCCTGAATATATTCAGGAAAAAACGCATACGCCCTTTTTGGCCAACCAAGCAAGCACGTTAAAGAAATCTGCCCTACAATGAAGTCTCACTGCCCCACGGTCAAAAGGGCCATCTGAAAAAAGTGTAAAATCCAGAAAGGCAGCACAGGCCATGGAGAACAGGGAGCCTTGTTATGCTGATGGGCGGGATGTAAATTGCCAACAGCCACTCTGGAGAAGTGTATGGTGTTTTCCGGAACACCGAAAAAACAAAGCTACGGAGCCTACGGCACTTCCACTTATGGTCCTATAGCTTAGGGAAATTAAAATCAAAAACACACAGCCACCCCAAAGTGTCGGACGGCTCTGTTTACAAGAACCTCGTCTACGGTACAAGGTAAATATCCCAGAATGTGAAAAATGGATAAAGAAGTTGTGGTACGTACGTACAATGGAATATCACTCAGCAATGAAATCTATGTCATCAGGCCCGTCGCGGCATAATGAGTGGATTCAGGTACGATGATTCTAAGTGAAATAAGTCACACAGAAAATGAAACATCATAAGATATCACTACTACACGGAATGTAAACTTGGCTACACATGAACTGAATTACAAAACAGAACAGGGTCTCAAATTTAGAAAACCAACTTATGCTTGCTTAAGGGGAAAGGTGAGTTGGGGTGCTGCATAAAACCAGAGATAGAAATTAGCACAGATACCTTTCCATAAGCCAAATATGTAATAGTCAAGACCTACCCCTTGCTCAACGAAATGGACTAAACACCCCATATTCAACGCCTAGGAATACACCTGACTAGTAAGAATCTTCAAACCCATGGATTTATATATCTCTGTAAGAGAATGAAGCGTGTGTACAGGGGCATGAATGCAGCAGAGAAAATCCGATAAATCCCATTATCAAAATGAATTACACAAACAAAACCCAAGGACAGTGAAATAGAGAGCAATTCTTAAATAATTCATTCAGGGCTTGTGATGCAACCTGGATTTACCACATCTACACCCAGAGCTGAGTGAGACATAAGGTTGGGCACTTCGGGCTGATAGCATTGGTGAGGTTCGATGAGCAAATGCAGACCCTTTGAAGTCATACAGCATGGTACCCATTCCATGGGTCCCAACTCTCCAAGTTTAAGGGATTCTTTCTTCAGCTAAAACATGCATGAGAAACCCACAGTATGGTGCACCGTGTGACTGGCAAACGTTTTCAAATGCATCTCAGTTTTCGTCCCCTTTTACTCGGGTTCACCATTCCAGACCCTTTACGAACACTCTCCCCACTTGGAGAGTCAGTGCCTTTAACCTCCTGTTGGGCACAGTTTGCAATTTCTGTGCAAGATGAAAAGGAATAGGGAGAACCAATGAGAGACTAGCTCTAGGTGTCTGCACGGGCAAATTTAACGCTCATTTCCCACCAGGAAGAGGAATTAACCAAAGTCTCAGCATGCCGTGCCGGAACCAGATTAGGGCCTGAGGCAATCCTGTGGTTTTGCGGCCAGCTCACAAGATAGCGAGTTGAAGAAAGGAGCTCAGGGGCACTGTAACTCACAAACCTGCAGAGTTATAAATGACAGCTATCGTCCAAAAATATATTGAAGGAAGGCTGCGAAGACGACTTGTAAGCGGGACAGATTTGCAGGAAAACGATTTCAGGGGGTAGACGGGAATTGCATTTAAAGCATAGGAAAAGAGGCAGAACGTCGACAATGATGCTCTTGGCCAAAAAGGGCGTATGCGTTTTTTCCTGAATATATTCAGGAAAAAACGCATACGCCCTTTTTGGCCAACCAAGCAAGCACGTTAAAGAAATCTGCCCTACAATGAAGTCTCACTGCCCCACGGTCAAAAGGGCCATCTGAAAAAAGTGTAAAATCCAGAAAGGCAGCACAGGCCATGGAGAACAGGGAGCCTTGTTATGCTGATGGGCGGGATGTAAATTGCCAACAGCCACTCTGGAGAAGTGTATGGTGTTTTCCGGAACACCGAAAAAACAAAGCTACGGAGCCTACGGCACTTCCACTTATGGTCCTATAGCTTAGGGAAATTAAAATCAAAAACACACAGCCACCCCAAAGTGTCGGACGGCTCTGTTTACAAGAACCTCGTCTACGGTACAAGGTAAATATCCCAGAATGTGAAAAATGGATAAAGAAGTTGTGGTACGTACGTACAATGGAATATCACTCAGCAATGAAATCTATGTCATCAGGCCCGTCGCGGCATAATGAGTGGATTCAGGTACGATGATTCTAAGTGAAATAAGTCACACAGAAAATGAAACATCATAAGATATCACTACTACACGGAATGTAAACTTGGCTACACATGAACTGAATTACAAAACAGAACAGGGTCTCAAATTTAGAAAACCAACTTATGCTTGCTTAAGGGGAAAGGTGAGTTGGGGTGCTGCATAAAACCAGAGATAGAAATTAGCACAGATACCTTTCCATAAGCCAAATATGTAATAGTCAAGACCTACCCCTTGCTCAACGAAATGGACTAAACACCCCATATTCAACGCCTAGGAATACACCTGACTAGTAAGAATCTTCAAACCCATGGATTTATATGTCTCCGTAAGAGAATAAAGCGTGTGTACAGCGGCATGAATGCAGCAGAGAAAATCCGATAAATCCCATTATCAAAATGAATTACACAAACAAAACCGAAGGACAGTGAGATAGAGAGCAATTCTTAAATAATTCATTCAGGGCTTGTGATGCAACCTGGATTTACCACATCTACACCCAGAGCTGAGTGAGACATAAGGTTGGGCACTTCGGGCTGATAGCATTGGTGAGGTTCGATGAGCAAATGCAGACCCTTTGAAGTCATACAGCATGGTACCCATTCCATGGGTCCCAACTCTCCAAGTTTAAGGGATTCTTCCTTCAGCTAAAACATGCATGGGAAACCCACAGTATGGTGCACCGTGTGACTGGCAAACGTTTTCAAATGCATCTCAGTTTTCGTCCCCTTTTACTCGGGTTCACCATTCCAGACCCTTTACGAACACTCTCCCCACTTGGAGAGTCAGTGCCTTTAACCTCCTGTTGGGCACAGTTTGCAATTTCTGCGCAAGATGAAAAGGAATAGGGAGAACGAATGAGAGACTAGCTCTAGGTGTCTGCAAGGGCAAATTTAACGCTCATTTCCCACCAGGAAGAGGAATTAACCAAAGGCTCAGCATGCCGTGCCGGAGCCAGATTAGGGCCTGAAGCAATCCTGTGGGTTTGCGGCCAGCTCACAAGATAGCGAGTTGAAGAAAGGAGCTCAGGGGCACAGTAACTCACAAACCTGCAGAGTTATAAATGACAGCTATCGTCCAAAAATATATTGAAGGAAGGCTGCGAAGACGACTTGTAAGCGGGACAGATTTGCAGGAAAACGATTTCAGGGGGTAGACGGGAATTGCATTTAAAGCATAGGAAAAGAGGCAGAACGTCGACAATGATGCTCTTGGCCAAAAAGGGCGTATGCGTTTTTTCCTGAATATATTCAGGAAAAAACGCATACGCCCTTTTTGGCCAACCAAGCAAGCATGTTAAAGAAATCTGCACTACAATGAAGTCTCACTGCCCCCCGGCAAACGGGCCATCTGAAAAAAGTGTAAAATCCAGAAAGGCAGCACAGGCCATGGAGAACAGGGAGCCTTGTTATGCCGATGGGCGGGATGTAAATTGCCAACAGCCACTCTGGAGAAGTGTATGGTGTTTCCCGGAACACTGAAAAAACAAAGCTACGGAGCCTACGGCACTTCCACTTATGGTCCTAGAGCTTAGGGAAATTAAAATCAAAAACACACAGCCACCCCAAAGTGTCGGACGGCTCTGTTTACAAGAACCTCGTCTACGGTACAAGTTAAATATCCCAGAATGTGAAAAATGGATAAAGAAGTTGTGGTACGTACGTACAATGGAATATCACTCAGCAATGAAATCTATGTCATCAGGCCCGTCGCGGCATAATGAGTGGATTCAGGTACGATGATTCTAAGTGAAATAAGTCACACAGAAAATGAAACATCATAAGATATCACTACTACACGGAATGTAAACTTGGCTACACATGAACTGAATTACAAAACAGAACAGGGTCTCAAATTTAGAAAACCAACTTATGCTTGCTTAAGGGGAAAGGTGAGTTGGGGTGCTGCATAAAACCAGAGATAGAAATTAGCACAGATAACTTTCCATAAGCCAAATGTGTAATAGTCAAGACCTACCCCTTGCTCAACGAAATGGACTAAACACCCCATATTCAAGGCCTAGGAATACACCTGACTAGTAAGAATCTTCAAACCCATGGATTTATATGTCTCCGTAAGAGAATGAAGCGTGTGTACAGCGGCATGAATGCAGCAGAGAAAATCCGATAAATCCCATTATCAAAATGAATTACACAAACAAAACCCAAGGACAGTGAAATAGAGAGCAATTCTTAAATAATTCATTCAGGGCTTGTGATGCAACCTGGATTTACCACATCTACACTCAGAGCTGAGTGAGACATAAGGTTGGGCACTTCGGGCTGATAGCATTGGTGAGGTTCGATGAGCAAATGCAGACCCTTTGAAGTCATACAGCATGGTACCCATTCCATGGGTCCCAACTCTCCAAGTTTAAGGGATTCTTCCTTCAGCTAAAACATGCATGGGAAACCCACAGTATGGTGCACCGTGTGACTGGCAAACGTTTTCAAATGCATCTCCGTTTTCGTCCCCTTTTACTCGGGTTCACCATTCCAGACCCTTTACGAACACTATCCCCACTTGGAGAGTCAGTGCCTTTAACCTCCTGTTGGGCACAGTTTGCAATTTCTGCGCAAGATGAAAAGGAATAGGGAGAACCAATGAGAGACTAGCTCTAGGTGTCTGCACGGGCAAATTTAACGCTCATTTCCCACCAGGAAGAGGAATTAACCAAAGGCTCAGCATGCCGTGCCGGAACCAGATTAGTGCCTGAAGCAATCCTGTGGGTTTGCGGCCAGCTCACAAGATAGCGAGTTGAAGAAAGGAGCTCAGGGGCACTGTAACTCACAAACCTGCAGAGTTATAAATGACAGCTATCGTCCAAAAATACATTGAAGGAAGGCTGCGAAGACGACTTGTAAGCGGGACAGATTTGCAGGAAAACGATTTCAGGGGGTAGACGGGAATTGCATTTAAAGCATAGGAAAAGAGGCAGAACGTCGACAATGATGCTCTTGGCCAAAAAGGGCGTATGCGTTTTTTCCTGAATATATTCAGGAAAAAACGCATACGTCCTTTTTGGCCAACCAAGCAAGCATGTTAAAGAAATCTGCACTACAATGAAGTCTCACTGCCCCCCGGTCAAAAGGGCCATCTGAAGAAAGTGTAAAATCCAGAAAGGCAGCACAGGCCATGGAGAACAGGGAGCCTTGTTATGCTGATGGGTGGGATGTAAATTGCCAACAGCCACTCTGGAGAAGTGTATGGTGTTTCCCGGAACACCGAAAAAACAAAGCTACGGAGCCTACGGCACTTCCACTTATGGTCCTATAGCTTAGGGAAATTAAAATCAAAAACACACAGCCACCCCAAAGTGTCGGACGGCTCTGTTTACAAGAACCTCGTCTACGGTACAAGTTAAATATCCCAGAATGTGAAAAATGGATAAAGAAGTTGTGGTACGTACGTACAATGGAATATCACTCAGCAATGAAATCTATGTCATCAGGCCCGTCGCGGCATAATGAGTGGGTTCAGGTACGATGATTCTAAGTGAAATAAGTCACACAGAAAATGAAACGTCATAAGATATCACTAATACACGGAATGTAAACTTGGCTACACATGAACTGAATTACAAAACAGAACAGGGTCTCAAATTTAGAAAACCAACTTATGCTTGCTTAAGGGGAAAGGTGAGTTGGGGTGCTGCATAAAACCAGAGATAGAAATTAGCACAGATACCTTTCCATAAGCCAAATATGTAATAGTCAAGACCTACCCCTTGCTCAACGAAATGGACTAAACACCCCATATTCAACGCCTAGGAATACACCTGACTAGTAAGAATCTTCAAACCCATGGATTTATATGTCTCCATAAGAGAATGAAGCGTGTGTACAGCGGCATGAATGCAGCAGAGAAAATCCGATAAATCCCATTATCAAAATGAATTACACAAACAAAACCCAAGGACAGTGAAATAGAGAGCAATTCTTAAATAATTCATTCAGGGCTTGTGATGCAACCAGGATTTACCACATCTACACCCAGAGCTGAGTGAGACATAAGGTTGGGCACTTCGGGCTGATAGCATTGGTGAGGTTCGATGAGCAAATGCAGACCCTTTGAAGTCATACAGCATGGTACCCTTTCCATGGGTCCCAACTCTCCAAGTTTAAGGGATTCTTCCTTCAGCTAAAACATGCATGGGAAACCCACAGTATGGTGCACCGTGTGACTGGCAAACGTTTTCAAATGCATCTCAGTTTTCGTCCCCTTTTACTCGGGTTCACCATTCCAGACCCTTTACGAACACTCTCCCCACTTGGAGAGTCAGTGCCTTTAACCTCCTGTTGGGCACAGTTTGCAATTTCTGCGCAAGATGAAAAGGAATAGGGAGAAGGAATGAGAGACTAGCTCTAGGTGTCTGCACGGGCAAATTTAACGCTCATTTCCCACCAGGAAGAGGAATTAACCAAAGGCTCATCATGCCGTGCCGCAACAAGATTAGGGCCTGAAGCAATCCTGCGGGTTTGCGGCCAGCTCAAAAGAAAGCGATTTGAAGAAAGGAGCTCAGGGGCACTGTAATTCACAAACCTGCAGAGATATAAATGACAGGTATCGTCCAAAAATATATTGAAGGAAGGCTGCGAAGAGGACTTGAAAGCAGGGCAGAATTGCAGGAAAACGATTTCAGGGGGTAGACTGGAATTGCATTTAAATCATAGGAAAAGAGGCAGAACGACGACAATGATGCACTTGGCCAAAAATGGCGTATGCGTTTTTTCCTGAATATATTCAGGAAAAAACGCATACGCCCTTTTTGGCCAACCAAGCAAGCATGTTAAAGAAATCTGCACTATAATGAAGTCTCACTGCCCGCCGGTCAAAAGGGCCATCTGAAAAAAGTGTAAAATCCAGAAATGCAGCACAGGCCATGGAGAACAGGGAGCCTTGTTATGCTGATGGGCGGGATGTAAATTGCCAACAGCCACTCTGGAGAAGTGTATGGTGTTTCCTGAAACACCTAAAAAAAAAGCAACGGAGCCTACGGCACTTCCCCTTATGGTCCTATAGTTTAGGAAAATTAAAATCAAAAACACACAGCCACCCAGAAGTCTCGGACGGCTCTGTTTACAAGAACCTCGTCTACAGTACAAGTTAAATATCCCAGAATGTGAAAAATGGATAAAGAAGTTGTGGTATGTACGTACAATGAAATATCACACAGCAATGAAATCTATGTCATCAGGCCCGTCCCGGCATAATGAGTGGATTCAGGTACGATGATTCTAAGTGAAATAAGTCACACAGAAAATGAAACATCATAAGATATCACTACTACACGGAATGTAATCATGGCTACACATGAACTGAATTACAAAACAGAACAGGGTCTCAAATTTAGAAAACCAACTTATGCTTGCTTAAGGGGAAAGGTGAGTTGGGGTGCTGCATAAAACCAGAGATAGAAATTAGCACAGATACCTTTCCATAAGCCAAATATGTAATAGTCAAGACCTACCCCTTGCTCAACGAAATGGACTAAACACCCCATATTCAAAGCCTAGGAATACACCTGACTAGTAAGAATCTTCAAACCTATGGATTTATATGTCTCCGTTAGAGAATGAAGCGTGTGTACAGCGGCATGAATGCAGCAGACAAAATCCGATAAATCCCATTATCAAAATGAATTACACAAACAAAACCCAAGGACAGTGAAATAGAGAGCAATTCTTAAATAATTCATTCAGGGCTTGTGATGCAACCAGGATTTACCACATCTACACCCAGAGCTGAGTGAGACATAAGGTTGGGCACTTCGGGCTGATAGCATTGGTGAGGTTCGATGAGCAAATGCAGACCCTTTGAAGTCATACAGCATGGTACCCTTTCCATGGGTCCCAACTCTCCAAGTTTAAGGGATTCTTCCTTCAGCTAAAACATGCATGGGAAACCCACAGTATGGTGCACCGTGTGACTGGCAAACGTTTTCAAATGCATCTCAGTTTTCGTCCCCTTTTACTCGGGTTCACCATTCCAGACCCTTTATGAACACTCTCCCCACTTGGAGAGTCAGTGCCTTTAACCTCCTGTTGGGCACAGTTTGCAATTTCTGCGCAAGATGAAAAGGAATAGGGAGAACGAATGAGAGACTAGCTCTAGGTGTCTGCACGGGCAAATTTAACGCTCATTTCCCACCAGGAAGAGGAATTAACCAAAGGCTCAGCATGCCGTGCCGGAACCAGATTAGGGCCTGAGGCAATCCTGTGTGTTTGCGGCCAGCTCACAAGATAGCGAGTTGAAGAAATGAGCTCAGGGCCACTGTAACTCACAAACCTGCAGAGTTATAAATGACAGCTATCGTCCAAAAATATATTGAAGGAAGGCTGTGAAGACGACTTGTAAGTGGGGCAGAATTGCAGGAAAACGATTTCAGGGGGTAGACTGGAATTGCATTTAAATCATAGGAAAAGAGGCAGAACGACGACAATGATGCACTTGGCCAAAAAGGGCGTATGCGTTTTTTCCTGAATATATTCAGGAAAAAACGCATACGCGCTTTTTGGCCAACCAAGCAAGCATGTTAAAGAAATCTGCACTATAATGAAGTCTCAATGCCCCCCGGTCAAAAGGGCCATCTGAAATAAGTGTAAAATCCAGAAATGCAGCACAGGCCATGGAGAACAGGGAGCCTTGTTATGCTGATGGGTGGGATGTAAATTGCCAACTGCCACTCTGGAGAAGTGTATGGTGTTTCCTGAAACACCTAAAAAACAAAGCAACGGAGCCTACGGCACTTCCCCTTATGGTCCTATAGTTTAGGAAAATTAAAATCAAAAACACACGGCCACCCAGAAGTCTCGGGCGGCTCTGTTTACAAGAACCTCGTCTACAGTACAAGTTAAATATCCCAGAATGTGAAAAATGGATAAACAAGTTGTGGTATGTACGTACAATGAAATATCACACAGCAATGAAATCTATGTCATCAGGCCCGTCGCGGCATAATGAGTGGATTCAGGTACGATGATTCTAAGTGAAATAAGTCACACAGAAAATGAAACATCATAAGATATCACTAATACACGGAATGTAATCTTGGCTACACATGAACTGAATTACAAAACAGAACAGGGTCTCAAATTTAGAAAACCAACTTATGCTTGCTTAAGGGGAAAGGTGAGTTGGGGTGCTGCATAAAACCAGAGATAGAAATTAGCACAGATACCTTTCCATAAGCCAAATATGTAATAGTCAAGCCCTACACCTTGCTCAACGAAATGGACTAAACACCCCATATTCAACGCCTAGGAATACACCTGACTAGTAAGAATCTTCAAACCCATGGATTTATATGTCTCCGTAAGAGAATGAAGCGTGTGTACAGCGGCATGAATGCAGCAGAGAAAATCCGATAAATCCCATTATCAAAATGAATTACACAAACAAAACCCAAGGACAGTGAGATAGAGAGCAATTCTTAAATAATTCATTCAGGGCTTGTGATGCAACCTGGATTTACCACATCTACACCCAGAGCTGAGTGAGACATAAGGTTGGGCACTTCGGGCTGATAGCATTGGTGAGGTTCGATGAGCAAATGCAGACCCTTTGAAGTCATACAGCATGGTACCCATTCCATGGGTCCCAACTCTCCAAGTTTAAGGGATTCTTCCTTCAGCTAAAACATGCATGGGAAACCTACAGTATGGTGCACCGTGTGACTGGCAAACGTTTTCAAATGCATCTCAGTTTTTGTCCCCTTTTACTCGGGTTCACCATTCCAGACCCTTTACGAACACTCTCCCCACTTGGAGAGTCAGTGCCTTTAACCTCCTGTTGGGCACAGTTTGCAATTTCTGCGCAAGATGTAAAGGAATAGGGAGAACGAATGAGAGACTAGCTCTAGGTGTCTGAACGGGCAAATTTAACGCTCATTTCGCAGCAGGAAGAGGAATTAACCAAAGGCTCAGCATGCCGTGCCCGAACAAGTTTAGGGCCTGAGGCAATCCTGTGGGTTTGCGGCCAGCTCACAAGATAGCGAGTTGAAGAAATGAGCTCAGGGCCACTGTAACTCACAAACCTGCCGAGTTATAAATGACAGCTTTCGTCCAAAAATATATTGAAGGAAGGCTGTGAAGACGACTTGTAAGTGGGGCAGAATTGCAGGAAAACGATTTCAGGGGGTACACGGGAATTGCATTTAAAGCATAGGAAAAGAGGCAGAACGTCGACAATGATGCTCTTGGCCAAAAAGGGCGTATGCGTTTTTTCCTGAATATATTCAGGAAAAAACGCATACGCCCTTTTTGGCCAACCAAGCAAGCATGTTAAAGAAATCTGCACTACAATGAAGTCTCACTGCCTCCCGGTCAAAAGGGCCATCTGAAAAAAGTGTAAAATCCAGAAAGGCAGCACAGTCCATGGAGAACAGGGAGCCTTGTTATGCTGATGGGCGGGATGTAAATTGCCAACAGCCACTCTGGAGAAGTGTATGGTGTTTCCCGGAACACCGAAAAAACAAAGCTACGGAAACTACGGCACTTCCATTTATGGTCCTATAGCTTAGGGAAATTAAAATCAAAAACACACAGCCACCGCAAAGTGTTGGACGGCTCTGTTAACAAGAACCTCGTCTACGGTACAAGTTAAATATCCCAGAATGTGAAAAATGGATAAAGAAGTTGTGGTACGTACGTACAATGGAATATCACTCAGCAATGAAATCTATGTCATCAGGCCCGTCGCGGCATAATGAGTGGGTTCAGGTACGATGATTGTAAGTGAAATAAGTCACACAGAAAATGAAACATCATAAGATATCACTAATACACGGAATGTAAACTTGGCTACACATGAACTGAATTACAAAACAGAACAGGGTCTCAAATTTAGAAAACCAACTTATGCTTGCTTAAGGGGAAAGGTGAGTTGGGGTGCTGCATAAAACCAGAGATAGAAATTAGCACAGATACCTTTCCATAAGCCAAATATGTAATAGTCAAGACCTACCGCTTGCTCAACGAAATGGACTAAACACCCCATATTCAACGCCTAGGAATACACCTGTCTAATAAGAATCTACAAACCCATGGATTTATATGTCTCCGTAAGAGAATGAAGCGTGTGTACAGCGGCATGAATGCAGCAGAGAAAATCCGATAAATCCCATTATCAAAATGAATTACACAAACAAAACCCAAGGACAGTGAAATAGAGAGCAATTCTTAAATAATTCATTCAGGGCTTGTGATGCAACCTGGATTTACCACATCTACACCCAGAGCTGAGTGAGACATAAGGTTGGGCACTTCGGGCTGATAGCATTGGTGAGGTTCGATGAGCAAATGCAGACCCTTTGAAGTCATACAGCATGATACCCTTTCCATGGGTCCCAACTCTCCAAGTTTAAGGGATTCTTCCTTCAGCTAAAACATGCATGGGAAACCCACAGTATGGTGCACCGTGTGACTGGCAAACGTTTTCAAATGCATCTCAGTTTTCGTCCCCTTTTACTCGGGTTCACCATTCCAGACCCTTTACGAACACTCTCCCAACTTGGAGAGTCAGTGCCTTTAACCTCCTGTTGGGCACAGTTTGCAATTTCTGCGCAAGATGAAAAGGAATAAGGAGAACGAATGAGAGACTAGCTCTAGGTGTCTGCACGAGCAAATTTAACGCTCATTTCCCACCAGGAAGAGGAATTAACCAAAGGCTCAGCATGCCGTGCCGGAACCAGATTAGGGCCTGAGGCAATCCTGTGGGTTTGCGGCCAGCTGACAAGATAGCGAGTTGAAGAAATGAGCTCAGGGCCACTGTAACTCACAAACCTGCAGAGTTATAAATGACAGCTATCGTCCAAAAATATATTGAAGGAAGGCTGTGAAGACGACTTGTAAGTGGGGCAGAATTGCAGGAAAACGATTTCAGGGGGTACACGGGAATTGCATTTAAAGCATAGGAAAAGAGGCAGAACGTCGACAATGATGCTCTTGGCCAAAAAGGGCGTATGCGTTTTTTCCTGAATATATTCAGGAAAAAACGCATACGCCCTTTTTGGCCAACCAAGCAAGCATGTTAAAGAAATCTGCACTACAATGAAGTCTCACTGCCTCCCGGTCAAAAGGGCCATCTGAAAAAAGTGTAAAATCCAGAAAGGCAGCACAGGCCATGGAGAACAGGGAGCCTTGTTATGCTGATGGGCAGGATGTAAATTGCCAACAGCCACTCTGGAGAAGTGTATGGTGTTTCCCGGAACACCGAAAAAACAAAGCTACGGAAACTACGGCACTTCCATTTATGGTCCTATAGCTTAGGGAAATTAAAATCAAAAACACACAGCCACCGCAAAGTGTTGGACGGCTCTGTTAACAAAAACCTCGTCTACGGTACAAGTTAAATATCCCAGAATGTGAAAAATGGATAAAGAAGTTGTGGTACGTACGTACAATGGAATATCACTCAGCAATGAAATCTATGTCATCAGGCCCGTCGCGGCATAATGAGTGGGTTCAGGTACGATGATTCTAAGTGAAATAAGTCACACAGAAAATGAAACATCATAAGATATCACTAATACACGGAATGTAAACTTGGCTACACATGAACTGAATTACAAAACAGAACAGGGTCTCAAATTTAGAAAACCAACTTATGCTTGCTTAAGGGGAAAGGTGAGTTGGGGTGCTGCATAAAACCAGAGATAGAAATTAGCACAGATAACTTTCCATAAGCCAAATGTGTAATAGTCAAGACCTACCCCTTGCTCAACGAAATGGACTAAACACCCCATATTCAAGGCCTAGGAATACACCTGACTAGTAAGAATCTTCAAACCCATGGATTTATATGTCTCCGTAAGAGAATGAAGCGTGTGTACAGCGGCATGAATGCAGCAGAGAAAATCCGATAAATCCCATTATCAAAATGAATTACACAAACAAAACCCAAGGACAGTGAAATAGAGAGCAATTCTTAAATAATTCATTCAGGGCTTGTGATGCAACCTGGATTTACCACATCTACACTCAGAGCTGAGTGAGACATAAGGTTGGGCACTTCAGGCTGATAGCATTGGTGCGGTTCGATGAGCAAATGCAGACCCTTTGAAGTCATACAGCATGGTACCCATTCCATGGGTCCCAACTCTCCAAGTTTAAGGGATTCTTCCTTCAGCTAAAACATGCATGGGAAACCCACAGTATGGTGCACCGTGTGACTGGCAAACGTTTTCAAATGCATCTCCGTTTTCGTCCCCTTTTACTCGGGTTCACCATTCCAGACACTTTACGAACACTATCCCCACTTGGAGAGTCAGTGCCTTTAACCTCCTGTTGGGCACAGTTTGCAATTTCTGCGCAAGATGAAAAGGAATAGGGAGAACCAATGAGAGACTAGCTCTAGGTGTCTGCACGGGCAAATTTAACGCTCATTTCCCACCAGGAAGAGGAATTAACCAAAGGCTCAGCATGCCGTGCCGGAACCAGATTAGTGCCTGAAGCAATCCTGTGGGTTTGCGGCCAGCTCACAAGATAGCGAGTTGAAGAAAGGAGCTCAGGGGCACTGTAACTCACAAACCTGCAGAGTTATAAATGACAGCTATCGTCCAAAAATACATTGAAGGAAGGCTGCGAAGACGACTTGTAAGCGGGACAGATTTGCAGGAAAACGATTTCAGGGGGTAGACGGGAATTGCATTTAAAGCATAGGAAAAGAGGCAGAACGTCGACAATGATGCTCTTGGCCAAAAAGGGCGTATGCGTTTTTTCCTGAATATATTCAGGAAAAAACGCATACGTCCTTTTTGGCCAACCAAGCAAGCATGTTAAAGAAATCTGCACTACAATGAAGTCTCACTGCCCCCCGGTCAAAAGGGCCATCTGAAGAAAGTGTAAAATCCAGAAAGGCAGCACAGGCCATGGAGAACAGGGAGCCTTGTTATGCTGATGGGTGGGATGTAAATTGCCAACAGCCACTCTGGAGAAGTGTATGGTGTTTCCCGGAACACCGAAAAAACAAAGCTACGGAGCCTACGGCACTTCCACTTATGGTCCTATAGCTTAGGGAAATTAAAATCAAAAACACACAGCCACCCCAAAGTGTCGGACGGCTCTGTTTACAAGAACCTCGTCTACGGTACAAGTTAAATATCCCAGAATGTGAAAAATGGATAAAGAAGTTGTGGTACGTACGTACAATGGAATATCACTCAGCAATGAAATCTATGTCATCAGGCCCGTCGCGGCATAATGAGTGGGTTCAGGTACGATGATTCTAAGTGAAATAAGTCACACAGAAAATGAAACATCATAAGATATCACTAATACACGGAATGTAAACTTGGCTACACATGAACTGAATTACAAAACAGAACAGGGTCTCAAATTTAGAAAACCAACTTATGCTTGCTTAAGGGGAAAGGTGAGTTGGGGTGCTGCATAAAACCAGAGATAGAAATTAGCACAGATACCTTTCCATAAGCCAAATATGTAATAGTCAAACCTACCCCTTGCTCAACGAAATGGACTAAACACCCCATATTCAACGCCTAGGAATACACCTGACTAGTAAGGATCTTCAAACCCATGGATTTATATGTCTCCGTAAGAGAATGAAGCGTGTGTACAGCGGCATGAATGCAGCAGAGAAAATCCGATAAATCCCATTATCAAAATGAATTACACAAACAAAACCCAAGGACAGTGAAATAGAGAGCAATTCTTAAATAATTCATTCAGGGCTTGTGATGCAACCTGGATTTACCACATCTACACCCAGAGCTGAGTGAGACATAAGGTTGGGCACTTCGGGCTGATAGCATTGGTGAGGTTCGATGAGCAAATGCAGACCCTTTGAAGTCATACAGCATGGTACCCTTTCCATGGGTCCCAACTCTCCAAGTTTAAGGGATTCTTCCTTCAGCTAAAACATGCATGGGAAACCCACAGTATGGTGCACCGTGTGACTGGCAAACGTTTTCAAATGCATCTCAGTTTTCGTCCCCTTTTACTCGGGTTCACCATTCCAGACCCTTTACGAACACTCTCCCCACTTGGAGAGTCAGTGCCTTTAACCTCCTGTTGGGCACAGTTTGCAATTTCTGCGCAAGATGAAAAGGAATAGGGAGAAGGAATGAGAGACTAGCTCTAGGTGTCTGCACGGGCAAATTTAACGCTCATTTCCCACCAGGAAGAGGAATTAACCAAAGGCTCATCATGCCGTGCCGCAACAAGATTAGGGCCTGAAGCAATCCTGCGGGTTTGCGGCCAGCTCAAAAGAAAGCGATTTGAAGAAAGGAGCTCAGGGGCACTGTAATTCACAAACCTGCAGAGATATAAATGACAGGTATCGTCCAAAAATATATTGAAGGAAGGCTGCGAAGAGGACTTGAAAGCAGGGCAGAATTGCAGGAAAACGATTTCAGGGGGTAGACTGGAATTGCATTTAAATCATAGGAAAAGAGGCAGAACGACGACAATGATGCACTTGGCCAAAAATGGCGTATGCGTTTTTTCCTGAATATATTCAGGAAAAAACGCATACGCCCTTTTTGGCCAACCAAGCAAGCATGTTAAAGAAATCTGCACTATAATGAAGTCTCACTGCTCGCCGGTCAAAAGGGCCATCTGAAAAAAGTGTAAAATCCAGAAATGCAGCACAGGCCATGGAGAACAGGGAGCCTTGTTATGCTGATGGGCGGGATGTAAATTGCCAACAGCCACTCTGGAGAAGTGTATGGTGTTTCCTGAAACACCTAAAAAACAAAGCAACGGAGCCTACGGCACTTCCCCTTATGGTCCTATAGTTTAGGAAAATTAAAATCAAAAACACACAGCCACCCAGAAGTCTCGGACGGCTCTGTTTACAAGAACCTCGTCTACAGTACAAGTTAAATATCCCAGAATGTGAAAAATGGATAAAGAAGTTGTGGTATGTACGTACAATGAAATATCACACAGCAATGAAATCTATGTCATCAGGCCCGTCGCGGCATAATGAGTGGATTCAGGTACGATGATTCTAAGTGAAATAAGTCACACAGAAAATGAAACATCATAAGATATCACTACTACACGGAATGTAATCATGGCTACACATGAACTGAATTACAAAACAGAACAGGGTCTCAAATTTAGAAAACCAACTTATGCTTGCTTAAGGGGAAAGGTGAGTTGGGGTGCTGCATAAAACCAGAGATAGAAATTAGCACAGATACCTTTCCATAAGCCAAATATGTAATAGTCAAGACCTACCCCTTGCTCAACGAAATGGACTAAACACCCCATATTCAAAGCCTAGGAATACACCTGACTAGTAAGAATCTTCAAACCTATGGATTTATATGTCTCCGTTAGAGAATGAAGCGTGTGTACAGCGGCATGAATGCAGCAGACAAAATCCGATAAATCCCATTATCAAAATGAATTACACAAACAAAACCCAAGGACAGTGAAATAGAGAGCAATTCTTAAATAATTCATTCAGGGCTTGTGATGCAACCTGGATTTACCACATCTACACCCAGAGCTGAGTGAGACATAAGGTTGGGCACTTCGGGCTGATAGCATTGGTGAGGTTCGATGAGCAAATGCAGACCCTTTGAAGTCATACAGCATGGTACCCTTTCCATGGGTCCCAACTCTCCAAGTTTAAGGGATTCTTCCTTCAGCTAAAACATGCATGGGAAACCCACAGTATGGTGCACCGTGTGACTGGCAAACGTTTTCAAATGCATCTCAGTTTTCGTCCCCTTTTACTCGGGTTCA
This sequence comes from Delphinapterus leucas, assembly GCF_059928025.1. Classification (NCBI taxonomy): domain Eukaryota; kingdom Metazoa; phylum Chordata; class Mammalia; order Artiodactyla; family Monodontidae; genus Delphinapterus; species Delphinapterus leucas. The sequence continues at coordinate 4,393,483 of NW_028322235.1, forward strand.
CCATTCCAGACCCTTTACGAACACTCTCCCCACTTGGAGAGTCAGTGCCTTTAACCTCCTGTTGGGCACAGTTTGCAATTTCTGCGCAAGATGAAAAGGAATAGGGAGAACGAATGAGAGACTAGCTCTAGGTGTCTGCACGGGCAAATTTAACGCTCATTTCCCACCAGGAAGAGGAATTAACCAAAGGCTCAGCATGCCGTGCCGGAACCAGATTAGGGCCTGAGGCAATCCTGTGGGTTTGCGGCCAGCTCACAAGATAGCGAGTTGAAGAAATGAGCTCAGGGCCACTGTAACTCACAAACCTGCAGAGTTATAAATGACAGCTATCGTCCAAAAATATATTGAAGGAAGGCTGTGAAGACGACTTGTAAGTGGGGCAGAATTGCAGGAAAACGATTTCAGGGGGTAGACTGGAATTGCATTTAAATCATAGGAAAAGAGGCAGAACGACGACAATGATGCACTTGGCCAAAAAGGGCGTATGCGTTTTTTCCTGAATATATTCAGGAAAAAACGCATACGCGCTTTTTGGCCAACCAAGCAAGCATGTTAAAGAAATCTGCACTATAATGAAGTCTCAATGCCCCCCGGTCAAAAGGGCCATCTGAAATAAGTGTAAAATCCAGAAATGCAGCACAGGCCATGGAGAACAGGGAGCCTTGTTATGCTGATGGGTGGGATGTAAATTGCCAACAGCCACTCTGGAGAAGTGTATGGTGTTTCCTGAAACACCTAAAAAACAAAGCAACGGAGCCTACGGCACTTCCCCTTATGGTCCTATAGTTTAGGAAAATTAAAATCAAAAACACACGGCCACCCAGAAGTCTCGGGCGGCTCTGTTTACAAGAACCTCGTCTACAGTACAAGTTAAATATCCCAGAATGTGAAAAATGGATAAACAAGTTGTGGTATGTACGTACAATGAAATATCACACAGCAATGAAATCTATGTCATCAGGCCCGTCGCGGCATAATGAGTGGATTCAGGTACGATGATTCTAAGTGAAATAAGTCACACAGAAAATGAAACATCATAAGATATCACTAATACACGGAATGTAATCTTGGCTACACATGAACTGAATTACAAAACAGAACAGGGTCTCAAATTTAGAAAACCAACTTATGCTTGCTTAAGGGGAAAGGTGAGTTGGGGTGCTGCATAAAACCAGAGATAGAAATTAGCACAGATACCTTTCCATAAGCCAAATATGTAATAGTCAAGCCCTACACCTTGCTCAACGAAATGGACTAAACACCCCATATTCAACGCCTAGGAATACACCTGACTAGTAAGAATCTTCAAACCCATGGATTTATATGTCTCCGTAAGAGAATGAAGCGTGTGTACAGCGGCATGAATGCAGCAGAGAAAATCCGATAAATCCCATTATCAAAATTAATTACACAAACAAAACCCAAGGACAGTGAGATAGAGAGCAATTCTTAAATAATTCATTCAGGGCTTGTGATGCAACCTGGATTTACCACATCTACACCCAGAGCTGAGTGAGACATAAGGTTGGGCACTTCGGGCTGATAGCATTGGTGAGGTTCGATGAGCAAATGCAGACCCTTTGAAGTCATACAGCATGGTACCCATTCCATGGGTCCCAACTCTCCAAGTTTAAGGGATTCTTCCTTCAGCTAAAACATGCATGGGAAACCCACAGTATGGTGCACCGTGTGACTGGCAAACGTTTTCAAATGCATCTCAGTTTTTGTCCCCTTTTACTCGGGTTCACCATTCCAGACCCTTTACGAACACTCTCCCCACTTGGAGAGTCAGTGCCTTTAACCTCCTGTTGGGCACAGTTTGCAATTTCTGCGCAAGATGTAAAGGAATAGGGAGAACGAATGAGAGACTAGCTCTAGGTGTCTGAACGGGCAAATTTAACGCTCATTTCGCAGCAGGAAGAGGAATTAACCAAAGGCTCAGCATGCCGTGCTGGAACAAGTTTAGGGCCTGAGGCAATCCTGTGGGTTTGCGGCCAGCTCACAAGATAGCGAGTTGAAGAAATGAGCTCAGGGCCACTGTAACTCACAAACCTGCAGAGTTATAAATGACAGCTTTCGTCCAAAAATATATTGAAGGAAGGCTGTGAAGACGACTTGTAAGTGGGGCAGAATTGCAGGAAAACGATTTCAGGGGGTACACGGGAATTGCATTTAAAGCATAGGAAAAGAGGCAGAACGTCGACAATGATGCTCTTGGCCAAAAAGGGCGTATGCGTTTTTTCCTGAATATATTCAGGAAAAAACGCATACGCCCTTTTTGGCCAACCAAGCAAGCATGTTAAAGAAATCTGCACTACAATGAAGTCTCACTGCCTCCCGGTCAAAAGGGCCATCTGAAAAAAGTGTAAAATCCAGAAAGGCAGCACAGGCCATGGAGAACAGGGAGCCTTGTTATGCTGATGGGCAGGATGTAAATTGCCAACAGCCACTCTGGAGAAGTGTATGGTGTTTCCCGGAACACCGAAAAAACAAAGCTACGGAAACTACGGCACTTCCATTTATGGTCCTATAGCTTAGGGAAATTAAAATCAAAAACACACAGCCACCGCAAAGTGTTGGACGGCTCTGTTAACAAGAACCTCGTCTACGGTACAAGTTAAATATCCCAGAATGTGAAAAATGGATAAAGAAGTTGTGGTACGTACGTACAATGGAATATCACTCAGCAATGAAATCTATGTCATCAGGCCCGTCGCGGCATAATGAGTGGGTTCAGGTACGATGATTCTAAGTGAAATAAGTCACACAGAAAATGAAACATCATAAGATATCACTAATACACGGAATGTAAACTTGGCTACACATGAACTGAATTACAAAACAGAACAGGGTCTCAAATTTAGAAAACCAACTTATGCTTGCTTAAGGGGAAAGGTGAGTTGGGGTGCTGCATAAAACCAGAGATAGAAATTAGCACAGATAGCTTTCCATAAGCCAAATATGTAATAGTCAAGACCTACCGCTTGCTCAACGAAATGGACTAAACACCCCATATTCAACGCGTAGGAATACACCTGTCTAATAAGAATCTACAAACCCATGGATTTATATGTCTCCGTAAGAGAATGAAGCGTGTGTACAGCGGCATGAATGCAGCAGAGAAAATCCGATAAATCCCATTATCAAAATGAATTACACAAACAAAACCCAAGGACAGTGAAATAGAGAGCAATTCTTAAATAATTCATTCAGGGCTTGTGATGCAACCTGGATTTACCACATCTACACCCAGAGCTGAGTGAGACATAAGGTTGGGCACTTCGGGCTGATAGCATTGGTGAGGTTCGATGAGCAAATGCAGACCCTTTGAAGTCATACAGCATGATACCCTTTCCATGGGTCCCAACTCTCCAAGTTTAAGGGATTCTTCCTTCAGCTAAAACATGCATGGGAAACCCACAGTATGGTGCACCGTGTGACTGGCAAACGTTTTCAAATGCATCTCAGTTTTCGTCCCCTTTTACTCGGGTTCACCATTCCAGACCCTTTACGAACACTCTCCCAACTTGGAGAGTCAGTGCCTTTAACCTCCTGTTGGGCACAGTTTGCAATTTCTGCGCAAGATGAAAAGGAATAAGGAGAACGAATGAGAGACTAGCTCTAGGTGTCTGCACGAGCAAATTTAACGCTCATTTCCCACCAGGAAGAGGAATTAACCAAAGGCTCAGCATGCCGTGCCGGAACCAGATTAGGGCCTGAGGCAATCCTGTGGGTTTGCGGCCAGCTGACAAGATAGCGAGTTGAAGAAATGAGCTCAGGGCCACTGTAACTCACAAACCTGCAGAGTTATAAATGACAGCTATCGTCCAAAAATATATTGAAGGAAGGCTGTGAAGACGACTTGTAAGTGGGGCAGAATTGCAGGAAAACGATTTCAGGGCTTACACGGGAATTGCATTTAAAGCATAGGAAAAGAGGCAGAACGTCGACAATGATGCTCTTGGCCAAAAAGGGCGTATGCGGTTTTTCCTGAATATATTCAGGGAAAAACGCATACGCCCTTTTTGGCCAACCAAGCAAGCATGTTAAAGAAATCTGCACTACAATGAAGTCTCACTGCCTCCCGGTCAAAAGGGCCATCTGAAAAAAGTGTAAAATCCAGAAAGGCAGCACAGTCCATGGAGAACAGGGAGCCTTGTTATGCTGATGGGCGGGATGTAAATTGCCAACAGCCACTCTGGAGAAGTGTATGGTGTTTCCCGGAACACCGAAAAAACAAAGCTACGGAAACTACGGCACTTCCATTTATGGTCCTATAGCTTAGGGAAATTAAAATCAAAAACACACAGCCACCGCAAAGTGTTGGACGGCTCTGTTAACAAGAACCTCGTCTACGGTACAAGTTAAATATCCCAGAATGTGAAAAATGGATAAAGAAGTTGTGGTACGTACGTACAATGGAATATCACTCAGCAATGAAATCTATGTCATCAGGCCCGTCGCGGCATAATGAGTGGGTTCAGGTACGATGATTCTAAGTGAAATAAGTCACACAGAAAATGAAACATCATAAGATATCACTAATACACGGAATGTAAACTTGGCTACACATGAACTGAATTACAAAACAGAACAGGGTCTCAAATTTAGAAAACCAACTTATGCTTGCTTAAGGGGAAAGGTGAGTTGGGGTGCTGCATAAAACCAGAGATAGAAATTAGCACAGATACCTTTCCATAAGCCAAATATGTAATAGTCAAGACCTACCGCTTGCTCAACGAAATGGACTAAACACCCCATATTCAACGCCGAGGAATACACCTGTCTAATAAGAATCTACAAACCCATGGATTTATATGTCTCCGTAAGAGAATGAAGCGTGTGTACAGCGGCATGAATGCAGCAGAGAAAATCCGATAAATCCCATTATCAAAATGAATTACACAAACAAAACCCAAGGACAGTGAAATAGAGAGCAATTCTTAAATAATTCATTCAGGGCTTGTGATGCAACCTGGATTTACCACATCTACACCCAGAGCTGAGTGAGACATAAGGTTGGGCACTTCGGGCTGATAGCATTGGTGAGGTTCGATGAGCAAATGCAGACCCTTTGAAGTCATACAGCATGATACCCTTTCCATGGGTCCCAACTCTCCAAGTTTAAGGGATTCTTCCTTCAGCTAAAACATGCATGGGAAACCCACAGTATGGTGCACCGTGTGACTGGCAAACGTTTTCAAATGCATCTCAGTTTTCGTCCCCTTTTACTCGGGTTCACCATTCCAGACCCTTTACGAACACTCTCCCAACTTGGAGAGTCAGTGCCTTTAACCTCCTGTTGGGCACAGTTTGCAATTTCTGCGCAAGATGAAAAGGAATAAGGAGAACGAATGAGAGACTAGCTCTAGGTGTCTGCACGAGCAAATTTAACGCTCATTTCCCACCAGGAAGAGGAATTAACCAAAGGCTCAGCATGCCGTGCCGGAACCAGATTAGGGCCTGAGGCAATCCTGTGGGTTTGCGGCCAGCTGACAAGATAGCGAGTTGAAGAAATGAGCTCAGGGCCACTGTAACTCACAAACCTGCAGAGGTATAAATGACAGCTATCGTCCAAAAATATATTGAAGGAAGGCTGTGAAGACGACTTGTAAGTGGGGCAGAATTGCAGGAAAACGATTTCAGGGGGTACACGGGAATTGCATTTAAAGCATAGGAAAAGAGGCAGAACGTCGACAATGATGCTCTTGGCCAAAAAGGGCGTATGCGTTTTTTCCTGAATATATTCAGGAAAAAACGCATACGCCCTTTTTGGCCAACCAAGCAAGCATGTTAAAGAAATCTGCACTACAATGAAGTCTCACTGCCTCCCGGTCAAAAGGGCCATCTGAAAAAAGTGTAAAATCCAGAAAGGCAGCACAGGCCATGGAGAACAGGGAGCCTTGTTATGCTGATGGGCAGGATGTAAATTGCCAACAGCCACTCTGGAGAAGTGTATGGTGTTTCCCGGAACACCGAAAAAACAAAGCTACGGAAACTACGGCACTTCCATTTATGGTCCTATAGCTTAGGGAAATTAAAATCAAAAACACACAGCCACCGCAAAGTGTTGGACGGCTCTGTTAACAAGAACCTCGTCTACGGTACAAGTTAAATATCCCAGAATGTGAAAAATGGATAAAGAAGTTGTGGTACGTACATACAATGGAATATCACTCAGCAATGAAATCTATGTCATCAGGCCCGTCGCGGCATAATGAGTGGGTTCAGGTACGATGATTCTAAGTGAAATAAGTCACACAGAAAATGAAACATCATAAGATATCACTAATACACGGAATGTAAACTTGGCTACACATGAACTGAATTACAAAACAGAACAGGGTCTCAAATTTAGAAAACCAACTTATGCTTGCTTAAGGGGAAAGGTGAGTTGGGGTGCTGCATAAAACCAGAGATAGAAATTAGCACAGATACCTTTCCATAAGCCAAATATGTAATAGTCAAGACCTACCGCTTGCTCAACGAAATGGACTAAACACCCCATATTCAACGCGTAGGAATACACCTGTCTAATAAGAATCTACAAACCCATGGATTTATATGTCTCCGTAAGAGAATGAAGCGTGTGTACAGCGGCATGAATGCAGCAGAGAAAATCCGATAAATCCCATTATCAAAATGAATTACACAAACAAAACCCAAGGACAGTGAAATAGAGAGCAATTCTTAAATAATTCATTCAGGGCTTGTGATGCAACCTGGATTTACCACATCTACACCCAGAGCTGAGTGAGACATAAGGTTGGGCACTTCGGGCTGATAGCATTGGTGAGGTTCGATGAGCAAATGCAGACCCTTTGAACTCATACAGCATGGTACCCTTTCCATGGGTCCCAACTCTCCAAGTTTAAGGGATTCTTCCTTCAGCTAAAACATGCATGGGAAACCCACAGTATGGTGCACCGTGTGACTGGCAAACGTTTTCAAATGCATCTCAGTTTTCGTCCCCTTTTACTCGGGTTCACCATTCCAGACCCTTTACGAACACTCTCCCCACTTGGAGAGTCAGTGCCCTTAACCTCCTGTTGGGCACAGTTTGCAATTTCTGCGCAAGATGAAAAGGAATAGGGAGAACGAATGAGAGACTAGCTCTAGGTGTCTGCACGGGCAAATTTAACGCTCATTTCCCACCAGGAAGAGGAATTAACCAAAGGCTCAGCATGCCGTGCCGGAACCAGATTAGGGCCTGAGGCAATCCTGTGGGTTTGCGGCCAGCTCACAAGATAGCGAGTTGAAGAAATGAGCTGAGGGGCACTGTAACTCACAAACCTGCAGAGTTATAAATGACAGCTATCGTCCAAAAATATATTGAAGGAAGGCTGCGAAGACGACTTGTAAGTGGGGCAGAATTGCAGGAAAACGATTTCAGGGGGTAGACGGGAATTGCATTTAAAGCATAGGAAAAGAGGCAGAACGTCGACAATGATGCTCTTGGCCAAAAAGGGCGTATGCGTTTTTTCCTGAATATATTCAGGAAAAAACGCATACGCCCTTTTTGGCCAACCAAGCAAGCATGTTAAAGAAATATGCACTACAATGAAGTCTCACTGCCCCCCGGTCAAAAGGGCCATCTGAAAAAAGTGTAAAATCCAGAAAGGCAGCACAGGCCATGGAGAACAGGGAGCCTTGTTATGCTGATGGGCGGGATGTAAATTGCCAACAGCCACTGTGGAGAAGTGTATGGTGTTTCCCGGAACACCGAAAAAACAAAGCTACAGAGCCTACGGCACTTCCACTTATGGTCCTATAGCTTAGGGAAATTAAAATCAAAAACACACAGCCACCCCAAAGTGTCGGACGGCTCTGTTTACAAGAACCTCGTCTACGGTACAAGTTAAATATCCCAGAATGTGAAAAATGGATAAAGAAGTTGTGGTACGTACCTACAATGGGATATCACTTAGCAATGAAATCTATGTCATCAGGCCCGTCACGGCATAATGAGTGGATTCAGGTACGATGATTCTACGTGAAATAAGTCACACAGAAAATGAAACATCATAAGATATCACTACAACACGGAATGTAAACTTGGCTACACATGAACTGAATTACAAAACAGAACAGGGTCTCAAATTTAGAAAACCAACTTATGCTTGCTTAAGGGGAAAGGTGAGTTGGGGTGCTGCATAAAACCAGAGATAGAAATTAGCACAGATACCTTTCCATAAGCCAAATATGTAATAGTCAAGACCTACCCCTTGCTCAACGAAATGGACTAAACACCCCATATTCAACGCCTAGGAATACACCTGACTAGTAAGAATCTTCAAACCCATGGATTTATATGTCTCCGTAAGAGAATGAAGCGTGTGTACAGCGGCATGAATGCAGCAGAGAAAATCCGATAAATCCCATTATCAAAATGAATTACACAAACAAAACCCAAGGACAGTGAAATAGAGAGCAATTCTTAAATAATTCATTCAGGGCTTGTGATGCAACCTGGATTTACCACATCTACACCCAGAGCTGAGTGAGACATAAGGTTGGGCACTTCGGGCTGATAGCATTGGTGAGGTTCGATGAGCAAATGCAGACCCTTTGAAGTCATACAGCATGGTACCCATTCCAGGGGTCCCAACTCTCCAAGTTTAAGGGATTCTTCCTTCAGCTAAAACATGCATGGGAAACCCACAGTATGGTGCACCGTGTGACTGGCAAACGTTTTCAAATGCATCTCAGTTTTCGTCCCCTTTTACTCGGGTTCACCATTCCAGACCCTTTAAAAACACTCTCTCCATTTGGAGAGTCAGTGCCTTTAACCTCCTGTTGGGCACAGTTTGCAATTTCTGCGCAAGATGAAAAGGAATAGGGAGAACGAATGAGAGACTAGCTCTAGGTGTCTGCACGGGCAAATTTAACGCTCATTTCCCACCAGGAAGAGGAATTAACCAAAGGCTCAGCATGCCGTGCAGGATACAGATTAGGGCGAGAGGCAATCCTGTGGGTTTGCGGCCAGGTCATAAGATAGCGAGTTGAAGAAATGAGCTCAGGGGCACTGTAACTCACAAACCTGCAGAGTTATAAATGACAGCTATCGCCCAAAAATATATTGAAGGAAGGCTGCGAAGACGACTTGTAAGCGGGGCAGAATTGCAGGAAAACGATTTCAGGGGGTAGACGGGAATTGCATTTAAAGCATAGGAAAAGAGGCAGAACGTCGACAATGATGCTCTTGGCCAAAAAGGGCGTATGCGTTTTTTCCTGAATATATTCAGGAAAAAACGCATACGCCCTTTTTGGCCAACCAAGCAAGCATGTTAAAGAAATCTGCACTACAATGAAGTCTCACTGCCCCCCGGTCAAAAGGGCCATCTGAAAAAAGTGTAAAATCCAGAAAGGCAGCACAGGCCATGGAGAACAGCGAGCCTTGTTATGCTGATGGGCGGGATGTAAATTGCCAACAGCCAGTCTGGAAAAATGTATGGTGTTTCCCGGAACATCTAAAAAACAAAGCAACGGAGCCTACGGCACTTCCCCTTATGGTCCTATAGCTTAGGGAAATTAAAATCAAAAACACACAGCCACCCAAAAGTCTCGGGCGGCTCTGTTTACAAGAACCTCGTCTATGGTACAAGTTAAATATCCCAGAATGTGAAAAATGGATAAAGAAGTTGTGATACGTACGTACAATGGAATATCACACAGCAATGAAATCTATGTCATCAGGCCCGTCGCGGCATAATGAGTAGATTCAGGTACGATGATTCTAAGTGAAATAAGTCACACAGAAAATGAAACATCATAACATATCACTACTACACGGAATGTAAACTTGGCTACACATGAACTGAATTACAAAACAGAACAGGGTCTCAAATTTAGAAAACCAACTTATGCTTGCTTAAGGGGAAAGGTGAGTTGGGGTGCTGCATAAAACCAGAGATAGAAATTAGCACAGATACCTTTCCATAAGCCAAATATGTAATAGTCAAGACCTACCCCTTGCTCAACGAAATGGACTAAACACCCCATATTCAACGCCTAGGAATACACCTGACTAGTAAGAATCTTCAAACCCATGGATTTATATGTCTCCGTAAGAGAATGAAGCGTGTGTACAGCGGCATGAATGCAGCAGAGAAAATCCGATAAATCCCATTATCAAAATGAATTACACAAACAAAACCCAAGGACAGTGAAATAGAGAGCAATTCTTAAATAATTCATTCAGGGCTTGTGATGCAACCTGGATTTACCACATCTACACCCAGAGCTGAGTGAGACATAAGGTTGGGCACTTCGGGCTGATAGCATTGGTGAGGTTCGATGAGCAAATGTAGACCCTTTGAAGTCATACAGCATGCTACCCTTTCCATGGGTCCCAACTCTCCAAGTTTAAGGGATTCTTCCTTCAGCTAAAACATGCATGGGAAACCCACAGTATGGTGCACCGTGTGACCGGGAAACCTTTTCAAATGCATCTCAGTTTTCGTCCCCTTTTATTTGGGTTCACTATTCCAGACCCTTTACTAACACGCTCCCCACTTGGAGAGTCAGTGCCTTTAACCTCCTGTTGGGCACAGTTTGCAATTTCTGCGCAAGATGAACAGGAATAGGGAGAACCAATGAGAGACTAGCTGTAGGTGTCTGCACGGGCAAATTTAACGCTCATTTCCCACCAGGAAGAGGAATTAACCAAAGGCTCAGCATGCCGTGCCGGAACCAGATTAGGGCCTGAAGCAATCCTGTGGGTTTGCGGCCAGCTCACAAGATAGCGAGTTGAAGAAAGGAGCTCAGGGGCACTGTAACTCACAAACCTGCAGAGTTATAAATGACAGCTATCGTCCAAAAATATATTGAAGGAAGGCTGCGAAGACGACTTGTAAGCGGGACAGATTTGCAGGAAAACGATTTCAGGGGGTAGACGGGAATTGCATTTAAAGCATAGGAAAAGAGGCAGAACGTCGACAATGATGCTCTTGGCCAAAAAGGGCGTATGCGTTTTTTCCTGAATATATTCAGGAAAAAACGCATACGCCCTTTTTGGCCAACCAAGCAAGCATGTTAAAGAAATCTGCACTACAATGAAGTCTCACTGCCCCCCGGTCAAAAGGGCCATCTGAAAAAAGTGTAAAATCCAGAAAGGCAGCACAGGCCATGGAGAACAGGGAGCCTTGTTATGCTGATGGGCGGGATGTAAATTGCCAACAGCCACTCTGGAGAAGTGTATGGTGTTTCCAGGAACACCGAAAAAACAAAGCTACGGAGCCTACGGCACTTCCACTTATGGTCCTATAGCTTAGGGAAATTAAAATCAAAAACACACAGCCACCCCAAAGTGTCGGAAGGCTCTGTTTACAAGAACCTCGTCTACGGTACAAGTTAAATATCCCAGAATGTGAAAAATGGATAAAGAAGTTGTGGTACGTACGTACAATGGAATATCACTCAGCAATGAAATCTATGTCATCAGGCCCGTCGCGGCATAATGAGTGGATTCAGGTACGATATTCTAAGTGAAATAAGTCACACAGAAAATGAAACATCATAAGATATCACTACTACACGGAATGTAAACTTGGCTACACATGAACTGAATTACAAAACAGAACAGGGTCTCAAATTTAGAAAACCAACTTATGCTTGCTTAAGGGGAAAGGTGAGTTGGGGTGCTGCATAAAACCAGAGATAGAAATTAGCACAGATACCTTTCCATAAGCCAAATATGTAATAGTCAAGACCTACCCCTTGCTCAACGAAATGGACTAAACACCCCATATTCAATGCCTAGGAATACACCTGACTAGTAAGAATCTTCAAACCCATGGATTTATATGTCTCCGTAAGAGAATGAAGCGTGTGTACAGCGGCATGAATGCAGCAGAGGAAATCCGATAAATCCCATTATCAAAATGAATTACACAAACAAAACCCAAGGACAGTGAAATAGAGAGCAATTCTTAAATAATTCATTCAGGGCTTGTGATGCAACCTGGATTTACCACATCTACACCCAGAGCTGAGTGAGACATAAGGTTGGGCCCTTCGGGCTGATAGCATTGGTGAGGTTCGATGAGCAAATGCAGACCCTTTGAAGTCATACAGCATGGTACCCATTCCATGGGTCCCAACTCTCCAAGTTTAAGGGATTCTTCCTTCAGCTAAAACATGCATGGGAAACCCACAGTATGGTGCACCGTGTGACTGGCAAACGTTTTCAAATGCATCTCAGTTTTCGTCCCCTTTCACTCGGGTTCAACATTCCAGACCCTTTACGAACACTCTCCCCACCTGGAGAGTCAGTGCCTTTAACCTCCTGTTGGGCACAGTTTGCAATTTCTGCGCAAAATGAAAAGGAATAGGGAGAACGAATGAGAGACTAGCTCTAGGTGTCTGCACGGGCAAATTTAACGCTCATTTCCCACCAGGAAGAGGAATTAACCAAAGGCTCAGCATGCCGTGCCGGAACCAGATTATGGCCTGAAGCAATCCTGTGGGTTTGCCGCCAGCTCACAAGATAGCGAGTTGAAGAAAGGAGCTCAGGGGCACTGTAACTCACAAACCTGCAGAGTTATAAATGACAGCTATCGTCCAAAAATATATTAAAGGAAGGCTGCGAAGACGACTTGTAAGCGGGACAGATTTGCAGGAAAACGATTTCAGGGGGTAGACGGGAATTGCATTTAAAGCATAGGAAAAGAGGCAGAACGTCGACAATGATGCTCTTGGCCAAAAAGGGCGTATGCGTTTTTTCCTGAATATATTCAGGAAAAAACGCATACGCCCTTTTTGGCCAACCAAGCAAGCATGTTAAAGAAATCTGCACTACAATGAAGTCTCGCTGCCCCCCGGTCAAAAGGGCCATCTGAAAAAAGTGTAAAATCCAGAAAGGCAGCACAGGCCATGGAGAACAGGGAGCCTTGTTATGCTGATGGGCGGGATGTAAATTGACAACAGCCACTCTGGAGAAGTGTATGGTGTTTCCCGGAACACCGAAAAAACAAAGCTACGGAGCCTACGGCACTTCCACTTATGGTCCTATAGCTTAGGGAAATTAAAATCAAAAACACACAACCACCCCAAAGTGTCGGACCGCTCTGTTTACAAGAACCTCGTCTACGGTACAAGTTAAATATCCCAGAATGTGAAAAATGGATAAAGAAGTTGTGGTACGTACGTACAATGGAATATCACTCAGCAATGAAATCTATGTCATCAGGCCCGTCGCGGCATAATGAGTGGATTCAGGTACGATATTCTAAGTGAAATAAGTCACACAGAAAATGAAACATCATAAGATATCACTAATACACGGAATGTAAACTTGGCTACACATGAACTGAATTACAAAACAGAACAGGGTCTCAAATTTAGAAAACCAACTTATGCTTGCTTAAGGGGAAAGGTGAGTTGGGGTGCTGCATAAAACCAGAGATAGAAATTAGCACAGATACCTTTCCATAAGCCAAATATGTAATAGTCAAGACCTACCCCTTGCTCAACGAAATGGACTAAACACCCCATATTCAACGCCTAGGAATACACCTGACTAGTAAGAATCTTCAAACCCATGGATTTATATGTCTCCGTAAGAGAATGAAGCGTGTGTACAGCGGCATGAATGCAGCAGAGAAAATCCGATAAATCCCATTATCAAAATGAATTACACAAACAAAACCCAAGGACAGTGAAATAGAGAGCAATTCTTAAATAATTCATTCAGGGCTTGTGATGCAACCTGGATTTACCACATCTACACCCAGAGCTGAGTGAGACATAAGGTTGGGCACTTCGGGCTGATAGCATTGGTGAGGTTCGATGAGCAAATGCAGACCCTTTGAAGTCATACTGCATGGTACCCATTCCATGGGTCCCAACTCTCCAAGTTTAAGGGATTCTTCCTTCAGCTAAAACATGCATGGGAAACCCACAGTATGGTGCACCGTGTGACTGGCAAACGTTTTCAAATGCATCTCAGTTTTCGTCCCCTTTCACTCGGGTTCACCATTCCAGGCCCTTTACGAACACTCTCCCCACCTGGAGAGTCAGTGCCTTTAACCTCCTGTTGGGCACAGTTTGCAATTTCTGCGCAAAATGAAAAGGAATAGGGAGAACGAATGAGAGACTAGCTCTAGGTGTCTGCACGGGCAAATTTAATGCTCATTTCCCACCAGGAAGAGGAATTAACCAAAGGCTCAGCATGCCGTGCCGGAACCAGATTAGGGCCTGAGGCAATCCTGTGGGTTTGCGGCCAGCTCACAAGATAGCAAGTTGAAGAAATGAGCTCAGGGGCACTGTAACTCACAAAACTGCAGAGTTATAAATGACAGCTATCGTCCAAAAATATATTGAAGGAAGGCTGCGAAGACGACTTGTAAGCGGGACAGATATGCCGGAAAACGATTTCAGGGGGTAGACGGGAATTGCATTTAAGGCATAGGAAAAGAGGCAGAATGTCGACAATGATGCTCTTGGCCAAAAAGTGCGTATGCGTTTTTTCCTGAATATATTCAGGAAAAAACGCATATGCCCTTTTTGGCCAACCAAGCAAGCATGTTAAAGAAATCTGCACTACAATGAAGTCTCACTGCCCCCCGGTCAAAAGGGCCATCTGAAAAAAGTGTAAAATCCAGAAAGGCAGCACAGGCCATGGAGAACAGGGAGCCTTGTTATCCTGATGGGCGGGATGTAAATTGCCAACAGCCAGTCTGGAAAAATGTATGGTGTTTCCCGGAACATCTAAAAAACAAAGCAACGGAGCCTACGGCAATTCCCCTTATGGTCCTATAGCTTAGGAAAATTAAAATCAAAAACACACAGCCACCCAAAAGTCTCGGGCGGCTCTGTTTACAAGAACCTCGTCTACGGTACCAGTTAAATATCCCAGAATGTGAAAAATGGATAAAGAAGTTGTGGTACGTACGTACAATGGAATATCACTCAGCAATGAAATCTATGTCATCAGGCCTGTCACGGCATAATGAGTGGATTCAGGTACGATGATTCAATGTGAAATAAGTCACACAGAAAATGAAACATCATAAGATATCACTAATACATGGAATGTAAACTTGGCTACACATGAACTGAATTACAAAACAGAACAGGGTCTCAAATTTAGAAAACCAACTTATGCTTGCTTAAGGGGAAAGGTGAGTTGGGGTGCTGCATAAAACCAGAGATAGAAATTAGCACAGATACCTTTCCATAAGCCAAATATGTAATAATCAAGACCTATCACTTGCTCAACGAAATGGACTAAACACCCCATATTCAATGCCTAGGAATACACCTGACTAGTAAGAATCTTCAAACCCATGGATTTATATGTCTCCATAAGAGAATCAAGCGTGTGTACAGCTGCATGAAGGCAGCAGAGAAAATCCGATAAATCCTTTTATCAAAATGAATAACAAAAACAAAGCACAATGACAGTGAAATAGAGAGCAATTCTTAAATAATTCATTCAGGGCTTGTGATGCAACCTGGATTTACCACATCTACACCCAGAGCTGAGTGAGACATAAGGTTGGGCACTTCGGGCTGATAGCATTGGTGAGGTTCGATGAGCAAATGCAGACCCTTTGAAGTCATACAACATGGTACCCATTTCATGGGTCCCAACTCTCCAAGTTTAAGGGATTCTTCCTTCAGCTAAAACATGCATGGGAAACCCACAGTATGGTGCACCGTGTGACTGGCAAACGTTTTCAAATGCATCTCAGTTTTCGTCCCCTTTTACTCGGGTTCACCATTCCAGACCCTTTACGAACACTCTCCCCACCTGGAGAGTCAGTGCCTTTAACCTCCTGTTGGGCACAATTTGGAATTTCTGCGCAAAATGAAAAGGAATAGGGAGAACCAATGAGAGACTAGCTCTAGGTGTCTGCACGGGCAAATTTAACGCTCATTTCCCAACAGGAAGTGGAATTAACCAAAGGCTCAGCATGCCGTGCAGGAACCAGATTAGGGCCTGAGGCAATCCTGTGGGTTTGCGGCCAGCTCACAAGATAGCGAGTTGAAGAAATGAGCTCAGGGGCACTGTAACTCACAAACCTGCAGAGTTATAAATGACAGCTATCGTCCAAAAATATATTGAAGGAAGGCTGCGAAGACGACTTGTAAGTGGGGCAGAATTGCAGGAAAACGATTTCAGGGGGTAGACGGGAATTGCATTTAAAGCATAGGAAAAGAGGCAGAACGTCGACAATGATGCTCTTGGCCAAAAATGGCGTATGCGTTTTTTCCTGATAATATTCAGGAAAAAACGCATACGCCCTTTTTGGCCAACCAAGCAAGCATGTTAAAGAAATCTGCACTACAATGAAGTCTCACTGCCCCCCGGTCAAAAGGGCTCTCTGAAAAAAGTGTAAAATCCAGAAAGACAGCACAGGCCATGGAGAACAGGGAGCCTTGTTATGCTGATGGGCGGGATGTAAATTGCCAACAGCCACTCTGGAGAAGTGTATGGTGTTTCCAGGAACACCGAAAAAACAAAGCTACGGAGCCTACGGCACTTCCACTTATGGTCCTATAGCTTAGGGAAATTAAAATCAAAAACACACAGCCACCCCAAAGTGTCGGACGGCTCTGTTTACAAGAACCTCGTCTACGGTACAAGTTAAATATCCCAGAATGTGAAAAATGGAGAAAGAAGTTGTGGTACGTACGTACAATGGAATATCACTCAGCAATGAAATCTATGTCATCAGGCCCGTCGCGGCATAATGAGTGGATTCAGGTACGATGATTCTAAGTGAAATAAGTCACACAGAAAATGAAACATCATAAGATATCACTAATACACGGAATGTAAACTTGGCTACACATGAACTGAATTACAAAACAGAACAGGGTCTCAAATTTAGAAAACCAACTTATGCTTGCTTAAGGGGAAAGGTGAGTTGCGGTGCTGCATAAAACCAGAGATAGAAATTAGCAAAGAAACCTTTCCTTAAGCCAAATATGTAATAGTCAACACCTACCCCTTGCTCAATGAAATGGACTAAACACCCCATATTCAACGCCTAGGAATACACCTGACTAGTAAGAATCTTCAAACCCATGGATTTATATGTCTCCGTAAGAGAATGAAGCGTGTGTACAGCGGCATGAATGCAGCAGAGAAAATCCGATAAATCCCATTATCAAAATGAATTACACAAACAAAACCCAAGGACAGTGAAATAGAGAGCAATTCTTAAATAATTCATTCAGGGCTTGTGATGCAACCTGGATTTACCACATCTACACCCAGAGCTGGGTGAGACATAAGGCTGGACCCTTCGCGCTGATACCATTGGTGAGGCTCGGTGAGCAAATGCAGACCGTTTGAAGGCATACTGCATGGTACCCATTCCATGGGTCCCAACTCTCCAGGTTTAAGGGATTCTTCCTTCAGCTAAAACATGCATGAGAAACGCAGAGTATATTCCACCATGTGATTGCGAAACGTTTTCAAATGCATCTCAGTTTTTGTGCCCTGGTACTCCGGTTCACCATTCCAGACGCTTTACTAACACTCTCCCCACTTGGAGAGTCAATGCCTTTAACATCCTGTTCAGCACAGTTTGCAATTTCTGAGCAAGATGAACAGGAATAGGGAGAACCAATGAGAGACTAGCTGTAGGTGCCTGCACGGGCAAGTGTAACGACCATTTCCCACCAGGAAGAGGATTTAACCAAAGGGTCAGCGTGCCCTGCCAGAAACAGATTAGCGCCTGAAGCATTCCTGCGGTTTTCGGCCAGCTCACAAGAAAGCGAGTTGAAGAAAGGAGCTCAGGGGCACTCTAATTCACAAACCTGCAGAGTTATGAATGACAGCTATCGTCCAAAAATATATTGAAGTAAGTCTGCGAAGAGGACTGGAAAGGGGGGCAGCATTTGAGGAAAACTATTTCAGGGGGTAGACTGGAATTGCACTTAAAGCATAGGAAATGAGGCAGAATGTCGACAATGATGCACTTTGCCAAAAAGGGCGTATGCATTTTTTCCTGAATATATTCAGGAAAAAACGCATACACCCTTGATGGCCAACCAAGCAAGCCTGTAAAGGAAATCTGCACCAAGGGCAGAAAGCTGTTGGGGGGATGGTGGTGTGAAGAGTTGAGAGATTGGGATTGACATGTATACATTTATATGTATAAAATAGATAACCAATAAGAACCTGCTGTATAAAAAATAAGATTAAAAATTAAAAAAAATAAAATTAAAAAGTAAAACAGAAAAAATATTCTTCCCTCCACATACATGTATTTATATGAATAAATTATTTCTATGCTTATATTTGTAAATGCAAAAAAGAGGAATGAAATCTACCTTGAACCAAAAACGAAAAATAGAAAAAACAAACAGAATCCACAAGTTACACAGAGGAAAACCGTATCAGGACACTTGCTCCAGTTGTAAACAATTCTGAAGTTGGTCAGTGGTGGGGAATCATCTCCCATACAGCCAGCAGGCCCCACGCAACAAGCGTCCTCATTGCAAAGCTGGGGGACCGTGCTGAGGCATCTGTGAGTAAACGTGGTCCGAGCCCCAGGCCAGCTGCTGCTGAAATGTTCCCACCCTTCCCAGATAAAACACCTGAATATGTTCAAGGACTTGAAAGCCTAGAGGAAGGGCAATGGAGCCACACGAGTGATTGCATGCCAGCCAACTTGGTGCCTGCAGGCCAGCCAGGATGGTCCTGGCCCTGGGTGCTCTTCTGGAAGCTTTCCATTTCCCTGCCTGAGATACCCCTCCTGTCCCGGCCCCCACTGATTTCTTCCTTCCTCACGTCTGCCCAGGGAGAAATTCCAGCGCCAGGTATGGGTGACACATCCTCTTCTTTAGCAGGTGGCATCTTGACAACTGCTGCAGAAAGTCCAGCAGAGCCCCACTCACACTGGGCCACCCACAACGCCGTGACCTGTCACTCCCTCCCACCAGCCCAGCCCCGAGACTGCTGACAGGGCAGAGAAAATGGCGTCAGGCACAGCTGCAGGGGTTCTTGCTGCCTGGAGCGGTGTTTATATTGATCTCAAAACAGGCACACCTGGGGAGGGCTGGCCGGCATGGTCAGGCTGCCCAGGTCAGCCAATCATCACCCCTCAGGGTCTCACAGTTGCAGAAACTGGAACTTGCTGAATCGGCCAGGTCCAAGGAACAGGTGTGGGCTCTTGAGAGTCAGGATAGACAATGGGCTGCAGCTCTGGCTTGTATTCTAATCATTTTATCTGGCCCATGAGTGGGAGACAGCTTCAAGAAAACCCTGGCCTAATAAGAGGACCCCAGGAGTCAGGGAGAGGAGGGGTGGGTGGTGGGTGGAGACAGAGGCCTGGTGCCCCGGGTGCAGTGGAAGTCTCTGGAAGACCAGGTGGTGGCAGGCCGTACAGAGTGATGCCCAGGGTCACAGACCTGTCGGAGTTGCTATTTGTTAGTTCAAGTCCTGCTCTGAGGTGCTCTGTGTCAGATCTGAGTGACAGGTGAGCTGAGAGTGCTCTGCAATGAGGGCAATGTGCACGGTTCCTGTGTGCCCTGCCCTGCCACAGTACCTGCAAGTGTAGCTCTGTATCCTGGGAGGGAGCTGACCACGAGAGCCCCATGGGCTGCAGGGGACCTGCCCAGGGAACCCCATATCCTGGGATGGGCCTGACCATGAGAGCCCCATGGGCTGGTGTGGAGGTGGGGTACCTGCCCAGGTGAGCTCCATATCCTGAGATTGGCCTGACCACGAGAGCCCCATGGGCTGCCAGGGGCCTGGTAAAGATGTCAGGATCGTCAGTGAAGCCACCGAGTATATACCTCCAGTAGTTCCTAATTCCTACACCCTGCTGGTCATTCTACCAACCACCAGGAGACGGTATTCTGTATTAGTCTTCAATGATGCCTTCTTTTGTATGCCATTAGTCCCAGAGTCACAAGAAATTTTGGCTTGTAAGTGGCAGGACTCAACATACAACTAAAACAATACATCCAGGCCGTCTTGCCCCAAGTGTTCAAAAATTCCCACACCATCTTTGGGGAAAGCTTAGCTAAAGACGTAAAAGTTCTACCTCTGGAAAAGGAAACACTCCTTCAATATGCTGACGACATTCTGATCACCAGCCCTACTAAGGAGGCCTCTGAACTACCAAGCCAATAAAGGATAGAAGTTGTCCAAGAAAAAGCTCAAATATCACAGACTACGGTGACCTGCCTGGGCTTCATTCTCACAGAAGGTCGGAGAAGCTCATCCCAGGAAAGGGAAGAAACAATTTACAGCCTTACCCCTTTCTAAAACTAGAAGACAGCTTAGGGGTTCCTGGGGAGGCCAGAGTTTGCTGCTTCTGGATCCCTAACTACAGTCTACTAGCTGGGCCTCTATATGAAACACTGAAAGGAAAAGATGATGATCCTTTTGAATAGAATCCAGAAGTGGCCTTTCAAGAATGGAAAGAGCAGTCAATTCAGACCCTTGCCCTGGAACTCCCTAATTTAGCTAAACCCTTTGACCTTTACATTCCTGGTGAAAGGTGAATTGCCATTGGAGTATTAGTGCAAAACCTGGGACCACTTGAAATGGAACAATGCAAGAATGCCATCCAGGTAGGATAAACTATAGTCACCAAGGGGCTTGGCCCACTGCAACATCTGGCCAACATACTGGCGGTATCTAAAAACCTGGAAATCAGCAGCCCAAAAGGCCACCTCCCTCCTAAGGGAAAAGGACCCCACGTGGTGTTCCTAACCCCCAACCATGCCCTGAAGTTGCAGGGTTTGCTCCGTGGGCACACTGACCTCCAGTGAGGAAGCCCTCCTACTCCAACATCCAGAGAGATATCCGGGGGCAACGGGGCACCATGACGACACATGTGACCATCACTTGACCTGGAGTTTCTCTCATAAAACAACAAGAGTGTGTCACAAAAGAGTAGACTACTGCTTGCAGGACTTACTGCACCCAGAGGGGAGGTAATAATCTTGGCAGGGGAACCGTATATCACCATAGAAAAGCCTACAGACACCGTGATGATGGTGACCAGTAAGACCGGCTGGACTCCTGTTTACTTCAAAAGGCTGTTGACTCAGTGGCCATCATGGTCCTTCATCACAACTGACCCTGGACTGTCCGGGAGTTGAGCAGGCAGGGTCCTGAAACCTGGTGCTGTTTTTACGTTAATTCAGAGGCCTAATTGAAGAAAGTGCAGACTACTAGTCAGAGCATCTAGGCTGGCAGAAACGGTCAGCCTAAAGTGTCTGAACAAATGTGTGGCGGGGTGAAAGTGGACCTCACAGCGTCACTGCACATTTCCTACCCGGACCCTTAAAGGTCATTAGAATCTATAACACTTCCAATGCTCATGCTCAGGCAGATGAACAGGGAGGCTGGAGGCCTGGGGACAATCAACGTCACCTAGAGGCTGCTGGGGAGAAGTTCTGACCCTCGCCCACGGGTATAAGGGCTCCTAACTCAGCACTCAGCAGTTACAGAAGAAGGGTCTGCACCCTCAGCACTGCAAGAATGAGGAAGAGGACAAAAGGCAGAAGAGGGGTTTGTCCCAGGCAAAGCCCATTAAAAATCCCTGGGAGATAAAAATAGAATCTGGGCAATAAAATAAAGTCTAACCTTTTTTATCCTTTGTGCTTTGTCTAATTTCATGTGCTCCTAGGGTCCCGCATACAGAGGTTCCACACCCGGCACTTCAGACCAGATTTCCTAGTACAGAATGGCTGGGTCGACACATCAGGTCCTGGGGCCCAGTGCAGACTCCGCGATATAGAGCCTGAGCTGCAGCCAACAGGGCCCTCGAGAGCTCTGCCCCCTCCCTCCCACTGAATCTGACAGGATCTCTACACAGCAGCCCAGCCCACAGCCCACGGGGTAGCACATGCTCTCACCTCTCCATTCTCTGATCAAAATATAAAGTTTCCTTTGCTTCTGAACCAAACTCAGTCTCGATCTTTTGGCTCCAATGACACTGGGCATGGGGACACTTGTTGGGGTCCACTCTGGAGGATCAGTAACAGAAATTGAGAACGTTGTAACTTCAATGAACAGATGTGTGAGCCAAACTATAATTAACATAGAACAGTGTATAAGGCTCGGGTAAAATAAGATGTTTCTAACACTTCCATTTGATATTTCCATCACTTTATTATAAGCAAGTTCAGTGAAAAGGTTTGTCTTATTTGTCAGGTCAATATTAGAGAAGCGAAGTGATTTCTTTCCAAGGATGTGCATCTAATAATCTTGGTTAAATCTTCAATCTTGTTTTAAATGCTTTTCCATTGAAAATGATACCTCTCATTCAGCTCCCCCATTTCTGAGAAGTATAAAATCTTATAATTTATTATTACCAAAGTGGAAAGGTGGGAGGAGGGATAAATTAACAGTTTGGGATTAACACATACACACTGCTATGTATAAAATAGATCGTCAACAAGGAACTACTCTATAGCACAGGGAACTACACTCAATATTTTGCAATAACCTATAAGGGGAAATAATCTGAAAAAGAATAGATATTTTTATTGACATCATCTATCAATGACAGTTAAAATGGAACCTAAGGGAAGCCGGTGGTCAGTGCTTCTGACCCTGAAGACTTCAATCATCTAAAGTTTGGACTCTGCCTACTTCCCAAGGCCCTTAATGAACATATGTGTAGCCGTAGCTTAAAAAATTCCCCAGTTTGGGTAGCGGAGAGACACTGATTTTGAAAAAGCCCTGGTGTTCTCCTCACATGAACAGGACACTTCCTACAGCTAAAACATGCCTGTCACACCCAGAGGATGGTATATCGTCTGATCGGGAAGAGTTTGGAAAAGGCATCTCATCTCCTCATCTCCTGGTGCTCGGGTTCACCACTCCGGCGTCTTTACTAACAGTCTCCCCACTTGGAGATGTCAGCACTGTCAACATCCTGTTGCACACAGTTTGGAATTTGTCCAAGGATGAAGCAGAAGGAGGAGGAACAATGAGAGACAAGTCCTAGGTTTTCGGACAGACATATGTCACTCTAATTTCCAATCAGGAAGACGAATTGACCAAAGGCTAGGGTTGCCCATGGAAACAGAATAGGGCTTGAGGAAATCCCGCTGCTTTGTGGCCAGTTCCCATAAACACAAGTTGAAAAATGGAACTCAGGGACACTAAAATTCACGAAACTGCAGAGTTGAAAATATCTATCACTGAAAAATGTCTTGAGGAAAGTCAGAGAAAAGGACTTGTAAGCAACGGAGAATGGCAGGAAAGGGATTGGATGAGGTAGAAAGGACTCGCCATTAAGCACAAGAAAAGGGGCTGAACATTGCCAACATTGCAGTTGGCCAAAAAGGGTGTATGCATCTTTTTCTGTATATATTCAAGAAAAGGGCATACACTTTTTTAGCCAACCAAACAGGTGGGCACTGGAAATCAATACTACAAAACATATCACTTCGCATCAGTCAGAAGAGCCTTCCTCATAAAGTGTAAACACCAGAAATGCAGGACAGGGCAAGGAGAAAAGGGAGCCCTGTGAGGCTTATAGTGGAAATGTATATTGCCAACGGTCACTCTGGAAAAGTGTATTGTGATTACTAAAGCATCTAAAAAATGAGCTACAGAGCACAGGGCACATGCACTCATGGACGTATATCTTGGGAAAAAGAAAAATCGAGAGGACACAGGCACCCCAATGTTTACCGCCTCTCTGTTTAATATATCCTCGATTAGGATATAATTTATATGTCTCTGGAGGGAAAAAATGGACAGAGGTGTGGCACTTATGTAGAGTGGAATATTACTCAGCCTGAAAATCAATGAAACATGGCCAGTTGTAACAACCCCAGAGGAGTTACGTATGATCATTTGAAGTCACATAATTCAAAAAGACAAAGATATACGATATTACTAATACATGGAATGTAAACGTGGCTACAAATGAACTGAATTACAAAAGAGAACGGGGTCTCAAATTTAGAAAACCAACTTATGCTTGCTTAAGGATCAAGGAGAGTTGGGGTGCTGCATAAAACCAGAGATTGAAATTAGCACAGATACCGTTCCATAAGCCAAATATGTAATAGAAAAAACCTACTTCCTGGTCAACGAAATGGACTCAACACCCCATATTCAGTGCCTAGGAATATACAGGATGAGTAAGAGTCTTAATACCTATGGATTTATATGTCTCCATAAGAGAATCAAGCGTGTGTACAGTGACAAAAACGCAGCAGTGAAAATCAGCTAAATCCCATTATCAAAATAAATTTCAAAAACAAAAAAAATGACAGTGAAATAGAGAGCAATTCTTAAATAATTCATTCAGGGCTTGTGATGCAACCTGGATTTACCTCATCTACACCCAGAGCTGAGTGAGACATAAGGTTGGACACTTCGGGCTGACAGCATGGATGAGGTTCGATGAGCAAATGCAGACCGTTTGTAGTCATACTGCATAGTACCCATTCCATGGGTTCCAACTCTCCAGGTTTAAGGGATTCTTCCTTCAGCTAAAACATGCATGGGAAACCCACAGTATGGTGCACCGTGTGACCGGAAAACGTTTTCAAATGATTCTCAGTTTTCGTCCCCTTTTACACGGGTTCACCATTCCAGACCCTTTACTAACACCCTCCCCACTTGGAGAGTCAGTGCCTTTAACCTCCTGTTGGGCACAATTTGGAATTTCTGCGCAAAATGAAAAGGAATAGGGAGAACCAATGAGAGACTAGCTCTAGGTGTCTGCACGGGCAAATTTAACGCTCATTTCCCAACAGGAAGTGGAATTAACCAAAGGCTCAGCATGCCGTGCAGGAACCAGATTAGGGCCTGAGGCAATCCTGTGGGTTTGCGCCCAGCTCACAAGTTGCGAGTTGAAGAATGGAGCTCAGGGGCACTGTAACTCACAAACATGCAGAGTTATAAATGACAGCTATCGTCCAAAAATATATTGAAGGAAGGCTGCGAATACGACTTGTAAGCAGGGCAGAATTGCAGGAAATCGATTTCAGGGGGTACACGGGAATTGCATTTAAAGCATAGGAAAAGAGGCAGAACGTCGACAATGATGCTCTTGGCCAAAAAGGGTGTATGCGTTTTTTCCTGAATTTATTCAGGAAAAAAAGCATATGCGCTTTTTGGCCAACCAAGCAAGCATGTTAAAGAAATCTGCACTACAATGAAGTCTCACTGCCCCCCGGTCAAAAGGGACATCTGAAACAAGTGTAAAATCCACAAAGACAGGACAGGGCAAGGAGAACAGACAGCCTTGTTATGCTGATGGTCGGGATGTAAATTGCCAACAGCCACTCTGGAGAAGTGTATGGTGTTTCCTGGAACCCCTGAAAAACAAAGCAACGGAGCCTACGGCACTTCCACTTATGGTCCTATAGCTTAGGGAAATTAAAATCAAAAACACACAGCCACCCCAAAGTGTCGGACGGCTCTGTTTACAAGAACCTCGTCTACGGTACAAGTTAAATATCCCAGAATGTGAAAAATGGATAAAGAAGTTGTGGTAGGTACGTACAATGGAATATCACTCAGCAATGAAATCTATGTCATCAGGCCCGTCGCGGCATAATGAGTGGATTCAGGTACGATGATTCTAAGTGAAATAAGTCACACAGAAAATGAAACATCATAAGATATCACTAATACACGTAATGTAAACTTGGCTACACATGAACTGAATTACAAAACAGAACAGGGTCTCAAATTTAGAAAACCAACTTATGTTTGCTTAAGGGGAAAGGTGAGTTGGGGTGCTGCATAAAACCAGAGATAGAAATTAGCACAGATACCTTTCCATAAGCCAAATATGTAATAGTCAAGACCTACCCCTTGCTCAACGAAATGGACTAAACACCCCATATTCAACGCCTAGGAATACACCTGACTAGTAAGAATCTTCAAACCCATGGATTTATATGTCTCCGTAAGAGAATGAAGCGTGTGTACAGCGGCATGAATGCAGCAGAGAAAATCCGATAAATCCCATTATCAAAATGAATTACACAAACAAAACCCAAGGATAGTGAAATAGAGAGCAATTCTTAAATAATTCATTCAGGGCTTGTGATGCAACCTGGATTTACCACATCTACACCCAGAGCTGAGTGAGACATAAGGTTGGGCACTTCTGGCTGATAGCATTGGTGAGGTTCGATGAGCAAATGCAGACCCTTTGAAGTCATACAGCATGGTACCCATTCCATGTGTCCCAACTCTCCAAGTTTAAGGGATTCTTCCTTCAGCTAAAACATGCATGGGAAACCACAGTATGGTGCACCGTGTGACTGGCAAACGTTTTCAAATGCATCTCAGTTTTCGTCCCCTTTTACTCGGGTTCACCATTCCAGACCCTTTACGAACACTCTCCCCACTTGGAGAGTCAGTGCCTCTAACCTCCTTTTGGGCAGAGTTTGCAATTTCTGCGCAAGATGAAAAGGAATAGGGAGAACGAATGAGAGACTAGCTCTAGGTGTCTGCACAGGCAAATTTAAAGCTCATTTCCCACCAGGAAGAGGAATTAACCAAAGGCTCAGCATGCCGTGCCGGAACAAGATTAGGGCCTGAGGCAATCCTGTGGGTTTGCGGCCAGCTCACAAGATAGCGAGTTGAAGAAATGAGCTCAGTGGCACTGTAACTCACAAACTTGCAGAGTTATAAATGACAGCTATCGTCCAAAAATATATTGAAGGAAGGCTGCGAAGACGACTTGTAAGTGGGGCAGAATTGCAGGAAAACGATTTCAGGGGGTAGACGGGAATTGCATTTAAAGCATAGGAAAAGAGGCAGAACGTCGACAATGATGCTCTTGGCCAAAAAGGGCGTATGCGTTTTTTCCTGAATATATTCAGGAAAAAACGCATACGCCCTTTTTGGCCAACCAAGCAAGCATGTTAAAGAAATCTGCACTACAATGAAGTCTCACTGCCCCCCGGTCAAAAGGGCCATCTGAAAAAAGTGTAAAATCCAGAAAGGCAGCACAGGCCATGGAGAACAGGGAGCCTTGTTATGCTGATGGGCGGGATGTAAATTGCCAACAGCCACTCTGGAGAAGTGTATGGTGTTTCCCGGAACACCGAAAAAACAAAGCTACGGAGCCTACGGCACTTCCACTTATGGTCCCATAGCTTAGGGAAATTAAAATCAAAAACACACAGCCACCCCAATGTGTCGGACGGCTCTGTTTACAAGAACCTCGTCTACGGTACAAGTTAAATATCCCAGAATGTGAAAAATGGATAAAGAAGTTGTGGTACGTACGTACAATGGAATATCACTCAGCAATGAAATCTATGTCATCAGGCCCGTCGCGGCATAATGAGTGGATTCAGGTACGATGATTCTAAGTGAAATAAGTCACACAGAAAATGAAACATCATAAGATATCACTAATACACGGAATGTAAACTTGGCTACACATGAACTGAATTACAAAACAGAACAGGGTCTCAAATTTAGAAAACCAACTTATGCTTGCTTAAGGGGAAAGGTGAGTTTGGGTGCTGCATAAAACCAGAGATAGAAATTAGCACAGATACATTTCCATAAGCCAAATATGTAATAGTCAAGACCTACCCCTTGCTCAACGAAATGGACTAAACACACCATATTCAACCCCTAGGAATACACCTGTGTAGTAAGAATCTTCAAACACTTGGATTTATATGTCTCTGTAAGAGAATGAAGCGTGTGTACAGCGGCATGAATGCAGCAGAGAAAATCCGATAAATCCCATTATCAAAATGAATTACACAAACAAAACCCAAGGACAGTGAAATAGAGAGCAATTCTTAAATAATTCATTCAGGGCTTGTGATGCAACCTGGATTTACCACATCTAAACCCAGAGCTGAGTGAGACATAAGTTTGGGCACTTCGGGCTGATAGCATTGGTGAAGTTCGATGAGCAAATGCAGACCATTTGAAGTCATACTGCATGGTACCCATTCCATGGGTCCCAACTCTCCAGGTTTAAGGGATTCTTCCTTCAGCTAAAACATGCATGGGAAACCCACAGTATGGTGCACCGTGTGACCGGCAAACGTTTTCAAATGCATCTCAGTTTTCGTCCCCTTTTACTCGGGTTCACCATTCCAGACCCTTTACGAACACTCTCCCCACTTGGAGAGTCAGTGCCTCTAACCTCCTTTTGGGCAGAGTTTGCAATTTCTGCGCAAGATGAAAAGGAAGAGGGAGAACGAATGAGAGACTAGCTGTAGGTGTCTGCACGGGCAAATTTAGTGCTCATTTCCCACCAGGAGGAGGAATTAACCAAAGGCTCAGCATGCCGTGCCTGAACCAGATTAGGGCCTGACAATCGTGCGGGTTTGCAGCCAGCTCACAAGATAGCGAGTTGAAGAATGGAGCTCAGGGGCACTGTAACTCACAAACCTGCAGAGTAATAAATGACAGCTATCATCCAAAAATATATTGAAGGATGTCTGCAAAGACGACTTGTAAGCGGGACAGATTTGCAGGAAAACGATTTCAGGGGGTAGACGGCAATTGCATTTAAAGCATAGGAAAAGAGGCAGAAAGTCAACAATGATGCTCTTGGCCAAAAAGGGCGTATGCGTTTTTTCCTGAATATATTCAGGAAAAAACGCATACGCCCTTTTTGGCCAACCAAGCAAGCATGTTAAAGAAATCTGCACTACAATGAAGTCTCACTGCCCCCCGGTCAAAAGGGCCATCTGAAAAAAGTGTAAAATCCAGAAAGGCAGCACAGGACATGGAGAACAGGGAGCCTTGTTATGCTGATGGGCGGGATGTAAATTGCCAACAGCCACCCTGGAGAAGTGTATGGTGTTTCCCGGAACACCGAAAAAACAAAGCTACGGAGCCTACGGCACTTCCACTTATGGTCCTATAGCTTAGGGAAATTAAAATCAAAAACACACAGCCACCCCAATGTGTCGGACGGCTCTGTTTACAAGAACCTCGTCTACGGTACAAGTTAAATATCCCAGAATGTGAAAAATGGATAAAGAAGTTGTGGTACGTACGTACAATGGAATATCACTCAGCAGTGAAATCTATGTCATCAGGCCCGTCGCGGCATAATGAGTGGATTCAGGTACGATGATTCTAAGTGAAATAAGTCACACAGAAAATGAAACATCATAAGATATCACTAATACACGGAATGTAAACTTGGCTACACATGAACTGAATTACAAAACAGAACAGGGTCTCAAATTTAGAAAACCAACTTATGCTTGCTTAAGGGGAAAGGTGAGTTTGGGTGTTGCATAAAACCAGAGGTAGAAATTAGCACAGATACCTTTCCATAAGCCAAATATGTAATAGTCAAGACCTACCCCTTGCTCAACGAAATGGACTAAACAAACCATATTCAACGCCTAGGAATACACCTGACTGGTAAGAATCTTCAAACCCATGGATTTATATGTCTCCGTTAGGGAATGAAGCGTGTGTACAGCAACATGAATGCAGCAGAGAAAATCCGATAAATCCCATTATCAAAATGAATTACAAAAACCAAACACAAGGACAGTGAAATAGAGAGCAATTCTTAAACAATTCATTCAGGCTTGTGATGCAACCTGGATTTACCACATCTACACCCAGAGCTGAGTGTGACATAAGGTTGGGCACTTCGGGCTGATAGCACTGGTGAGTTTCAATGAGCAAATGCAGACCCTTTGAAGACATACTGCATGGTACCCATTCCATGGGTCCCAAATCTCCAGTTATAAGGGATACTTCCTTCAGCTCAAAACATGCATGGGAAACCCACAGTATGGTGGACCGTGTGACCGGCAAACTTTTTCAAATGCATCTCAGTTTTCCTCCCCTTTTACACAGGTTCACCATTCCAGACCCTTTACTCACACTCTCCCCACTTGGAGAGTCAGTGCCTTTAACCTCCTGTTGGGCACAGTTTGCAATTTCTGCGCAAGATGAACAGGAATAGGGAGAACCAATGAGAGACTAGCTGTAGGTGTCTGTACGGGCAAATTTAACGCTCATTTCCCACCAGGAAGAGGAATTAACCAAAGGTTCAGCATGCCCTGCTGGAACCAGATAAGGGCCTGAAGCAATCCTGCGGGTTTGCGGCCAGCTCACAAGTTAGCGAGATGAAGAAAGGAGCTCAGGGCACTGTAACTCACAAACCTGCAGAGTTATAAATGACAGCTATCGTCCAAAAATATATTGAAGTATGTCTGCGAAGAGGACTTAGAATTTGGGCAGAAATTCAGGAAAACGATTTCAGGGGGTAGACTGGAATTGCACTTAAAGCCTAGGAAAAGACGGAGAACAGCGACAATGATGCACTTGGCCAAAAAGGGCGTATGCGTTTTTTCCTGAATATAATCAGGAAAAAACGCATATGCCCTTTTTGGCCAACCAAGCAAGCGTGTAAAGAAATCTGCACTAAAATGAAGTCTCTCTGCCCCCCGGTCAAAAGGGCCATCTGAAAAAAGTGTAAAATCCAGAAAGGCAGGACAGGCCATGGAGAAGAGGGAGCATTGTTATCCTGATGGTCGGCATGTGAATTGCCAACAGCCACTCTGGAGAAGTGTATGGTATTTCCTGAAACACATAAGAAACAAAGCAACACAGCCTATGGCACTTCCACTTATGGTCCTATAGTTTAGGGAAATTAAAATCAAAACCACACAGGCACCCCAAAGTTTGGATCGGCTCTGTTTACAAGAACCTCGTCTACGGTACAAGTTAAATATCCCAGAGGGCGAAAAATGGATAAAGAAGTTGTGGTTCTTACGTACAATGGAATATCACTCAGCAATGAAATCTATGTCATCAGGCCCGTAGCGGCATAATGAGTGGATTCAGGTACGATGATTCTACGTGCAATAGGTCACACAGAAAAAGAAACATCATAAGATATCACTAATACACGGAATGTAAACTTGGCTACACATGAAATGAATTACAAAACAGAACAGTGTCTCAAATTTAGAAAACCAACTTATGCTTGCTTTTTGGGAAAGGTGAGTTCGGGTGCTGCATAAAAACAGAGATTGAAATTCGCACTGATACCGTTCCATAAGCCAAATATGTAATAGACAAGACCTACTGCTTGCTCAACGAAATGGGCTCAACACCCCATATTCAACGCCTAGGAATATACCTGCCTAGCAAGAGTCTTAAAACCCATGGATTTATATGTGTCCATAAGAGAATCCAGCGTGTGTTCAGTGGCCTAAAGGCAACAGTGAAAATCCGATAAATCACATTATCAAAATAAATTTCAAAAACAAAACACAATGACAGTGAAATAGAGAGCAATTCTTAAATAATTCACTCAGGGCTTCTGATGCAACCTGGATTTACCACATGTACACCCAGTGCTGGGGAGACATAAGGCCGGACACTTCGCCCTGATAGTATTGTTGAGGTTCGGTGAGCAATTGCAGACCCTTTGAAGTCGTACTGCATGGTACCCATTCCAAGGGTCCCAACTCTCCAGGTTTAAGGGATTCTTCCTTCCGCTACATCATGTATGGGAAACCCAGAGTATGGTCCACCATGTGATTGGGAAACGTTTTCAAATGCATCTCAGTTTTCGTCCCTTTATACTCGGGTTCACCATTCCAGATGCTTAACTAACACTCTCCCCACTTGGAGAGTCAGTGCCTTTAACCTCCTGTTTGTCACAGTTTGCAATTTCTGCGCAAGATGAACAGGAATAGGGAGAACCAATGAGAGACTAGCTGTAGGTGTCTGCACGGGCAATTTAATGCTCATTTCTCACCAGGAAGTGGAATTAACCAAAGGCTCAGAATGCCGTGCCGGAACCAGATTAGGGCCTGAAGCAATACTGCGGGTGTGCAGGCAGCTCACAAGATAGCGAGTTGAACAAAGGAGCTCAGGGGCACTGTAATTCACAAACCTGCAGAGTTATAAATGACAGCTATCGTCCAAAAATATATTGAAGGAAGGCTGCGAAGAGGACTTGAAAGCGGGGCAGAATTCCAGGAAAACGATTTCAGGAGGTAGACGGGAAATGCACTGAAAGCATAGGAGAAGAGGCAGAACCTCGACAATGA
The DNA here is from genome assembly GCF_059928025.1 of Delphinapterus leucas. Classification (NCBI taxonomy): domain Eukaryota; kingdom Metazoa; phylum Chordata; class Mammalia; order Artiodactyla; family Monodontidae; genus Delphinapterus; species Delphinapterus leucas. The sequence goes on from NW_028322235.1 coordinate 4,425,451, forward strand.
TGCACTTGTTCAAAAAGTGCATATGCGTTTTTTCCAAGGCCCTCCTTAAAGAGAGTAGGGGGCTCCCAGCATGCTTCAGTGGCCAACAGAGGGCCCACATCACCAAGGTGACGTGAGCCAGCCAGGCAGGAGTGACCTCACATCAGAGGGCCCACCTCACAGAAGGGTAAGGGACCCAGCCATTATCAGACTCTCACCAGAGGGCCCACATCAGCAAGGGGCTGGGAACCAGGCAGGAGTGTCTTCACACCCGTGGGGCCACATCATCGCAAGTTGAGGTACCCAGCACATGTGGCCTCAAACCAGAGGACCCACATCTCCATGGGTCTCGGAGTGAGGCAGGCAGGATGAACCTCAAAACACTTGGCCCATTGTATAAAAAAGGTGAGGAATCCAGCAGTTGGAACATCCCAGCAGGCGGCCCAGAGCACCGAGGCTATGGGATCCAGGCAATGATGAACTCACAACAGAGGGCCCTCATCATGAAACTGTGAGCAACCTAGCCATTGTGACCTCAGAGCACAAGGCCCACATCCCCATGGGGAAGCGAACCAAGCAGGAGTGTCATCGCACCAGTGGGCACACATCAGAAAATGTGGGGAGCCCAGCAGTTAGGGCCTGATGCCAGAGGGCCCTCATCACCGAGGAGAGGAGGCTCCCAGCAGGCTCCAACTGCTACAAGAGGGCCAACGTCGCCAATGCGGGGTGTGCCAGCCAGGCAGGAGTGACCTCAGAGCAGAGGGCCAACCTCAAAAAAGTGTGAGGAACCCAAAGAGGATTAGACTCTCACCAGAGGGCCCACATCACCAAGAGGATCAGAACCAGGCAGGACTGTCTTCACACCAGGGTGACCACATCATAGAAAGGTGAGGAACCCAGCACATGTGGCCTAAACCAGAAGACCCACATCTCCAAGGGGCTCGGAGTGAGGCATGCAGGAGTAGCCTCACAACACAGGGCCCATAGAATAAAAAAGCTGAGGAATCCTGCAGTGGGAACCTCCCAGCAGGCGGCCCAGAGCACCGAGTCTATGCGATCCAGGCTGCAGTGAACTCACAGCAGAGGGCCCATATCATGAAACTGTGAGCAACCCAGCCATTGGGACCTCACAGCAGAAGGCCCACATCCCCATGGGGTTGGGAACATGGCAAGAGTGTCCTCGCACCACTTAGCACGTATCAGAAAAAGTGGGTACCCAGCAGTTACGGCCTGACGCTAGAGAGCCCTCATCACCGAGGGGAGGTGGCTCCCAGCAGGCTCCAACTGCCACAAGAGGGCCGATGTCGCCAAGGCGGGGTGTGCCAGCCAGTCAGTAGTGACCTCACAGCAGAGGGCCCACCTCACAGAAGGGTGAGGAACCCAGCCAGGATCAGACTCTCACCAGAGGGCCCACATCACCAAGGGGATAGAAACCAGGCAGGAGTGTCCTCACACCAGCGGGGCCACATCATCGAAAGGTGAGGGACCCAGCACACGTGGCCTCAAACCAGAGGACACACATCACCAAGGGGCTGGGAGTGAGTCAGGCAGGAGGAGTCTCCAAACAGAGGGCCCATAGAAGAGAAAAGGTGAGGAATCCCGCAGTTGGAACCTCCCCGCAGGCGGCCAGGAGCAGCGAGGCTATGGGATCCAGGCCGGAGTGAACTCACACCAGAGGGCCCTCATCATGAAACTGAGCCACCCACCGTTGGGACCTCAGAGCAGAAGGCCCATATTCCCATGGGGTTGGAAACCTGGCAGGAGTGTACTCACACCACAGGGCGCACATCAGAAAATTTTGGGAGCCCAGGAGTTAGAGCCTGACGCCAGAGGGCCCTCATTACCGAGGGGAGGAGACTCCCAGCAGGCACCAACTCCCACCTGAGGGCCCACGTCGCCAAGGTGACGTGTGCCAGTCAGGCAGGAGTGACCTCACAGCAGAGGGCCTACCTCACAGAAGGGTGAGGAAACCAGCCAGGATAAGACTCTCACCAGAGAGCCCACATCACCAAGGGGACCGGAACAAGGCAGGAGTGTCCTCACACCAGTGTGGCCACATTATAGAAAGGTGACGAACCCAGCACATGTGGCCTAAACCAGAGGACCCACATTTCCAAGGTGCTCCGAGTGAGGCAGGCAGGAGTAGCCTAACAACACAGGGCCCACAGAATAAAAAATGTGAGGAATCCAGCAGTTGGAACCCCCCAGCAGGTGGCCCAGAGTACGGAGTCTATGGGATCCAGGCCACAGTGAACTCACAGCAGAGGGCTCACATCATGACACTGTGAGCAACCCAGCTGGTGGGACCTCAGAGCAGAAGGCCCACCTCCCCATGGGGATGGGAACGTGGCAGGAGTGTACTCGCACGACAGGGCACATATCAGAAAATTTTGGGAGCCCATGAGTTAGGGCCTGACGCCAGAGGGCCCTCATTACCGAGGGGAGGAGACTCCCAGCAGGCACCAACTCCCAACTGAGGACCCACATCGCCAAGGTGATGTGTGCCAGCCAGGCAGGAGTGACCTCACAGCAGAGGGCCCACCTCCCAGAAGGGTGAGGAATCCAGCCAGGATCAGACTCTCACCAGAGGGCCCCCATCACCAAGGGGATGGGAACCAGGCAGGAGTGTCCTCACACCAGTGGGGCCACATCAATAAAGGTGAGGAAACCGGCACATGTGGCCTCAAACCAGAGGACCCACATCACAAAGGGGCTGGGAGTGAGTCAGGAAGGAGGAGCATGAAAACACAGGACCCAAAGAATAAAAATGGTAAGGAATCCAGCAGTAGGAACCTCCCAGCAGGCGGCTCAGAGCACAGAGTCTATGGGATCTAGGCCTGAGTGAACTAACACCAGAGAGCCAACATCCTGAAACTGTGAACAACACAGGTGTTGGGACCATAGAGCAGAAGGCACATGGGGATGGGAACCTGGCAGGAGTGCCCTCACACCACTTAGCACGTATCAGAAAATGAGGGTAACCAGCAGTTAGGGCCTGATGCCAGAGGGTCTCATCACTGAGGGGAGGAGGCTCCCAGCGGGCTCCAACTGCCACCAGAGGGCCGACGTCGCCAAGGCGGGGTGTGTCAGCCAGGCAGGAGTGACCTCAGAGAAGAGGGCCCACCTCACAGAAGTGTGAGGAGCCCAACCAGGATCAGACTCTCACTGGAGGGCTCACATCACCAAGGGGATGGGAACCAGGCAGGAGTGTCCGCACACCAGTGGGGCCACATCTGCGAAAGGTGAGGAACCCAGCACATGTGGCCTCAAACCAGAGGACACACATCACCAAGGGGCTGGGAGTGAGGCAGGTGTCTGGAGGGGCACATTTAACTCTAATTTCCCACCAGGAAGAGGAATTAACCAAAGGCTCAGAGTGCCGTGCGGGACCCTGATTACGGCCTGAAGCAAACCTGCGGTTCTGTGGCCAGCTTTCAAGGAAACGAGTTAAGAAAGGAAATCACAGGCACTGTAATTCACAAACCTGCAGAGTTATAAATGACAGCTATTGGCAAAAATATATTGAAGTAAGTCTGCACAGAGGACTTGAAAACGAGGCAGAATTGCAGGAATCATATTTCAGGAGGTAGATTGGAATTGCATTTAAAGCATGTGAAAAGCGGCAGATCTTTGACAGTGATGCACTTGGACAAAAAGTGCGTATACATTTTTTCCTGAATATATTCAGGAAAAAACGCATATGCCCTTTGTGGCCAACCAAGAATTCGAGCAATGGAAATCCGCACTACAATGAACTCTCATTTCCCATTCGTCAAAAGAGCCATCTGAAAAAAGTGTAAAACCCAGAAACACAGGACAGGCCATGGAGAACAGGGAGCCTTGTTATGCTGATGGACGGATTGTAAATTGCCAACAGACACTCTGGTGATGTTTATAGTGTATGCTGAAACATCTAAAAAACAAAGCTACAGAGCCTAGGGCACTTCCACTTTTGGCCCTATAGCTTAGGAAAATTAAAATCAACAAGACACAGCCAACACAATATCCAGGGCTGCTGTGTTTACAAGAACCTTGAGTCCAGTACAAATTAAATATCCCAGAAAGAAAAAAATGGATAAAGGAGTTGTCCTACTTACGTACAACGGAATATCACTCAGCAATGAAATCAATGTCATCAGGCCTGTAGCAGCAAATTGAGTGGATTTAAGTATGATGATTCTAAGAGAAATATGTCACACAGAGAAACATAATTATCATAAGATATCACAAATAGAGGGAGTGTAAACTTGGCTACACATAAACTGAATTACAAAACCGAGCAGAGTCTCACATTTAGATAAAAACGTATGCTTGCTTAACGGGAAAGTTGAGTTGGGGTGCTGTATAAAACCAGAGATTGAAATGAGCACACATACCGTTCCATAAGCCAAATATGTAATAGACAAGACCTACTCTTTGCTCAACGAAATAGACTAATCCATGGTGTATCACCTCACACCTGTTAGAATGGGCATCATCAGAAAATCTACAAACAACAAATGCTGGAAAGGGTGCGGAGATAAGGAAACCTCTTCCACTATTGTTGGGAATGTAAATTGATGCAGTCACTGTGGAGAACATTATGGAGTTTCTTATAAAACTAAGAATAGAATTACCATATAATACAGCAATCCCACTACTGGGCATATACCCAGACAAAACCATAAAACGAAAAGAGACATTCACCGCAATGTTCATTGCATCACTATTTACAATATCCAGGTAATGGAAGCAACCTAAATGCCCACAGACAGACGAATGCATAAAGATGAGGTACATATATAAAATGGAATATTTCTAAGCCATAAAAAGGAATGAAATTGGGTCATTTGTAGAGACGTTGATGGATCTAGAGACTGTCATACAGAGTGAAGTAAGTCAGAAAGAGAAAAACAAATCCTGTATATAAATGCATATATGTGGAACCTAGAAAAGTTGTACAGATGAAGCGTTTTGCAAGGCAGAAATAGAGCAACAGATGTAGACAACAAACGTATGGACACCAAGGGGGGAAAGCTGTTAGGGGGGTGGTGGTGGGAGGAGTTGAGAGATTGGGATTGGCATGTATACATTTCTATGTATAAAATAGGTAACCAAAAAGAACCTGCTGTATAAAAAAATAAAATAAAATTCAAAATTACAAAAAGTAAAACAGAAAAAATATTCTTCCCTTCACATACATGTATTTATATGAATAAATTATTTCCATGCTTATATCTGTAAATACAAAAAAGAGGAATAAAATCTACCTTGAACCAAAAACGAAAAAAAGAAAAAAAAACAGAACCCACCAGTTACACAGAGGAAAACCGTATCAGGGCCCTTGCTCCAGTTGTAAACAATTCTGAAGTTGGTCAGTGGTGGGGAATCATCTCCCATTCAGCCAGCATGCCCCACGCAACAAGCGTCCTCATTGCAAAGCTGGGGGCCCGTGCCGAGGCATCTGTGAGTAAACGTGGGCCGAGCCCCAGGCCAGCTGCTGCTGAAATGTTCCCACCCTTCCCAGGTAAAACACCTGAATATGTACAAGGACTTGAAAGCCTAGAGGAAGGGCCATGGAGCCACATGAGCGACAGCATGCCAGCCGACTTGGTGCCTGCAGGCCAGACAGGATGGTCCTGGCCCTGGGTGCTCTTCTGGAAGCTTTCCATTTCCCTGCCTGAGATACCCCTCCTGTCCCGGCCCCCACTGCTTTCTTCCTTACTCACCTCTGCCCAGGGAGAAATTCCAGCGGCAGGTATGGGTGGCACATCCTCTTCTTTAGCAGGTGGCATCTTGGCAACTGCTGCAGAAAGTCCAGCAGAGCCCCACTCACACTGGGCAACCCACAAAGCCGTGGCCTCTCACTCCCTCCCACCAGTCCAGCCCCGAGACTGCTGACAGGGCAGAAAATGGCGTCAGGCACAGCTGCAGGTGCTCTTGCTGCCTGGAGCGGTGTTTATATTGATCTCAACCCAGGCACACCTGGGGAGGTCTGGCCGGCACGGTCGGGCTTCCCAGGCCAGCCAATAATCACCCCTCAGGGGCTCACAGTTGCAGAAACTGGAACTTGCTGAATCGGCCAGGTCCAAGGAACAGGTGTGGGCTCCTGAGAGTCAGGATAGACAAGGGGCTGCAGCTCTGGCTTGTTTTCTAATTATATTATCTGGCCCATGAGTGGGAGACAACTTCAAGAAAACCCTCTCCTAATGAGAGGAACCCAGGAGTCAGGGAGAGGAGGGGTGGGTGGTGGGTGGAGACAGAGGCCTGGTGCCCCGGGTGCAGTGGAAGTCTCTGGAAGACCAGGTGGAGGGAGGCCACACAGAGTGATGCCCAGGGTCACAGACCTGTCGGAGCTGCTGTTTGTTAGTTCAAGTCCTGCTCTGAGGTGCTCTGTGTCAGATCTGAGTGACAGGTGAGCTGGGAGTGCTCTGCAATGAGGGCGATGTGCATGGCTCCTGTGTGCCCAGCCCTGCCACGGTACCTGAAAGTGTTGCTCTGTATCCTGGGAGGGGCCTGACCACGAGAGCCCCGTGGGCTGGGGTGGGGGTGGGGTACCTGCCCAGGTGAGCTCCATATCCTGGGATTGGCCTGACCTCGAGAGCCCCATGGGCTGCTGGAGTCTTGGTAAAAGATGTCAGAACAGTCAGTGAAGCCACCGAGGATATACCTCCAGTAGTTCCTAAACCCTACACCCTGCTGGTCATTCTACTAACCACCAGGACATGGTATTCTGTATTAGTCTTCAATGAAGCCTTCTTTTGTATTCTATTAGTCCCAGAGTCACAAGAAATTTTGGCTTGTGAGTGGCAGGACTCAACATACAACTAAAACAATACTTCCGGGCCGTGTTGCCCCAAGGGTTCAAAAATTCCCACACCATCTTTGGGGAAAGCTCAGCTAAAGACCTAAAAGTTCTACCTCTGGAAAAGGAAACACTCCTTCAATATGCAGACGACATTCTGATCGCCAGCCCTACTAAGGAGACCTCTGAACTACCAAGCCAATAAAGGATACAAGTTGTCCAAGAAAAAGCTCAAATATCACAGACTATGGTGACCTGCGTGGGCTGCATTCTCACAGAAGGTCGGAGAAGCTCATCCCAGGAAAGGGAAGAAACAATTTACAGCCTTACCCATTTCTAAAACTAGAAGACAGCTTAGGGGTTCCTGGGGAGGCCAGGGTTTGCTGCTTCTGGATCCCTAACTACAGTCTACTAGCTGGGCCTCTATATGAAACACTGAAAGAAAAAGATGATGATCCTTTTGAATAGAATCCAGAAGTGGCCTTTCAAGAATGGAAAGAGCAGTCAATTCAGACCCTTGCCCTGGAACTCCCTAATTTAGCTAAACCCTTTGACCTTTACATTCCTAGTGAAATTTGAATGGCCATTGGAGTATTAGTGCAAAACCTGGGACCACTTGAAATGGAAAAATGCAAGAATGCCATCCAGGTAGGATAAACTACGGTCACCAAGGGGCTTGGCCCACCGCCACATCTGGCCAAGATACTGGCAGTATCTGAAAACCTGGAAATCAGCAGCCCAAAAGGCCACCTCCCTCCTAAGGGAAAAGGACCCCACGTGGTGATCCTAACCCCCAACCATGCCCTGAAGTTGCAGGGTTTGCTCCGTGGGCACACTGACCTTGAGTGAGGAGGTCCTCCAACTCCAACCTCCAGAGAGATAACTGGGGCAAAGTGGCACCATAACGACTCGTGTGACCATCACTTGACCTGGAGTTTCTCTCATAAAACAACAAGAGTGTGTCCCAAAAGAGTAGACTACTGCTTGCAGGACTTACTGCACCCAGAGGGGAGGTAATAATCTTGGCAGGGGAACAGTATATCACGCTGTCACCATAGAAAAGCCTACAGACACTGTGATGATGGTGGCCAATAAGACCGGCTGGACTCCTGTTTACTTCAAAAGGCTGTTGACTCAGTGGCCATCATGGTCCTTCATCACCACTGACCCTGGACTGTCTGGGAGTTGAGCAGTCAGGGTCCTGACACCTGATGCTGTTTTTACGTTAATTCAGGGGCCTAACTGAAGAAAGCACAGACTACTGGTCAGAGCATCTAGGCTGGCAGAAACGGTCAGCCTAAGGTGGCTGAACAAATGTGCGGCGGGGTGAAACTGGACCTCACAGCGTCACTGCACATCTCTTTCCTGGACCCTTAAAGGTCATTAGAATCTATAACACTACCAATACTTGTGCTCAGGCGGACGAGCAGGGAGGCAGGAGGCCTGCGGACAAACAACGTCACCTGGAGGCTGCTGGGGAGAAGTTCAGACCCTCTCCCACAGGTATGAGGGCTCCTAACTCAGCACTCAGCAGTTACAGATGAAGGGTCTGCACCCTCAGCACTCTAAGAACGAGGAAGGGGACAAAATGCAGAAGAGGGGTTTGTCCCAGGCAAAGCCCCTTAAAAATCCCTGGGAGATAAAAATAGAATCTGGGCAATAAAATAAAGTCTAACCTTTTTTATCCTTTGTGCTTTGTCTAATTTCACGTGCTCCTAGGGTCCCGCATACAGAGGTTCAACAGCCGGCACTTCAGACCAGATTTCCTAGTGCAGAATGGCTGGGTCGACACTTCAGCTCCTGGAGCACAGTGCAGACTCCGCGATATAGAGCCTGAGCTGCAGCCAACCGGGCCCTCGAGAGCTCCGCCCCCTCCCTCCCACTGACTCTGACAGGATCTCTACACAGCAGCCCAGCCCACAGCCCACGGGGTAGCACATGCTCTCACCTCTGCATTCTCTGATCAAAATATAAAGTTTCCTTTGCTTCTGAACCAAACTCAGTCTCGATCTGTTGGCTCCAATGACACTGGGCAGGGGGACACTTGTTGGGGTCCACTCTGGAGGATCAGTAACAGAAATTGAGAACATTGTAACTTCAATGAACAGATGTGTGAGCCAAACTGTAATTAACATAGAACAGTGTATAAGGCTCGGGTAAAATAAGATGTTTCTAACACTTCCATTTGATATTTCCATCACTTTATTATAAGCAAGTTCAGTGAAAGGTTTGTCTTATTTGTCAGGTCAATACTAGAGAAACGAAGTGATTTCTTTCCAAGGATGTACATCTAATAATCTTGGTTAAAGCTTCAATCTTGTTTTAAATGCTTTTCCATTGAAAATGATACCTCTCTTTCAGCTCCCCCATTTCTGAGAAGTATAAAATCTTATAATTTATTATTACCAAAGGGGAAAGGTGGGAGGAGGGATAAATTAACAGTTTGGGATTAACACATACACACTGCTATGTATAAAATCGATCATCAACAAGGAACTACTGTACAGCACAGGGAACTACACTCAATATTTTGCAATAACCTATAAGGGGAAATAATCTGAAAAAAGAATAGATATTTTTATTGACATCATCTATTAATGACAGTTAAAATGGAACCTAACGGAAGCCGGTGGTGAGTGCTTCTGACCCTGAAGACTTCAATCATCTAAAGTTTGGACTCTGCCTACTTCCCAAGGCCCTTAATGAACATATGTGTAGCCGTAGCTTAAAAAATTCCCCAGTTTGGGTTGTGGAGAGACAGTGATTTTGAAAAAGCCCTGGTGTTCTCCTCACATGAATGGGACACTTCCTACAGCTAAAATATGCCTGTCACACCCAGAAGATGGTATACCGTCTGATCGGGAAGAGTTTGGAAAAGGCATCTCATCTCCTCATCTCCTGGTGCTTGGGTTCACCCCTCCAGCGTCTTTACGAACAGTCTTCCCACTTGGAGATGTCAGCACTGTCAACATCCTGTTGCATACAGTTTGGAATTTGTCCAGAGAATGAAGCAGAAGGAAGAGGAACAATGAGAGACAAGTCCTAGGTGTTCGGACAGGCACATGTCACTCTAATTTCCAATCAGGAAGACGAATTGACTAAAAGCTAGGGTTGCCCATGGAAACAGAATAGGGCTTGAGGAAATCCCGCTGCTTTGTGGCCAGTTCCCATAAACACAAGTTGAAAAATGGAACTCAGGGCCGCTAAAATTCACGAAACTGCAGAGTTGAAAATATCTCTCACTGAAAAATGTCTTGAGGAAAGTCAGAGAAAAGGACTTGTAAGCAACGGAGAATGGCAGGAAAGGGATTGGAAGAGGTAGAAAGGACTCGCCATTAAGCACAAGAAAAGGGGCTGAACATTGCCAACATTGCAGTTGGCCAAAAAGGGTGTATGCGTCTTTTTCTGTATATATTCAAGAAAACGGCATACACTTTTTTAGCCAACCAAACAGGTGGGCACTGGAAATAAGTACTACAAAACATATCACTTCGCATCAGTCAGAAGAGCCTTCCTCATAAAGTGTAAACACCAGAAATGCAGGACAGGGCAAGGAGAAAAGGGAGCCCTGTGAGGCTTATAGTGGAAATGTATATTGCCAATGGTCACTCTTGAGAAGTGTATTGTGTTTACTAAAGCATCTAAAAAATGAGCTACAGAGCACAGGGCACTTGCACTCATGGACGTATATCTTGGGAAAGACAAAAATGGAGAGGGCACAGGCACCCCAATGTTTACCGCCTCTCTGTTTCAAAGATCCTCGACTAGGATATAATTTATATGTCTCTGGAGGGAAAAAATGGATAGAGGTGTGGCACTTATGTAGAGTGGAATATTACTCAGCCTGAAAATCAGTGAAATATGGCCAGTTGTAACAACCCCAGAGTAGTTACGTATGATCATTCAAAGTCACATAATTCAAAAAGAAAAAGACATACGATATTACTAATACATGGAATGTAAACGTGGCTACAAAGTACCTGAATTACAAAACAGAATGGGGTCTCAAATTTAGAAGACCAACTTATGTTTGCTTAAGGAAAAAGGAGAGTTGGGGAGCTGCATAAAACCAGAGATTGAAATTAGCACAGATACCGTTCGATAAGCCAAATATGTAATAGAAAAAACCTACTCCCTGGTCAACGAAATGGACTCAACACGCCATATTCAACACCTACGAATACACCTGACTAGTAAGAATCTTCAAACTCATGGATTTATATGTGTCCGTAAGAGAATCAAGCGTGAGTACAGCGGCATGAACACAGCAGTGAAAATGCGATAAATCCCATTATGAAAATAAATTACAAAAACAAAACACAATGAGAGTGAAATAGAGAGCAATTCTTAAATAATTCATTCAGGGCTTGTGATGCAACCTGGATTTACCACATCTACACCCAGAGCTGAGTGACACATAAGGTTGGGCACTTCGGGCTGATAGCATTGTTGAGGTTCGATGAGCAAATGCAGACCCTTTGAAGTCATACAGCATGGTACCCATTCCATGGGTCCCAACTCTCCAGGATTAAGGGATTCTTTCTTCAGCTAAAACATGCATGGGAAACCCACAGTATGGTGCACCGTGTGACCAGGAAAGGTTTTCAAATGCATCTCAGTTTTCGTCCCCTTTTACTCGGGTTCACCATTCCAGAACGTTTACTAACACTCTCCCCACTTGGAGAGTCAGTGCCTTTAACCTCCTGTTTGGCACAGTTTGCAATTTCTGCGCAAGATGAACAGGAATAGGGAGAACCAATGAGAGACTAGCAGTAAGTGTCTGCACGGGCAAATTTAATGCTCATTTCCCACCAGGAAGAGGAATTAACCAAAGGATCAGCATGCCGTGCCGGAACCAGATTAGGGCCTGAATCAATCCTGCGGGTTTGCGCCCAGCTCACAAGTTGCGAGTTGAAGAAAGGAGCTCAGGGGCACTGTAACTCACAAACATGCAGAGTTATAAATGACAGCTATCGTCCAAAAATATATTGAAGGAAGGCTGCGAAGACGACTTGTAAGTGGGGCAGAATTGCAGGAAAACGATTTCAGGGGGTAGACGGGAATTGCATTTAAAGAATAGGAAAAGAGGCAGAACGTCGACAATGATGCTCTTGGGCAAAAAGGGTGTATGCGTTTTTTCCTGAATTTATTGAGGAAAAAAAGCATATGCGCTTTTTGGCCAACCAAGCAAGCATGTTAAAGAAATCTGCACTACAATGAAGTCTCACTGCCCCCCGGTCAAAAGGGACATGTGAAACAAGTGTAAAATCCACAAAGACAGGACAGGCCAAGGAGAACAGGGAGCCTTGTTATGCTGATGGTCGGGATGTAAATTGCCAACAGCCACTCTGGAGAAGTGTATGGTGTTTCCTGAAACCCCTGAAAAACAAAGCAACGGAGCCTACGGCACTTCCACTTATGGTCCTATAGCTTAGGGAAATTAAAATGAAAAACACACAGCCACCCCAAAGTGTCGGACGGCTCTATTTACAAGAACCTCGTCTACAGTACAAGGTAAATATCCCAGAATGTGAAAAATGGATAAAGAAGTTGTGGTATATACGTACAATGGAATATCACTCAGCAATGAAATCTATGTCATCAGGCCCGTCGCGGCATAATGAGTGGATTCAGGTACGATGATTCTAAGTGAAATAAGTCACACAGAAAATGAAACATCATAAGATATCACTAATACACGGAATGAAAACTTGGCTACACATGAACTGAATTACAAAACAGAACAGGGTCTCAAATTTAGAAAACCAACATATGCTTGCTTAAGGGGAAAGGTGAGTTGGCGTGCTGCATAAAACCAGAGATAGAAATTAGCACAGATAACTTTCCATAAGCCAAATATGTCATAGTCAAGACCCACCACTTGCTCAACGAAATGGACGAAACACCACATATTCAACACCTAGGAATACACCTGACTAGTAAGAATCTTCAAACCCATGGATTTATATGTCTCCGTAAGAGAATGAAGCGTGTGTACAGCGGCATGAATGCAGCAGAGAAAATCCGATAAATCCCATTGTCAAAATGAATTACAAAAACAAAACCCAAGGACAGTGAAATAGAGAGCAATTCTTAAATAATTCATTCAGGGCTTGTGATGCAACCTGGATTTACCACATATACACCCAGAGCTGAGTGAGACATAAGGTTGGACACTTTGGGCTTATAGCATTGGTGAGGTTCGATAAGCAAATGCAGACCCTTTGAAGTCATACTGCATGGTAGCCATTCCATGGGTCCCAACTGCCAGGTTTAAGGGATTCTTCCTTCAGCTAAAATATGCATGGGAAACCCACATTATGGTGCACCATGTGACGGGGAAACGTTTTCAAATGCATCTCAGTTTTCGTCTCGTTTTACTTGGGTACACCATTCCAGACCCTTTAATAACACTCTCCCCATTGGAGAGTCTGTACTTTTAACCTCCTGTTTGGCACAGTTTGCAATTTCTGCGCAAGATGAACAGAAATAGGGAGAACCAATGAGAGACTAGCTGTAGGTGTCTGCACGGGCAAATTTAACGCTCATTTCCCACCAGGAAGAGGAATTAACCAAAGGCTCAACATGCCGTGCCTGAACCAGACTAGGGCCTGACAATCGTGCGGGTTTGCAGCCAGCTCACAAGATAGCGAGTTGAAGAAAGGAGCTCAGGGGCACTGTAACTCACAAACCGGCAGAGTAATAAATGACAGCTATCGTCCAAAAATATATTGAAGGAGGTCTGCAAAGACGACTTGTAAGTGGGACAGATTTGCAGGAAAACGATTTCAGGGGGTAGACGGGAATTGCATTTAAAGCATAGGAAAAGAGGCAGAACGTCAACAATGATGCTCTTGGCCAAAAAGGGCGTATGCGTTTTTTTCCTGAATATATTCAGGAATAAACGCATACGCACTTTTTGGCCAACCAAGCAAGCATGTTAAAGAAATCTGCACTACAATGAAGTCTCACTGCCCCCCGGTCAAAAGGGCCATCTGAAAAAAGTGTAAAATCCAGAAAGGCAGCACAGGCCATAGAGAACAGGGAGCCTTGTTATGCTGATGAGCGGGATGTAAATTGCCAACAGCCACTCTGGAGAAGTGTATGGTGTTTCCCGGAACATCGAAAAAACAAAGCTACGGAGCCTACGGCACTTCCACTTATGGTCCTATAGCTTAGGGAAATTAAAATCAAAAACACACAGCCACCCCAAAGTGTCGGAAGGCTCTGTTTACAAGAACCTCGTCTACGGTACAAGTTAAATATCCCAGAATGTGAAAAATGGATAAAGAAGTTGTGGTACGTACGTACAATGGAATATCACTCAGCAATGAAATCTATGTCATCAGGCCCATCGCGGCGTAATGAGTGGATTCAGGTACGATGATTCTAAGTGAAATAAGTCACACAGAAAATGAAACATCATAAGATATCACTAATACACGGAATGTAAACTTGGCTACACATGAACTGAATTGCAAAACAGAACAGGGTCTCAAATTTAGAAAACCAACTTATGCTTGCTTAAGGGGAAAGGTGAGTTGGGGTGCTGCATAAAACCAGAGATAGAAATTAGCACAGATACCTTTCCATAAGCCAAATATGTAATAGTCAAGACCTACCCCTTGCTCAACGAAATGGACTAAACACCCCATATTCAACGCCTAGGAAAACACCTGAGTAGTAAGAATCTTCAAACCCATGGATTTATATGTCTCCGTAAGAGAATGAAGCGTGTGTACAGCGGCATGAATGCAGCAGAGAAAATCCGATAAATCCCATTATCAAAATGAATTACACAAACAAAACCCAAGGACAGTGAAATAGAGAGCAATTCTTAAATAATTCATTCAGGGCTTGTGATGCAACCTGGATTTACCACATCTACACCCAGAGCTGAGTGAGACATAAGGTTGGGCACTTCGGGCTGATAGAATTGGTGAGGTTCGATGAGCAAATGCAGACCCTTTGAAGTCATACAGCATGGTACCCATTCCATGGGTCCCAACTCTCCAAGTTTAAGGGATTCTTCCTTCAGCTAAAACATGCATGGGAAACCCAAAGTATGGTGCACCGTGTGACTGGCAAACGTTTTCAAATGCATCTCAGTTTTCGTCCCCTTTTACTCTGGTTCACCATTCCAGACCCTTTACGAACACTCTCCCCACTTGGAGAGTCAGTGCCTTTAACCTCCTGTCAGGCACAGTTTGCAATTTCTGCGCAAGATGAAAAGGAATAGGGAGAACCAATGAGAGACTAGCTCTAGGGGTCTGCACGGGCAAATTTAACGCTCATTTCCCACCAGGAAGAGGAATTAACCAAAGGCTCAGCATGCCGTGCCGGAACAAGATTAGGGCCTGAGGCAATCCTGTGGGTTTGCAGCCAGCTCACAAGATAGCGAGTTGAAGAAATGAGCTCAGGGGCACTGTAACTCACAAACCTGCAGAGTTATAAATGACAGCTATCGTCCAAAAATATATTGAAGGTAGGCTGCGAAGACGACTTGAAAGTGGGGCAGAATTGCAGGAAAACGATTTCAGGGGGTAGACGGGAATTGCATTTAAAGCATAGGAAAAGAGGCAGAACGTCGACAATGATGCTCTTGGCCAAAAAGGGCGTATGCGTTTTTTCCTGAATATATTCAGGAAAAAACGCATACGCCCTTTTTGGCCAACCAAGCAAGCATGTTAAAGAAATCTGCACTACAATGAAGTCTCACTGCCCCCCGGTCAAAAGGGCCATCTGAAAAATGTGTAAAATCCAGAAAGGCAGCACAGGCCATGGAGAACAGCGAGCCTTGTTATGCTGATGGGCGGGATGTAAATTGCCAACAGCCACTCTGGAGAAGTGTATGGTGTTTCCCGGAACATCTAAAAAACAAAGCAACGGAGCCTACGGCACTTCCCCTTATGGTCCTATAGCTTAGGAAAATTAAAATCAAAAACACACAGCCACCCAAAAGTCTCGGGCGGTTCTGTTCACAAGAACCTCGTCTACGGTACAAGTTAAATATCCCAGAATGTGAAAAATGGATAAAGAAGTTGTGGTACGTACGTACAGTGGAATATCACACAGCAATGAAATCTATGTCATCAGGCCCGTCGCGGCATAATGAGTGGATTCAGGTACGATGATTCTAAGTGAAATAAATCACACAGAAAATGAAACATCATAAGATATCACTAATACACGGAATGTAAACTTGGCTACACATGAACTGAATTACAAAACAGAACAGGGTCTCAAATTTAGAAAACCAACTTATGCTTGCTTAAGGGGAAAGGTGAGTTGGGGTGCTGCATAAAACCAGAGATAGAAATTAGCACAGATACCTTTCCATAAGCCAAATATGTAATAGTCAAGACCTACCCCTTGCTCAACGAAATGGACTAAACACCCAATATTCAACGCCTAGGAATACACCTGACTAGTAAGAACCTTCAAACCCATGGATTTGTATGTCTCCATAAGAGAATGAAGCGTGTGTACAGCGGCATGAATGCAGAAGAGAAAATCCGATAAATCCCATTACCAAAATGAATTACACAAACAAAACCCAAGGACAGTGAAATAGAGAGCAATTCTTAAATAATTCATTCAGGGCTTGTGATGCAACCTGGATTTACCACATCTACACCCAGAGCTGAGTGAGACATAAGGTTGGGCACTTCGGGCTGATAGCATTGGTGAGGTTCGATGAGCAAATGCAGACCCTTTGAAGTCATACAGCATGGTACCCATTCCATGGGTCCCAACTCTCCAAGTTTAAGGGATTCTTCCTTCAGCTAAAACATGCATGGGAAACCCACAGTATGGTGCACCGTGTGACTGGCAAACGTTTTCAAATGCATCTCAGTTTTCGTCCCCTTTTACTCGGGTTCACCATTCCAGACCCTTTACGAACACTCTCCCCACTTGGAGAGTCAGTGCCTTTAACCTCCTGTTGGGCACAGTTTGCAATTTCTGCGCAAGATGAAAAGGAATAGGGAGAACCAATGAGAGACTAGCTGTAGGTGTCTGCACGGGCAAATTTAACGCTCAGTTCCCACCAGGAAGAGGAATTAACCAAAGGCTCAGCATGCCGTGCCAGAACCAGATTAGGGCCTGAGTCAATCCTGTGGGTTTGCGGCCAGCTCACAAGATAGCGAGTTGAAGAAATAAGCTCAGGGGCACTGTAACTCACAAACCTGCAGAGTTATAAATGACAGCTATCGTCCAAAAATATATTGAAGGAAGACTGCGAAGACGACTTGAAAGTGGGGCAGAATTGCAGGAAAATGATTTCAGGGGGTAGACGGGAATTGCATTTAAAGCATAAGAAAAGAGGCAGAACGTCGACAATGATGCTCTTGGCCAAAAAGGGCGTATGCGTTTTTTCCTGAATATATTCAGGAAAAAACGCATACGCCCTTTTTGGCCAACCAAGCAAGCATGTTAAGAAATCTGCACTACAATGAAGTCTCACTGTCCCCCGGTCAAAAGGGCCATCTGAAAAAAGTGTAAAATCCAGAAAGGCAGCACAGGCCATGGAGAACAGCGAGCCTTGTTATGCTGATGGGCAGGATGTAAATTGCGAACTGCCACTCTGGAGAAGTGTATGGTGTTTCCCGGAACATCTAAAAAACAAAGCAACGGAGCCTACAGCACTTCCCCTTATGGTCCTATAGCTTAGGAAAATTATAAATCAAAAACACACAGCCACCCAAAACTCTCGGGCGGCTCTGTTTACAAGAACCTCGTCTACGGTACAAGTTAAATATCCCAGAATGTGAAAAATGGATAAAGAAGTTGTGGTACGTATGTACAGTGGAATATCATACAGCAATGAAATCTATGTCATCAGGCCCGTCGCGGCATAATGAGTGGATTCAGGTACGATGATTCTAAGTGAAATAAGTCACACAGGAAATGAAACATCATAAGATATCACTAATACACGGAATGAAAACTTGGCTACACATGAACTGAATTACAAAACAGAACAGGGTCTCAAATTTAGAAAACCAACTTATGCTTGCTTAAGGGGAAAGGTGAGTTGGGGTGCTGCATAAAACCAGAGATAGAAATTAGCACAGATACCTTTCCATAAGCCAAATATGTAATAGTCAAGACCTACCCCTTGCTCAACGAAATGGACTAAACACCCCATATTCAACGCCTAGGAATACACCTGACTAGTAAGAATCTTCAAACCCATGGATTTATATGTCTCCGTAAGAGAATGAAGCGTGTGTACAGCGGCATGAATGCAGCAGAGAAAATCCGATAAATCCCATTATCAAAATGAATTACACAAACAAAACCCAAGGACAGTGAAATAGAGAGCAATTCTTAAATAATTCATTCAGGGCTTGTGATGCAACCTGGATTTACAGCATCTACACCCAGATCTGAGTGAGACATAAGGTTGGACACTTCGGGCTGATAGCATTGGTGAGTTTCGATGAGCAAATGAAGACCATTTGAAGTCATACTGCATGGTACCCATTCCATGGGTCCCAACTCTCCAGGTTTAAACGATTCTTCCTTCAGCTAAAACATACATGGGAATCCCACAGTATGGTGCACCGTGTGACCGGGCAACGTTTTCAAATGCTTCTAAGTTTTCGTCCCCTTTTATTCGGGTTCACTATTTCAGACCCTTTACTAACACGCTCCCCACTTGGAGAGTCAGTGCATTTAACCTCCTGTTTGGCACAGTTTGCAATTTCTGTGCAAGATGAACAGGAATAGGGAGAACCAATGAGAGACTAGCTGTAGGTGTCTGCACGGGCAAATTTAACGCTCATTTCTCACCAGGAAGAGGAATTAACCAAAGGCTCAACATGCCGTGCCGCAACAAGATTTAGGCCTGAAGAAATCCTGCGGTTTTGCGGCCAGCTCAAAAGAAAGCGATTTGAAGAAAGGAGCTCAGGGGCACTGTAATTCACAAACCTGCAGAGTTATAAATGACAGCTATCGTCCAAAAATATATTGAAGGAAGGCTGTGAAGAGGACATGAAAGCGGGGCAGAATTGCAGGAAAACGATTTCAGGGGGTAGACTGGAATTGCATTTAAAGCATAGGAAAAGAGGCAGAACGACGACAATGATGCACTTGGCCAAAAAGGGCATATGCGTTTTTTCCTGAATATATTCAGGAAAAAACGCATACGCCCTTTTTGGCCAACCAAGCAAGCATGTTAAAGAAATCTGCACTACAATGAAGTCTCACTGCCCCCCGGTCAAAAGGGCCATCTGAAAAAAGTGTAAAATCCAGAAAGGCAGCACAGGCCATGGAGAACAGGGAGCCTTGTTATGCTGATGGGCGGGATGTAAATTGCCAACAGCCACTCTGGAGAAGTGTATGGTGTTTCCCGGAACACCGAAAAAACAAAGCTACGGAGCCTACGGCACTTCCACTTATGGTCCTATAGCTTAGGGAAATTAAAATCAAAAACACACAGCCACCCCAAAGTGTCGGACGGCTCTGTTTACAAGAACCTCGTCTACGGTACAAGTTAAATATCCCAGAATGTGAAAAATGGATAAAGAAGTTGTGGTACGTACGTACAATGGAATATCACTCAGCAATGAAATCTATGTCATCAGGCCCGTCGCGGCATAATGAGTGGATTCAGGTACGATGATTCTAAGTGAAATAAGTCACACAGAAAATGAAACATCATAAGATATCACTACTACACGGAATGTAAACTTGGCTACACATGAACTGAATTACAAAACAGAACAGGGTCTCAAATTTAGAAAACCAACTTATGCTTGCTTAAGGGGAAAGGTGAGTTGGGGTGCTGCATAAAACCAGAGATAGAAATTAGCACAGATACCTTTCCATAAGCCAAATATGTAATAGTCAAGACCTACCCCTTGCTCAACGAAATGGACTAAACACCCCATATTCAACGCCTAGGAATACACCTGACTAGTAAGAATCTTCAAACCCATGGATTTATATGTCTCCGTAAGAGAATGAAGCGTGTGTACAGCGGCATGAATGCAGCAGAGAAAATCCGATAAAACCCATTATCAAAATGAATTACACAAACAAAACCCAAGGACAGTGAAATAGAGAGCAATTCTTAAATAATTCATTCAGGGCTTGTGATGCAACCTGGATTTACCACATCTACACCCAGAGCTGAGTGAGACATAAGGTTGGGCACTTCGGGCTGATAGCATTGGTGAGGTTCGATGAGCAAATGCAGACCCTTTGAAGTCATACAGCATGGTACCCATTCCATGGGTCCCAACTCTCCAAGTTTAAGGGATTCTTCCTTCAGCTAAAACATGCATGGGAAACCCACAGTATGGTGCACCATGTGACTGGCAAACGTTTTCAAATGCATCTCAGTTTTCGTCCCATTTTACTCGGGTTCACCATTCCAGACCCTTTACGAACACTCTCCCCACTTGGAGAGTCAGTGCCTTTAACCTCCTGTTGGGCACAGTTTGCAATTTCTGCGCAAGATGAAAAGGAATAGGGAGAACGAATGAGAGACTAACTCTAGGTGTCTGCACGGACAAATTTAACGCTCATTTCCCACCAGGAAGAGGAATTAACCAAAGGCTCTGCATGCCGTGCCGGAACCAGATTAGGGCCTGAAGCAATCCTGTGGGTTTGCGGCCAGCTCACAACATAGCGAGTTGAAGAAAGGAGCTCAGGGGCACTGTAACTCACAAACCTGCAGAGTTATAAATGACAGCTATCGTCCAAAAATATATTGAAGGAAGGCTGAGAAGATGACGTGTAAGCGGGACAGATTTGCAGGAAAACGATTTCAGAGGGTAGACGGGAATTGCATTTAAAGCATAGGAAAAGAGGCAGAACGTCGACAATGATGCTCTTGGCCAAAAAGGGCGTATGCGTTTTTTCCTGAATATATTCAGGAAAAAACGCATACGCCCTTTTTGGCCAACCAAGCAAGCATGTTAAGAAATCTGCACTACAATGAAGTCTCACTGTCCCCCGGTCAAAAGGGCCATCTGAAAAAAGTGTAAAATCCAGAAAGGCAGCACAGGCCATGGAGAACAGCGAGCCTTGTTATGCTGATGGGCAGGATGTAAATTGCGAACTGCCACTCTGGAGAAGTGTATGGTGTTTCCCAGAACATCTAAAAAACAAAGCAAAGGAGCCTACAGCACTTCCCCTTATGGTCCTATAGCTTAGGAAAATTATAAATCAAAAACACACAGCCACCCAAAACTCTCGGGCGGCTCTGTTTACAAGAACCTCGTCTACGGTACAAGTTAAATATCCCAGAATGTGAAAAATGGATAAAGAAGTTGTGGTACGTATGTACAGTGGAATATCATACAGCAATGAAATCTATGTCATCAGGCCCGTCGCGGCATAATGAGTGGATTCAGGTACGATGATTCTAAGTGAAATAAGTCACACAGGAAATGAAACATCATAAGATATCACTAATACACGGAATGAAAACTTGGCTACACATGAACTGAATTACAAAACAGAACAGGGTCTCAAATTTAGAAAACCAACTTATGCTTGCTTAAGGGGAAAGGTGAGTTGGGGTGCTGCATAAAACCAGAGATAGAAATTAGCACAGATAACTTTCCATAAGCCAAATATGTAATAGTCAAGACCTACCCCTTGCTCAACGAAATGGACTAAACACCCCATATTCAACGCCTAGGAATACACCTGACTAGTAAGAATCTTCAAACCCATGGATTTATATGTCTCCGTAAGAGAATGAAGCGTGTGTACAGCGGCATGAATGCAGCAGAGAAAATCCGATAAATCCCATTATCAAAATGAATTACACAAACAAAACCCAAGGACAGTGAAATAGAGAGCAATTCTTAAATAATTCATTCAGGGCTTGTGATGCAACCTGGATTTACCGCATCTACACCCAGATCTGAGTGAGACATAAGGTTGGACACTTCGGGCTGATAGCATTGGTGAGTTTCGATGAGCAAATGACGACCATTTGAAGTCATACTGCATGGTACCCATTCCATGGGTCCCAACTCTCCAGGTTTAAACGATTCTTCCTTCAGCTAAAACATACATGGGAATCCCACAGTATGGTGCACCGTGTGACCGGGCAACGTTTTCAAATGCTTCTAAGTTTTCGTCCCCTTTTATTCGGGTTCACTATTCCAGACCCTTTACTAACACGCTCCCCACTTGGAGAGTCAGTGCATTTAACCTCCTGTTTGGCACAGTTTGCAATTTCTGCGCAAGATGAACAGGAATAGGGAGAACCAATGAGAGACTAGCTGTAGGTGTCTGCACGGGCAAATTTAATGCTCATTTCTCACCAGGAAGAGGAATTAACCAAAGGCTCAGCATGCCGTGCCGCAACAAGATTTAGGCCTGAAGAAATCCTGCGGGTTTGCGGCCAGCTCAAAAGAAAGCGATTTGAAGAAAGGAGCTCAGGGGCACTGTAATTCACAAACCTGCAGAGTTATAAATGACAGCTATCGTCCAAAAATATATTGAAGGAAGGCTGTGAAGAGGACATGAAAGCGGGGCAGAATTGCAGGAAAACGATTTCAGGGGGTAGACTGGAATTGCATTTAAAGCATAGGAAAAGAGGCAGAACGACGACAATGATGCACTTGGCCAAAAAGGGCATATGCGTTTTTTCCTGAATATATTCAGGAAAAAACGCATACGCCCTTTTTGGCCAACCAAGCAAGCATGTTAAAGAAATCTGCACTACAATGAAGTCTCACTGCCCCCCGGTCAAAAGGGCCATCTGAAAAAAGTGTAAAATCCAGAAAGGCAGCACAGGCCATGGAGAACAGGGAGCCTTGTTATGCTGATGGGCGGGATGTAAATTGCCAACAGCCACCCTGGAGAAGTGTATGGTGTTTCCCGGAACACCGAAAAAACAAAGCTACGGAGCCTACGGCACTTCCACTTATGGTCCTATAGCTTAGGGAAATTAAAATCAAAAACACACAGCCACCCCAAAGTGTCGGACGGCTCTGTTTACAAGAACCTCGTCTACGGTACAAGTTAAATATCCCAGAATGTGAAAAATGGATAAAGAAGTTGTGGTACGTACGTACAATGGAATATCACTCAGCAATGAAATCTATGTCATCAGGCCCGTCGCGGCATAATGAGTGGATTCAGGTACGATGATTCTAAGTGAAATAAGTCACACAGAAAATGAAACATCATAAGATATCACTACTACACGGAATGTAAACTTGGCTACACATGAACTGAATTACAAAACAGAACAGGGTCTCAAATTTAGAAAACCAACTTATGCTTGCTTAAGGGGAAAGGTGAGTTGGGGTGCTGCATAAAACCAGAGATAGAAATTAGCACAGATACCTTTCCATAAGCCAAATATGTAATAGTCAAGACCTACCCCTTGCTCAACGAAATGGACTAAACACCCCATATTCAACGCCTAGGAATACACCTGACTAGTAAGAATCTTCAAACCCATGGATTTATATGTCTCCGTAAGAGAATGAAGCGTGTGTACAGCGGCATGAATGCAGCAGAGAAAATCCGATAAATCCCATTATCAAAATGAATTACACAAACAAAACCCAAGGACAGTGAAATAGAGAGCAATTCTTAAATAATTCATTCAGGGCTTGTGATGCAACCTGGATTTACCACATCTACACCCAGAGCTGAGTGAGACATAAGGTTGGGCACTTCGGGCTGATAGCATTGGTGAGGTTCGATGAGCAAATGCAGACCCTTTGAAGTCATACAGCATGGTACCCATTCCATGGGTCCCAACTCTCCAAGTTTAAGGGATTCTTCCTTCAGCTAAAACATGCATGGGAAACCCACAGTATGGTGCACCATGTGACTGGCAAACGTTTTCAAATGCATCTCAGTTTTCGTCCCATTTTACTCGGGTTCACCATTCCAGACCCTTTACGAACACTCTCCCCACTTGGAGAGTCAGTGCCTTTAACCTCCTGTTGGGCACAGTTTGCAATTTCTGCGCAAGATGAAAAGGAATAGGGAGAACGAATGAGAGACTAACTCTAGGTGTCTGCACGGACAAATTTAACGCTCATTTCCCACCAGGAAGAGGAATTAACCAAAGGCTCAGCATGCCGTGCCGGAACCAGATTAGGGCCTGAAGCAATCCTGTGGGTTTGCGGCCAGCTCACAACATAGCGAGTTGAAGAAAGGAGCTCAGGCGCACTGTAACTCACAAACCTGCAGAGTTATAAATGACAGCTATCGTCCAAAAATATATTGAAGGAAGGCTGAGAAGATGACGTGTATGCGGGACAGATTTGCAGGAAAACGATTTCAGAGGGTAGACGGGAATTGCATTTAAAGCATAGGAAAAGAGGCAGAACGTCGACAATGATGCTCTTGGCCAAAAAGGGCGTATGCGTTTTTTACTGAATATATTCAGGAAAAAACGCATACGCCCTTTTTGGCCAACCAAGCAAGCATGTTAAAGAAATCTGCACTACAATGAAGTCTCACTGCCCCCCGGTCAAAAGGGCCATCTGAAAAAAGTGTAAAATCCAGAAAGGCAGCACAGGCCATGGAGAACAGGGAGCCTTGTTATGCTGATGGGCGGGATGTAAATTGCCAACAGCCACTCTGGAGAAGTGTATGGTGTTTCCCGGAACACCGAAAAAACAAAGCTACGGAGCCTACGGCACTTCCACTTATGGTCCTATAGCTTAAGGAAATTAAAATCAAAAACACACAGCCACCCCAAAGTGTCGGACGGCTCTATTTACAAGAACCTCGTCTACGGTACAAGTTAAATATCCCAGAATGTGAAAAATGGATAAAGAAGTTGTGGTACGTACGTACAATGGAATATCACTCAGCAATGAAATCTATGTCATCAGGCCTGTCGCGGCATAATGAGTGGATTCAGGTACGATGATTCTAAGTGAAATAAGTCACACAGAAAATGAAACATCATAAGATATCACTAATACACGGAATGTGAACTTGGCTACACATGAACTGAATTACAAAACAGAACAGGGTCTCAAATTTAGAAAACCAACTTATGCTTGCTTAAGGGGAAAGGTGAGTTGGGGTGCTGCATAAAACCAGAGATAGAAATTAGCCCAGATACCTTTCCATAAGCCAAATATGTAATAGTCAAGACCTACCCCTTGCTCAACGAAATGGACTAAACACCCCATATTCAACGCCTAGGAATACACCTGACTAGTAAGAATCTTCAAACCCATGGATTTATATGTCTCCGTAAGAGAATGAAGCGTGTGTACAGCGGCATGAATGCAGCAGAGAAAATCCGATAAATCCCATTATCAAAATGAATTACACAAACAAAACCCAAGGACAGTGAAATAGAGAGCAATTCTTAAATAATTCATTCAGGGCTTGTGATGCAACCTGGATTTACCGCATGTACACCCAGAGCTGAGTGAGACATAAGGTTGGGCACTTCGAGCTGATAGCATTGGTGAGGTTCGATGAGCAAATGCAGACCCTTTGAAGTCATACAGCATGGTACCCATTCCATGGGTCCCAACTCTCCAAGTTTAAGGGATTCTTCCTTCAGCTAAAACATGCATGGGAAACCACAGTATGGTGCACCGTGTGACTGACAAACGTTTTCAAATGCATCTCAGTTTTCGTCCCCTTTTACTCGGGTTCACCATTCCAGACCCTTTACGAACACTCTCCCCACTTGGAGAGTCAGTGCCTTAAACCTCATGTTGGGCACAGTTTGCAATTTCTGCGCAAGATGAAAAGGAATAGGGAGAACGAATGAGAGACTAGCTCTAGGTGTCTGCACGGGCAAATTTAACCCTCATTTCCCACCAGGAAGAGGAATTAACCAAAGGCTCAGCATGCCGTGCAGGAACCAGATTAGGGCCTGAGGCAATCCTGTGGGTTTGCGGCCAGCTCACAGGATAGCTAGTTGAAGAAATGAGCTCAGGGGCACTGTAACTCACAAACCTGCAGAGTTATAAATGACAGCTATCGTCCAAAAGTATACTGAAGGAAGGCTGCGAAGAGGACTTGAAAGTGGGGCAGAATTGCAGGAAAACGATTTCAGGGGGTAGACTGGAATTGCATTTAAAGCATAGGAAAAGAGGCAGAACGTCGACGATGATGCACTTGGCCAAAAAGTGCGTATGCGTTTTTTCCTGAACATATTAAGGAAAAAACGCATACGCCCTTTTTGGCCAACCAAGCAAGCATGTTAAAGAAATCTGCACTACAATGAAGTCTCACTGCCCCCTGGTCAAAAGGGCCATCTGAAAAAAGTGTAAAATCCAGAAAGGCAGCACAGGCCATGGAGAACAGCGAGCCTTGTTATGCTGATGGGCGGGATGTAAATTGCCAACAGCCAGTCTGGAAAAATGTATGGTGTTTCCCGGAACATCTAAAAAACAAAACAACGGAGCCTATGGCACTTCCCCTTATGGTCCTATAGCTTAGGAAAATTAAAATAAAAAACACACAGCCACCCAAAAGTCTCGGGCGGCTCTGTTTACAAGAACCTCGTCTACGGTACAAGTTAAATATCCCAGAATGTGAAAAATGGATAAAGAAGTTGTGGTACGTACGTACAATGGAATATCACACAGCAATGAAATCTATGTCATCAGGCCCGTCGTGGCATAATGAGTAGATTCAGGTACGATGATTCTAAGTGAAATAAGTCACACAGAAAATGAAACATCATAAGATATCACTAATACACGGAATGTAAACTTGGCTACACATGAACTGAATTACAAAACAGAACAGGGTCTCAAATTTAGAAAACCAACTTATGCTTGCTTAAGGGGAAAGGTGAGTTGGGGTGCTGCATAAAACCAGAGATAGAAATTAGCACAGATACCTTTCCATAAGCCAAATATATAATAGTCAAGACCTACCACTTGCTCAATGAAATGGACTAAACACCTCATATTCAACGCCTAGGAATACACCTGACTAGTAAGAATCTTCAAACCCATGGATTTATATGTCTCCGTAAGAGAATGAAGCGTGTGTACAGCGGCATGAATGCAGCAGAGAAAATCCGATAAATCCCATTATCAAAATGAATTACACAAACAAAACCCAAGGACAGTGAAATAGAGAGCAATTCTTAAATAATTCATTCAGGGCTTGTGATGCAACCTGGATTTACCACCTCTACACCCAGAGTTGAGTGAGACATAAGGTTGGGCACTTCGAGCTGATAGCATTGGTGAGGTTCGATGAGCAAATGCAGACCCTGTGCAGTCATACAGCATGGTACCCATTCCATGGTTCCCAACTCTCCAAGTTTAAGGGATTCTTCCTTCAGCTAAAACATGCATGGGAAACCCACAGTATGGTGCACCGTGTGACTGGCAAACGTTTTCAAATGATTCTCAGTTTTCGTCCCCTTTTACTCGGGTTCACCATTCCAGACCCTTTACGAACACTCTCCCCACTTGGAGAGTCAGTGCCTTTAACCTCCTGTTGGGCACAGTTTGCAATTTCTGCGCAAGATGAAAAGGAATAGGGAGAACCAATGAGAGACTAGCTCTAGGTGTCTGCACGGGCAAATTTAACGCTCACTTCCCACCAGGAAGAGGAATTAACCAAAGGCTCAGCATGCCGTGCCGAAAGCAGATTAGGGCCTGAAGCAATCCTGTGGGTTTGCGGCCAGCTCACAAGATTGCGAGTTGAAGAAATGAGCTCAGGGACACTGTAACTCACAAACCTGCAGAGTTATAAATGACAGCTATCGTCCAAAATTATATTGAAGGAAGGCTGCGAAGACGACTTGTAAGTGGGGCAGAATTGCAGGAAAACTATTTCAGGGGGTACACGGGAATTGCATTTAAAGCATAGGAAAAGAGGCAGAACGTCGACAATGATGCTCTTGGCCAAAAAGGGCGTATGCGTTTTTTCCTTAATATATTCAGGAAAAAACGCATACGCCCTTTTTGGCCAACCAAGCAAGCATGTTAAAGAAATCTGCACTACAATGAAGTCTCACTGCCCCCCGGTCAAAAGGGCCATCTGAAAAAAGTGTAAAATCCAGAAAGGCAACACAGGCCACGGAGAACAGGGAGCCTTGTTATGCTGATGGGCGGGATGTAAATTGCCAACAGCCACTCTGGAGAAGTGTATGGTGTTTCCCGGAACACCGAAAAAACAAAGCTACGGAGCCTACGGCACTTCCACTTATGGTCCTATAGCTTAGGGAAATTAAAATCAAAAACACACAGCCACCCCAAAGTGTCGGACGGCTCTGTTTACAAGAACCTCGTCTACGGTACAAGTTAAATATCCCAGAATGTGAAAAATGGATAAAGAAGTTGTGGTACGTACGTACAATGGAATATCACTCAGCAATGAAATCTATGTCATCAGGCCCGTCGCGGCATAATGAGTGGATTCAGGTACGATGATTCTAAGTGAAATAAGTCACACAGAAAATGAAACATCATAAGATATCACTACTACACGGAATGTAAACTTGGCTACACATGAACTGAATTACAAAACAGAACAGGGTCTCAAATTTAGAAAACCAACTTATGCTTGCTTAAGGGGAAAGGTGAGTTGCGGTGCTGCATAAAACCAGAGATAGAAATTTGCACAGATACCTTTCCATAAGCCAAATATGTAATAGTCAAGACCTACCCCTTGCTCAACGAAATGGACTAAACACCCCATATTCAACGCCTAGGAATACACCTGACTAGTAAGAATCTTCAAACCCATGGATTTATATGTCTCCGTAAGAGAATGAAGCGTGTGTACAGCGGCATGAATGCAGCAGAGAAAATCCGATAAATCCCATTATCAAAATGAATTACACAAACAAAACCCAAGGACAGTGAAATAGAGAGCAATTCTTAAATAATTCATTCAGGGCTTGTGATGCAACCTGGATTTACCACATCTACACCCAGAGCTGAGTGAGACATAAGGTTGGGCACTTCGGGCTGATAGCATTGGTGAGGTTCGATGAGCAAATGCAGACCCTTTGAAGTCATACAGCATGGTACCCATTCCATGGGTCCCAACTCTCCAAGTTTAAGGGATTCTTCCTTCAGCTAACACATGCATGGGAATCCCACAGTACGGTGCACCGTGTGACTGGCAAACGTTTTCAAATGCATCTCAGTTTTCGTCCCCTTTTACTCGGGTTCACCATTCCAGACCCTTTACGAACACTCTCCCCACTTGGAGAGTCAGTGCCTTTAACCTCCTGTTGGGCACAGTTTGCAATTTCTGCGCAAGATGAAAAGGTATAGGGAGAACCAATGAGAGACTAGCTCTAGGTGTCTGCACGGGCAAATTTAACGCTCATTTCCCACCAGGAAGAGGAATTAACCAAAGGCTCAGCATGCCGTGCCAGAACCAGATTGGGCCTGAAGCAATCCTGTGGGTTTGCGGCCAGCTCACAAGATAGCGAGTTGAAGAAAGGAGCTCAGGGGCACTGTAACTCACAAACCTGCAGAGTTATAAATGACAGCTATCGTCCAAAAATATATTGAAGGAAGGCTGCGAAGACGACTTGTAAGCGGGTCAGATTTGCAGGAAAACGATTTCAGGGGGTAGACGGGAATTGCATTTAAAGCATAGGAAAAGAGGCAGAACGTCGACAATGATGCTCTTGGCCAAAAAGGGCGTATGCGTTTTTTCCTGAATATATTCAGGAAAAAACGCATACGCCCTTTTTGGCCAAGCAAGCAAGCATGTTAAAGAAATCTGCACTACAATGAAGTCTCACTGCCCCCCGGTCAAAAGGGCCATCTGAAAAAAGTGTAAAATCCAGAAAGGCAGCACAGGCCATGGAGAACAGGGAGCCTTGTTATGCTGATGGGCGGGATGTAAATTGCCAACAGCCACTCTGGAGAAGTGTATGGTGTTTCCCGGAACACCGAAAAAACAAAGCTACGGAGCCTACGGCACTTCCACTTATGGTCCTATAGCTTAGGGAAATTAAAATAAAAAACACACAGCCACCCCAAAGTGTCGGACGGCTCTGTTTACAAGAACCTCGTCTACGGTACAAGTTAAATATCCCAGAATGTGAAAAATGGATAAAGAAGTTGTGGTACGTACGTACACTGGAATATCACTCAGCAATGAAATCTATGTCATCAGGCCCGTCGCGGCATAATGAATGGATTCAGGTACGATGATTCTAAGTGAAATAAGTCACACAGAAAATGAAACATCATAAGATATCACTAATACACGGAATGTAAACTTGGCTACACATGAACTGAATTACAAAACAGAACAGGGTCTCAAATTTAGAAAACCAACTTATGCTTGCTTAAGGGGAAAGGTGAGTTGGGGTGCTGCATAAAACCAGAGATAGAAATTAGCACAGATACCTTTCCATAAGCCAAATATGTAATAGTCAAGACCTACCCCTTGCTCAACGAAATGG
Organism: Delphinapterus leucas; assembly: GCF_059928025.1. Lineage (NCBI taxonomy): Eukaryota > Metazoa > Chordata > Mammalia > Artiodactyla > Monodontidae > Delphinapterus > Delphinapterus leucas. Next base: position 4,455,576 of record NW_028322235.1, read on the forward strand.
ACTATACACCCCATATTCAACGCCTAGGAATACACCTGACTAGTAAGAATCTTCAAACCCATGGATTTATATGTCTCCGTAAGAGAATGAAGCATGTGTACAGCGGCATGAATGCAGCAGAGAAAATCCGATAAATCCCATTATCAAAATGAATTACACAAACAAAACCCAAGGACAGTGAAATAGAGAGCAATTCTTAAATAATTCATTCAGGGCTTGTGATGCAACCTGGATTTACCACATCTACACCCAGAGCTGAGTGAGACCTAAGGTTGGGCACTTTGGGCTGATAGCATTGGTGAGGTTCCATGAGCAAATGCAGACCCTTTGAAGTCATACAGCATGGTACCCATTCCATGGGTCCCAACTCTCCAAGTTTAAGGGATTCTTCCTTCAGCTAAAACATGCATGGGAAACCCACAGTATGGTGCACCGTGTGACCGGGAAACGTTTTCAAATGCATCTCAGGTTTTGTCCTCTTTTACTCGGGTTCACCATTCCAGACTCTTTACGAACACTCTCCCCACTTGGAGAGTCAGTGCCTTTAACCTCCTGTTGGGCACAGTTTGCAATTTCTGCGCAAGATGAAAAGGAATAGGGAGAACGAATGAGAGACTAACTCTAGGTGTCTGCACGGGCAAATTTAACGCTCATTTCCCACCAGGAAGAGGAATTAACCAAAGGCTCAGCATGCCGTGCCGGAACCAGATTAGGGCCTGAAGCAATCCTGTGGGTTTGCGGCCAGCTCACAAGATAGCGAGTTGAAGAAAGGAGCTCAGGGGCACTGTAACTCACAAACCTGCAGAGTGATAAATGACAGCTATCGTCCAAAAATATATTGAAGGAAGGCTGAGAAGACGACGTGTAAGCGGGACAGATTTGCAGGAAATTGATTTCAGGGGGTAGACGGGAATTGCATTTAAAGCATAGGAAAAGAGGCAGAACATCGAAAATGATGCTCTTGGCCAAAAAGGGCGTATGCGTTTTTTCCTGAATATATTCAGGAAAAAACGCATACGCCCTTTTTGGCCAACCAGGCATGCATGTTAAAGAAATGTGCACTTCAATGAAGTCTCACTGCCCCCCGGTCAAAAGGGCCATCTGAAAAAAGTGTAAAATCCAGAAAGGCAGCACAGGCCATGGAGAACAGGGAGCCTTGTTATGCTGATGGGCGGGATGTAAATTGCCAACAGCCACTCTGGAGAAGTGTATGGTGTTTCCCGGAACACCGAAAAAACAAAGCTACGGAGCCTACGGCACTTCCACTTATGGTCCTATAGCTTAGGGAAATTAAAATAAAAAACACACAGCCACCCCAAAGTGTCGGACGGCTCTGTTTACAAGAACCTCGTCTACGGTACAAGTTAAATATCCCAGAATGTGAAAAATGGATAAAGAAGTTGTGGTACGTACGTACACTGGAATATCACTCAGCAATGAAATCTATGTCATCAGGCCCGTCGCGGCATAATGAGTGGATTCAGGTACGATGATTCTAAGTGAAATAAGTCACACAGAAAATGAAACATCATAAGATATCACTAATACACGTAATGTAAACTTGGCTACACATGAACTGAATTACAAAACAGAACAGGGTCTCAAATTTAGAAAACCAACTTATGCTTGCTTAAGGGGAAAGGTGAGTTGGGGTGCTGCATAAAACCAGAGATAGAAATTAGCACAGATACCTTTCCATAAGCCAAATATGTAATAGTCAAGACCTACCCCTTGCTCAACGAAATGGACTATACACCCCATATTCAACGCCTAGGAATACACCTGACTAGTAAGAATCTTCAAACCCATGGATTTATATGTCTCCGTAAGAGAATGAAGCGTGTGTACAGCGGCATGAATGCAGCAGAGAAAATCCGATAAATCCCATTATCAAAATGAATTACACAAACAAAACCCAAGGACAGTGAAATAGAGAGCAATTCTTAAATAATTCATTCAGGGCTTGTGATGCAACCTGGATTTACCACATCTACACCCAGAGCTGAGTGAGACCTAAGGTTGGGCACTTTGGGCTGATAGCATTGGTGAGGTTCCATGAGCAAATGCAGACCCTTTGAAGTCATACAGCATGGTACCCATTCCATGGGTCCCAACTCTCCAAGTTTAAGGGATTCTTCCTTCAGCTAAAACATGCATGGGAAACCCACAGTATGGTGCACCGTGTGACCGGGAAACGTTTTCAAATGCATCTCAGGTTTTGTCCTCTTTTACTCGGGTTCACCATTCCAGACTCTTTACGAACACTCTCCCCACTTGGAGAGTCAGTGCCTTTAACCTCCTGTTGGGCACAGTTTGCAATTTCTGCGCAAGATGAAAAGGAATAGGGAGAACGAATGAGAGACTAACTCTAGGTGTCTGCACGGGCAAATTTAACGCTCATTTCCCACCAGGAAGAGGAATTAACCAAAGGCTCAGCATGCCGTGCCGGAACCAGATTAGGGCCTGAAGCAATCCTGTGGGTTTGCGGCCAGCTCACAAGATAGCGAGTTGAAGAAAGGAGCTCAGGGGCACTGTAACTCACAAACCTGCAGAGTGATAAATGACAGCTATCGTCCAAAAATATATTGAAGGAAGGCTGCGAAGAGGACTTGAAAGTGGGGCAGAATTGCAGGAAAACGATTTCAGGGGGTAGACTGGAATTGCATTTAAAGCATAGGAAAAGAGGCAGAACGTCGACAATGATGCACTTGGCCAAAAAGGGCGTATGCGTTTTTTCCTGAATATATTCAGGAAAAAACGCATACGCACTTTTTGGCCAACCAAGCAAGCATGTTAAAGAAATCTGCACTACAATGAAGTTTCACTGCCCCCCGGTCAAAAGGGCCATCTGAAAAAAGTGTAAAATCCAGAAAGGCAGCACAGGCCATGGAGAACAGCGAGCCTTGTTATGCTGATGGGCGGGATGTAAATTGCCAACAGCCAGTCTGGAAAAATGTATGGTGTTTCCCGGAACATCTAAAAAACAAAGCAACGGAGCCTATGGCACTTCCCCTTATGGTCCTATAGCTTAGGAAAATTAAAATAAAAAACACACAGCCACCCAAAAGTCTCGGGCGGCTCTGTTTACAAGAACCTCGTCTACGGTACAAGTTAAATATCCCAGAATGTGAAAAATGGATAAAGAAGTTGTGGTACGTACGTACAATGGAATATCACACAGCAATGAAATCTATGTCATCAGGCCCGTCGCGGCATAATGAGTGGATTCAGGTACGATGATTCTAAGTGAAATAAGTCACACAGAAAATGAAACATCATAAGATATCACTACTACACGGAATGTAAACTTGGCTACACATGAACTGAATTACAAAACAGAACAGGGTCTCAAATTTAGAAAACCAACTTATGCTTGCTTAAGGGGAAAGGTGAGTTGGGGTGCTGCATAAAACCAGAGATAGAAATTAGCACAGATACCTTTCCATAAGCCAAATATATAATAGTCAAGACCTACCACTTGCTCAACGAAATGGACTAAACACCTCATATTCAACGCCTAGGAATACACCTGACTAGTAAGAATCTTCAAACCCATGGATTTATATGTCTCCGTAAGAGAATGAAGCGTGTGTACAGCGGCATGAATGCAGCAGAGAAAATCTGATAAATCCCATTATCAAAATGAATTACACAAACAAAACCCAAGGACAGTGAAATAGAGAGCAATTCTTAAATAATTCATTCAGGGCTTGTGATGCAACCTGGATTTACCACCTCTACACCCAGAGCTGAGTGAGACATAAGGTTGGGCACTTCGAGCTGATAGCATTGGTGAGGTTCGATGAGCAAATGCAGACCCTGTGCAGTCATACAGCATGGTACCCATTCCATGGGTCCCAACTCTCCAAGTTTAAGGGATTCTTCCTTCAGCTAAAACATGCATGGGAAACCCACAGTATGGTGCACCGTGTGACTGGCAAACGTTTTCAAATGATTCTCAGTTTTCGTCCCCTTTTACTCGGGTTCACCATTCCAGACCCTTTACGAACACTCTCCCCACTTGGAGAGTCAGTGTCTTTAACCTCCTGTTGGGCACAGTTTGCAATTTCTGCGCAAGATGAAAAGGAATAGGGAGAACGAATGAGAGACTAGCTCTAGGTGTCTGCACGGGCAAATTTAACGCTCATTTCCCACCAGGAAGAGGAATTAACCAAAGGCTCAGCATGCCATGCCGAAAGCAGATTAGGGCCTGAAGCAATCCTGTGGGTTTGCGGCCAGCTCACAAGATTGCGAGTTGAAGAAATGAGCTCAGGGGCACTGTAACTCACAAACCTGCAGAGTTATAAATGACAGCTATCGTCCAAAATTATATTGAAGGAAGGCTGCGAAGACGACTTGTAAGTGGGGCAGAATTGCAGGAAAACTATTTCAGGGGGTACACGGGAATTGCATTTAAAGCATAGGAAAAGAGGCAGAACGTCGACAATGATGCTCTTGGCCAAAAAGGGCGTATGCGTTTTTTCCTGAATATATTCAGGAAAAAACGCATACGCCATTTTTGACCAACCAAGCAAGCATGTTAAACAAATCTGCACTACAATGAAGTCTCACTGCCCCCGGTCAAAAGGGCCATCTGAAAAAAGTGTAAAATCCAGAAAGGCAACACAGGCCACGGAGAACAGGGAGCCTTGTTATGCTGATGGGCGGGATGTAAATTGCCAACAGCCACTCTGGAGAAGTGTATGGTGTTTCCCGGAACACCGAAAAAACAAAGCTACGGAGCCTACGGCACTTCCACTTATGGTCCTATAGCTTAGGGAAATTAAAATCAAAAACACACAGCCACCCCAAAGTGTCGGACGGCTCTGTTTACAAGAACCTCGTCTACGGTACAAGTTAAATATCCCAGAATGTGAAAAATGGATAAAGAAGTTGTGGTACGTACGTACAATGGAATATCACTCAGCAATGAAATCTATGTCATCAGGCCCGTCGCGGCATAATGAGTGGATTCAGGTACGATGATTCTAAGTGAAATAAGTCACACAGAAAATGAAACATCATAAGATATCACTACTACACGGAATGTAAACTTGGCTACACATGAACTGAATTACAAAACAGAACAGGGTCTCAAATTTAGAAAACCAACTTATGCTTGCTTAAGGGGAAAGGTGAGTTGCGGTGCTGCATAAAACCAGAGATAGAAATTTGCACAGATACTTTTCCATAAGCCAAATATGTAATAGTCAAGACCTACCCCTTGCTCAACGAAATGGACTAAACACCCCATATTCAACGCCTAGGAATACACCTGACTAGTAAGAATCTTCAAACCCATGGATTTATATGTCTCCGTAAGAGAATGAAGCGTGTGTACAGCGGCATGAATGCAGCAGAGAAAATCCGATAAATCCCATTATCAAAATGAATTACACAAACAAAACCCAAGGACAGTGAAATAGAGAGCAATTCTTAAATAATTCATTCAGGGCTTGTGATGCAACCTGGATTTACCACATCTACACCCAGAGCTGTGTGAGACATAAGGTTGGGCACTTCGGGCTGATAGCATTGGTGAGGTTCGATGAGCAAATGCAGACCCTTTGAAGTCATACAGCATGGTACCCATTCCATGGGTCCCAACTCTCCAAGTTTAAGGGATTCTTCCTTCAGCTAAAACATGCATGGGAAACCCACAGTACGGTGCACCGTGTGACTGGCAAACGTTTTCAAATGCATCTCAGTTTTCGTCCCCTTTTACTCGGGTTCACCATTCCAGACCCTTTACGAACACTCTCCCCACTTGGAGAGTCAGTGCCTTTAACCTCCTGTTGGGCACAGTTTGGAATTTCTGCGCAAGATGAAAAGGAATAGGGAGAACCAATGAGAGACTAGCTCTAGGTGTCTGCACGGGCAAATTTAACGCTCATTTCCCACCAGGAAGAGGAATTAACCAAAGGCTCAGCATGCCGTGCCGGAACCAGATTAGGGCCTGAAGCAATCCTGTGGGTTTGCGGCCAGCTCACAAGATAGCGAGTTGAAGAAAGGAGCTCAGGGGCACTGTAACTCACAAACCTGCAGAGTTATAAATGACAGCTATCGTCCAAAAATATATTGAAGGAAGGCTGCGAAGACGACTTGTAAGCGGGACAGATTTGCAGGAAAACGATTTCAGGGGGTAGACGGGAATTGCATTTAAAGCATAGGAAAAGAGGCAGAACGTCGACAATGATGCTCTTGGCCAAAAAGGGCGTATGCGTTTTTTCCTGAATATATTCAGGAAAAAACGCATACGCCCTTTTTGGCCAACCAAGCAAGCATGTTAAAGAAATCTGCACTACAATGAAGTCTCACTGCCCCCCGGTCAAAAGGGCCATCTGAAAAAAGTGTAAAATCCAGAAAGGCAGCACAGGCCATGGAGAACAGGGAGCCTTGTTATACTGATGGGCGGGATGTAAATTGGCAACAGCCACTCTGGAGAAGTGTATGGTGTTTCCCGGAACACCGAAAAAACAAAGCTACGGAGCCTACGGCACTTCCACTTATGGTCCTATAGCTTAGGGAAATTAAAATCAAAAACACACAGCCACCCCAAAGTGTCGGACGGCTCTGTTTACAAGAACCTCGTCTACGGTACAAGTTAAATATCCCAGAATGTGAAAAATGGATAAAGAAGTTGTGGTACGTACGTACACTGGAATATCACTCAGCAATGAAATCTATGTCATCAGGCCTGTCGCGGCATAATGAGTGGATTCAGTTACGATGATTCTAAGTGAAATAAGTCACACAGAAAATGAAACATCAGAAGATATCACTAATACACGTAATGTAAACTTGGCTACACATGAACTGAATTACAAAACAGAATAGGGTCTCAAATTTAGAAAACCAACTTATGCTTGCTTAAGGGGAAAGGTGAGTTGGGGTCCTGCATAAAACCAGAGATAGAAATTAGCACAGATACCTTTCCATAAGCCAAATATGTAATAGTCAAGACCTACCCCTTGCTCAACGAAATGGACTATACACCCCATATTCAACGCCTAGGAATACACCTGACTAGTAAGAATCTTCAAACCCATGGATTTATATGTCTCCGTAAGAGAATGAAGCATGTGTACAGCGGCATGAATGCAGCAGAGAAAATCCGATAAATCCCATTATCAAAATGAATTATGCAAACAAATCCCAAGGAAAGTGAAATAGAGAGCAATTCTTAAATAATTCATTCAGGGCTTGTGATGCAACCTGGATTTACCACATCTACACCCAGAGCTGTGTGAGACATAAGGTTGGGCACTTCGGGCTGATAGCATTGGTGAGGTTCGATGAGCAAATGCAGACCCTTTGAAGTCATACAGCATGGTACCCATTCCATGGGTCCCAACTCTCCAAGTTTAAGGGATTCTTCCTTCAGCTAAAACATGCATGGGAAACCCACAGTACGGTGCACCGTGTGACTGGCAAACGTTTTCAAATGCATCTCAGTTTTCGTCCCCTTTTACTCGGGTTCACCATTCCAGACCCTTTACGAACACTCTCCCCACTTGGAGAGTCAGTGCCTTTAACCTCCTGTTGGGCACAGTTTGCAATTTCTGCGCAAGATGAAAAGGAATAGGGAGAACCAATGAGAGACTAGCTCTAGGTGTCTGCACGGGCAAATTTAACGCTCATTTCCCACCAGGAAGAGGAATTAACCAAAGGCTCAGCATGCCGTGCCGGAACCAGATTAGGGCCTGAGGCAATCCTGTGGGTTTGCGGCCAGCTCACAAGATAGCGAGTTGAAGAAATGAGCTCAGGGGCACTGTAACTCACAAACCTGCAGAGTTATAAATGACAGCTATCGTCCAAAAATATATTGAAGGAAGGCTGCGAAGACGACTTGTAAGTGGGGCAGAATTGCAGGAAAACTATTTCAGGGGGTACACGGGAATTGCATTTAAAGCATAGGAAAAGAGGCAGAACGTCGACAATGATGCTCTTGGCCAAAAAGGGCGTATGCGTTTTTTCCTGAATATATTCAGGAAAAAACGCATACGCCCTTTTTGGCCAACCAAGCAAGCATGTTAAAGAAATCTGCACTACAATGAAGTCTCACTGCCCCCCGGTCAAAAGGGCCATCTGAAAAAAGTGTAAAATCCAGAAAGGCAGCACAGGCCATGGAGAACAGGGAGCCTTGTTATGCTGATAGGCGGGATGTAAATTGCCAACAGCCACCCTGGAGAAGTGTATGGTGTTTCCCGGAACACTGAAAAAACAAAGCTACGGAGCCTACGGCACTTCCACTTATGGTCCTATAGCTTAGGGAAATTAAAATCAAAAACACACAGCCACCCCAAAGTGTCGGACGGCTCTGTTTACAAGAACCTCATCTACGGTACAAGTTAAATATCCCAGAATGTGAAAAATGGATAAAGAAGTTGTGGTACGTACGTACAATGGAATATCATTCAGCAAAGAAATCTATGTCATCAGGCCCGTCGCGGCATAATGAGTGGATTCAGGTACGATGATTCTATGTGAATTAAGTCACACAGAAAATGAAACATCATAAGATATCACTAATACACGGAATGTAAACTTGGCTACACATGAACTGAATTACAAAACAGAACAGGGTCTCAAATTTAGAAAACCAACTTATGCTTGCTTAAGGGGAAAGGTGAGTTGGGGTGCTGCATAAAACCAGAGATAGAAATTAGCACAGATACCTTTCCATAAGCCAAATATGTAATAGTCAAGACCTACCCCTTGCTCAACGAAATGGACTAAACACCCCATATTCAACGCCTAGGAATACACCTGACTAGTAAAAATCTTCAAACCCATGGATTTATATGTCTCCGTAAGAGAATGAAGCGTGTGTACAGCGGCATGAATGCAGCAGAGAAAATCCGATAAATCCCATTATCAAAATGAATTACACAAACAAAACCCAAGGACAGTGAAATAGAGAGCAATTCTTAAATAATTCATTCAGGGCTTGTGATGCAACCTGGATTTACCACATCTACACCCAGAGCTGAGTGAGACATAAGGTTGGGCACTTCGGGCTGATAGCATTGGTGAGGTTCGATGAGCAAATGCAGACCCTTTGAAGTCATACAGCATGGTACCCATTCCATGGGTCCCAACTCTCCAAGTTTAAGGGATTCTTCCTTCAGCTAAAACATGCATGGGAAACCCACAGTATGGTGCACCGTGTGACTGGCAAACGTTTTCAAATGATTCTCAGTTCTCGTCCCCTTTTACTCGGGTTCACCATTCCAGACCCTTTACGAACACTCTCCCCACTTGGAGAGTCAGTGCCTTTAACCTCCTGTTGGGCACAGTTTGCAATTTCTGCGCAAGATGAAAAGGAATAGGGAGAACGAATGAGAGACTAGCTCTAGGTGTCTGCACGGGCAAATTTAACGCTCATTTCCCACCAGGAAGAGGAATTAACCAAAGGCTCAGCATGCCGTGCCGGAACCAGATTAGAGCCTGAGGCAATCCTGTGGGTTTGCGGCCAGCTCACAAGATAGCGAGTTGAAGAAATGAGCTCAGGGGCACTGTAACTCATAAACCTGCAGAGTTATAAATGACAGCTATCGTCCAAAAATATATTGAAGGAAGGCTGCGAAGACGACTTGTAAGTGGGGCAGAATTGCAGGAAAACGATTTCAGGGGGTAGACGGGAATTGCATTTAAAGCATAGGCAAAGAGGCAGAACGTCGACAATGATGCTCTTGGCCATAAAGGGCGTATGCGTTTTTTCCTGAATATATTCAGGAAAAAACGCATACGCCCTTTTTGGCCAACCAAGCAAGCATGTTAAAGAAATCTGCACTACAATGAAGTCTCACTGCCCCCCGGTCAAAAGGGCCATCTGAAAAAAGTGTAAAATCCAGAAAGGCAGCACAGGCCACGGAGAACAGGGAGCCTTGTTATGCTGATGGGAGGGATGTAAATTGCCAACAGCCACTCTGGAGAAGTGTATGGTGTTTACCGGAACACCGAAAAAACAAAGCTACGGAGCCTACGGCACTTCCACTTATGGTCCTATAGCTTAGGGAAATTAAAATCAAAAACACACAGCCACCCCAAATTGTCGGACGGCTCTGTTTACAAGAACCTCGTCTACGGTACAAGTTAAATATCCCAGAATGTGAAAAATGGATAAAGAAGTTGTGGTACGTACGTACAATGGAATATCACTCAGCAATGAAATCTATGTCATCAGGCCCGTCGCGGCATAATGAGTGGATTCAGGTACGATGATTCTAAGTGAAATAAGTCACACAGAAAATGAAACATCATAAGATATCACTAATACACGGAATGTAAACTTGGCTACACATGAACTGAATTACAAAACAGAACAGGGTCTCAAATTTAGAAAACCAACTTATGCTTGCTTAAGGGGAAAGGTGAGTTGGGGTGCTGCATAAAACCAGAGATAGAAATTAGCACAGATACCTTTCCATAAGCCAAATATGTAATAATCAAGACCTACCCCTTGCTCAACGAAATGGACTAAACACCGCATATTCAACGCCTAGGAATACACCTGACTAGTAAAAATCTTCAAACCCATGGATTTATATGTCTCCGTAAGAGAATGAAGCGTGTGTACAGCGGCATGAATGCAGCAGAGAAAATCCGATAAATCCCATCATCAAAATGAATTACACAAACAAAACCCAAGGACAGTGAAATAGAGAGCAATTCTTAAATAATTCATTCAGGGCTTGTGATGCAACCTGGATTTACCACATCTACACCCAGAGCTGAGTGAGACATAAGGTTGGGCACTTCGGGCTGATAGCATTGGTGAGGTTCGATGAGCAAATGCAGACCCTTTGAAGTCATACAGCATGGTACCCATTCCATGGGTCCCAACTCTCCAAGTTTAAGGGATTCTTCCTTCAGCTAAAACATGCATGGGAAACCCACAGTATGGTGTACCGTGTGACTGGCAAACGTTTTCAAATGCATCTCAGTTTTCGTCCCCTTTTACTCGGGTTCACCATTCCAGACCCTTTACGAACACTCTCCCCACTTGGAGAGTCAGTGCCTTTAACCTCCTGTTGGGCACAGTTTGCAATTTCTGCGCAAGATGAAAAGGAATAGGGAGAACCAATGAGAGACTAGCTCTAGGTGTCTGCACGGGCAAATTTAACGCTCATTTCCCACCAGGAAGAGGAATTAACCAAAGGCTCAGCATGCCGTGCCGGAACCAGATTAGGGCCTGAGGCAATCCTGTGGGTTTGCGGCCAGCTCACAAGATAGCGAGTTGAAGAAATGAGCTCAGGGGCACTGTAACTCACAAACCTGCAGAGTTATAAATGACAGCTATCGTCCAAAAATATATTGAAGGAAGGCTGCGAAGACGACTTGTAAGTGGGGCAGAATTGCAGGAAAACGATTTCAGGGGGTAGACGGGAATTGCATTTAAAGCATAGGAAAAGAGGCAGAACGTCGACAATGATGCTCTTGGCCAAAAAGGGCGTATGCGTTTTTTCCTGAATATATTCAGGAAAAAACGCATACGCCCTTTTTGGCCAACCAAGCAAGCATGTTACAGAAATCTGCACTACAATGAAGTCTCACTGCCCCCCGGTCAAAAGGGCCATCTGAAAAAAGTGTAAAATCCAGAAAGGCAGCACAGGCCATGGAGAACAGCGAGCCTTGTTATGCTGATGGGCGGGATGTAAATTGCCAACAGCCACCCTGGAGAAGTGTATGGTGTTTCCCGGAACACCGAAAAAACAAAGCGACGGAGCCTACGGCACTTCCACTTATGGTCCTATAGCTTAGGGAAATTAAAATCAAAAACACACAGCCACCCCAAAGTGTCGGACGGCTCTGTTTACAAGAACCTCGTCTACGGTACAAGTTAAATATCCCAGAATGTGAAAAATGGATAAAGAAGTTGTGGTACGTACGTACAATGGAATATCACTCAGCAATGAAATCTATGTCATCAGGCCCGTCGCGGCATAATGAGTGGATTCAGGTACGATGATTCTAAGTGAAATAATTCACACAGAAAATGAAACATCATAAGATATCACTACTACACGGAATGTAAACTTGGCTACACATGAACTGAATTACAAAACAGAACAGGGTCTCAAATTTAGAAAACCAACTTATGCTTGCTTAAGGGGAAAGGTGAGTTGGGGTGCTGCATAAAACCAGAGATAGAAATTAGCACAGATACCTTTCCATAAGCCAAATATGTAATAGTCAAGTCCTACCCCTTGCTCAACGAAATGGACTAAACACCCCATATTCAACGCCTAGGAATACACCTGACTAGTAAGAATCTTCAAACCCATGGATTTATATGTCTCCGTAAGAGAATGAAGCGTGTGTACAGCGGCATGAATGCAGCAGAGAAAATCCGATAAATCCCATTATCAAAATGAATTACACAAACAAAACTCAAGGACAGTGAAATAGAGAGCAATTCTTATATAATTCATTCAGGGCTTGTGATGCAATCTGGACTTACCACATGTACACCCAGAGCTGAGTGAGACATAAGGTTGGGCACTTCAGGCTGATAGCATTGGTGAGGTTCGATGAGCAAATGCAGACCGTTTGAAGTCATACAGCATGGTACCCATTCCATGGGTCCCAACTCTCCAAGTTTAAGGGATTCTTCCTTCAGCTAAAACATGCATGGGAAACCCACAGTATGGTGCACCGTGTGACTGGCAAACGTTTTCAAATGATTCTCAGTTCTCGTCCCCTTTTACTCGGGTTCACCATTCCAGACCCTTTACGAACACTCTCCCCACTTGGAGAGTCAGTGCCTTTAACCTCCTGTTGGGCACAGTTTGCAATTTCTGCGCAAGATGAAAAGGAATAGGGAGAACGAATTAGAGACTAGCTCTAGGTGTCTGCACGGGCAAATTTAACGCTCATTTCCCACCAGGAAGAGGAATTAACCAAAGGCTCAGCATGCCGTGCTGGAACCAGATTAGGGCCTGAGGCAATCCTGTGGGTTTGCGGCCAGCTCACAAGATAGCGAGTTGAAGAAATGAGCTCAGGGGCACTGTAACTCACAAACCTGCAGAGTTATAAATGACAGCTATCGTCCAAAAATATATTGAAGGAAGGCTGCGAAGACGACTTGTAAGTGGGGCAGAATTGCAGGAGAACGATTTCAGGGGGTAGACGGGAATTGCATTTAAAGCATAGGAAAAGAGGCAGAACGTCGACAATGATGCTCTTGGCCAAAAAGGGCGTATGCGTTTTTTCCTGAATATATTCAGGAAAAAACGCATACGCCCTTTTTGGCCAACCAAGCAAGCATGTTAAAGAAATCTGCACTACAATGAAGTCTCACTGCCCCCCGGTCAAAAGGGCCATCTGAAAAAAGTGTAAAATCCAGAAAGGCAGCACAGGCCATGGAGAACAGGGAGCCTTGTTATGCTGATGGGCGGGATGTAAATTGCCAACAGCCACTCTGGAGAAGTGTATGGTGTTTCCCGGAACATCTAAAAAACAAAGCTACGGAGCCTACGGCACTTCCACTTATGGTCCTATAGCTTAGGGAAATTAAAATCAAAAACACACAGCCACCCCAATGTTTCAGACGGCTCTGTTTACAAGAACCTCGTCTACAGTACAAGTTAAATATCCCAGAAAGCGAAAAATGGATAAAGAAGTTGTGGTACATACGTACAATGGAATATCACTCAGCAATGAAATCTATGTCATCAGGCCCGTTGCGGCATAATGAGTGGATTCAGGTACGATGATTCTAAGTGAAATAAGTCACACAGAAAATGAAACATCATAAGTTATCACTAATACACGGAATGTAAACTTGGCTACACATGAACTGAATTACAAAACAGAACAGGGTCTCAAATTTAGAAAACCAACTTATGCTTGCTTAAGGGGAAAGGTGAGTTGGGGTGCTGCATAAAACCAGAGATAGAAATTAGCACAGATACCTTTCCATAAGCCAAATATGTAATAGTCAAGACCTACCCCTTGCTCAACGAAATGGACTAAACACCCCATATTCAACGCCTAGGAATACACCTGACTAGTAAGAATCTTCAAACCCATGGATTTATATGTCTCCGTAAGAGAATGAAGCGTGTGTACAGCGGCATGAATGCAGCAGATGAAATCCGATAAATCCCATTATCAAAATGAATTACACAAACAAAACCCAAGGACAGTGAAATAGAGAGCAATTCTTAAATAATTCATTCAGGGCTTGTGATGCAACCTGGATTTACCACATCTACACCCAGAGCTGAGTGAGACATAAGGTTGGGCACTTTGGGCTGATAGCATTGGTGAGGTTCGATGAGCAAATGCAGACCCTTTGAAGTCATACAGCATGGTACCCATTCCATGGGTCCCAACTCTCCAAATTTAAGGGATTCTTCCTTCAGCTAAAACATGCATGGGAAACCCACAGTATGGTGCACCGTGTGACTGGCAAACGTTTTCAAATGCATCTCAGTTTTCGTGCCCTTTTACTCGGGTTCACCATTCCAGACCCTTTACGAACACTCTCCGCATTTGGAGAGTCAGTGCCTTTAAACTCCTGTTGGGCACAGTTTGCAATTTCTGCGCAAGATGAAAAGGAATAGGGAGAACGAATGAGAGACTAGCTCTAGGTGTCTGCACGGGCAAATTTAACGCGCATTTCCCACCAGGAAGAGGAATTAACCAAAGGCTCAGCATGCCGTGTCGGAACCAGAATAGGGCCTGAAGCAATCCTGTGGGTTTGCGGCTAGCTCACAAGATAGCGAGTTGAAGAAATGAGCTCAGGGGCACTGTAACTCACAAACCTGCAGAGTTATAAATGACAGCTATCGTCCAAAAATATATTGAAGGAAGGCTGCAAAGACGACTTGAAAATGGGGCAGTATTGCAGGAAAACGATTTCAGGGGGTAGACGGGAATTGCATTTAAAGCATAGGAAAAGAGGCAGAACGTCGACAATGATGCTCTTGGCCAAAAAGGGCGTATGCGTTTTTTCCTGAATATATTCAGGAAAAAACGCATACGCCCTTTTTGGCCAACCAAGCAAGCATGTTAAAGAAATCTGCACTACAATGAAGTCTCACTGCCCACCGGTCAAAAGGGCCATCTGAAAAAAGTGTAAAATCCAGAAAGGCAGCACAGGCCATGGAGAACAGCGAGCCTTGTTATGCTGATGGGCGGGATGTAAATTGCCAACAGCCACTCTGGAGAAGTGTATGGTGTTTCCCGGATCACCTAAAAAACAAAGCAACGGAGCCTACGGCACTTCCCCTTATGGTCCTATAGCTTAGGAAAATTAAAATCAAAAACACACAGCCACCCAAAAGTCTCGGGCGGCTCTGTTTACAAGAACCGCGTCTACGGTACAAGTTAAATATCCCAGAATGTGAAAAATGGATAAAGAAGTTGTGGTACGTACGTACAGTGGAATATCACACAGCAATGAAATCTATGTCCTCAGGCCCGTCGCGGCATAATGAGTGGATTCAGGTACGATGATTCTAAGTGAAATAAGTCACACAGAAAATGAAACATCATAAGATATCACTAATACACGGAATGTAAACTTGGCTACACATGAACTGAATTACAAAACAGAACAGGGTCTCAAATTTAGAAAACCAACTTATGCTTGCTTAAGGGGAAAGGTGAGTTGGGGTGCTGCATAAAACCAGAGATAGAAATTAGCACAGATACCTTTCCATAAGCCAAATATGTAATAGTCAAGACCTACCCCTTGCTCAACGAAATGGACTAAACACCCCATATTCAACGCCTAGGAATACACCTGACTAGTAAAAATCTTCAAACCCATGGATTTATATGTCTCCATAAGAGAATGAAGCGTGTGTACAGCGGCATGAATGCAGCAGAGAAAATCCGATAAATCCCATTATCAAAATGAATTACACAAACAAAACCCAAGGACAGTGAAATAGAGAGCAATTCTTAAATAATTCATTCAGGGCTTGTGATGCAACCTGGATTTACCACATCTACACCCAGAGCTGAGTGAGACATAAGGTTGGGCACTTCGGGCTGATAGCATTGGTGAGGTTCGATGAGCAAATGCAGACCCTTTGAAGTCATACAGCATGGTACCCATTCCATGGGTCCCAACTCTCCAAGTTTAAGGGATTCTTCCTTCAGCTAAAACATGCATGGGAAACCCACAGTATGGTGTACCGTGTGACTGGCAAACGTTTTCAAATGCATCTCAGTTTTCGTCCCCTTTTACTCGGGTTCACCATTCCAGACCCTTTACGAACACTCTCCCCACTTGGAGAGTCAGTGCCTTTAACCTCCTGTTGGGCACAGTTTGCAATTTCTGCGCAAGATGAAAAGGAATAGGGAGAACAAATGAGAGACTAGCTCTAGGTGTCTGCACGGGCAAATTTAACGCTCATTTCCCACCAGGAAGAGGAATTAACCAAAGGCTCAGCATGCCGTGCCGGAACCAGATTAGGGCCTGAGGCAATCATGTGGGTTTGCGGCCAGCTCACAAGATAGCGAGTTGAAGAAATGAGCTCAGGGGCACTGTAACTCACAAACCTGCAGAGTTATAAATGACAGCTATCGTCCAAAAATATATTGAAGGAAGGCTGCGAAGACGACTTTTAAGTGGGGCAGAATTGCAGGAAAACGATTTCAGGGGGTAGACGGGAATTGCATTTAAAGCATAGGAAAAGAGGCAGAACGTCGACAATGATGCTCTTGGCCAAAAAGGGCGTATGCGTTTTTTCCTGAATATATTCAGGAAAAAACGCATACGGCCTTTTTGGCCAACCAAGCAAGCATGTTAAAGAAATCTGCACTACAATGAAGTCTCACTGCCCCCCGGTCAAAAGGGCCATCTGAAAAAAGTGTAAAATCCAGAAAGGCAGCACAGGCCATGGAGAACAGCGAGCCTTGTTATGCTGATGGGCGGGATGTAAATTGCCAACAGCCACTCTGGAGAAGTGTATGGTGTTTCCCGGATCACCTAAAAAACAAAGCAACGGAGCCTACGGCACTTCCCCTTATGGTCCTATAGCTTAGGAAAATTAAAATCAAAAACACACAGCCACCCAAAAGTCTCGGGCGGCTCTGTTTACAAGAACCGCGTCTACGGTACAAGTTAAATATCCCAGAATGTGAAAAATGGATAAAGAAGTTGTGGTACGTACGTACAGTGGAATATCACACAGCAATGAAATCTATGTCCTCAGGCCCGTCGCGGCATAATGAGTGGATTCAGGTACGATGATTCTAAGTGAAATAAGTCACACAGAAAATGAAACATCATAAGATATCACTAATACACGGAATGTAAACTTGGCTACACATGAACTGAA
Source organism: Delphinapterus leucas (assembly GCF_059928025.1). Taxonomy (NCBI): domain Eukaryota; kingdom Metazoa; phylum Chordata; class Mammalia; order Artiodactyla; family Monodontidae; genus Delphinapterus; species Delphinapterus leucas. The sequence goes on from NW_028322235.1 coordinate 4,472,879, forward strand.
TTACAAAACAGAACAGGGTCTCAAATTTAGAAAACCAACTTATGCTTGCTTAAGGGGAAAGGTGAGTTGGGGTGCTGCATAAAACCAGAGATAGAAATTAGCACAGATACCTTTCCATAAGCCAAATATGTAATAGTCAAGACCTACCCCTTGCTCAACGAAATGGACTAAACACCCCATATTCAACGCCTAGGAATACACCTGACTAGTAAAAATCTTCAAACCCATGGATTTATATGTCTCCATAAGAGAATGAAGCGTGTGTACAGCGGCATGAATGCAGCAGAGAAAATCCGATAAATCCCATTATCAAAATGAATTACACAAACAAAACCCAAGGACAGTGAAATAGAGAGCAATTCTTAAATAATTCATTCAGGGCTTGTGATGCAACCTGGATTTACCACATCTACACCCAGAGCTGAGTGAGACATAAGGTTGGGCACTTCGGGCTGATAGCATTGGTGAGGTTCGATGAGCAAATGCAGACCCTTTGAAGTCATACAGCATGGTACCCATTCCATGGGTCCCAACTCTCCAAGTTTAAGGGATTCTTCCTTCAGCTAAAACATGCATGGGAAACCCACAGTATGGTGTACCGTGTGACTGGCAAACGTTTTCAAATGCATCTCAGTTTTCGTCCCCTTTTACTCGGGTTCACCATTCCAGACCCTTTACGAACACTCTCCCCACTTGGAGAGTCAGTGCCTTTAACCTCCTGTTGGGCACAGTTTGCAATTTCTGCGCAAGATGAAAAGGAATAGGGAGAACAAATGAGAGACTAGCTCTAGGTGTCTGCACGGGCAAATTTAACGCTCATTTCCCACCAGGAAGAGGAATTAACCAAAGGCTCAGCATGCCGTGCCGGAACCAGATTAGGGCCTGAGGCAATCTTGTGGGTTTGCGGCCAGCTCACAAGATAGCGAGTTGAAGAAATGAGCTCAGGGGCACTGTAACTCACAAACCTGCAGAGTTATAAATGACAGCTATCGTCCAAAAATATATTGAAGGAAGGCTGCGAAGACGACTTTTAAGTGGGGCAGAATTGCAGGAAAACGATTTCAGGGGGTAGACGGGAATTGCATTTAAAGCATAGGAAAAGAGGCAGAACGTCGACAATGATGCTCTTGGCCAAAAAGGGCGTATGCGTTTTTTCCTGAATATATTCAGGAAAAAACGCATACGGCCTTTTTGGCCAACCAAGCAAGCATGTTAAAGAAATCTGCACTACAATGAAGTCTCACTGCCCCCCGGTCAAAAGGGCCATCTGAAAAAAGTGTAAAATCCAGAAAGGCAGCACAGGCCATGGAGAACAGCGAGCCTTGTTATGCTGATGGGCGGGATGTAAATTGCCAACAGCCACTCTGGAGAAGTGTATGGTGTTTCCCGGAACATCTAAAAAACAAAGCAACGGAGCCTACGGCACTTCCCCTTATGGTCCTATAGCTTAGGAAAATTAAAATCAAAAACACACAGCCACCCAAAAGTCTCGGCGGCTCTGTTTACAAGAACCTCATCTACGGTACAAGTTAAATATCCCAGAATGTGAAAAATGGATAAAGAAGTTGTGGTACGTACGTACAATGGAATATCACACAGCAATGAAATCTATGTCATCAGGCCCGTCGCGGCATAATGAGTGGATTCAGGTACGATGATTCTAAGTGAAATAAGTCACACAGAAAATGAAACATCATAAGATATCACTAATACACGGAATGTAAACTTGGCTACACATGAACTGAATTACAAAACAGAACAGGGTCTCAAATTTAGAAAACCAACTTATGCTTGCTTAAGGGGAAAGGTGAGTTGGGGTGCTGCATAAAACCAGAGATAGAAATTAGCACAGATACCTTTCCATAAGCCAAATATGTAATAGTCAAGACCTACCCCTTGCTCAACGAAATGGACTAAACACCCCATATTCAACGCCTAGGAATACACCTGACTAGTAAGAATCTTCAAACCCATGGATTTATATGTCTCCATAAGAGAATGAAGCGTGTGTACAGCGGCATGAATGCAGCAGAGAAAATCCGATAAATCCATTTATCAAAATGAATTACACAAACAAAACCCAAGGACAGTGAAATACAGAGCAATTCTTAAATAATTCATTCAGGGCTTGTGATGCAACCTGGATTTACCACATCTACACCCAGAGCTGAGTGAGACATAAGGTTGGGCACTTCGGGCTGATAGCATTGGTGAGGTTCGATGAGCAAATGCAGACCCTTTGAAGTCATACAGCATGATACCCATTCCATGGGTCCCAACTCTCCAAGTTTAAGGGATATTTCCTTCAGCTAAAACATGCATGGGAAACCCACAGTATGGTGCACCGTGTGACTGGCAAACGTTTTCAAATGCATCTCAGTTTTCGTCCCCTTTTACTCGGGTTCACCATTCCAGACCCTTTACGAACACTCTCCCCACTTGGAGAGTCAGTGCCTTTAACCTCCTGTTGGGCACAGTTTGCAATTTCTGCGCAAGATGAAAAGGAATAGGGAGAACCAATGAGAGACTAGCTGTAGGTGTCTGCACGGGCAAATTTAACGCTCATTTCCCACCAGGAAGAGGAATTAACCAAAGGCTCAGCATGCCGTGCCGGAACCAGATTAGGGCCTGAGGCAATCCTGTGGGTTTGCGGCCAGCTCACAAGATAGCGAATTGAAGAAATGAGCTCAGGGGCACTGTAACTCACAACCCTGCAGAGTTATAAATGACAGCTATCGTCCAAAAATATATTGAAGGAAGACTGCGAAGACGACTTGAAAGTGGGGCAGAATTGCAGGAAAATGATTTCAGGGGGTAGACGGGAATTGCATTTAAAGCATAGGAAAAGAGGCAGAACGTCGACAATGATGCTCTTGGCCAAAAAGGGCGTATGCGTTTTTTCCTGAATATATTCAGGAAAAAACGCATACGCCCTTTTTGGCCAACCAAGCAAGCATGTTACAGAAATCTGCACTACAATGAAGTCTCACTGTCCCCCGGTCAAAAGGGCCATCTGAAAAAAGTGTAAAATCCAGAAAGGCAGCACAGGCCATGGAGAACAGCGAGCCTTGTTATGCTGATGGGCAGGATGTAAATTGCGAACTGCCACTCTGGAGAAGTGTATGGTGTTTCTCGGAACACCGAAAAAACAAAGCAACGGAGCCTACAGCACTTCCCCTTATGGTCCTATAGCTTAGGAAAATTATAAATCAAAAACACACAGCCACCCAAAAGTCTCGGGCGGCTCTGTTTACAAGAACCTCGTCTACGGTACAAGTTAAATATCCCAGAATGTGAAAAATGGATAAAGAAGTTGTGGTACGTATGTACAGTGGAATATCACACAGCAATGAAATCTATGTCATCAGGCCCGTCGCGGCATAATGAGTGGATTCAGGTACGATGATTCTAAGTGAAATAAGTCACACAGGAAATGAAACATCATAAGATATCACTAATACACGGAATGAAAACTTGGTTACACATGAACTGAATTACAAAACAGAACAGGGTCTCAAATTTAGAAAACCAACTTATGCTTACTTAAGGGGAAAGGTGAGTTGGGGTACTGCATAAAACCAGAGATAGAAATTAGCCCAGATACCTTTCCATAAGCCAAATATGTAATAGTCAAGACCTACCCCTTGCTCAACGAAATGGACTAAACACCCCATATTCAACGCCTAGGAATACACCTGACTAGTAAGAATCTTCAAACCCATGGATTTATATGTCTCCGTAAGAGAATGAAGCGTGTGTACAGCGGCATGAATGCAGCAGAGAAAATCCGATAAATCCCATTATCAAAATGAATTACACAAACAAAACCCAAGGACAGTGAAATAGAGAGCAATTCTTAAATAATTCATTCAGGGCTTGTGATGCAACCTGGATTTACCACATCTACACCCAGAGCTGAGTGAGACATAAGGTTGGGCACTTCGGGCTGATAGCATTGGTGAGGTTCGATGAGCAAATGCAGACCCTTTGAAGTCATACAGCATGGTACCCATTCCATGGGTCCCAACTCTCCAAGTTTAAGGGATTCTTCCTTCAGCTAAAACATGCATGGGAAACCCACAGTATGGTGCACCGTGTGACTGGCAAACGTTTTCAAATGCATCTCAGTTTTCGTCCCCTTTTACTCGGGTTCACCATTCCAGACCCTTTACGAACACTGTCCTCACTTGAAGAGTCAGTGCCCTTAACCTCCTGTTGGGCACAGTTTGCAATTTCTGCGCAAGATGAAAAGGAATAGGGAGAACGAATGAGAGACTAGCTCTAGGTGTCTGCACGGGCAAATTTAACGCTCATTTCCCACCAGGAAGAGGAATTAACCAAAGGCTCAGCATGCCGTGCAGGAACCAGATTAGGGCCTGAGGCAATCCTGTGGGTTTGCGGCCAGCTCACAGGATAGCTAGTTGAAGAAATGAGCTCAGGGGCACTGTAACTCACAAACCTGCAGAGTTATAAATGACAGCTATCGTCCAAAAATATATTGAAGGAAGGCTGCGAAGACGACTTGTAAGTGGGGCAGAATTGCAGGAAAACGATTTCAGTGGGTAGACGGGAATTGCATTTAAAGCATAGGAAAAGAGGCAGAACGTCAACAATGATGCTCTTGGCCAAAAAGGGCGTATGCGTTTTTTCCTGAATATATTCAGGAAAAAACGCATACGCCCTTTTTGGCCAACCAAGCAAGCATGTTAAAGAAATCTGCACTACAATGAAGTCTCACTGCCCCCCGGTCAAAAGGGCCATCTGAAAAAAGTGTAAAATCCAGAAAGGCAGCACAGCCCATGGAGAACAGGGAGCCTTGTTATGCTGATGGGTGGGATGTGAATTGCCAACAACCACTCTGGAGAAGTGTATGGTGTCTCCCGGAACATCTAAAAAACAAAGCAACGGAGCCTACGGCACTTCCCCTTATGGTCCTATAGCTTAGGAAAATTAAAATCAAAAACACACAGCCACCCAAAAGTCTCGGGCGGCTCTGTTCACAAGAACCTCGTCTACGGTACAAGTTAAATATCCCAGAATGTGAAAAATGGATAAAGAAGTTGTGGTACGTACGTACAGTGGAATATCACACAGCAATGAAATCTATGTCCTCAGGCCCGTCGCGGCATAATGAGTGGATTCAGGTACGATGATTCTAAGTGAAATAAGTCACACAGAAAATGAAACATCATAAGATATCACTAATACACGGAATGTAAACTTGGCTACACATGAACTGAATTACAAAACAGAACAGGGTCTCAAATTTAGAAAACCAACTTATGCTTGCTTAAGGGGAAAGGTGAGTTGGGGTGCTGCATAAAACCAGAGATAGAAATTAGCACAGATACCTTTCCATAAGCCAAATATGTAATAGTCAAGACCTACCCCTTGCTCAACGAAATGGACTAAACACCCCATATTCAACGCCTAGGAATACACCTGACTAGTAAGAATCTTCAAACCCATGGATTTATATGTCTCCGTAAGAGAATGAAGTGTGTGTACAGCGGCATGAATGCAGCAGAGAAAATCCGATAAATCCCATTATCAAAATGAATTACACAAACAAAACCCAAGGACAGTGAAATAGAGAGCAATTCTTAAATAATTCATTCAGGGCTTGTGATGCAACCTGGATTTACCACATCTACACCCAGAGCTGAGTGAGACATAAGGTTGGGCACTTCGGGCTGATAGCATTGGTGAGGTTCGATGAGCAAATGCAGACCCTTTGAAGTCATACAGCATGGTACCCATTCCATGGGTCCCAACTCTCCAAGTTTAAGGGATTCTTCCTTCAGCTAAAACATGCATGGGAAACCCACAGTATGGTGCACCGTGTGACTGGCAAACGTTTTCAAATGCATCTCAGTTTTCGTCCCCTTTTACTCGGGTTCACCATTCCAGACCCTTTACGAACACTCTCCCCACTTGGAGAGTCAGTGCCTTTAACCTCCTGTTGGGCACAGTTTGCAATTTCTGCGCAAGATGAAAAGGAATAGGGAGAACCAATGAGAGACTAGCTGTAGGTGTCTGCACGGGCAAATTTAACGCTCATTTCCCACCAGGAAGAGGAATTAACCAAAGGCTCAGCATGCCGTGCCGGAACCAGATTAGGACCTGAGGCAATCCTGTGGGTTTGCGGCCAGCTCACAAGATAGCGAATTGAAGAAATAAGCTCAGGGGCACTGTAACTCACAAACCTGCAGAGTTATAAATGACAGCTATCGTCCAAAAATATATTGAAGGAAGACTGCGAAGACGACTTGAAAGTGGGGCAGAATTGCAGGAAAATGATTTCAGGGGGTAGACGGGAATTGCATTTAAAGCATAGGAAAAGAGGCAGAACGTCGACAATGATGCTCTTGGCCAAAAAGGGCGTATGCGTTTTTTCCTGAATATATTCAGGAAAAAACGCATACGCCCTTTTTGGCCAACCAAGCAAGCATGTTAAAGAAATCTGCACTACAATGAAGTCTCACTGACCCCCGGTCAAAAGGGCCATCTGAAAAAAGTGTAAAATCCAGAAAGGCAGCACAGGCCATGGAGAACAGCGAGCCTTGTTATGCTGATGGGCAGGATGTAAATTGTAAACTGCCACTCTGGAGAAGTGTATGGTGTTTCCCGGAACACCGAAAAAACAAAGCAACGGAGCCTACAGCACTTCCCCTTATGGTCCTATAGCTTAGGAAAATTATAAATCAAAAACACACAGCCACCCAAAAGTCTCGGGCGGCTCTGTTTACAAGAACCTCGTCTACGGTACAAGTTAAATATCCCAGAATGTGAAAAATGGATAAAGAAGTTGTGGTACGTATGTACAGTGGAATATCACACAGCAATGAAATCTATGTCATCAGGCCCGTCGCGGCATAATGAGTGGATTCAGGTACGATGATTCTAAGTGAAATAAGTCACACAGGAAATGAAACATCATAAGATATCACTAATACACGGAATGAAAACTTGGTTACACATGAACTGAATTACAAAACAGAACAGGGTCTCAAATTTAGAAAACCAACTTATGCTTGCTTAAGGGGCAAGGTGAGTTGGGGTACTGCATAAAACCAGAGATAGAAATTAGCCCAGATACCTTTCCATAAGCCAAATATGTACTAGTCAAGACCTACCCCTTGCTCAACGAAATGGACTAAACACCCCATATTCAACGCCTAGGAATACACCTGACTAGTAAGAATCTTCAAACCCATGGATTTATATGTCTCTGTAAGAGAATGAAGCGTGTGTACAGCGGCATGAATGCAGCAGAGAAAATCCGATAAATCCCATTATCAAAATGAATTACACAAACAAAACCCAAGGACAGTGAAATAGAGAGCAATTCTTAAATAATTCATTCAGGGCTTGTGATGCAACCTGGATTTACCACATCTACACCCAGAGCTGAGTGAGACATAAGGTTGGGCACTTCGGGCTGATAGCATTGGTGAGGTTCGATGAGCAAATGCAGACCCTTTGAAGTCATACAGCATGGTACCCATTCCATGGGTCCCAACTCTCCAAGTTTAAGGGATTCTTCCTTCAGCTAAAACATGCATGGGAAACCCACAGTATGGGGCACCGTGTGACTGGCAAACGTTTTCAAATGCATCTCAGTTTTCGTCCCCTTTTACTCGGGTTCACCATTCCAGACCCTTTACGAACACTCTCCTCACTTGAAGAGTCAGTGCCCTTAACATCCTGTTGGGCACAGTTTGCAATTTCTGCGCAAGATGAAAAGGAATAGGGAGAACGAATGAGAGACTAGCTCTAGGTGTCTGCACGGGCAAATTTAACGCTCATTTCCCACCAGGAAGAGGAATTATCAAAGGCTCAGCATGCCGTGCAGGAACCAGATTAGGGCCTGAGGCAATCCTGTGGGTTTGCGGCCAGCTCACAAGATAGCGAGTTGAAGAAATGAGCTCAGGGGCACTGTAACTCACAAACCTGCAGAGTTATAAATGACATCTATCGTCCAAAAATATATTGAAGGAAGGCTGCGAAGACGACTTGTAAGTGGGGCAGAATTGCAGGAAAACGATTTCAGTGGGTAGACGGGAATTGCATTTAAAGCATAGGCAAAGAGGCAGAACGTCAACAATGACGCTCTTGGCCAAAAAGGGCGTATGCGTTTTTTCCTGAATATATTCAGGAAAAAACGCATACGCCCTTTTTGGCCAACCAAGCAAGCATGTTAAAGAAATCTGCACTACAATGAAGTCTCACTGCCCCCCGGTCAAAAGGGCCATCTGAAAAAAGTGTAAAATCCAGAAAGGTAGCACAGCCCATGGAGAACAGGGAGCCTTGTTATGCTGATGGGTGGGATGTGAATTGCCAACAACCACTCTGGAGAAGTGTATGGTGTCTCCCGGAACATCTAAAAAACAAAGCAACGGAGCCTACGGCACTTCCCCTTATGGTCCTATAGATTAGGAAAATTAAAATCAAAAACACACAGCCACCCAAAAGTCTCGGGCGGCTCTGTTCACAAGAACCTCGTCTACGGTACAAGTTAAATATCCCAGAATGTGAAAAATGGATAAAGAAGTTGTGGTACGTATGTACAGTGGAATATCACACAGCAATGAAATCTATGTCATCAGGCCCGTCGCGGCATAATGAGTGGATTTAGGTACGATGATTCTAAGTGAAATAAGTCACACAGGAAATGAAATATCATAAGATATCACTAATACACGGAATGAAAACTTGGCTACACATGAACTGAATTACAAAACAGAACAGGGTCTCAAATTTAGAAAACCAACTTATGCTTGCTTAAGGGGAAAGGTGAGTTGGGGTACTGCATAAAACCAGAGATAGAAATTAGCACAGATACCTTTCCATAAGCCAAATATGTAATAGTCAAGACCTACCCCTTGCTCAACGAAATGGACTAAACACCCCATATTCAACGCCTAGGAATACACCTGACTAGTAAGAATCTTCAAACCCATGGATTTATATGTCTCCGCAAGAGAATGAAGCGTGTGTACAGCGGCATGAATGCAGCAGAGAAAATCCGATAAATCCCATTATCAAAATGAATTACACAAACAAAACCCAAGGACAGTGAAATAGAGAGCAATTCTTAAATAATTCATTCAGGGCTTGTGATGCAACCTGGATTTACCACATCTACACCCAGAGCTGAGTGAGACATAAGGTTGGGCACTTCGGGCTGATAGCATTGGTGAGGTTCGATGAGCAAATGCAGACCCTTTGAAGTCATACAGCATGGTACCCATTCCATGGGTCCCAACTCTCCAAGTTTAAGGGATTCTTCCTTCAGCTAAAACATGCATGGGAAACCCACAGTATGGTGCACCGTGTGACTGGCAAACGTTTTCAAATGCATCTCAGTTTTCGTCCCCTTTTACTCGGGTTCACCATTCCAGACCCTTTACGAACACTCTCCCCACTTGAAGAGTCAGTGCCCTTAACCTCCTGTTGGGCACAGTTTGCAAATTCTGCGCAAGATGAAAAGGAATAGGGAGAACCAATGAGAGACTAGCTCTAGGTGTCTGCACGGGCAAATTTAACGCTCATTTCCCACCAGGAAGAGGAATTAACCAAAGGCTCAGCATGCCGTGCCGGAACCAGATTAGGGCCTGAGGCAATCCTGTGGGTTTGCGGCCAGCTCACAAGATAGCGAGTTGAAGAAATGAACTCAGGGGCACTGTAACTCACAAACCTGCACAGTTATAAATGACAGCTATCGTCCAAAAATATATTGAAGGAAGGCTGCGAAGACGACTTGTAAGTGGGGCAGAATTGCAGGAAAACGATTTCAGGGGGTAGACGGGAATTGCATTTAAAGCATAGGAAAAGAGGCAGAACGTCAACAATGACGCTCTTGGCCAAAAAGGGCGTATGCGTTTTTTCCTGAATATATTCAGGAAAAAACGCATACGCCCTTTTTGGCCAACCAAGCAAGCATGTTAAAGAAATCTGCACTACAATGAAGTCTCACTGCCCCCCGGTCAAAAGGGCCATCTGAAAAAAGTGTAAAATCCAGAAAGGCAGCACAGGCCATGGAGAACAGGGAGCCTTGTTATGCTGATGGGTGGGATGTAAATTGCCAACAGCCACTCTGGAGAAGTGTATGGTGTTTCCCGGAACACCGAAAAAACAAAGCTACGGAGCCTACGGCACTTCCACTTATGGTCCTATAGCTTAGGGAAATTAAAATCAAAAACACACAGCCACCCCAAAGTGTCGGACGGCTCTGTTTACAAGAACCTCGTCTACGGTACAAGTTAAATATCCCAGAATGTGAAAAATGGATAAAGAAGTTGTGGTACGTACGGACAATGGAATATCACTCAGCAATGAAATCTATGTCATCAGGCCCGTCGCGGCATAATGAGTGGATTCAGGTACGATGATTCTAAGTGAAATAAGTCACACAGAAAATGAAACATCATAAGATATCACTACTACACAGAATGTAAACTTGGCTACACATGAACTGAATTACAAAACAGAACAGGGTCTCAAATTTAGAAAACCAACTTATGCTTGCTTAAGGGGAAAGGTGAGTTGGGGTGCTGCATAAAACCAGAGATAGAAATTAGCACAGATACCTTTCCATAAGCCAAATATGTAATAGTCAAGACCTACCCCTTGCTCAACGAAATGGACTAAACACCCCATATTCAACGCCTAGGAATACACCTGACTAGTAAGAATCTTCAAACCCATGGATATTTATGTCTCCGTAAGAGAATGAAGCGTGTGTACAGCGGTATGAATGCAGCAGAGAAAATCCGATAAATCCCATTATCAAAATGAATTACACAAACAAAACCCAAGGACAGTGAAATAGAGAGCAATTCTTAAATAATTCATTCAGGGCTTGTGATGCAACCTGGATTTACCACATCTACACCCAGAGCTGAGTGAGACATAAGGTTGGGCACTTCGGGCTGATAGCATTGGTGAGGTTCGATGAGCAAATGCAGACCCTTTGAAGTCATACAGCATGGTACCCATTCCATGGGTCCCAACTCTCCAAGTTTAAGGGATTCTTCCTTCAGCTAAACATGCATGGGAAACCCACAGTACGGTGCACCGTGTGACTGGCAAACGTTTTCAAATGCATCTCAGTTTTCGTCCCCTTTTACTCGGGTTCACCATTCCAGACCCTTTACGAACACTCTCCCCACTTGGAGAGCCAGTGCCTTTAACCTCCTGTTGGGCACAGTTTGCAATTTCTGCGCAAGATGAAAAGGAATAGGGAGAACGAATGAGAGACTAGCTCTAGGTGTCTGCACGGGCAAATTTAACGCTCATTTCCCACCAGGAAGAGGAATTAACCAAAGGCTCAGCATGCCGTGCCGGAACCAGATTAGGGCCTGAGGCAACCCTGTGGGTTTGCGGCCAGCTCACAAGATAGCGAGTTGAAGAAATGAGCTCAGGGGCACTGTAACTCACAAACCTGCAGAGTTATAAATGACAGCTATCGTCCAAAAATATATTGAAGGAAGGCTGCGAAGACGACTTGTAAGTGGGGCAGAATTGCAGGAAAACGATTTCAGGGGGTACACGGGAATTGCATTTAAAGCATAGGAAAAGAGGCAGAACGTCGACAATGATGCACTTGGCCAAAAAGGGCGTATGCGTTTTCTCCTGAATATATTCAGGAAAAAACGCATACGCCCTTTTTGGCCAACCAAGCAAGCATGTTAAAGAAATCTGCACTACAATGAAGTCTCACTGCCCCCCGGTCAAAAGGGCCATCTGAAAAAAGTGTAAAATCCAGAAATGCAGCACAGGCCATGGAGAACAGGGAGCCTTGTTATGCTGATGGGTGGGATGTAAATTGCCAACAGCCACTCTGCAGAAGTGTATGGTGTTTCCTGAAACACCTAAAAAACAAAGCAACAGAGCCTACGGCACTTCCACTTATGGTCCTATAGCTTAGGGAAATTAAAATAAAAAACACACAGCCACCCCAAAGTTTCAGACGGCTCTGTTTACAAGAACCTCGTCTACGGTACAAGTTAAATATCCCAGAAAGCGAAAAATGGATAAAGAAGTTGTGGTACGTACGTACAATGGAATATCACTGACCAATGAAATCTATGTCATCTGGCCCGTCATGGCATAATGAGTGGATTCAGGTACGATGATTCTAAGAGAAATAAGTCACACAGAAAATGAAACATCATAAGATATCACTAATACACCGAATGTAATCTTGGCTACACATGAACTGAATTACAAAACAGAACAGGGTCTCAAATTTATAAAACCAACTTATGTTTGCTTAAGGGGAAAGGTGAGTTGGGGTGCTGCATAAAACCAGAGATAGAAATTAGCACAGATACCATTCCATACGTCATATATGTCATAGTCAAGGGGGCTTCCCTGGTGGCGCACTGGTTGAGAGTTCGCCTGCCAATGCAGGGGACGCGGGTTCGTGCCCCGGTCCGAGAGGATCCCACATGCCGCGGAGCTACTGGCCCCGTGAGTCATGGCGGTTGAGCCTGCGCGTCCGGAGCCTGTGCTCCGCAACGGGAGAGGCAACAACACTGAGAGGCCCGCGTACAGCAAAAAAAAAAAAAAAATATGTAATAGTCAAGACCTACCCCTTGCTCAACGAAATGGGCTAAACACCCTATATTCAACGCCTAGGAATACACCTGACTAGTAAGAATCTTCAAACCCATGGATTTATATGTCTCCATAAGAGAATCAAGCATGTGTACAGCTGCATGAAGGCAGCAGAGAAAATCCGATAAATCCTATTATCAAAATGAATTACAAAAACAAAACACAATGACAGTGAAATAGAGAGCAATTCTTAAATAATTCATTCAGGGCTTGTGGTGCAACCTGGATTTACCTCATCTAAACCCAGAGCTGAGTGAGACATAAGGTTGGACACTTCGGGGTGATACCACTGGTGAGGTTCGATGAGCAAATGCAGACCATTTGAAGTCATACTGCATGGTACCCATTCCATGGGTCCCAACTCTCCAGGTTTAAGCGATTCTTCCTTCAGCTAAAGCATGCATGGGAAGCCCACAGTATGGTGCACCGTGTGACCAGGAAACGTTTTCAAAGGCATCTCAATTTTCGTCCCCTTTTACTCGGGTTCACAATTCCAGACCCTTTTCTAACACTCTCCAGACTTGGAGAGTCAGGGCCTTTAACCTCCTGTTTGGCACAGTTTGCAATTTCTGCGCAAGATGAACAGGAATAGGGAGAACCAATGACAGACTAGCTGTAGGTGTCTGCACGGGCAAATTTAACGCACATTTCCCACCAGAAAGACGAATTAACCAAAGGCTCAGCATGCCGTGCCGGAACAAGATTAGGGCCTGAAGCAATCCTGCGGGTTTGCGGCCAGCTCACAAGAAAGCGATTTGAAGAAAGGAGCTCAGGGGCACTGTAATTCACAAACCTGCAGAGTTATAAATGACAGCTATCGTCCAAAAATATATTGAAGGAAGGCTGCGAAGAGGACTTGAAAGCGGGGCAGAATTGCAGGAAAACGATTTCAGGGGGTAGACTGGAATTGCATTTAAAGCATAGGAAAAGAGGCAGGACGTCGACAATGATGCACTTGGCCAAAAAGGGCGTATGCGTTTTTTCCTGAATATATTCAGGAAAAAACGCATACGCCCTTTTTGGCCAACCAAGCAAGCATGTTAAAGAAATCTGCACTACAATGAAGTCTCACTGCCCCCCGGTCAAAAGGGCCATCTGAAAAAAGTGTAAAATCCAGAAATGCAGCACAGGCCATGGAGAACAGGGAGCCTTGTTATGCTGATGGGCGGGATGTAAATTGCCAACAGCCACTCTGCAGAAGTGTATGGTGTTTCTTGAAACACCTAAAAAACAAAGCAACGGAGCCTACGGCACTTCCACTTATGGTCCTATAGCTTAGGGAAATTAAAATAAAAAAAACACAGCCACCCCAAAGTTTCAGACGGCTCTGTTTACAAGAACCTCTTCTACGGTACAAGTTAAATATCCCAGAAAGCGAAAAATGGATAAAGAAGTTGTGGTACGTACGTACAATGGAATATCACTCACCAATGAAATCTATGTCATCTGGCTCGTCGTGGCATAATGAGTGGATTCAGGTACGATGATTCTAAGAGAAATAAGTCACACAGAAAATGAAACATCATAAGATATCACTAATACACCGAATGTAATCTTGGCTACACATGAACTGAATTACAAAACAGAACAGGGTCTCAAATTTAGAAAACCAACTTATGTTTGCTTAAGGGGAAAGGTGAGTTGGGGTGCTGCATAAAACCAGAGATAGAAATTAGAACAGATACTATTCCATACGTCATATATGTAATAGTCAAGGGGGCTTCCCTGGTGGCGCACTGGTTGAGAGTCCGCCTGCCGATGCAGGGGACGCGGGTTCGTGCCCCGGTCCGAGAGGATCCCACATGCCGTGGAGCTACTGGCCCCGTCAGTCATGGCTGTTGAGCCTGCGCGTCCGGAGCCTGTGCTCCGCAACGGGAGAGGCTACAACACTGAGAGGCCCGCGTACAGCAAAAAAAAAAAAAAAAATATGTAATAGTCAAGACCTACCCCTTGCTCAACGAAATGGGTTAAACACCCTATATTCAACGCCTAGGAATACACCTGACTAGTAAGAATCTTCAAACCCATGGATTTATATGTCTCCATAAGAGAATCAAGCGTGTGTACAGCTGCATGAAGGTAGCAGAGAAAATCCGATAAATCCTATTATCAAAATGAATTACAAAAACAAAACACAATGACAGTGAAATAGAGAGCAATTCTTAAATAATTCATTCAGGGCTTGTGATGCAACCTGGATTTACCTCATCTACACCCAGAGCTGAGTGAGACATAAAGTTGGACACTTCGGGCTGATAGCATTGGTGAGGTTCGAAGAGCAAATGCAGACCATTTGAAGTCATACTGCATGGTACCCATTCCATGGGTCCCAACTCTCCAGGTTTAAGCGATTCTTCCTTCAGCTAAAACATGCATGAGAAACCCACAGTATGGTGCACCGTGTGACCGGGAAACGTTTTCAAATGCATCTCAGTTTTCGTCCCCTTTTACTCGGGTTCACAATTCCACACCCTTTACTAACACTCTACCCAATTGGAGAGTCAGTGCCTTTAACCTGCTGTTTGGCACAGTTTGCAATTTCTGCGCAAGATGAACAGGAATATGGAGAACCAATGAGAGACTAGCTGTAGGTGTCTGCACGGGCAAATTTAACGCTCATTTCCAACCAGGAAGAGGAATTAACCAAACGCTCAGCATGCCGTGCCGGAACCAGATTAGGGCCTGAAGCAACCCTGCGAGTTTGCGGCCAGCTCACTAGAAAGCGATTTGAAGAAAGGAGCTCCGGGGCACTCTAATTCACAAACCTGCAGAGTTATAAATGACAGCTATCATCCAAAAATATATTGAAGGAAGCCTGCGAAGAGGACTTGAAAGCGGGGCAGAATTGCAGGAAAACGATTTCAGGGGGGAGACTGGAATTGCATTTAAAGCATAGGAAAAGAGGCAGAACGTCGACAATGATGCACTTGGCCAAAAAGGGCGTATGCGTTTTTTCCTGAATATATTCAGGAAAAAACGCATACGCCCTTTTTGGCCAACCAAGCAAGCATGTTAAAGAAATCTGCACTACAATGAAGTCTCACTGCCCCCCGGTCAAAAGGGCCATCTGAAAAAAGTGTAAAATCCAGAAATGCAGCACAGGCCATGGAGAACAGGGAGCCTTGTTATGCTGATGGGTGGGATGTAAATTGCCAACAACCACTCTGGAGATGTGTATGGTGTTTCCTGAAACACCTAAAAAACAAAGCAACGGAGCCTACGGCACTTCCACTTATGGTCCTATAGCTTAGGGAAATTAAAATAAAAAACACACAGCCACCCCAAAGTTTCAGACGGCTCTGTTTACAAGAACCTCTTCTACGGTACAAGTTAAATATCCCAGAAAGCGAAAAATGGATAAAGAAGTTGTGGTACGTACGTACAATGGAATATCACTCACCAATGAAATCTATGTCATCTGGCCCGTCGTGGCATAATGAGTGGATTCAGGTACGATGATTCTAAGAGAAATAAGTCACACAGAAAATGAAACATCATAAGATATCACTAATACACCGAATGTAATCTTGGCTACACATGAACTGAATTACAAAACAGAACAGGGTCTCAAATTTAGAAAACCAACTTATGTTTGCTTAAGGGGAAAGGTGAGTTGGGGTGCTGCATAAAACCAGAGATAGAAATTAGCACAGATACCATTCCATACGTCAAATATGTAATAGTCAAGACCTACCCCTTGCTCAACGAAATGGGCTAAACACCCTATATTCAACGCCTAGGAATACACCTGACTAGTAAGAATCTTCAAACCCATGGATTTATATGTCTCCATAAGAGAATCAAGCCTGTGTACAGCTGCATGAATGCAGCAGAGAAAATCCGATAAATCCTATTATCAAAATGAATTACAAAAACAAAACACAATGACAGTGAAATAGAGAGCAATTCTTAAATAATTCATTCAGGGCTTGTGATGCAACCTGGATTTACCTCATCTACACCCAGAGCTGAGTGAGACATAAAGTTGGACACTTCGGGCTGATAGCATTGGTGAGGTTCGATGAGCAAATGCAGACCATTTGAAGTCATACTGCATGGTACCCATTCCATGGGTCCCAACTCTCCAGGTTTAAGCGATTCTTCCTTCAGCTAAAACATGCATGGGAAACCCACAGTATGGTGCACCGTGTGACCGGGAAACGTTTTCAAATGCATCTCAGTTTTCGTCCCCTTTTACTCGGGTTCACAATTCCAGACCCTTTACTAACACTCTCCCCACTTGGAGAGTCAGTGCCTTTAACCTCCTGTTTGGCACAGTTTGCAATTTCTGCGCAAGATGAACAGGAATAGGGAGAACCAATGAGAGACTAGCTGTAGGTTTCTGCACGGGCAAATTTAACGCTCATTTCCCACCAGGAAGAGGAATTAACCGAAGACTCAGCATGCTGTGCCGGAACCAGATTAGGGCCTGAAGCAATCCTGAGGGTTTGCGGCCAGCTCACAAGAAAGCGATTTGAAGAAAGGAGCTCCGGGGCACTGTAATTCAAAACCTGCAGTGTTGTAAATGACAGCTATCGTCCAAAAATATATTGAAGGAAGGCTGCGAAGAGGACTTGAAAGCGGGGCAGAATTGCAGGAAAACGATTTCAGGGGGTAGACTGGAATTGCATTTAAAGCATAGGAAAAGAGGCAGAACGTCGACAATGATGCACTTGGCCAAAAAGAGCGTATGCGTTTTTTCCTGAATATATTCAGGAAAAAACGCATACGCTCTTTTTGGCCAACCAAGCAACCATGTTAAAGAAATCTGCACTACAATGAAGTCTCACTGCCCCCCGGTCAAAAGGGCCATCTGAAAAAAGTGTAAAATCCAGAAAGGCAGCACAGGCCATGGAGAACAGGGAGACTTGTTATTCTCATGGGTGGGATGTAAATTGCCAACAGCCACTCTGGAGAAGTGTATTGTGTTTCCTGAAACACCTAAAAAACAAAGCAACGGAGCCTACGGCACTTCCACTTATGGTCCTATAGCTTAGGGAAATTAAAATAAAAAACACACAGCCACCCCAAAGTTTCAGACGGCTCTGTTACAAGAACCTCCTCTACGGTACAAGTTAATTATCCCAGAAAGCGAAAAATGGATAAAGAAGTTGTGGTACGTACGTACAAAGGAATATCACTCACCAATGAAATCTATGTCATCTGGCCCGTCGTGGCATAATGAGTGGATTCAGGTACGATGATTCTAAGAGAAATAAGTCACACAGAAAATGAAACATCATAAGTTATCTCTAATACACCGAATGTAATCTTGGCTACACATGAACTGAATTACAAAACAGAACAGGGTCTCAAATTTAGAAAACCAACTTATGTTTGCTTAAGGGGAAAGGTGAGTTGGGGTGCTGCATAAAACCAGAGATAGAAATTAGCACAGATACCATTCCATACGTCAAATATGTAATAGTCAAGACCTACCCCTTGCTCAACGAAATGGGCTAAACACCCTATATTCAACGCCTAGGAATGCACCTGACTAGTAAGAATCTTCAAACCCATGGATTTATATGTCTCCATAAGAGAATCAAGCGTGTGTACAGCTGCATGAAGGCAGCAGAGAAAATCCGAAAAATCCCATTATCAAAATGAATTACAAAAACAAAACACAATGACAGTGAAATAGAGAGCAATTCTTAAATAATTCATTCAGGTCTTGTGATGCAACCTGGATTTACCTCATCTACACCCAGAGCTGAGTGAGACATAAGGTTGGATACTTCGGGATGATAGCGTTGGTGAGGTTCGATGAGCAAATGCAGACCATTTGAAGTCATACTGCATGGTACCCATTCCATGGGTCCTTACTCTCCAGGTTTAAGCGATTCTTCCTTCAGCTAAAACATGCATAGGAAACCCACAGTATGGTGCACCGTGTGACTGGGAAACGTTTTCAAATGCATCTCAGTTTTCGTCCCCTTTTACTCGGGTTCACAATTCCAGACCCTTTACTAACACTCTCCCCACTTGGAGAGTCAGTGCCTTTAACCTCCTGTTTGGCACAGTTTGCAATTTCTGCGCAAGATGAACAGGAATAGGGAGAACCAATGAGAGCCTAGCTGTAGGTGTCTGCATGGGCAAATTTAACGCTCATTTCCAACCAGGAAGAGGAATTAACCAAACGCTCAGCATGCCGTGCCGGAACCAGATTAGGGCCTGAAGCAATCCTGCGGGTTTGCGGCCAGCTCACAAGAAAGCGATTTGAAGAAAGGAGCTCCGGGGCACTGTAATTCAAAACCTGCAGTGTTATAAATGACAGCTATCGTCCAAAAATATATTGAAGGAAGGCTGCGAAGAGGACTTGAAAGCGGGGCAGAATTGCAGGAAAACGATTTCAGGGGGTAGACGGGAATTGCATTTAAAGCATAGGAAAAGAGGCAGAACGTCGACAATGATGCACTTGGTCAAAAAGGGCGTATGCGTTTTTTCCTGAATATATTCAGGAAAAAGCGCATATGCCCTTTTTGGCCAACCAAGCAAGCATGTTAAAGAAATCTGCACTACAATGAAGTCTCACTGCCCCCCGGTCAAAAGGGCCATCTGAAAAAAGTGTAAAATCCAGAAATGCAACACAGGCCATGGAGAACTGGGAGCCTTGTTATGCTGATGGGTGGGATGTAAATTGCCAACAGCCACTCTGGAGAAGTGTATGGTATTTCCTGAAACACCTAAAAAACAAAGCAACGGAGCCTACGGCACTTCCTCTTATGGTCCTATAGCTTAGGGAAAATAAATCAAAACCACACAGCCACCCCAAAGTTTCAGACGGCTCTGTTTACAAGAACCTCGTCTACGGTACAAGTTAAATATCCCAGAAAGCGAAAAATGGATAAAGAAGTTGTGGTACGTACGTACAATGGAATATCACTCAGCAATGAAATCTATGTCATCTGGCCCGTCGTGGCATAATGAGTGGATTCAGGTACGATGATTCTAAGAGAAATAAGTCACACAGAAAATGAAACATCATAAGTTAACTCTAATACACCGAATGTAATCTTGGCTACACATGAACTGAATTACAAAACAGAACAGGGTCTCAAATTTAGAAAACCAACTTATGTTTGCTTAAGGGGAAAGGTGAGTTGGGGTGCTGCATAAAACCAGAGATAGAAATTAGCACATATACCATTCCATACGTCAAATATGTAATAGTCAAGACCTACACCTTGCTTAACGAAATGGGCTAAACACCCTATATTCAACGCCTAGGAATACACCTGACTAGTAAGAATCTTCAAACCCATGGATTTATAGGTCTCCATTAGAGAATCAAGCATGTGTACAGCTGCATGAAGGCAGCAGAGAAAATCCGATAAATCCTATTATCAAAATGAATTACAAAAACAAAACACAATGACAGTGAAATAGAGAGCAATTCTTAAATAATTCATTCAGGGCTTGTGATGCAACCTGGATTTACCTCATCTAAACCCAGAGCTGAGTGAGACATAAGGTTGGACACTTCGGGCTGATAGCATTGGTGAGGTTCGATGAGCAAATGCAGACCATTTGAAGTCATACTACATGGTACCCATTCCATGGGTCCCAACTCTCCAGGTTTAAGCGATTCTTCCTTCAGCTAAAGCATGCATGGGAACCCACAGTATGGTGCACCGAGTGACCGGGAAACATTTTCAAATGCATCTCAGTTTTTGTCCCCTTTTACTCGGGTTCACAATTCCAGACCCTTTACGAACACTCTCCCCACTTGGAGAGTCAGTGCCTTTAACCTCCTATTTGGCACAGTTTGCAATTTCTGCGCAAGATGAACAGGAATAGGGAGTACCAATGAGAGACTAGCTGTAGGTGTCTGCACGGGCAAATTTAACGCTCATTTCCAACCAGGAAGAGGAATTAACCAAACGCTCAGCATGCCGTGCCGGAACCAGATTAGGGCCTGAAGCAATCCTGCGGGTTTGCGGCCAGCTCAAAAGAAAGCGATTTGAAGAAAGGAGCTCAGAGGCACTCTAATTCACAAACCTGCAGAGTTATAAGTGACAACTATCATCCAAAAATATATTGAAGGAAGGCTGTGAAGAGGACTTGAAAGCGGGACAAAATTGCAGGAAAACGATTTCAGGGTGTAGACGGGAATTGCATTTAAAGCATAGGAAAAGAGGCAGTACGTCGACAATGATGCACTTGGCCAAAAAGGGCGTATGCGTTTTTTCCTGAATATATTCAGGAAAAAACGCATACGCCCTTTTTGGCCAACCAAGCAAGCATGTTAAAGAAATCTGCACTACAATGAAGTCTCACTGCCCCCCAGTGAAAAGGGCCATCTGAAAAAAGTGTAAAATCCAGAAAGGCAGCACAGGCCATGGAGAACAGGGAGCCTTGTTATGCTGATGGGCGGGATGTGAACTGCCAACAGCCACTCTGGAGAAGTGTATGGTGTTTCCTGAAACACGTAGGAAACAAAGCAACACAGCCTATGGCACTTCCACTTATGGTCCTATAGCTTAGGGAAGTTAAAATCAAAAACACACAGCCACCCCAAAGTTTGGGTCGGCTCTGTTTACAAGAACCTCGTCTACGGTACAAGTTAAATATCCCAGAAAGCGAAAATGGATAAAGAAGTTGTGGTACATACGTACAATGGAAAATCACTCAGCAATGAAATCTATGTCATCTGGCCCTTAGCGGCATAATGAGTGGATTCAGGTACAATGATTCTACATGAAATAAGTCACACAGAAAAAGGAACATCATAAGATATCACTAATACATGGAATGAAACTTGGCTACACATGAACTGAATTACAAAACAGAAGAGGGTCTCCAAGTTAGAAAACCAACTGATGGTTGCTTATGGGGAAAGGTGAGTTGGGGTGCTGCATAAAACCAGAGATTTATATTAGCACAGAAACTGTTCCATAAACCAAATATGTAATAGAAAAGACCTACTCCTTGCTCAACGAAATGGAGTCAACACCCCATATTCAACGCCTAGGAATATACCTGACTAGTAAGGATCTTAAAACCCATGGATTTATATGTCTCCGTAAGAGAATGAAGCGTGTGTACAGCGGCCTAAACGCATCAGTGAAAATCCGATAAATCCCATTATCAAAATAAATTTCAAAAACAAAACACAATGACACTGAAATAGAGGGCAATTCTTAAATAATTCATTCAGGGCTTGTGATACAACCTGGATTTAGCACATCTTCAACCAGAGCTGGGTGAGACATAAGGCTGGACACTTCGGGCTGATAGCATTGGTGAGGTTCGGTGAGCAAATGCAGAACATTTGAAGTCATACTGCATGGTACCCATTCCATGGGTCCCAACTCTCCAGGTTTAAGGGATTCTTCCTTCAGCTAAAACATGCATGGGAAACCCAGAGTATGGTCCACCTTGTGATTTGGATTCGTTTTCAAATGCATCTCAGTTTTTTTCCCCTGGTACTAGGGTTCAATATTCCAGACCCGTCAATAACACTCTCCCCATATATATATTCAGGAAAAAACGCATAAGCCCTTTTTGGCCAACCAAGCAAGCGTGTAAAGAAAATCTGCACTACAATGAAGCCTCACTGCCCCCCGGTCAAAAGGGCCATCTGAAAAAAGTGTAAAATCCAGAAAGGCAGGACAGGCCATGGAGAACATGTAGCCTTGTTATGCTGATGGGCGGGATGTGAACCGCCAACAGCCACTCTGGAGAACTGTATGGTGTTTCCGGAAACACGTAGGAAACAAAGCAACACAGCCTATGGCACTTCCACTTATGGTCCTATAGCTTAGGGACATTAAAATGAAAAACACAGAGCCACCCCAAAGTTTGGGACGGCTCTGTTTACAAGAACCTCGTCTACGATACAAGTTAAATATCCCAGAAATCGAAATATGGATAAAGAAGATGTGGTACGTATGTACAATGGAATATCACTCAGCAATGATATCTATGTCATCAGGCCAGTAGTGGCATAATGAATGGATTCAGGTATGATGATTTTACGTGAAATAAGTCACACAGAAAAAGAAACATCATAAGTTATCACTAATACATGGAATGTAAACTTGGCTACACATGAACTGATCTACAAAACAGAACACGGTCTCAAATTTAGAAAACGAACTTACGCTTGCTTATGGGGAAAGGTGAGTTGGCGTGCTGCATAAAACCAGAGATTGAAATTAGCACAGATATCTTTCCATAAGCCAAATATATAATAGACAAGACCTACTCCTTGCTCAACGAAATGAACTCAACACCCCATATTCAACGCCTCGGAATATACCTGACTAGTAAGAATCTTAAAACCCATGGATTTATATGTCTCCGTAAGAGAATCAAGCGTGTGTACAGTGGCCTAAACGCAGCAGTGAAAATCGGATAACTTCCTTTATCAAAAAAAATTTCAAAAACAAAACACAATGACAGTGAAATAGAGAGCAATTCTTAAATAATTCATTCAGGGCTTGTGATGCAACCTGGATTTACCACATCTACACCCAGAGCTGGGTGAGACATAAGGCTGGACCCTTCGCGCTGATACCATTGGTGAGGCTCGGTGAGCAAATGCAGACCGTTTGAAGGCATACTGCATGGTACCCATTCCATGGGTCCCAACTCTCCAGGTTTAAGGGATTCTTCCTTCAGCTAAAACATGCATGAGAAACGCAGAGTATATTCCACCATGTGATTGCGAAACGTTTTCAAATGCATCTCAGTTTTTGTGCCCTGGTACTCGGGTTCACCATTCCAGACGCTTTACTAACACTCTCCCCACTTGGAGAGTCAATGCCTTTAACATCCTGTTCAGCACAGTTTGCAATTTCTGAGCAAGATGAACAGGAATAGGGAGAACCAATGAGAGACTAGCTGTAGGTGCCTGCACGGGCAAGTGTAACGACCATTTCCCACCAGGAAGAGGAATTAACCAAAGGGTCAGCGTGCCCTGCCAGAAACAGATTAGCGCCTGAAGCATTCCTGCGGTTTTCGGCCAGCTCACAAGAAAGCGAGTTGAAGAAAGGAGCTCAGGGGCACTCTAATTCACAAACCTGCAGAGTTATGAATGACAGCTATCGTCCAAAAATATATTGAAGTAAGTCTGCGAAGAGGACTGGAAAGGGGGGCAGCATTTGAGGAAAACTATTTCAGGGGGTAGACTGGAATTCCACTTAAAGCATAGGAAATGAGGCAGAATGTCGACAATGATGCACTTTGCCAAAAAGGGCGTATGCATTTTTTCCTGAATATATTCAGGAAAAAACGCATACACCCTTGATGGCCAACCAAGCAAGCCTGTAAAGGAAATCTGCACCAAGGGCAGAAAGCTGTTGGGGGGATGGTGGTGTGAAGAGTTGAGAGATTGGGATTGACATGTATACATTTATATGTATAAAATAGATAACCAATAAGAACCTGCTGTATAAAAAATAAGATTAAAAATTAAAAAAAATAAAATTAAAAAGTAAAACAGAAAAAATATTCTTCCCTCCACATACATGTATTTATATGAATAAATTATTTCTATGCTTATATTTGTAAATGCAAAAAAGAGGAATGAAATCTACCTTGAACCAAAAACGAAAAATAGAAAAAACAAACAGAATCCACAAGTTACACAGAGGAAAACCGTATCAGGACACTTGCTCCAGTTGTAAACAATTCTGAAGTTGGTCAGTGGTGGGGAATCATCTCCCATACAGCCAGCAGGCCCCACGCAACAAGCGTCCTCATTGCAAAGCTGGGGGACCGTGCTGAGGCATCTGTGAGTAAACGTGGTCCGAGCCCCAGGCCAGCTGCTGCTGAAATGTTCCCACCCTTCCCAGATAAAACACCTGAATATGTTCAAGGACTTGAAAGCCTAGAGGAAGGGCAATGGAGCCACACGAGTGATTGCATGCCAGCCAACTTGGTGCCTGCAGGCCAGCCAGGATGGTCCTGGCCCTGGGTGCTCTTCTGGAAGCTTTCCATTTCCCTGCCTGAGATACCCCTCCTGTCCCGGCCCCCACTGCTTTCTTCCTTCCTCACGTCTGCCCAGGGAGAAATTCCAGCGCCAGGTATGGGTGACACATCCTCTTCTTTAGCAGGTGGCATCTTGACAACTGCTGCAGAAAGTCCAGCAGAGCCCCACTCACACTGGGCCACCCACAACGCCGTGACCTGTCACTCCCTCCCACCAGCCCAGCCCCGAGACTGCTGACAGGGCAGAGAAAATGGCGTCAGGCACAGCTGCAGGGGTTCTTGCTGCCTGGAGCGGTGTTTATATTGATCTCAAAACAGGCACACCTGGGGAGGGCTGGCCGGCATGGTCAGGCTGCCCAGGTCAGCCAATCATCACCCCTCAGGGTCTCACAGTTGCAGAAAATGGAACTTGCTGAATCGGCCAGGTCCAAGGAACAGGTGTGGGCTCTTGAGAGTCAGGATAGACAATGGGCTGCAGCTCTGGCTTGTATTCTAATCATTTTATCTGGCCCATGAGTGGGAGACAGCTTCAAGAAAACCCTGGCCTAATAAGAGGACCCCAGGAGTCAGGGAGAGGAGGGGTGGGTGGTGGGTGGAGACAGAGGCCTGGTGCCCCGGGTGCAGTGGAAGTCTCTGGAAGACCAGGTGGTGGCAGGCCGTACAGAGTGATGCCCAGGGTCACAGACCTGTCGGAGTTGCTATTTGTTAGTTCAAGTCCTGCTCTGAGGTGCTCTGTGTCAGATCTGAGTGACAGGTGAGCTGAGAGTGCTCTGCAATGAGGGCAATGTGCACGGTTCCTGTGTGCCCTGCCCTGCCACAGTACCTGCAAGTGTAGCTCTGTATCCTGGGAGGGAGCTGACCACGAGAGCCCCATGGGCTGCAGGGGACCTGCCCAGGGAACCCCATATCCTGGGATGGGCCTGACCATGAGAGCCCCATGGGCTGGTGTGGAGGTGGGGTACCTGCCCAGGTGAGCTCCATATCCTGAGATTGGCCTGACCACGAGAGCCCCATGGGCTGCCAGGGGCCTGGTAAAGATGTCAGGATCGTCAGTGAAGCCACCGAGTATATACCTCCAGTAGTTCCTAATTCCTACACCCTGCTGGTCATTCTACCAACCACCAGGACATGGTATTCTGTATTAGTCTTCAATGATGCCTTCTTTTGTATGCCATTAGTCCCAGAGTCACAAGAAATTTTGGCTTGTAAGTGGCAGGACTCAACATACAACTAAAACAATACATCCAGGCCGTCTTGCCCCAAGTGTTCAAAAATTCCCACACCATCTTTGGGGAAAGCTTAGCTAAAGACGTAAAAGTTCTACCTCTGGAAAAGGAAACACTCCTTCAATATGCTGACGACATTCTGATCACCAGCCCTACTAAGGAGGCCTCTGAACTACCAAGCCAATAAAGGATAGAAGTTGTCCAAGAAAAAGCTCAAATATCACAGACTACGGTGACCTGCCTGGGCTTCATTCTCACAGAAGGTCGGAGAAGCTCATCCCAGGAAAGGGAAGAAACAATTTACAGCCTTACCCCTTTCTAAAACTAGAAGACAGCTTAGGGGTTCCTGGGGAGGCCAGAGTTTGCTGCTTCTGGATCCCTAACTACAGTCTACTAGCTGGGCCTCTATATGAAACACTGAAAGGAAAAGATGATGATCCTTTTGAATAGAATCCAGAAGTGGCCTTTCAAGAATGGAAAGAGCAGTCAATTCAGACCCTTGCCCTGGAACTCCCTAATTTAGCTAAACCCTTTGACCTTTACATTCCTGGTGAAAGGTGAATTGCCATTGGAGTATTAGTGCAAAACCTGGGACCACTTGAAATGGAACAATGCAAGAATGCCATCCAGGTAGGATAAACTATAGTCACCAAGGGGCTTGGCCCACTGCAACATCTGGCCAACATACTGGCGGTATCTAAAAACCTGGAAATCAGCAGCTCAAAAGGCCACCTCCCTCCTAAGGGAAAAGGACCCCACGTGGTGTTCCTAACCCCCAACCATGCCCTGAAGTTGCAGGGTTTGCTCCGTGGGCACACTGACCTCCAGTGAGGAAGCCCTCCTACTCCAACATCCAGAGAGATATCCGGGGGCAACGGGGCACCATGACGACACATGTGACCATCACTTGACCTGGAGTTTCTCTCATAAAACAACAAGAGTGTGTCCCAAAAGAGTAGACTACTGCTTGCAGGACTTACTGCACCCAGAGGGGAGGTAATAATCTTGGCAGGGGAACCGTATATCACGCTGTCACCATAGAAAAGCCTACAGACACCGTGATGATGGTGACCAGTAAGACCGGCTGGACTCCTGTTTACTTCAAAAGGCTGTTGACTCAGTGGCCATCATGGTCCTTCATCACAACTGACCCTGGACTGTCCGGGAGTTGAGCAGGCAGGGTCCTGACACCTGGTGCTGTTTTTACGTTAATTCAGAGGCCTAATTGAAGAAAGTGCAGACTACTAGTCAGAGCATCTAGGCTGGCAGAAACGGTCAGCCTAAAGTGTCTGAACAAATGTGTGGCGGGGTGAAAGTGGACCTCACAGCGTCACTGCACATTTCCTTCCCGGACCCTTAAAGGTCATTAGAATCTATAACACTTCCAATGCTCATGCTCAGGCAGATGAACAGGGAGGCTGGAGGCCTGGGGACAATCAACGTCACCTAGAGGCTGCTGGGGAGAAGTTCTGACCCTCGCCCACGGGTATAAGGGCTCCTAACTCAGCACTCAGCAGTTACAGAAGAAGGGTCTGCACCCTCAGCACTCCAAGAATGAGGAAGAGGACAAAAGGCAGAAGAGGGGTTTGTCCCAGGCAAAGCCCATTAAAAATCCCTGGGAGATAAAAATAGAATCTGGGCAATAAAATAAAGTCTAACCTTTTTTATCCTTTGTGCTTTGTCTAATTTCATGTGCTCCTAGGGTCCCGCATACAGAGGTTCCACACCCGGCACTTCAGACCAGATTTCCTAGTACAGAATGGCTGGGTCGACACATCAGGTCCTGGGGCCCAGTGCAGACTCCGCGATATAGAGCCTGAGCTGCAGCCAACAGGGCCCTCGAGAGCTCTGCCCCCTCCCTCCCACTGAATCTGACAGGATCTCTACACAGCAGCCCAGCCCACAGCCCACGGGGTAGCACATGCTCTCACCTCTCCATTCTCTGATCAAAATATAAAGTTTCCTTTGCTTCTGAACCAAACTCAGTCTCGATCTTTTGGCTCCAATGACACTGGGCATGGGGACACTTGTTGGGGTCCACTCTGGAGGATCAGTAACAGAAATTGAGAACGTTGTAACTTCAATGAACAGATGTGTGAGCCAAACTATAATTAACATAGAACAGTGTATAAGGCTCGGGTAAAATAAGATGTTTCTAACACTTCCATTTGATATTTCCATCACTTTATTATAAGCAAGTTCAGTGAAAAGGTTTGTCTTATTTGTCAGGTCAATATTAGAGAAGCGAAGTGATTTCTTTCCAAGGATGTACATCTAATAATCTTGGTTAAATCTTCAATCTTGTTTTAAATGCTTTTCCATTGAAAATGATACCTCTCATTCAGCTCCCCCATTTCTGAGAAGTATAAAATCTTATAATTTATTATTACCAAAGTGGAAAGGTGGGAGGAGGGATAAATTAACAGTTTGGGATTAACACATACACACTGCTATGTATAAAATAGATGGTCAACAAGGAACTACTCTATAGCACAGGGAACTACACTCAATATTTTGCAATAACCTATAAGGGGAAATAATCTGAAAAAGAATAGATATTTTTATTGACATCATCTATCAATGACAGTTAAAATGGAACCTAAGGGAAGCCGGTGGTCAGTGCTTCTGACCCTGAAGACTTCAATCATCTAAAGTTTGGACTCTGCCTACTTCCCAAGGCCCTTAATGAACATATGTGTAGCCGTAGCTTAAAAAATTCCCCAGTTTGGGTAGCGGAGAGACACTGATTTTGAAAAATCCCTGGTGTTCTCCTCACATGAACGGGACACTTCCTACAGCTAAAACATGCCTGTCACACCCAGAGGATGGTATATCGTCTGATCGGGAAGAGTTTGGAAAAGGCATCTCATCTCCTCATCTCCTGGTGCTCGGGTTCACCACTCCGGCGTCTTTACTAACAGTCTCCCCACTTGGAGATGTCAGCACTGTCAACATCCTGTTGCACACAGTTTGGAATTTGTCCAAGGATGAAGCAGAAGGAGGAGGAACAATGAGAGACAAGTCCTAGGTTTTCGGACAGACATATGTCACTCTAATTTCCAACCAGGAAGACGAATTGACCAAAGGCTAGGGTTGCCCATGGAAACAGAATAGGGCTTGAGGAAATCCCGCTGCTTTGTGGCCAGTTCCCATAAACACAAGTTGAAAAATGGAACTCAGGGACACTAAAATTCACGAAACTGCAGAGTTGAAAATATCTCTCACTGAAAAATGTCTTGAGGAAAGTCAGAGAAAAGGACTTGTAAGCAACGGAGAATGGCAGGAAAGGGATTGGATGAGGTAGAAAGGACTCGCCATTAAGCACAAGAAAAGGGGCTGAACATTGCCAACATTGCAGTTGGCCA
The DNA here is from genome assembly GCF_059928025.1 of Delphinapterus leucas. Taxonomy (NCBI): domain Eukaryota; kingdom Metazoa; phylum Chordata; class Mammalia; order Artiodactyla; family Monodontidae; genus Delphinapterus; species Delphinapterus leucas. The sequence goes on from NW_028322235.1 coordinate 4,502,031, forward strand.
AAAAGGGTGTATGCATCTTTTTCTGTATATATTCAAGAAAAGGGCATACACTTTTTTAGCCAACCAAACAGGTGGGCACTGGAAATCAATACTACAAAACATATCACTTCGCATCAGTCAGAAGAGCCTTCCTCATAAAGTGTAAACACCAGAAATGCAGGACAGGGCAAGGAGAAAAGGGAGCCCTGTGAGGCTTATAGTGGAAATGTATATTGCCAACGGTCACTCTGGAAAAGTGTATTGTGATTACTAAAGCATCTAAAAAATGAGCTACAGAGCACAGGGCACTTGCACTCATGGACGTATATCTTGGGAAAAAGAAAAATCGAGAGGACACAGGCACCCCAATGTTTACTGCCTCTCTGTTTAATATATCCTCGATTAGGATATAATTTATATGTCTCTGGAGGGAAAAAATGGACAGAGGTGTGGCACTTATGTAGAGTGGAATATTACTCAGCCTGAAAATCAATGAAACATGGCCAGTTGTAACAACCCCAGAGGAGTTACGTATGATCATTTGAAGTCACATAATTCAAAAAGACAAAGACATACGATATTACTAATACATGGAATGTAAACGTGGCTACAAATGAACTGAATTACAAAAGAGAACGGGGTCTCAAATTTAGAAAACCAACTTATGCTTGCTTAAGGATCAAGGAGAGTTGGGGTGCTGCATAAAACCAGAGATTGAAATTAGCACAGATACCGTTCCATAAGCCAAATATGTAATAGAAAAAACCTACTTCCTGGTCAACGAAATGGACTCAACACCCCATATTCAGTGCCTAGGAATATACAGGATGAGTAAGAGTTTCAATACCTATGGATTTATATGTCTCCATAAGAGAATCAAGCGTGTGTACAGTGACAAAAACGCAGCAGTGAAAATCAGCTAAATCCCATTATCAAAATAAATTTCCAAAACAAAAAAAATGACAGTGAAATAGAGAGCAATTCTTTTTTTTTTTTTTTTTTTTTTTTTTTTTTTTTTTTTTTGTGGTATGCGGGCCTCTCACTGCTGTGGCCTCTCCCGTTATGGAGCACAGGCTCCGGACGCGCAGGCTCAGCGGCCATGGCTCACAGGCCCAGCTGCTCCACAGCATGTGGGATCTTCCCAGACCGGGGCACGAACCCGTGTCCCCTGCATCGGCAGGTGGACTCTCAACCACTGCACCACCAGGGAAGCCCGAGAGCAATTCTTAAATAATTCATTCAGGGCTTGTGATGCAACCTGGATTTACCTCATCTACACCCAGAGCTGAGTGAGACATAAGGTTGGACACTTCGGGCTGACAGCATGGATGAGGTTCGATGAGCAAATGCAGACCGTTTGTAGTCATACTGCATAGTACCCATTCCATGGGTCCCAACTCTCCAGGTTTAAGGGATTCTTCCTTCAGCTAAAACATGCATGGGAAACCCACAGTATGGTGCACCGTGTGACCGGAAAACGTTTTCAAATGAATCTCAGTTTTCGTCCCCTTTTACTCGGGTTCACCATTCCAGACCCTTCACTAACACTCTCCCCACTTGGAGAGTCAGTGCCTTTAACCTCCTGTTTGGCACAGTTTGCAATTTCTGCGCAAGATGTACAGGAATAGGGAGAACCAATGAGAGACTAGCTGTAGGTGTCTGCAGGGGCAAATTTAACGCTCATTTCCCACCAGGAAGAGGAATTAACCAAAGGCTCAGCATGCCGTTCCGGAATCAGATTAGGGCCTGAAGCAATCCTCCGGGTTTGTGGCCAGCTCACTAGAAAGCGATTTGAAGAAAGGAGCTCAGGGCACTGTAATTCACAAACCTGCAGAGTTATGAATGACAGCTATCGTCCAAAAATATATTGAAGGAAGGCTGCGAAGAGGACTTGAAAGCGGGGCAGAATTGCAGGAAAACGATTTCAGGGGGTAGACTGGAATTGCATTTAAAGCATACGAAAAGAGGCAGAACGTCGTCAGTGATGCACTTGGCCAAAAAGGGGGTATACGTATTTACATGAATATATTCAGGAAAAAACGCATATGCCCTTTTTGGCCAACCAAGCAAGCATGTTAAAGACATCTGCACTACAGTGAAGTCTCACTGCCCCCCAGTCAAAAGGGCCATCTGAAAAAAGTGTAAAATTCAGAAAGGAAGCACAGGCCATGGAGAATAGGGAGACTTGTTATGCTGATGGGCGGGATGTAAATTGCCAAGAGCCACTCTGGAGAAGTGTATGGTGTTTCCTGAAACACCTAAAAAACAAAGCAACGGAGCCTACAGCACTTCCACTTATGGTCCTATAGCTTAGGGAAATTAAAATCAGAAACACACAGCCACCCCAATGTTTCAGACGGCTCTGTTTACAAGAATCTCGTCTACGGTACAAGTTAAATATCGCAGAAAGCAAAAAATGGATAAAGAAGTGGTGGTACGTACGTACAATGGAATATCAATCTCCAATGAAATCTATGTCATCAGGCCCGTCGCGGCATAATGAGTGGATTCAGGTACGATGATTCTAAGTGAAATAAGTCACACAGAAAATGAAACATCATAAGATATCACTAATATACGGAATGTAAACTTGGCTACACATGAACAGAATTACAAAACAGAACAGGGTCTCAAATTTAGAAAACCAACTTATGTTTGCTTAAGGGGAAAGGTGATTTGGGGTGCTGTATAAAACCAGAGATAGAAATTAGCACAGATACCATTCCATATGTCAAATATATAATAGTCAAGACCTACACTTTCTCAACGAGATGGACTAAACACCCTATATTCAAAGCCTAGCAATACACCTGACTAGTAAGAATCTTCAAACCCATAGATTTATATGTCTCCATAAGAGAATCAAGCGTGTGTACAGCTGCATGAAGGCAGCAGAAAAAATCCGATAAACCCTATTATCAAAATGAATTACAAAAACAAAACACAATGACAGTGAAATAGAGAGCAATTCTTAAATAATTCAATCAGGGCTTGTGATGCAACCTGGATTTACCTCAACTAAACCCAGAGCTGAGTGAGACATAAGGTTGGACACTTCGGGCTGATAGCATTGGTGAGGCTCGATGAGCAAATGCAGACCATTTGAAGTCATACTACATGGTACCCATTCCATGGGTCCCAACTCTCCAGGTTTAAGCGATTCTTCCTTCAGCTAAAACATGCATGGGAAACCCACAGTATGGTGCACTGTGTGACCGGGAAACGTTTTCAAATGCATCTCAGTTTTTGTCCCCTTTTACTTGGGTTCACAATTCCAGATCCTTTACTAACACTCTCCCCACTTGGAGAGTCAGTGCCTTTAACCTGCTGATTGGCACAGTTTGCAATTTCTGCGCAAGATGAACAGGAATAGGGAGAACCAATGAGAGACTAGCTGTAGGTGTCTGCACGGGCAAATTTAACGCTCATTTCCAACCAGGAAGAGGAATTAACCAAAGGCTCAGCATGCCGTGCCGGAACCATATTAGGGCCTGAAGCAATCCTGCGGGTTTGCGGCCAGCTCACAGGAAAGCGATTTGAAGAAAGGAGCTCAGGGGCACTGTAATTCACACAACTGCAGAGTTATAAATGACAGCTATCGTCCAAAAATATATTGAAGGAAGGCTGCGAAGAGGACTTGAAAGCGGGGCAGAATTGCAGGAAAACGATTTCAGGGGGTAGACTGCAATTGCATTTAAAGTATAGGAAAAGAGGCAGAACGTCGAAAATGAATCACTTGGCCAAAAAGGGCGTATGCGTTTTTTCCTGAATATATTCAGGAAAAAATGTATACGCCCTTTTTGGCCAACCAAGCAAGCATGTTAAAGAAATCTGCACTACAATGAAGTCTCACTGCTCCCCGGTCAAAAGGTCCATCTGAAAAAGTGTATAATCCAGAAAGGCAGCACAGGCCATGGAGAAAAGGGAGCCTTGTTATGCTTATGGGTGTGATGTTAATTGCCAACAGGCACTCTGGAGAAGTGTATGGTGTTTCCTGAAACACCTAAAACACAAAGCAATGGAGCCTACGGAACTTCCACTTATGGTCCTATAGCTTAGGGAAATTAAAATCAAAAACACACAGCCACCCCAAAGTTTCATACGGCTCTGTTTTCAAGAACCTCGTCTACGGTACAATTTAAATATCGCAGAAAGCAAAAAATGGATAAAGACGTTGTGGTACGTATGTGCAATAGAATATCACTCTCCAATGAAATCTATGTCATCAGGCCCATCGCGGCATAATGAGTGGATTCATGTACGATGATTCTAAGTGAAATAAGTCACACAGAAAATGAAACATCATAAGATATCACTAATACAGGGAATGTAATCTTGGCTACACATGAACTGAATTACAAAACAGAACAGGGTCTCAAATTTAGAAAACCAACTTATGTTTGCTTAAGGGGAAAGGTGAGTTGGGTGCTGCATAAAACCAGAGATAGAAATTAGCACAGATACCATTCCATACGTCAAATATGTAATAGTCAAGACCTACCCCTTGCTCAACGAAATGGGCTAAACACCCTATATTCAACGCCTAGGAATACACCTGCCTAGAAAGAATTTTCAAACCCATGGATTTATATGTCTCCATAAGAGAATCAAGCGTGTGTACAGCTGCATGAAGGCAGCAGAGAAAATCCGGTAAATCCCATTATCAAAATGAATTACAAAAACAAAACACAATGACAGTGAAATAGAGAGCAATTCTTAAATAATTCATTCAGGGCTTGTGATGCAACCTGGATTTACCTCATCTACACCCAGAGCTGAGTGAGACATAATGTTGGACACTTCGGGCTGATAGCATTGGTGAGGTTCGTTGAGCAAATGCAGACAATTTGAAGTCATACTGCATGGTTCCCATTCCATTGGTCCCAACTCTCCAGGTTTAAGCGATTCTTCCTTCAGCTAAAGCATGCATGGGAAACCCACAGTATGGTGCACTGTGTGACCGGGAAACGTTTTCAAATGCATCTCAGTTTTCCTCCCCTTTTACTCGGGTTCACAATTCCAGACCATTTACTAACACTCTCCCCACTTGGAGAGTCAGTGCCTTTAACTTGCTGTTTGGCACAGTTTGCAATTTCTGCACATGATGAACAGGAATAGGTAGAAACAATGAGAGACTAGCTGTAGGTGTCTGCAGGGGCAAATTTAATGCTCATTTCCCACCAGGAAGAGGAATTAACCAAAGGCTCAGCATGCCGTGCCGGAACCATATTAGGGCCTGAAGCAATCCTGCGGGTTTGCGGCAAGCTCACAAGAAAGCGATTTGAAGAAAGGAGCTCAGGGGCACTGTAATTCACAAACCTGCAGTGTTATAAATGACAGCTATCGTCCAAAAATATATTGAAGGAAGGCTGCGAAGAGGACTTGAAAGCGGGGCAGAATTGCAGGAAAACGATTTCAGGGGGTAGACTGGAATTGCATTTAAAGCATAGGAAAAGAGGCAGAACGTCGACAATGATGCACTTGGCCAAAAGGGCGTATGCGTTTTTTCCTGAATATATTCAGGAAAAAACGCATACGCCCTTTTTGGCCAACCAAGCAAGCATGTTAAAGAAATCTGCACTACAATGAAGTCTCACTGCCCCCCGATCAAAAGGGCCATCTGAAAAAAGTGTAAAATCCAGAAATGCAGCACAGGCCATGGAGAACAGGGAGCCTTGTTATGCTGATGGTTGGGATATAAATTGCCAAGAGCCACTCTGGAGAAGTGTATGGTGTTTCCTGAAACACCTAAGAAACAAAGCAACGGAGCCTACGGCACTTCCACTTATGGTCCTATAGCTTAGGGAAATTAAAATCAAAAACAAACAGCCACCCCAAAGTTTCAGACGGCTCTGTTTACAAGAACCTCGTCTACAGTACAAGTTAAATATCCCAGAAAGCGAAAAATGGATAAACAAGTTGTGGTACGTACGTACAATGGAATATCACTCACCAATGAAGTCTATGTCATGTGGCCCGTCATGGCATAATGAGTGGATTCAGGTACAATGATTCTAAGAGACATAAGTCACACAGAAAATGAAACATCATAAGATATCACAAATACACCGAATGTAATCTTGGCTACACATGAACTGAATTACAAAACAGAACAGGGTCTCAAATTTAGAAAACCAACTTATGTTTGCTTATGGGGAAAGGTGAGTTGGGGTGCTGCATAAAACCAGAGATAGAAATTAGCACAGATACCATTCCATACGTCAAATACGTAATAGACAAACCTACCCCTTGCTCAACAAAATGGGCTAAGCACCCAATATTCAACGCCTAGGAATACACCTGACTAGTAAGAATCTTCAAACCCATGGATTTATATGTCTCCATAAGAGAATCAAGCGTGTGTACAGCTGCATGAAGGCAACAGAGAAAATCCGATAAAAACCATTATCAAAATGAATTAAAAAACAAAACACAATGACAGTGAAATAGAGAGCAATTCTTAAATAATTCATTCAGGGCTTGTGATGCAACCTGGATTTACCTCATCTACACCCAGAGCTGAGTGAGACATAAGGTTGGACACTTCGGGCTGATAGCATTGGTGAGGTTCGATGAGCAAATGAAGACCATTTGAAGTCATACTGCATGGTACCCATTCCATGGGTCCCAACTCTCCAGGTTTAAGGGATTCTTCCTTCAGCTAAAACATGCATGGGAATCCCACAGTATGGTGCACCGTGTGACTGGCAAACGTTTTCAAATGCATCTCAGTTTTCGTCCCCTTTTACTCGGGTTCACAATTCCAGACCCTTTACGAACACTCTCCCCACTTGGAGAGTCAGTGCCTTTAACCTCCTGTTGGGCACAGTTTGCAATTTCTGCGCAAGATGAAAAGGAATAGGGAGAACGAATGAGAGACTAGCTCTAGGTGTCTGCACGGGCAAATTTAACGCTCATTTCCCACCAGGAAGAGGAATTAACCACAGGCTCAGCATGCCGTGCCGGAACCAGATTAGGGCCTGAGGCAATCCTGTGGGTTTGCGGCCAGCTCACAAGATAGCGAGTTGAAGAAAGGAGCTCAGGGGCACTGTAACTCACAAACCTGCAGAGTTATAAATGACAGCTATCGTCCAAAAATATATTGAAGGAAGGCTGCGAAGACGACTTGTAAGCGGGACAGATTTGCAGGAAAACGATTTCAGGGGGTAGACGGGAATTGCATTTAAAGCATAGGAAAAGAGGCAGAACGTCGACAATGATGCTCTTGGCCAAAAAGGGCGTATGCGTTTTTTCCTGAATATATTCAGGAAAAAACGCATACGCCCTTTTTGGCCAACCAAGCAAGCATGTTAAAGAAATCTGCACTACAATGAAGTCTCACTGCCCCCCGGTCAAAAGGGCCATCTGAAAAAAGTGTAAAATCCAGAAAGGCAGCACAGGCCATGGAGAACAGGGAGCCTTGTTATGCTGATGGGCGGGATGTAAATTGCCAACAGCCACTCTGGAGAAGTGTATGGTGTTTCCCGGAACACCGAAAATACAAAGCTACGGAGCCTATGGCAATTCCACTTATGGTCCCATAGCTTAGGGAAATTAAAATCAAAAACACACAGCCACCCCAAAGTGTCGGACGGCTCTGTTTACAAGAACCTCGTCTACGGTACAAGTTAAATATCCCAGAATGTGAAAAATGGATAAAGAAATTGTGGTACGTACGTACAATGGAATATCACTCAGCAATGAAATCTATGTCATCAGGCCCATCGCGGCATAATGAGTGGATTCAGGTACGATGATTCTAAGTGAAATAAGTCACACAGAAAATGAAACATCATAAGATATCACTACTACACGGAATGTAAACTTGGCTACACATGAACTGAATTACAAAACAGAACAGGGTCTCAAATTTAGAAAACCAACTTATGCTTGCTTAAGGGGAAAGGTGAGTTGGGGTGCTGCATAAAACCAGAGATAGAAATTAGCACAGATACCTTTCCATAAGCCAAATATGTAATAGTCAAGACCTACCCCTTGCTCAACGAAATGGACTAAACACCCCATATTCAACGCCTAGGAATACACCTGACTAGTAAGAATCTTCAAACCCATGGATTTATATGTCTCCGTAAGAGAATGAAGCGTGTGTACAGCGGCATGAATGCAGCAGAGAAAATCCGATAAATCCCATTATCAAAATGAATTACACAAACAAAACCCAAGGACAGTGAAATAGAGAGCAATTCTTAAATAATTCATTCAGGGCTTGTGATGCAACCTGGATTTACCACATCTACACCCAGAGCTGAGTGAGACATAAGGTTGGGCCCTTCGGGCTGATAGCATTGGTGAGGTTCGATGAGCAAATGCAGACCCTTTGAAGTCATACAGCATGGTACCCATTCCATGGGTCCCAACTCTCCAAGTTTAAGGGATTCTTCCTTCAGCTAAAACATGCATGGGAAACCCACAGTATGGTGCACCGTGTGACTGGCAAACGTTTTCAAATGCATCTCAGTTTTCGTCCCCTTTTACTCGGGTTCACCATTCCAGACCCTTTACGAACACTCTCCCCACTTGGAGAGTCAGTGCCTTTAACCTCCTGTTGGGCACAGTTTGCAATTTCTGCGCAAGATGAAAAGGAATAGGGAGAACCAATGAGAGACTAGCTCTAGGTGTCTGCACGGGCAAATTTAACGCTCATTTCCCACCAGGAAGAGGAATTAATCAAAGGCTCAGCATGCCGTGCAGGAACCAGATTAGGGCCTGAGGCAATCCTGTGGGTTTGCGGCCAGCTCACAAGATAGCGAGTTGAAGAAAGGAGCTCAGGGGCACTGTAACTCACAAACCTGCAGAGTTATAAATGACAGCTATCGTCCAAAAATATATTGAAGGAAGGCTGCGAAGACGACTTGTAACCGGGACAGATTTGCAGGAAAACGATTTCAGAGGGTAGACGGGAATTGCATTTAAAGCATAGGAAAAGAGGCAGAACGTCGACAATGATGCTCTTGGCCAAAAAGGGCGTATGCGTTTTTTCCTGAATATATTCAAGAAAAAACGCATACGCCCCTTTTGGCCAACCAAGCAAGCATGTTAAAGAAATCTGCACTACAATGAAGTCTCACTGCCCCCCGGTCAATAGGGCCATCTGAAAAAAGTGTAAAATCCAGAAAGGCAGCATAGCCCATGGAGAACAGGGAGCCTTGTTATGCTGATGGGTGGGATGTAAATTGCCAACAGCCACTCTGGAGAAGTGTATGGTGTTTCCCGGAACACCGAAAAAACAAAGCTACGGAGCCTACGGCACTTCCACTTATGGTCCTATAGCTTAGGGAAATTAAAATCAAAAACACACAGCCACCCCAAAGTGTCGGACGGCTCTGTTTACAAGAACCTCGTCTACGGTACAAGTTAACTATCCCAGAATGTGAAAAATGGATAAAGAAGTTGTGGTACGTACGTACAATGGAATATCACTCAGCAATGAAATCTATGTCATCAGGCCCGTCGCGGCATAATGAGTGGATTCCGGTACGATGATTCTAAGTGAAATAAGTCACACAGAAAATGAAACATCATAAGATATCACTACTACACGGAATGTAAACTTGGCTACACATGAACTGAATTACAAAACAGAACAGGGTCTCAAATTTAGAAAACCAACTTATGCTTGCTTAAGGGGAAAGGTGAGTTGCGGTGCTGCATAAAACCAGAGATAGAAATTAGCACAGATACCTTTCCTTAAGCCAAATATGTAATAGACAAGACCTACCCCTTGCTCAACGAAATGGACTAAACACCCCATATTCAACGCCTAGGAATACACCTGACTAGTAAATATCTTCAAACCCATGGATTTATATGTATCCGTAAGAGAATGAAGCGTGTGTACAGCGGCATGAACGCAGCAGAGAAAATCCGATAAATCCCATTATCAAAATGAATTACACAAACAAAACCCAAGGACAGTGAAATAGAGAGCAATTCTTAAATAATTCATTCAGGGCTTGTGATGCAACCTGGATTTACCACATCTACACCCAGAGCTGAGTGAGACATAAGGTTGGGCACTTCGGGCTGATAGCATTGGTGAGGTTCGATGAGCAAATGCAGACCCTTTGAAGTCATACAGCTTTGTACCCATTCCATGGGTCCCAACTCTCCAAGGTTAAGGGATTCTTCCTTCAGCTAAAACATGCATGGGAAACCCACAGTATGGTGCACCGTGTGACTGGCAAACGTTTTCAAATGCATCTCAGTTTTCGTCCCCTTTTACTCGGGTTCACCATTCCAGACCCTTTACGAACACTCTCCCCACTTGGAGAGTCAGTGCCTTTAACCTCCTGTTGGGCACAGTTTGCAATTTCTGCGCAAGATGAAAAGGAATAGGGAGAACGAATGAGAGACTAGCTGTAGGTGTCTGCACGGGCAAATTTAACGCTCATTTCCCACCAGGAAGAGGAATTCACCAAAGGCTCAGCATGCCGTGCCGGAACCAGATTAGGGCCTGAGGCAATCCTGTGGGTTTGCGGCCAGCTCACAAGATAGCAAGTTGAAAAAATGAGCTCAGGGGCACTGTAACTCACAAACCTGCAGAGTTATAAATGACAGCTATTGTCCAAAAATATATTGAAGGAAGGCTGCGAAGGCGGCTTGTAAGCGGGACAGATTTGCAGGAAAACGATTTCAGGGGGTAGACGGGAATTGCATTTAAGGCATAGGAAAAGAGGCAGAACGTCGACAATGATGCTCTTGGCCAAAAAGGGCGTATGCGTTTTTTCCTGAATATATTCAGGAAAAAACGCATACGCCCTTTTTGGCCAACCAAGCAAGCATGTTAAAGAAATCTGCACTACAATGAAGTCTCACTGCCCCCCGGTCAAAAGGGCCATCTGAAAAAAGTGTAAAATCCAGAAAGGCAGCACAGGCCATGGAGAACAGCGAGCCTTGTTATGCTGATGGGCGGGATGTAAATTGCCAACAGCCACTCTGGAGAAGTGTATGGTGTTTCCCGGAACACCGAAAAAACAAAGCTACGGAGCCTACGGCACTTCCACTTATGGTCCTATAGCTTAGGGAAATTAAAATCAAAAACACACAGCCACCCCAAAGTGTCGGACGGCTCTGTTTTCAAGAACCTCGTCTACAGTACAAGTTAAATATCCCAGAATGTGAAAAATGGATAAAGAAGTTGTGGTACGTACGTACAATGGAATATCACTCAGCAATGAAATCTATGTCATCAGGCCCGTCACGGCATAATGAGTGGATTCAGGTACGATGATTCTAAGTGAAATAAGTCACACAGAAAATGAAACATCATAAGATATCACTACTACACGGAATGTAAACTTGGCTACACATGAACTGAATTACAAAACAGAACAGGGTCTCAAATTTAGAAAACCAACTTATGCTGGCTTAAGGGGAAAGGTGAGTTGGGGTGCTGCATAAAACCAGAGATAGAAATTAGCACAGATACCTTTCCATAAGCCAAATATGTAATAGTCAAGACCTACCCCTTGCTCAACGAAATGGACTAAACACCCCATATTCAACGCCTAGGAATACACCTGACTAGTAAGAATCTTCAAACCCATGGATTTATATGTCTCCGTAAGAGAATGAAGCGTGTGTACAGCGGCATGAATGCAGCAGAGAAAATCCGATAAATCCCATTATCAAAATGAATTAGACAAACAAAACCCAAGGACAGTGAAATAGAGAGCAATTCTTAAATAATTCATTCAGGGCTTGTGATGCAACCTGGATTTACCACATCTACACCCAGAGCTGAGTGAGACATAAGGTTGGGCACTTCAGGCTGATAGCATTGGTGAGTTTCGATGAGCAAATGCAGACCCTTTGAAGTCATACAGCATGGTACCCATTCCATGGGTCCCAACTCTCCAAGTTTAAGGGATTCTTCCTTCAGCTAAAACATGCATAGGAAACCCACAGTATGGTGCACCGTGTGACTGGCAAACGTTTTCAAATGCATCTCAGCTTTCGTCCCCTTTTACTCGGGTTCACCATTCCAGACCCTTTACGAACACTCTCCCCACTTGGAGAGTCAGTGCCTTTAACCTCCTGTTGGGCACAGTTTGCAATTTCTGGGCAAGATGAAAAGGAATAGGGAGAACGAATGAGAGACTAGCTCTAGGTGTCTGCACGGGCAAATTTAACGCTCATTTCCCACCAGGAAGAGGAATTAACCAAAGGCTCAGCATGCCGTGCCGGAACCAGATTAGGGCCTGAGGCAATCCTGTGGGTATGCGGCCAGCTCACAAGATAGCGAGTTGAAGAAAGGAGCTCAGGGGCACTGTAACTCACAAACCTGCAGAGTTATAAATGACAGCTATCGTACAAAAATATATTGAAGGAAGGCTGCGAAGACGACTTGTAAGTGGGGCAGCATTGCAGGAAAACGATTTCAGGGGGTAAACCGGAATTGCATTTAAAGCATAGGAAAAGAGGCAGAACGTCGACAATGATGCTCTTGGCCAAAAAGGGCGTATGCGTTTTTTCCTGAATATATTCAGGAAAAAACGCATACGCCCTTTTTGGCCACCCAAGCAAGCATGTTAAAGAAATCTGCACTACAATGAAGTCTCACTGCCCCCCGGTCAAAAGGGCCATCTGAAAAAAGTGTAAAATCCAGAAAGGCAGCACAGGCCATGGAGAACAGGGAGCCTTGTTATGCTGATGGGCGGGATGTAAATTGCCAACAGCCACTCTGGAGAAGTGTATGGTGTTTCCCGGAACACCGAAAAAACAAAGCTACGGAGCCTACGTCACTTCCACTTATGGTCCTATAGCTTAGGGAAATTAAAATCAAAAACACACAGCCACCCCAAAGTTTCAGACGGCTCTGTTTACAAGAACCTCGTCTACAGTACAAGTTAAATATCCCAGAAAGCGAAAAATGGATAAAGAAGTTGTGGTACGTACGTATAATGGAATATCACTCACCAATGAAATCTATGTCATCTGGCCCGTCGTGGCATAATGAGCGGATTCAGGTACGATGATTGTAAGTGAAATAAGTCACACAGAAAATGAAACATCATAAGATATCACTACTACACGGAATGTAATCTTGGCTACACATGAACTGAATTACAAAACAGAACAGGGTCTCAAATTTAGAAAACCAACTTATGTTTGCTTAAGGGGAAAGGTGAGTTGGGGTGCTGCATAAAACCAGAGATAGAAATTAGCACAGATACCATTCCATACGTCAAGTATGTAATAGTCAAGACCTACCCCTTTCTCAACGAAATGGGCTAAACACCCTATATTTAACGACTAGAAATTCACCGGACTAGTAAGAATCTTCAAACCCATGGATTTATATGTCTCCGTAAGAGAATGAAGCGTGTGTACAGCGGCATGAATGCAGCAGAGAAAATCCGATAAATCCCATTATCAAAATGAATTACACAAACAAAACACAAGGACAGTGAAATAGAGAGCAATTCTTAAATAATTCATTCAGGGCTTGTGATGCAACCTGGATTTACCACATGTACACCCAGAGCTGAGTGAGACATAAGGTTGGGCACTTCGGGCTGATAGCATTGGTGAGGTTTGATGAGCAAATGCAGACCCTTTGAAGTCATACTGCATGGTACCCGTTCCATGGGTCCCAAATCTCCAGGTTTAAGGGATTCTTCTTTCAGCTAAAACATGCATGGGAAACCCACAGTATGGTGCACCGTGTGACAGACAAACGTTTTCAAATGCATCTCAGTTTTTGTCCCCTTTTACTCGGGTTCACCATTCCAGACACTTTACTAACACTCTCCCCACTTGGAGAGTCAGTGCCTTTAACCTCCTGTTGGGCACAGTTTGCAAATTCTGCGCAAGATGAACAGGAAGAGGGAGAACCAGTGAGAGACTAGCTGTAGGTGTCTGCACGGGCAATCTTAACGCTCATTTCACACCAGGAAAAGGAATTAACCAAAGGCTCAGCATGCCGTGCCGGAACCAGATTATGGCCTGAAGCAATCCTGCGGGTTTGCGGCCAGCTCACAAGATAGCGAGTTGAAGAAAGGAGCTCAGGGGCACTGTAACTCACAAACCTGCAGAGTTATAAATGACAGCTATCGTCCAAAAATATATTGAAGGAAGGCTGCGAAGAGGACTTGAAAGCGGGGCAGAATTCCAGGAAAACGATTTCAGGAGGTAGACGGGAAGTGCACTGAAAGCATAGGAGAAGAGGCAGAACCTCGACAATGATGCACTTGTTCAAAAAGTACATATGCGTTTTTTCCAAGGCCCTCCTTAATGAGGGTAGGGGGCTCCCAGCATGCTTCAGTGGCCAACAGAGGGCCCACATCGCCAAGGTGACGTGAGCCAGCCAGGCAGGAGTGACCTCACATCAGAGGGCCCACCTCACAGAAGGGTAAGGGACCCAGCCATTATCAGACTCTCACCAGAGGTCGCACATCAGCAAGGGGCTGTGAACCAGGCAGGAGTGTCTTCACACCCGTGGGGCCACATCATTGCAAGTTGAGGTACCCAGCACATGTGGCCTCAAACCAGACAACCCACATCTCCATGGGTCGCGGAGCGAGGCAGGCAGGATGAACCTCAAAACACGTGGCCCATTGTATAAAAAAGGTGAGGAATCCAGCAGTTGGAACATCCCAGCAGGCGGCCCAGAGCACCGAGGCTATGGGATCCAGGCAATGATGAACTTACAACAGAGGGCCCTCATCATGAAACTGTGAGCAACCTAGCCATTGTGACCTCAGAGCACAAGGCCCACATCCCCATGGGGAAGCGAACCAAGCAGGAGTGTCATCGCACCAGTGGGCACACATCAGAAAATGTGGGGAGCCCAGCAGTTAGGGCCTGACGCCAGAGGGCCCTCATCACCGAGGAGAGGAGGCTCCCAGCAGGCTCCAACTGCTACAAGAGGGCCAACGTCGCCAATGCGGGGTGTGCCAGCCAGGCAGGAGTGACCTCAGAGCAGAGGGCCAACCTCAAAAAAGTGTGAGGAACCCAAAGAGGATTAGACTCTCACCAGAGGGCCCACATCACCAAGAGGATCAGAACCAGGCAGGACTGTCTTCACACCAGGGTGACCACATCATAGAAAGGTGAGGAACCCAGCACATGTGGCCTAAACCAGAAGACCCACATCTCCAAGGGGCTCGGAGTGAGGCATGCAGGAGTAGCCTCACAACACAGGGCCCATAGAATAAAAAAGCTGAGGAATCCTGCAGTGGGAACCTCCCAGCAGGCGGCCCAGAGCACCGAGTCTATGCGATCCAGGCTGCAGTGAACTCACAGCAGAGGGCCCATATCATGAAACTGTGAGCAACCCAGCCATTGGGACCTCACAGCAGAAGACCCACATCTCCATGGGGTTGGGAACATGGCAAGAGTGTCCTCGCACCACTTAGCACGTATCAGAAAAAGTGGGTACCCAGCAGTTACGGCCTGACGCTAGAGAGCCCTCATCACCGAGGGGAGGTGGCTCCCAGCAGGCTCCAACTGCCACAAGAGGGCCGATGTCGCCAAGGCGGGGTGTGCCAGCCAGTCAGTAGTGACCTCACAGCAGAGGGCCCACCTCACAGAAGGGTGAGGAACCCAGCCAGGATCAGACTCTCACCAGAGGGCCCACATCACCAAGGGGATAGAAACCAGGCAGGAGTGTCCTCACACCAGCGGGGCCACATCATCGAAAGGTGAGGGACCCAGCACACGTGGCCTCAAACCAGAGGACACACATCACCAAGGGGCTGGGAGTGAGTCAGGCAGGAGGAGTCTCCAAACAGAGGGCCCATAGAAGAAAAAAGGTGAGGAATCCCGCAGTTGGAACCTCCCCGCAGGCGGCCAGGAGCAGCGAGGCTATGGGATCCAGGCCGGAGTGAACTCACACCAGAGGGCCCTCATCATGAAACTGAGCCACCCACCGTTGGGACCTCAGAGCAGAAGGCCCATATTCCCATGGGGTTGGAAACCTGGCAGGAGTGTACTCACACCACAGGGCGCACATCAGAAAATTTTGGGAGCCCAGGAGTTAGAGCCTGACGCCAGAGGGCCCTCATTACCGAGGGGAGGAGACTCCCAGCAGGCACCAACTCCCAACTGAGGGCCCACGTCGCCAAGGTGACGTGTGCCAGTCAGGCAGGAGTGACCTCACAGCAGAGGGCCTACCTCACAGAAGGGTGAGGAAACCAGCCAGGATAAGACTCTCACCAGAGAGCCCACATCACCAAGAGGACCGGAACAAGGCAGGAGTGTCCTCACACCAGTGTGGCCACATTATAGAAAGGTGACGAACCCAGCACATGTGGCCTAAACCAGAGGACCCACATTTCCAAGGTGCTCCGAGTGAGGCAGGCAGGAGTAGCCTAACAACACAGGGCCCACAGAATAAAAAATGTGAGGAATCCAGCAGTTGGAACCCCCCAGCAGGTGGCCCAGAGTACGGAGTCTATGGGATCCAGGCCACAGTGAACTCACAGCAGAGGGCTCACATCATGATACTGTGAGCAACCCAGCTGGTGGGACCTCAGAGCAGAAGGCCCACATCCCCATGGGGATGGGAACGTGGCAGGAGTGTACTCGCACGACAGGGCACATATCAGAAAATTTTGGGAGCCCATGAGTTAGGGCCTGACGCCAGAGGGCCCTCATTACCGAGGGGAGGAGACTCCCAGCAGGCACCAACTCCCAACTGAGGGCCCACATCGCCAAGGTGATGTGTGCCAGCCAGGCAGGAGTGACCTCACAGCAGAGGGCCCACCTCCCAGAAGGGTGAGGAATCCAGCCAGGATCAGACTCTCACCAGAGGGCCCCCATCACCAAGGGGATGGGAACCAGGCAGGAGTGTCCTCACACCAGTGGGGCCACATCAATAAAGGTGAGGAAACCGGCACATGTGGCCTCAAACCAGAGGACCTACATCACAAAAGGGCTGGGAGTGAGTCAGGAAGGAGGAGCATGAAAACACAGGACCCAAAGAATAAAAATGGTAAGGAATCCAGCAGTAGGAACCTCCCAGCAGGCGGCTCAGAGCACAGAGTCTATGGGATCTAGGCCTGAGTGAACTAACACCAGAGAGCCAACATCCTGAAACTGTGAACAACACAGGTGTTGGGACCATAGAGCAGAAGGCACATGGGGATGGGAACCTGGCAGGAGTGCCCTCACACCACTTAGCACGTATCAGAAAATGTGGGTAACCAGCAGTTAGGGCCTGATGCCAGAGGGTCTCATCACTGAGGGGAGGAGGCTCCCAGCGGGCTCCAACTGCCACCAGAGGGCCGACGTCGCCAAGGCGGGGTGTGTCAGCCAGGCAGGAGTGACCTCAGAGAAGAGGGCCCACCTCACAGAAGTGTGAGGAGCCCAACCAGGATCAGACTCTCACTGGAGGGCTCACATCACCAAGGGGATGGGAACCAGGCAGGAGTGTCCGCACACCAGTGGGGCCACATCTGCGAAAGGTGAGGAACCCAGCACATGTGGCCTCAAACCAGAGGACACACATCACCAAGGGGCTGGGAGTGAGGCAGGTGTCTGGAGGGGCACATTTAACTCTAATTTCCCACCAGGAAGAGGAATTAACCAAAGGCTCAGAGTGCCGTGCGGGACCCTGATTACGGCCTGAAGCAAACCTGCGGTTCTGTGGCCAGCTTTCAAGGAAACGAGTTAAGAAAGGAAACCACAGGCACTGTAATTCACAAACCTGCAGAGTTATAAATGACAGCTATTGGCAAAAATATATTGAAGTAAGTCTGCACAGAGGACTTGAAAACGAGGCAGAATTGCAGGAATCATATTTCAGGAGGTAGATGGGAATTGCATTTAAAGCATGTGAAAAGCGGCAGATCTTTGACAGTGATGCACTTGGACAAAAAGTGCGTATACATTTTTTCCTGAATATATTCAGGAAAAAACGCATATGCCCTTTGTGGCCAACCAAGAATTCGAGCAATGGAAATCCGCACTACAATGAACTCTCATTTCCCATTCGTCAAAAGAGTCATCTGAAAAAAGTGTAAAACCCAGAAACACAGGACAGGCCATGGAGAACAGGGAGCCTTGTTATGCTGATGGACGGGATGTAAATTGCCAACAGACACTCTGGTGATGTTTATGGTGTATGCTGAAACATCTAAAAAACAAAGCTACAGAGCCTAGGGCACTTCCACTTTTGGCCCTATAGCTTAGGAAAATTAAAATCAACAAGACACAGCCAACACAATATCCAGGGCTGCTGTGTTTACAAGAACCTCGAGTCCAATACAAATTAAATATCCCAGAAAGAAAAAAATGGATAAAGGAGTTGTCCTACTTACGTACAACGGAATATCACTCAGCAATGAAATCAATGTCATCAGGCCTGTAGCAGCAAATTGAGTGGATTTAAGTATGATGATTCTAAGAGAAATATGTCACACAGAGAAACATAATTATCATAAGATATCACAAATAGAGGGAGTGTAAACTTGGCTACACATAAACTGAATTACAAAACCGAACAGAGTCTCACATTTAGATAAAAACTTATGCTTGCTTAAGGGGAAAGTTGAGTTGGGGTGCTGTATAAAACCAGAGATTGAAATGAGCACACATACCGTTCCATAAGCCAAATATGTAATAGACAAGACCTACTCTTTGCTCAACGAAATAGACTAATCCATGGTGTATCACCTCACACCTGTTAGAATGGGCATCATCAGAAAATCTACAAACAACAAATGCTGGAAAGGGTGCGGAGATAAGGAACCCTCTTCCACTATTGTTGGGAATGTAAATTGATGCAGTCACTGTGGAGAACATTATGGAGTTTCTTATAAAACTAAGAATAGAATTACCATATAATACAGCAATGCCACTACTGGGCATATACCCAGACAAAACCATAAAACGAAAAGAGACATTCACCGCAATGTTCATTGCATCACTATTTACAATATCCAGGTAATGGAAGCAACCTAAATGCCCACAGACAGACGAATGCATAAAGATGAGGTACATATATAAAATGGAATATTACTAAGCCATAAAACGGAATGAAATTGGGTCATTTGTAGAGACGTTGATGGATCTAGAGACTGTCATACAGAGTGAAGTAAGTCAGAAAGAGAAAAACAAATCCTGTATATAAATGCATATATGTGGAACCTAGAAAAGTTGTACAGATGAACCGTTTTGCAAGGCAGAAATAGAGCAACAGATGTAGACAACAAACGTATGGACACCAAGGGGGGAAAGCTATTAGGGGGGTGGTGGTGGGAGGAGTTGAGAGATTGGGATTTGCATGTATACATTTCTATGTATAAAATAGGTAACCAAAAAGAACCTGCTGAATAAAAAAATAAAATAAAATTCAAAATTACAAAAAGTAAAACAGAAAAAATATTCTTCCCTTCACATACATGTATTTATATGAATAAATTATTTCTATGCTTATATCTGTAAATACAAAAAAGAGGAATAAAATCTACCTTGAACCAAAAACGAAAAAAAGAAAAAAAAACAGAACCCACCAGTTACACAGAGGAAAACCGTATCAGGGCCCTTGCTCCAGTTGTAAACAATTCTGAAGTTGGTCAGTGGTGGGGAATCATCTCCCATTCAGCCAGCATGCCCCACGCAACAAGCGTCCTCATTGCAAAGCTGGGGGCCCGTGCCGAGGCATCTGTGAGTAAACGTGGGCCGAGCCCCAGGCCAGCTGCTGCTGAAATGTTCCCACCCTTCCCAGGTAAAACACCTGAATATGTACAAGGACTTGAAAGCCTAGAGGAAGGGCCATGGAGCCACATGAGCGACAGCATGCCAGCCGACTTGGTGCCTGCAGGCCAGACAGGATGGTCCTGGCCCTGGGTGCTCTTCTGGAAGCTTTCCATTTCCCTGCCTGAGATACCCCTCCTGTCCCGGCCCCCACTGCTTTCTTCCTTACTCACCTCTGCCCAGGGAGAAATTCCAGCGGCAGGTATGGGTGACACATCCTCTTCTTTAGCAGGTGGCATCTTGGCAACTGCTGCAGAAAGTCCAGCAGAGCCCCACTCACACTGGGCCACCCACAAAGCCGTGGCCTCTCACTCCCTCCCACCAGTCCAGCCCCGAGACTGCTGACAGGGCAGAAAATGGCGTCAGACACAGCTGCATGTGCTCT
Organism: Delphinapterus leucas; assembly: GCF_059928025.1. Lineage (NCBI taxonomy): Eukaryota > Metazoa > Chordata > Mammalia > Artiodactyla > Monodontidae > Delphinapterus > Delphinapterus leucas. Next base: position 4,522,117 of record NW_028322235.1, read on the forward strand.
TGCTGCCTGGAGCGGTGTTTATATTGATCTCAACCCAGGCACACCTGGGGAGGGATGGCCGGCACGGTCAGGCTTCCCAGGCCAGCCAATAATCACCCCTCAGGGGCTCACAGTTGCAGAAACTGGAACTTGCTGAATCGGCCAGGTCCAAGGAACAGGTGTGGGCTCCTGAGAGTCAGGATAGACAAGGGCCTGCAGCTCTGGCTTGTTTTCTAATTATATTATCTGGCCCATGAGTGGGAGACAACTTCTAGAAAACCCTCTCCTAATGAGAAGTACCCAGGAGTCAGGGAGAGCAGGGGTGGGTGGTGGGTGGAGACAGAGGCCTGGTGCCCCGGGTGCAGTGGAAATCTCTGGAAGACCAGGTGGAGGGAGGCCACACAGAGTGATGCCCAGGGTCACAGACCTGTCGGAGCTGCTGTTTGTTAGTTCAAGTCCTGCTCTGAGGTGCTCTGTGTCAGATCTGAGTGACAGGTGAGCTGGGAGTGCTCTGCAATGAGGGCGATGTGCATGGCTCCTGTGTGCCCAGCCCTGCCACGGTACCTGAAAGGGTAGCTCTGTATCCTGGGAGGGGCCTGACCACGAGAGCCCCATGGGCTGCAGGGGAACCTGCCCAGGGAGCCCCATATCCTGGGAGGGGCCTGAACACGAGAGCCCCGTGGGCTGGGGTGGGGGTGGGGTACCTGCCCAGGTGAGCTCCATATCCTGGGATTGGCCTGACCTTGAGAGCCCCATGGGCTGCTGGAGTCCTGGTAAAAGATGTCAGGACAGTCAGTGAAGCCACCGAGGATATACCTCCAGTAGTTCCTAAACCCTACACCCTGCTGGTCATTCTACTAACCACCAGGACATGGTATTCTGTATTAGTCTTCAATGAAGCCTTCTTTTGTATTCTATTAGTCCCAGAGTCACAAGAAATTTTGGCTTGTGAGTGGCAGGACTCAACATACAACTAAAACAATACTTCCGGGCCGTCTTGCCCCAAGGGTTCAAAAATTCCCACACCATCTTTGGGGAAAGCTCAGCTAAAGACCTAAAAGTTCTACCTCTGGAAAAGGAAACACTCCTTCAATATGCAGACGACATTCTGATCGCCAGCCCTACTAAGGAGACCTCTGAACTACCAAGCCAATAAAGGATACAAGTTGTCCAAGAAAAAGCTCAAATATCACAGACTATGGTGACCTGCGTGGGCTGCATTCTCACAGAAGGTCGGAGAAGCCCATCCCAGGAAAGGGAAGAAACGATTTACAGCCTTACCCATTTCTAAAACTAGAAGACAGCTTAGGGGTTCCTGGGGAGGCCAGGGTTTGCTGCTTCTGGATCCCTAACTACAGTCTACTAGCTGGGCCTCTATATGAAACACTGAAAGAAAAAGATGATGATCCTTTTGAATAGAATCCAGAAGTGGCCTTTCAAGAATGGAAAGAGCAGTCAATTCAGACCCTTGTCCTGGAACTCCCTAATTTAGCTAAACCCTTTGACCTTTACATTCCTAGTGAAATTTGAATGGCCATTGGAGTATTAGTGCAAAACCTGGGACCACTTGAAATGGAACAATGCAAGAATGCCATCCAGGTAGGATAAACTACGGTCACCAAGGGGCTTGGCCCACCGCCACATCTGGCCAAGATACTGGCAGTATCTGAAAACCTGGAAATCAGCAGCCCAAAAGGCCACCTCCCTCCTAAGGGAAAAGGACCCCACGTGGTGATCCTAACCCCCAACCATGCCCTGAAGTTGCAGGGTTTGCTCCGTGGGCACACTGACCTTGAGTGAGGAGGCCCTCCAACTCCAACCTCCAGAGAGATAACCGGGGCAAAGGGGCACCATGACGACTCGTGTGACCATCACTTGACCTGGAGTTTCTCTCATAAAACAACAAGAGTGTGTCCCAAAAGAGTAGACTACTGCTTGCAGGACTTACTGCACCCAGAGGGGAGGTAATAATCTTGGCAGGGGAACCGTATATCACGCTGTCACCAGAGAAAAGCCTACAGACACTGTGATGATGGTGGCCAATAAGACCGGCTGGACTCCTGTTTACTTCAAAAGGCTGTTGACTCAGTGGCCATCATGGTCCTTCATCACACTGACCCTGGACTGTCTGGGAGTTGAGCAGTCAGGGTCCTGACACCTGGTGCTGTTTTTACGTTAATTCAGGGGCCTAACTGAAGAAAGCACAGACTACTGGTCAGAGCATCTAGGCTGGCAGAAACGGTCAGCCTAAGGTGGCCGAACAAATGTGGGGCGGGGTGAAACTGGACCTCACAGTGTCACTGCACATCTCCTTCCTGGACCCTTAAAGGTCATTAGAATCTATAACACTACCAATACTTGTGCTCAGGCGGACGAGCAGGGAGGCAGGAGGCCTGCGGACAATCAACGTCACCTGGAGGCTGCTGGGGAGAAGTTCAGACCCTCTCCCACGGGTATGAGGGCTCCTAACTCAGCACTCAGCAGTTACAGAAGAAGGGTCTGCACCCTCAGCACTCTAAGAATGAGGAAGGGGACAAAATGCAGAAGAGGGGTTTGTCCCAGGCAAAGCCCATTAAAAATCCCTGGGAGATAAAAATAGAATCTGGGCAATAAAATAAAGTCTAACCTTTTTTATCCTTTGTGCTTTGTCTAATTTCACGTGCTCCTAGGGTCCCGCATACAGAGGTTCAACAGCCGGCACTTCAGACCAGATTTCCTAGTGCAGAATAGCTGGGTCGACACCTCAGCTCCTGGGGCATGGTGCAGACTCCGCGATATAGAGCCTGAGCTGCAGCCAACCGGGCCCTCGAGAGCTCCGCCCCCTCCCTCCCACTGACTCTGACAGGATCTCTACACAGCAGCCCAGCCCACAGCCCACGGGGTAGCACATGCTCTCACCTCTGCATTCTCTGATCAAAATATAAAGTTTCCTTTGCTTCTGAACCAAACTCAGTCTTGATCTGTTGGCTCCAATGACACTGGGCAGGGGGACACTTGTTGGGGTCCACTCTGGAGGATCAGTAACAGAAATTGAGAACATTGTAACTTCAGTGAACAGATGTGTGAGCCAAACTGTAATTAACATAGAACAGTGTATAAGGCTCGGGTAAAATAAGATGTTTCTAACACTTCCATTTGATATTTCCATCACTTTATTATAAGCAAGTTCAGTGAAAGGTTTGTCTTATTTGTCAGGTCAATACTAGAGAAACGAAGTGATTTCTTTCCAAGGATGTACATCTAATAATCTTGGTTAATGATTCAATCTTGTTTTAAATGCTTTTCCATTGAAAATGATACCTCTCTTTCAGCTCCCCCATTTCTGAGAAGTATAAAATCTTATAATTTATTATTACCAAAGGAGAAAGGTGGGAGGAGGGATAAATTAACAGTTTGGGATTAACACATACACACTGCTATGTATAAAATCGATCATCAACAAGGAACTACTGTACAGCACAGGGAACTACACTCAATATTTTGCAATAACCTATAAGGGGAAATAATCTGAAAAAAGAATAGATATTTTTATTGACATCATCTATTAATGACAGTTAAAATGGAACCTAAGGGAAGCCGGTGGTGAGTGCTTCTGACCCTGAAGACGTCAATCATCTAAAGTTTGGACTCTGCCTACTTCCCAAGGCCCTTAATGAACATATGTGTAGCCGTAGCTTAAAAAATTCCCCAGTTTGGGTTGTGGAGAGACAGTGATTTTGAAAAAGCCCTGGTGTTCGCCTCACATGAATGGGACACTTCCTACAGTTAAAATATGCCTGTCACACCCAGAAGATGGTATACCGTCTGATCGGGAAGAGTTTGGAAAAGGCATCTCATCTCCTCATCTCCTGGTGCTCGGGTTCACCCCTCCAGCGTCTTTACGAACAGTCTCCCCACTTGGAGATGTCAGCACTGTCAACATCCTGTTGCATACAGTTTGGAATTTGTCCAGAGGATGAAGCAGAAGGAGGAGGAACAATGAGAGACAAGTCCTAGGTGTTCGGACAGGCACATGTCACTCTAATTTCCAATCAGGAAGACGAATTGACTAACAGCTAGGGTTGCCCATGGAAACAGAATAGGGCTTGAGGAAATCCCGCTGTTTTGTGGCCAGTTCCCATAAACACAAGTTGAAAAATGGAACTCAGGGTCGCTAAAATTCACGAAACTGCAGAGTTGAAAATATCTCTCACTGAAAAATGTCTTGAGGAAAGTCAGAGAAAAGGACTTGTAAGCAACGGAGAATGGCAGGAAAGGGATTGGAAGAGGTAGAAAGGACTCGCCATTAAGCACAAGAAAAGGGGCTGAACATTGCCAACATTGCAGTTGGCCAAAAAGGGTGTATGCGTCTTTTTCTGTATATATTCAAGAAAAGGGCATACACTTTTTTAACCAACCAAACAGGTGGGCACTGGAAATCAGTACTACAAAACATATCACTTCGCATCAGTCAGAAGAGCCTTCTTCATAAACTGTAAACACCAGAAATGCAGGACAGGGCAAGGAGAAAAGGGAGCCCTGTGAGGCTTATACTGGAAATGTATATTGCCAATGGTCACTCTTGAGAAGTGTATTGTGTTTACTAAAGCATCTAAAAAATGAGCTACAGAGCACAGGGCACTTGCACTCATGGACGTATATCTTGGGAAAGACAAAAATGGAGAGGACACAGGCACCCCAATGTTTACCGCCTCTCTGTTTCAAAGATCCTCGACTAGGATATAATTTATATGTCTCTGGAGGGAAAAAATGGATAGAGGTGTGGCACTTATGTAGAGTGGAATATTACTCAGCCTGAAAATCAGTGAAATATGGCCAGTTGTAACAACCCCAGAGTAGTTACGTATGATCATTCAAAGTCACATAATTCAAAAAGAAAAAGACATACGATATTACTAATACATGGAATGTAAACGTGGCTACAAATGACCTGAATTACAAAACAGAATGGGGTCTCAAATTTAGAAGACCAACTTATGTTTGCTTAAGGAAAAAGGAGAGTTGGGGAGCTGCATAAAACCAGAGATTGAAATTAGCACAGATACCGTTCCATAAGCCAAATATGTAATAGAAAAAACCTACTCCCTGGTCAACGAAATGGACTCAACACGCCATATTCAGCACCTACGAATACACCTGACTAGTAAGAATCTTCAAACTCATGGATTTATATGTCTCCGTAAGAGAATCAAGCGTGAGTACAGCGGCATGAACGCAGCAGTGAAAATGCGATAAATCCCATTATCAAAATGAATTAAAAAAACAAAACACAAGGACAGTGAAATAGAGAGCAATTCTTAAATAATTCATTCAGGGCTTGTGATGCAACCTGGATTTACCACATCTACACCCAGAGCTGAGTGAGACATAAGGTTGGGCACTTCGGGCTGATAGCATTGGTGAGGTTCGATGAGCAAATGCAGACCCTTTGAAGTCATACTGCATGGTACACATTCCATGGGTGCCAACTCTCCAGGTTTAAGGGATTCTTTCTTCAGCTAAAACATGCATGGGAAACCCACAGTATGGTGCACCGTGTGACCAGGAAAGGTTTTCAAATGCATCTCAGTTTTCGTCCCCTTTTACTCGGGTTCACCATTCCAGACCCTTTACTAACACTCTCCCCACTTGGAGAGACAGTGCCTTTAAACTCCTGTTTGGCACAGTTTGCCATTTCTGCGCAAGATGAACAGGAATAGGGAGAACCAATGAGAGACTAGCTGTAGGTTTCTGCATGGGCAAATTTAACGCTCATTTCCCACAAGGAAGAGGAATTAACCAAAGCCTCAGCAAACAGTGCCGGAACCAGATTAGGGCCTGAAGCAATCCTGCGGGTTTGCGGCCAGCTCACAAGAAAGCGAGTTGAAGAAATGACCTCAGGGGCACAGTAACTCACAAACCTGCAGAGTTATAAATGACAGCTATCGTCCAAAAATATATTGAAGGAAGGCTGCGAATAGGACTTGAAAGCGGGGCAGAATTGCAGGAAAACGATTTCAGGGGGTAGACTGGAATTGCATTTAAAGCATAGGAAAAGAGGCAGAACATCGACAATGATGTTCTTGGCCAAAAAGGGCGTATGCGTTTTTTCCTGAATATATTCAGGAAAAAACGCATACGCCCTTTTTGGCCAACCAAGCAAGCATGTTAAAGAAATCTGCACTAAAATGAAGTCTCACTGCTCCCCGGTCAAAACGGCCATCAGAAATACGTGTAAAATCCAGAAAGGAATCACAGGCCATGGAGAACAGGGAGCCTTGTTATGCTGATGGGCGGGATGTAAATTGCCAACAGCCACTCTGGAGAAGTGTATGGTGTTTCCCGGAACACCGAAAAAACAAAGCTACGGAGCCTACGGCACTTCCACTTATGGTCCTATAGCTTAGGGAAATTAAAATCAAAAACACACAGCCACCCCAAAGTGTCGGACGGCTCTGTTTACAAGAACCTCGTCTACGGTACAAGTTAAATATCCCAGAATGTGAAAAATGGATAAAGAAGTTGTGGTACGTACGTACAATGGAATATCACTCAGCAATGAAATCTATGTCATCAGGCCCGTCGCGGCATAATGAGTGGATTCAGGTACGATGATTCTAAGTGAAATAAGTCACACAGAAAATGAAACATCATAAGATATCACTAATACACGGAATGTAAACTTGGCTACACATGAACTGAATTACAAAACAGAACAGGGTCTCAAATTTAGAAAACCAACTTATGCTTGCTTAAGGGGAAAGGTGAGTTGGGGTGCTGCATAAAACCAGAGATAGAAATTAGCACAGATACCTTTCCATAAGCCAAATATGTAATAGTCAAGACCTACCCCTTGCTCCACGTAATGGACTAAACACCCCATATTCAACGCCTAGGAATACACCTGACTAGTAAGAATCTTCAAATCCATGGATTTATATGTGTCCGTAAGAGAATGAAGCGTGTGTACAGCGGCATGAATGCAGCAGAGAAAATCCGATAAATCCCATTATCAAAATGAATTACACAAACAAAACCCAAGGACAGTGAAATCGAGAGCAATTCTTAAATAATTCATTCAGGGCTTGTGATGCAACCTGGATTTACCACATCTACACCCAGAGTTGAGTGAGACATAAGGTTGGGCACTTCGGGCTGATAGCATTGGTGAGGTTCGATGAGCAAATGCAGACCCTTTGAAGTCATACAGCATGGTACCCATTCCATGGGTCCCAACTCTCCAAGTTTAAGGGATTCTTCCTTCAGCTAAAACATGCATGGGAAACCCACAGTATGGTGCACCGTGTGACTGGCAAACGTTTTCAAATGCATCTCAGTTTTCGTCCCCTTTTACTCGGGTTCACCATTCCAGACCCTTTACGAACACTCTCCCCACTTGGAGAGTCAGTGCCTTTAACCTCCTGTTGGGCACAGTTTGCAATTTCTGCGCAAGATGAAAAGGAATAGGGAGAACGAATGAGAGACTAGCTCTAGGTGTCTGCACGGGCAAATTTAACGCTCATTTCCCACCAGGAAGAGGAGTTAACCAAAGGCTCAGCATGCCGTGCAGGAACCAGATTAGGGCCTGAGGCAATCCTGTGGGTTTGCGGCCAGCTCACAAGATAGCGAGTTGAAGAAATGAGCTCAGGGGTACTGTAACTCACAAATCTGCAGAGTTATAAATGACAGCTATCGTCCAAAAATATATTGAAGGAAGTCTGCGAAGACGACTTGTAAGTGGGGCAGAATTGCAGGAAAACGATTTCAGAGGGTAGAAAGGAATTGCATTTAAAGCATAGGAAAAGAGGCAGAACGTCGACAATGATGCTCTTGGCCAAAAAGGGCGTATGCGTTTTTTCCTGAATATATTCAGGAAAAAACGCATACGCCCTTTTTGGCCAACCAAGCAAGCATGTTAAAGAAATCTGCACTACAATGAAGTCTCACTGACCCCCGGTCAAAAGGGCCATCTGAAAAAAGTGTAAAATCCAGAAAGGCAGCACAGGCCATGGAGAACAGCGAGCCTTGTTATGCTGATGGGCGGGATGTAAATTGCCAACAGCCACTCTGGAGAAGTGTATGGTGTTTCCCGGAACACCGAAAAAACAAAGCTACGGAGCCTACGGCACTTCCACTTATGGTCCTATAGTTTAGGGAAATTAAAATCAGAAACACACAGCCACCCCAAAGTGTCGGACGGCTCTGTTTACAAGAACCTCGTCTACGGTACAAGTTAAATATCCCAGAATGTGAAAAATGGATAAAGAAGTTGTGGTACGTACGTACAATGGAATATCACTCAGCAATGAAATCTATGTCATCAGGCCCGTCGCGGCATAATGAGTGGATTCAGGTACGATGATTCTACGTGAAATAAGTCACACAGAAAATGAAACATCATAAGATATCACTAATACACGGAATGTAAACTTGGCTACACATGAACTGAATTACAAAACAGAACAGGGTCTCAAATTTAGAAAACCAACTTATGCTTGCTTAAGGGGAAAGGTGAGTTGGAGTGCTGCATAAAACCAGAGATAGAAATTAGCACATATACCTTTCCATAAGCCAAATATGTAATAGTCAAGACCTACCCCTTGCTCAACGAAATGGACTAAACACCCCATATTCAACGCCTAGGAATACACCTGACTAGTAAGAATCTTCAAACCCATGGATTTATATGTCTCCATAAGAGAATGAAGTGTGTGTACAGCGGCATGAATGCAGCAGAGAAAATCCGATAAATCCCATTATCAAAATGAATTACGCAAACAAAACCCAAGGACAGTGAAATCGAGAGCAATTCTTAAATAATTCATTCAGGGCTTGTGATGCAACCTGGATTTTCCACATCTACACCCAGAGTTGAGTGAGACATAAGGTTGGGCACTTCGTGCTGATAGCATTGGTGAGGTTCGATGAGCAAATGCAGACCCTTTGAAGTCATACAGCATGGTACCCATTCCATGGGTCCCAACTCTCCAAGTTTAAGGGATTCTTCCTTCAGCTAAAACATGCATGGGAAACCCACAGTATGGTGCACCGTGTGACTGGTAAACGTTTTCAAATGCATCTCAGTTTTCGTCCCCTTTTACTCGGATTCAACATTCCAGACCCTTTACGAACACTCTCCCCACTTGGAGAGTCAGTGCCTTTAACCTCCTGTTGGGCACAGTTTGCAATTTCTGCGCAAGATGAAAAGGAATAGGGAGAACGAATGAGAGACTAGCTCTAGGTGTCTGCACGGGCAAATTTAACGCTCATTTCCCACCACGAAGAGGAGTTAACCAAAGGCTCAGCATGCCGTGCAAGAACCAGATTAGGGCCTGAGGCAATCCTGTGGGTTTGCGGCCAGCTCACAAGATAGCGAGTTGAAGAAATGAGCTCAGGGGTACTGTAACTCACAAATCTGCAGAGTTATAAATGACAGCTATCGTCCAAAAATATATTGAAGGAAGTCTGCGAAGACGACTTGTAAGTGGGGCAGAATTGCAGGAAAACGATTTCAGAGGGTAGAAGGGAATTGCATTTAAAGCATAGGAAAAGAGGCAGAACGTCGACAATGATGCTCTTGGCCATAAAGGGCGTATGCGTTTTTTCCTGAATATATTCAGGAAAAAACGCATACGCCCTTTTTGGCCAACCAAGCAAGCATGTTAAAGAAATCTGCACTACAATGAAGTCTCACTGCCCCCCGGTCAAAAGGGCCATCTGAAAAAAGTGTAAAATCCAGAAAGGCAGCACAGGCCATGGAGAACAGGGAGCCTTGTTATGCTGATGGGTGGGATGTAAATTGCCAACAGCCACTCTGGAGAAGTGTATGGTGTTTCCCGGAACACCGAAAAAACAAAGCTACGGAGCCTACGGCACTTCCACTTATGGTCCTATAGCTTAGGGAAATTAAAATCAAAAACACACAGCCACCCCAAAGTGTCGGACGGCTCTGTTTACAAGAACCTCGTCTACGGTACAAGGTAAATATCCCAGAATGTGAAAAATGGATAAAGAAGTTGTGGTACGTACGTACAATGCAATATCACTCAGTAATGAAATCTATGTCATCAGGCCCGTCGCGGCATAATGAGTGGATTCAGGTACGATGATTCTAAGTGAAATAAGTCACACAGAAAAAGAAACATCATAAGTTATCACTAATACACGGAATGTAAACTTGGCTACACATGAACTGAATTACAAAACAGAACAGGGTCTCAAATTTAGAAAACCAACTTATGCTTGCTTAAGGGGAAAGGTGAGTTGGGGTGCTGCATAAAACCAGAGATAGAAATTAGCACAGATACCTTTCCATAAGCCAAATATGTAATAGTCAAGACCTACCCCTTGCTCAACGAAATGGACTAAACACCCCATATTCAACGCCTAGGAATACACCTGACTAGTAAGAATCTTCAAACCCATGGATTTATAGGTCTCCATAAGAGAATCAAGCGTGTGTACAGTGGCATGAATGCAGCAGAGAAAATCCGATAAATCCCATTATCAAAATGAATTACACAAACAAAACCCAAGGACAGTGAAATCGAGAGCAATTCTTAAATAATTCATTCAGGGCTTGTGATGCAACCTGGATTTACCACATCTACACCCAGAGCTGAGTGAGACATAAGGTTGAGCACTTCGTGCTGATAGCATTGGTGAGGTTCGATGAGCAAATGCAGACCCTTTGAAGTCATACAGCATGGTACCCTTTCCATGGGTCCCAACTCTCCAAGTTTAAGGGATTCTTCCTTCAGCTAAAACATGCATGGGAAACCCACAGTATGGTGCACCGTGTGACTGGCAAACGTTTTCAAATGCATCTCAGTTTTCGTCCCCTTTTACTCGGGTTCACCATTCCAGACCCTTTACGAACACTCTCTCCACTTGGAGAGTCAGTGCCTTTAACCTCCTGTTGGGCACAGTTTGCAATTTCTGCGCAAGATGAAAAGGAATAGGGAGAACCAATGAGAGACTAGCTCTAGGTGTCTGCACGGGCAAATTTAACGCTCATTTCCCACCAGGAAGAAGAATTAACCAAAGGCTCAGCATGCCGTGCCGGAACCAGATTAGGGCCTGAGGCAATCCTGTGGGTTTGCGGCCAGCTCACAAGATAGCGAGTTGAAGAAATGAGCTCAGGGGCACTGTAACTCACAAACCTGCAGAGTTATAAATGACAGCTATCGTCCAAAAATATATTGAAGGAAGGCTGCGAAGACGACTTGTAATTGGGGCCGAATTGCAGGAAAACGATTTCAGGGGGTAGACGGGAATTGCTTTTAAAGCATAGGAAAAGAGGCAGAACGTCGACAATGATGCTCTTGGCCAAAAAGGGCGTATGCGTTTTTTCCTGAATATATGAATATATGAATATATTCAGGAAAAAACGCATACGCCCTTTTTGGCCAACCAAGCAAGCATGTTAAAGAAATCAGCACTACAATGAAGTCTCACTGCCCCCCGGTCAAAAGGGCCATCTGAAAAAAGTGTAAAATCCAGAAAGGCAGCACAGGCCATGGAGAACAGGGAGCCTTGTTATGCTGATGGGCGGGATGTAAATTGCCAACAGCCACTCTGGAGACGTGTATGGTGTTTCCCGGAACACCGAAAAAACAAAGCTACGGAGCCTACGACACTTCCACTTATGGTCCGATAGCTTAGGGAAATTAAAATCAAAAACACACAGCCACCCCAAAGTTTTGGACGGCTCTGTTTACAAGAACCTCGTCTACGGTACAAGTTAAATATCCCAGAATGTGAAAAATGGATAAAGAAGTTGTGGTACGTACGTACAATGGAATATCACTCAGAAATGAAATCTATGTCATCAGGTCCGTCGCGGCATAATGAGTGGATTCAGGTACGATGACTCTAAGTGAAATAAGTCACACAGAAAATGAAACATCATAAGATATCACTACTACACGGAATGTAAACTTGGCTACACATGAACTGAATTACAAAACAGAACAGGGTCTCAAATTTAGAAAACCAACTTATGCTTGCTTAAGGGGAAAGGTGAGTTGGGGTGCTGCATAAAACCAGAGATAGAAATTAGCACAGATACCTTTCCATAAGCCAAATATGTAATAGTCAAGACCTACCCCTTGCTCCACGTAATGGACTAAACACCCCATATTCAACGCCAAGGAATACACCTGACTAGTAAGAATCTTCAAATCCATGGATTTATATGTCTCCGTAAGAGAATGAAGCGTGTGTACAGCGGCATGAATGCAGCAGAGAAAATCCGATAAATCCCATTATCAAAATGAATTACACAAACAAAACCCAAGGACAGTGAAATAGAGAGCAATTCTTAAATAATTCATTCAGGGCTTGTGATGCAACCTGGATTTACCACATCTACACCCAGATCTGAGTGAGACATAAGGTTGGGCACTTCGTGCTGATAGCATTGGTGAGGTTCGATGAGCAAATGCAGACCCTTTGATGTCATACAGCATGGTACCCATCCCATGGGTCCCAACTCTCCAAGTTTAAGGGATTCTTCCTTCAGCTAAAACATGCATGGGAAACCCACAGTATGGTGCACCGTGTGACTGGCAAACGTTTTCAAATGCATCTCAGTTTTCGTCCCCTTTTACTCGGGTTCACCATTCCAGACCCTTTACGAACACTCTCCCCACTTGGGGAGTCAGGGCCTTTAACCTCCTGTTGGGCACAGTTTGCAATTTCTGCGCAAGATGAAAAGGAAGAGGGAGAACAAATGAGATACTAGCTCTAGGTGTCTGCACGGGCAAATTTAACACTCATTTCCCACCAGGAAGAGGAATTAACCAAAGGCTCAGCATGCCGTGCCGGAACAAGATTAGGGCCTGAGGCAATACTGTGGGTTTGCGGCCAGCTCACAAGATAGCGAGTTGAAGAAATGAGCTCAGGGGCACTGTAACTCACAAACCTGCAGTGTTATAAATGACAGCTATCGTCCAAAAATATATTGAAGGAAGGCTGCGAAGACGACTTGTAAGTGGGGCCGAATTGCAGGAAAACGATTTCAGGGGGTAGACGGGAATTGCTTTTAAAGCATAGGAAAAGAGGCAGAACGTCGACAATGATGCTCTTGGCCAAAAAGGGCGTATGCGTTTTTTCCTGAATATATTCAGGAAAAAACGCATACGCCCTTTTTGGCCAACCAAGCAAGCATGTTAAAGAAATCTGCACTACAATGAAGTCTCACTGCCCCCCGGTCAAAAGGGCCATCTGAAAAAAGTGTAAAATCCTGAAAGGCAGCACAGGCCATGGAGAACAGGGAGCCTTGTTATGCTGATGGGCGGGATGTAAATTGCCAACAGCCACTCTGGAAAAGTGTATGGTGTTTCCCGGAACACCGAAAAAACAAAGCTACGGAGCCTACGGCACTTCCACTTATGGTCCTATAGCTTAGGGAAATTAAAATCAAAAACACACATCCACCGCAAAGTGTCGGACAGCTCTGTTTACAAGAACCTCGTCTACGGTACAAGTTAAATATCCCAGAATGTGAAAAATGGATAAAGAAGTTGTGGTACGTACGTACAATGGAATATCACTCAGCAATGAAATCTATGTCATCAGGCCCGTCGCGGCATAATGAGTGAATTCAGGTACGATGATTGTAAGTGAAATAAGTCACACAGAAAATGAAACATCATAAGATATCACTAATACACGGAATGTAAACTTGGCTACACATGAACTGAATTACAAAACAGAACAGGGTCTCAAATTTAGAAAACCAACTTATGCTTGCTTAAGGGGAAAGGTGAGTTGGGGTGCTGCATAAAACCAGAGATAGAAATTAGCACAGATACCTTTCCATAAGCCAAATATGTAATAGTCAAGACCTACCCCTTGCTCAACGAAATGGACTAAACACCCCATATTCAACGCCTAGGAATACACCTGACTAGTAAGAATCTTCAAACCCATGGATTTATATGTCTCCATAAGAGAATGAAGCGTGTGTACAGCGACATAAATGCAGCAGAGAAAATCCGATAAATCCCATTACCAAATGAATTACACAAACAAAACCCAAGGACAGTGAAATAGAGAGCAATTCTTAAATAATTCATTCAGGGCTTGTGATGCAACCTGGATTTACCACATCTACACCCAGAGCTGAGTGAGACATAAGGTTGGGCACTTTGGGCTGATAGCAATGGTGAGGTTCGATGAGCAAATGCAGACCCTTTGAAGTCATACAGCATGGTACCCATTCTATGGGTCCCAACTCTCCAAGTTTAAGGGATTCTTCCTTCAGCTAAAACATGCATGGGAAACCCACAGTATGGTGCACCGTGTGACTGGCAAACGTTTTCAAATGCATCTGAGTTTTCGTCCCCTTTTACTCGGGTTCACCATTCCAGACCCTTTACGAACACTCTCCCCACTTGGAGAGTCAGTGCCTTTAACCTCCTGTTGGGCACAGTTTGCAATTTCTGCCCAAGATGAAAAGGAATAGGGAGAACCAATGAGAGACTAGCTCTAGGTGTCTGCACGGGCAAATTTAACGCTCATTTCCCACCAGGAAGAGGAATTAACCAAAGGCTCAGCATGCCGTGCCGGAACCAGATTAGGGCCTGAAGCAATCCTGTGGGTTTGCGGCCAGCTCACAAGATAGCGAGTTGAAGAAAGGAGCTCAGGGGCACTGTAACTCACAAACGTGCAGAGTTACAAATGACAGCTATCGTCCAAAAATATATTGAAGGAAGGCTGCGAAGACGACTTGTAACCGGGACAGATTTGCAGGAAAACGATTTCAGGGGGTAGACGGGAATTGCATTTAAAGCATAGGAAAAGAGGCAGAACGTTGACAATGATGCTCTTGGCCAAAAAGGGCGTATGCGTTTTTTCCTGATATTCAGGAAAAAACGCATACGCCCTTTTTGGCCACCCAAGCAAGCATGTTAAAGAAATCTGCACTACAATGAAGTCTCACTGCCCCCCGGTCAAAAGGGCCATCTGAAAAAAGTGTAAAATCCAGAAAGGCAGCACAGGCCATGGAGAACAGGGAGCCTTGTTATGCTGATGGGCGGGATGTAAATTGCCAACAGCCACTCTGGAGAAGTGTATGGTGTTTCCCGGAACACCGAAAAAACAAAGCTACGGAGCCTACGGCACTTCCACTTATGGTCCTATAGCTTAGGGAAATTAAAATCAAAAACACACAGCCACCCCAAAGTGTCGGACGGCTCTGTTTACAAGAACCTCTTCTACGGTACAAGTTAAATATCCCAGAATGTGAAAAATGGATAAAGAAGTTGTGGTACGTACGTACAATGGAATATCACTCAGCAATGAAATCTATGTCATCAGGCCCGTCGCGGCATAATGAGTGGATTCAGGTACGATGATTCTAAGTGAAATAAGTCA
The DNA here is from genome assembly GCF_059928025.1 of Delphinapterus leucas. NCBI lineage: Eukaryota > Metazoa > Chordata > Mammalia > Artiodactyla > Monodontidae > Delphinapterus > Delphinapterus leucas. The sequence continues at coordinate 4,537,456 of NW_028322235.1, forward strand.
CACAGAAAATGAAACATCATAAGATATCACTAATACACGGAATGTAAACTTGGCTACACATGAACTGAATTACAAAACAGAACAGGGTCTCAAATTTAGAAAACCAACTTATGCTTGCTTAAGGGGAAAGGTGAGTTGGGGTGCTGCATAAAACCAGAGATAGAAATTAGCACAGATACCTTTCCATAAGCCAAATATGTAATAGTCAAGACCTACCCCTTGCTCAACGAAATGGACTAAACACCCCATATTCAACGCCTAGGAATACACCTGACTAGTAAGAATCTTCAAACCCATGGATTTATATGTCTCCGTAAGAGAATGAAGCGTGTGTACAGCGGCATGAATGCAGCATAGAAAATCCGAAAAATCCCATTAACAAAATGAATTACACAAACAAAACCCAAGGACAGTGAAATAGAGAGCAATTCTTAAATAATTCATTCAGGGCTTGTGATGCAACCTGGATTTACCACATCTACACCCAGAGCTGAGTGAGACATAAGGTTGGGCACTTCGGGCTGATAGCATTGGTGAGGTTCGATGACCAAATGCAGACCCTTTGAAGTCATACAGCATGGTACCCATTCCATGGGTCCCAACTCTCCAAGTTTAAGGGATTCTTCCTTCAGCTAAAACATGCATGGGAAACCCACAGTATGGTGCACCGTGTGACTGGCAAACGTTTTCAAATGCATCTCAGTTTTCGTCCCCTTTTACTCGGGTTCACCATTCCAGACCCTTTACGAACACTCTCCCCACTTGGAGAGTCAGTGCCTTTAACCTCCTGTTGGGCACAGTTTGCAATTTCTGCGCAAGATGAAAAGGAATAGGGAGAACCAATGAGAGACTAGCTGTAGGTGTCTGCACGGGCAAATTTAACGCTCATTTCCCACCAGGAAGAGGAATTAACCAAAGGCTCAGCATGCCGTGCCGGAACCAGATTAGGGCCTGAAGCAATCCTGCGGATTTGCGGCCAGCTCACAAGATAGCGAGTTGAAGAAAGGAGCTCAGGGGCACTGTAACTCACAAACCTGCAGAGTTATAAATGACAGCTATCGTCCAAAAATATATTGAAGGAAGGCTGCGAAGACGACTTGTAAGCGGGACAGATTTGCAGGAAAACGATTTCAGGGGGTAGACGGGAATTGCATTTAAAGCATAGGAAAAGAGGCAGAACGTCGACAATGATGCTCTTGGCCAAAAAGGGCGTATGCGTTTTTTCCTGAATATATTCAGGAAAAAACGCATACGCCCTTTTTGGCCAACCAAGCAAGCATGTTAAAGAAATCTGCACTACAATGAAGTCTCACTGCCCCCCAGTCAAAAGGGCCATCTGAAAAAAGTGTAAAATCCAGAAATGCAGCACAGGCCATGGAGAACCGGGAGCCTTGTTATGCTGATGGGCGGGATGTAAATTGCCAACAGCCAGTCTGGAGAAGTGTATGGTGTTTCCCGGAACACCGAAAAAACAAAGCTACGGAGCCTACGGCACTTCCACTTATGGTCCTATAGCTTAGGGAAATTAAAATCAAAAACACACAGCCACCCCAAAGTGTCGGACGGCTCTGTTTACAAGAACCTCGTCTACGGTACAAGTTAAATATCCCAGAATGTGAAAAATGGATAAAGAAGTTGTGGTACGTACGTACAATGGAATATCACTCAGCAATGAAATCTATGTCATCAGGCCCGTCGCGGCATAATTAGTGGATTCAGGTACGATGATTGTAAGTGAAATAAGTCACACAGAAAATGAAACATCATAAGATATCACTACTACACGGAATGTAAACTTGGCTACACATGAACTGAATTACAAAACAGAACAGGGTCTCAAATTTAGAAAACTCAACTTATGCTTGCTTATGGGGAAAGGTGAGTTGGGGTGCTGCATAAAACCAGAGATAGAAATTAGCACAGATACCTTTCCATAAGCCAAATATGTAACAGTCAAGACCTACCCCTTGCTCAACGAAATGGACTAAACACCCCATATTCAACGCCTAGGAATACACCTGACTAGTAAGAATCTTCAAACCCATGGATTTATATGTCTCTGTAAGAGAATGAAGCGTGTGTACAGCGGCATGAATGCAGCAGAGAAAATCCGATAAATCCCATTATCAAAATGAATTACACAAACAAAACCCAAGGACAGTGAAATAGAGAGCAATTCTTAAATAATTCATTCAGGGCTTGTGATGCAACCTGGATTTACCACATCTACACCCAGAGTTGAGTGAGACATAAGGTTGGGCACTTCGGGCTGATAGCATTGGTGAGGTTCGATGAGCAAATGCAGACCCTTTGAAGTCATACAGCATGGTACCCATTCCATGGGTCCCAACTCTCCAAGTTTAAGGGATTCTTCCTTCAGCTAAAACATGCATGGGAAACCCACAGTATGGTGCACCGTGTGACTGGCAAACGTTTTCAAATGCATCTCAGTTTTCGTCCCCTTTTACTCGGGTTCACCATTCCAGACCCTTTACGAACACTCTCCCCACTTGCAGAGTCAGTGCCTTTAACTTGCTGTTGGGCACAGTTTGCAATTTCTGCGCAAGATGAAAAGGAATAGGGAGAACGAATGAGAGACTAGCTGTAGGTGTCTGCACGGGCAAATTTAACGCTCATTTCCCACCAGGAAGAGGAATTAACCAAAGGCTCAGCATGCCGTGCCGGAACCAGATTAGGGCCTGAAGCAATCCTGCGGATTTGCGGCCAGCTCACAAGATAGCGAGTTGAAGAAAGGAGCTCAGGGGCACTGTAACTCACAAACGTGCAGAGTTACAAATGACAGCTATCGTCCAAAAATATATTGAAGGAAGGCTGCGAAGACGACTTGTAACCGGGACAGATTTGCAGGAAAACGATTTCAGGGGGTAGACGGGAATTGCATTTAAAGCATAGGAAAAGAGGCAGAACGTTGACAATGATGCTCTTGGCCAAAAAGGGCGTATGCGTTTTTTCCTGATATTCAGGAAAAAACGCATACGCCCTTTTTGGCCACCCAAGCAAGCATGTTAAAGAAATCTGCACTACAATGAAGTCTCACTGCCCCCCGGTCAAAAGGGCCATCTGAAAAAAGTGTAAAATCCAGAAAGGCAGCACAGGCCATGGAGAACAGGGAGCCTTGTTATGCTGATGGGCGGGATGTAAATTGCCAACAGCCACTCTGGAGAAGTGTATGGTGTTTCCCGGAACACCGAAAAAACAAAGCTACGGAGCCTACGGCACTTCCACTTATGGTCCTATAGCTTAGGGAAATTAAAATCAAAAACACACAGCCACCCCAAAGTGTCGGACGGCTCTGTTTACAAGAACCTCTTCTACGGTACAAGTTAAATATCCCAGAATGTGAAAAATGGATAAAGAAGTTGTGGTACGTACGTACAATGGAATATCACTCAGCAATGAAATCTATGTCATCAGGCCCGTCGCGGCATAATGAGTGGATTCAGGTACGATGATTCTAAGTGAAATAAGTCACACAGAAAATGAAACATCATAAGATATCACTAATACACGGAATGTAAACTTGGCTACACATGAACTGAATTACAAAACAGAACAGGGTCTCAAATTTAGAAAACCAACTTATGCTTGCTTAAGGGGAAAGGTGAGTTGGGGTGCTGCATAAAACCAGAGATAGAAATTAGCACAGATACCTTTCCATAAGCCAAATATGTAATAGTCAAGACCTACCCCTTGCTCAACGAAATGGACTAAACACCCCATATTCAACGCCTAGGAATACACCTGACTAGTAAGAATCTTCAAACCCATGGATTTATATGTCTCCGTAAGAGAATGAAGCGTGTGTACAGCGGCATGAATGCAGCATAGAAAATCCGAAAAATCCCATTAACAAAATGAATTACACAAACAAAACCCAAGGACAGTGAAATAGAGAGCAATTCTTAAATAATTCATTCAGGGCTTGTGATGCAACCTGGATTTACCACATCTACACCCAGAGCTGAGTGAGACATAAGGTTGGGCACTTCGGGCTGATAGCATTGGTGAGGTTCGATGACCAAATGCAGACCCTTTGAAGTCATACAGCATGGTACCCATTCCATGGGTCCCAACTCTCCAAGTTTAAGGGATTCTTCCTTCAGCTAAAACATGCATGGGAAACCCACAGTATGGTGCACCGTGTGACTGGCAAACGTTTTCAAATGCATCTCAGTTTTCGTCCCCTTTTACTCGGGTTCACCATTCCAGACCCTTTACGAACACTCTCCCCACTTGGAGAGTCAGTGCCTTTAACCTCCTGTTGGGCACAGTTTGCAATTTCTGCGCAAGATGAAAAGGAATAGGGAGAACCAATGAGAGACTAGCTGTAGGTGTCTGCACGGGCAAATTTAACGCTCATTTCCCACCAGGAAGAGGAATTAACCAAAGGCTCAGCATGCCGTGCCGGAACCAGATTAGGGCCTGAAGCAATCCTGCGGATTTGCGGCCAGCTCACAAGATAGCGAGTTGAAGAAAGGAGCTCAGGGGCACTGTAACTCACAAACCTGCAGAGTTATAAATGACAGCTATCGTCCAAAAATATATTGAAGGAAGGCTGCGAAGACGACTTGTAAGCGGGACAGATTTGCAGGAAAACGATTTCAGGGGGTAGACGGGAATTGCATTTAAAGCATAGGAAAAGAGGCAGAACGTCGACAATGATGCTCTTGGCCAAAAAGGGCGTATGCGTTTTTTCCTGAATATATTCAGGAAAAAACGCATACGCACTTTTTGGCCAACCAAGCAAGCATGTTAAAGAAATCTGCACTACAATGAAGTCTCACTGCCCCCCGGTCAAAAGGGCCATCTGAAAAAAGTGTAAAATCCAGAAATGCAGCACAGGCCATGGAGAACCGGGAGCCTTGTTATGCTGATGGGCGGGATGTAAATTGCCAACAGCCAGTCTGGAGAAGTGTATGGTGTTTCCCGGAACACCGAAAAAACAAAGCTACGGAGCCTACGGCACTTCCACTTATGGTCCTATAGCTTAGGGAAATTAAAATCAAAAACACACAGCCACCCCAAAGTGTCGGACGGCTCTGTTTACAAGAACCTCGTCTACGGTACAAGTTAAATATCCCAGAATGTGAAAAATGGATAAAGAAGTTGTGGTACGTACGTACAATGGAATATCACTCAGCAATGAAATCTATGTCATCAGGCCCGTCGCGGCATAATTAGTGGATTCAGGTACGATGATTGTAAGTGAAATAAGTCACACAGAAAATGAAACATCATAAGATATCACTACTACACGGAATGTAAACTTGGCTACACATGAACTGAATTACAAAACAGAACAGGGTCTCAAATTTAGAAAACTCAACTTATGCTTGCTTATGGGGAAAGGTGAGTTGGGGTGCTGCATAAAACCAGAGATAGAAATTAGCACAGATACCTTTCCATAAGCCAAATATGTAATAGTCAAGACCTACCCCTTGCTCAACGAAATGGACTAAACACCCCATATTCAACGCCTAGGAATACACCTGACTAGTAAGAATCTTCAAACCCATGGATTTATATGTCTCTGTAAGAGAATGAAGCGTGTGTACAGCGGCATGAATGCAGCAGAGAAAATCCGATAAATCCCATTATCAAAATGAATTACACAAACAAAACCCAAGGACAGTGAAATAGAGAGCAATTCTTAAATAATTCATTCAGGGCTTGTGATGCAACCTAGATTTACCACATCTACACCCAGAGTTGAGTGAGACATAAGGTTGGGCACTTCGGGCTGATAGCATTGGTGAGGTTCGATGAGCAAATGCAGACCCTTTGAAGTCATACAGCATGGTACCCATTCCATGGGTCCCAACTCTCCAAGTTTAAGGGATTCTTCCTTCAGCTAAAACATGCATGGGAAACCCACAGTATGGTGCACCGTGTGACTGGCAAACGTTTTCAAATGCATCTCAGTTTTCGTCCCCTTTTACTCGGGTTCACCATTCCAGACCCTTTACGAACACTCTCCCCACTTGCAGAGTCAGTGCCTTTAACTTGCTGTTGGGCACAGTTTGCAATTTCTGCGCAAGATGAAAAGGAATAGGGAGAACGAATGAGATACTAGCTGTAGGTGTCTGCACGGGAAAATTTAACGCTCATTTCCCACCAGGAAGAGGAATTAACCAAAGGCTCAGCATGCCGTGCCGGAACCAGATTAGGGCCCGAAGCAATCCTGCGGATTTGCGGCCAGCTCACAAGATAGCGAGTTGAAGAAAGGAGCTCAGGGGCACTGTAACTCACAAACCTGCAGAGTTATAAATGACAGCTATCGTCCAAAATTATATTGAAGGAAGGCTGCGAAGACGACTTGTAAGCGGGACAGATTTGCAGGAAAACGATTTCAGGGGGTAGACGGGAATTGCATTTAAAGCATAGGAAAAGAGGCAGAACGTCGACAATGATGCTCTTGGCCAAAAAGGGCGTATGCGTTTTTTCCTGAATATATTCAGGAAAAAACGCATACGCCCTTTTTGGCCAACCAAGAAAGCATGTTAAAGAAATCTGCACTACAATGAAGTCTCACTGCCCCCCGGTCAAAAGGGCCATCTGAAAAAAGTGTAAAATCCAGAAATGCAGCACAGGCCATGGAGAACCGGGAGCCTTGTTATGCTGATGGGCGGGATGTAAATTGCCAACAGCCACTCTGGAGAAGTGTATGGTGTTTCCCGGAACACCGAAAAAACAAAGCTACGGAGCCTACGGCACTTCCACTTATGGTCCTATAGCTTAGGGAAATTAAAATCAAAAACACACAGCCACCCCAAAGTGTCGGACGGCTCTGTTTACAAGAACCTCGTCTACGGTACAAGTTAAATATCCCAGAATGTGAAAAATGGATAAAGAAGTTGTGGTACGTACGTACAATGGAATATCACTCAGCAATGAAATCTATGTCATCAGGCCCGTCGCGGCATAATGAGTGGATTCAGGTACGATGATTGTAAGTGAAATAAGTCACACAGAAAATGAAACATCATAAGATATCACTACTACACGGAATGTAAACTTGGCTACACATGAACTGAAGTACAAAACAGAACAGGGTCTCAAATTTAGAAAACTCAACTTATGCTTGCTTATGGGGAAAGGTGAGTTGGGGTGCTGCATAAAACCAGAGATAGAAATTAGCACAGATACCTTTCCATAAGCCAAATATGTAATAGTCAAAACCTACCCCTTGCTCAACGAAATGGACTAAACACCCCATATTCAACGCCTAGGAATACACCTGACTAGTAAGAATCTTCAAACCCATGGATTTCTATGTCTCTGTAAGAGAATGAAGCGTGTGTACAGCAGCATGAATGCAGCAGAGAAAATCCGATAAATCCCAATATCAAAATGAATTACACAAACAAAATCCAAAGACAGTGAAATAGAGAGCAATTCTTAAATAATTCATTCAGGGCTTGTGATGCAACCTGGATTTACCACATCTACACCCAGAGCTGAGTGAGACATAAGGTTGGGCACTTCGGGCTGATAGCATTGGTGAGGTTCGATGACCAAATGCAGACCCTTTGAAGTCATACAGCATGGTACCCATTCCATGGGTCCCAACTCTCCAAGTTTAAGGGATTCTTCCTTCAGCTAAAACATGCATGGGAAACCCACAGTATGGTGCACCGTGTGACTGGCAAACGTTTTCAAATGCATCTCAGTTTTCGTCCCCTTTTACTCGGGTTCACCATTCCAGACCCTTTACGAACACTCTCCCCACTTGGAGAGTCAGTGCCTTTAACCTCCTGTTGGGCACAGTTTGCAATTTCTGCGCAAGATGAAAAGGAATAGGGAGAACCAATGAGAGACTAGCTCTAGGTGTCTGCACGGGCAAATTTAACGCTCATTTCCCACCAGGAAGAGGAATTAACCAAAGGCTCAGCATGCCGTGCCGGAACCAGATTAGGGCCTGAAGCAATCCTGCGGATTTGCGGCCAGCTCACAAGATAGCGATTTGAAGAAAGGAGCTCAGGGGCACTGTAACTCACAAACCTGCAGAGTTATAAATGACAGCTATCGTCCAAAAATATATTGAAGGAAGGCTGCGAAGACGACTTGTAAGCGGGACAGATTTGCAGGAAAACGATTTCAGGGGGTAGACGGGAATTGCATTTAAAGCATAGGAAAAGAGGCAGAACGTCGACAATGATGCTCTTGGCCAAAAAGGGCGTATGCGTTTTTTCCTGAATATATTCAGGAAAAAACGCATACGCCCTTTTTGGCCAACCAAGCAAGCATGTTAAAGAAATCTGCACTACAATGAAGTCTCACTGCCCCCCGGTCAAAAGGGCCATCTGAAAAAAGTGTAAAATCCAGAAATGCAGCACAGGCCATGGAGAACCGGGAGCCTTGTTATGCTGATGGGCGGGATGTAAATTGCCAACAGCCAGTCTGGAGAAGTGTATGGTGTTTCCCGGAACACCGAAAAAACAAAGCTACGGAGCCTACGGCACTTCCACTTATGGTCCTATAGCTTAGGGAAATTAAAATCAAAAACACACAGCCACCCCAAAGTGTCGGACGGCTCTGTTTACAAGAACCTCGTCTACGGTACAAGTTAAATATCCCAGAATGTGAAAAATGGATAAAGAAGTTGTGGTACGTACGTACAATGGAATATCACTCAGCAATGAAATCTATGTCATCAGGCCCGTCGCGGCATAATTAGTGGATTCAGGTACGATGATTCTAAGTGAAATAAGTCACACAGAAAATGAAACATCATAAGATATCACTACTACACGGAATGTAAACTTGGCTACACATGAACTGAATTACAAAACAGAACAGGGTCTCAAATTTAGAAAACTCAACTTATGCTTGCTTATGGGGAAAGGTGAGTTGGGGTGCTGCATAAAACCAGAGATAGAAATTAGCACAGATACCTTTCCATAAGCCAAATATGTAATAGTCAAGACCTACCCCTTGCTCAACGAAATGGACTAAACACCCCATATTCAACGCCTAGGAATACACCTGACTAGTAAGAATCTTCAAACCCATGGATTTATATGTCTCTGTAAGAGAATGAAGCGTGTGTACAGGGGCATGAATGCAGCAGAGAAAATCCGATAAATCCCATTATCAAAATGAATTACACAAACAAAACCCAAGGACAGTGAAATAGAGAGCAATTCTTAAATAATTCATTCAGGGCTTGTGATGCAACCTGGATTTACCACATCTACACCCAGAGTTGAGTGAGACATAAGGTTGGGCACTTCGGGCTGATAGCATTGGTGAGGTTCGATGAGCAAATGCAGACCCTTTGAAGTCATACAGCATGGTACCCATTCCATGGGTCCCAACTCTCCAAGTTTAAGGGATTCTTCCTTCAGCTAAAACATGCATGGGAAACCCACAGTATGGTGCACCGTGTGACTGGCAAACGTTTTCAAATGCATCTCAGTTTTCGTCCCCTTTTACTCGGGTTCACCATTCCAGACCATTTACGAACACTCTCCCCACTTGCAGAGTCAGTGCCTTTAACTTGCTGTTGGGCACAGTTTGCAATTTCTGCGCAAGATGAAAAGGAATAGGGAGAACGAATGAGAGACTAGCTGTAGGTGTCTGCACGGGCAAATTTAACGCTCATTTCCCACCAGGAAGAGGAATTAACCAAAGGCTCAGCATGCCGTGCCGGAACCAGATTAGGGCCTGAAGCAATCCTGCGGATTTGCGGCCAGCTCACAAGATAGCGAGTTGAAGAAAGGAGCTCAGGGGCACTGTAACTCACAAACCTGCAGAGTTATAAATGACAGCTATCGTCCAAAATTATATTGAAGGAAGGCTGCGAAGACGACTTGTAAGCGGGACAGATTTGCAGGAAAACGATTTCAGGGGGTAGACGGGAATTGCATTTAAACATAGGAAAAGAGGCAGAACGTCGACAATGATGCTCTTGGCCAAAAAGGGCGTATGCGTTTTTTCCTGAATATATTCAGGAAGAAACGCATACGCCCTTTTTGGCCAACCAAGCAAGCATGTTAAAGAAATCTGCACTACAATGAACTCTCACTGCCCCCCGGTCAAAAGGGCCATCTGAAAAAAGTGTGAAATCCAGAAAGGCAGCACAGGCCATGGAGAACATGGAGCCTTGTTATGCTGATGGGCGGGATGTAAATTGCCAACAGCCACTCTGGAGAAGTGTATGGTGTTTCCTGAAACACCTAAGAAACAAAGCAACGGAGACTACGGCACTTCCACTTATGGTCTTATAGATCACGGAAATTAAAATAAAAAACAGACAGCCACACCAAAGTTTGGGACGGCTCTGTTTACAAGAACCTCGTCTACGGTACAAGTTAAATATCTCAGAATGTGAAAAATGGATAAAGGAATTGTGGTATGTACGTAAAATGCAATATCACTCAGCAATGAAATCTATGTCATCAGGCCAGTCGTGGCATAATGAGTGGATTCAGGTACAATGATTCTAAGTGAAATAAGTCACACAGAAAATGAAACATCATAAGATATCACTAAAACACAGAATGTAAACTTGGCTACACATGAACTGAATTACAAAACAGAACAGGGTCTCAAATTTAGAAAACCAACCAATGCTTGCTTAAGGGGAAAGGTGAGTTGGGGTGCTGCATAAAACCAGAGATAGAAATTAGCACAGATACCTTTCCATAAGCCAAATATGTAATAGTCAAGACCTACTCCTTGCTCAACGAAATGGACTAAACACCCCATATTCAACGCCTAGGAATACACCTGACTAGTAAGTATCTTCAAACCCATGGATTTATATGTCTCCGTTTGAGACTCAAGAGTGTATACAGTGACATGAATGCAGCAGAGGAAATCCGATAAATCCCATTATCAAAATGAATTACACAAACAAAACCCAAGGACAGTGAAATAGAGAGCAATTCTTAAATAATTCATTCAGGGCTGGTGATGCAACCTGGATTTACCACATCTACACCCAGAGCTGAGTGAGACATAAGGTTGGGCACTTCGGGCTGATAGCATTGGTGTGGTTCGATGAGCAAATGCAGACCCTTTGATGTCATACAGCATGGTACCCATTCCATGGGTCCCAACTCTCCAAGTTTAAGGGATTCTTCCTTCAGCTAAAACATGCATGGGAAACCCACATTATGGTGCACCGTGTGACTGGCAAACGTTTTCAAATGCATCTCAGTTTTCGTCCCCTTTTACTCGGGTTCACCATTCCAGACCCTTTACGAACACTCTGCCCACTTGGAGAGTCAGTGCCTTTAACCTCCTGTTGGGCACAGTTTGCAATTTCTGCGCAAGATGAAAAGGAATAGGGAGAACCAATGAGAGACTAGCTCTAGGTGTCTGCACGGGCAAATTTAACGCTCATTTCCCACCAGGAAGAGGAATTAACCAAAGGCTCAGCATGCCGTACCGGATCCAGATTAGGGCCTGAGGCAATCCTGTGGGTTTGCGGCCAGCTCACAAGATAGCGAGTTGAAGAAATGAGCTCAGGGGCACTGTAACTCACAAACCTGCAGAGTTATAAATGACAGCTATCGTCCAAAATATATTGAAGGAAGGCTGTGAAGACGACTTGTAAGCGGGACAGATTTGCAGGAAAACGATTTCAGGGGGTAGACGGGAATTGCATTTAAAGCATAGGAAAAGAGGCAGAACGTCGACAATGATGCTCTTGGCCAAAAAGGGCGTATGCGTTTTTTCCTGAATATATTCAGGAAAAAACGCATACGCCCTTTTTGGCCAACCAAGCAAGCATGTTAAAGAAATCTGCACTACAATGAAGTCTCACTGCCCCCCGGTCAAAAGGGCCATCTGAAAAAAGTGTAAAATCCAGAAAGGCAGCACAGGCCATGGAGAACAGGGAGCCTTGTTATGCTGATGGGCGGGATGTAAATTGCCAACAGCCACTCTGGAGAAGTGTATGGCGTTTCCCGGAACACCGAAAAAACAAAGCTACGGAGCCTACGGCACTTCCACTTATGGTCTTATAGCTTAGGGAAATTAAAATCAAAAACACACAGCCACCCCAAAGTGTCGGAAGGCTCTGTTAACAAGAACCTCGTCTACGGTACAAGTAAAATATCCCAGAATGTGAAAAATGGATAAAGAAGTTGTGGTACGTACGTACAATGGAATATCACTCAGCAATGAAATCTATGTCATCAGGCCCGTCGCGGCATAATGAGTGGATTCAGGTACGATGATTCTAAGTGAAATAAGTCACACAGAAAATGAAACATCATAAGATATCACTACTACACGGAATGTAAACTTGGCTACACATGAACTGAATTACAAAACAGAACAGGGTCTCAAATTTAGAAAACCAACTTATGCTTGCTTAAGGGGAAAGGTGAGTTGGGGTGCTGCATAAAACCAGAGATAGAAATTAGCACAGATACCTTTCCATAAGCCAAATATGTAATAGTCAAGACCTACCCCTTGCTCAACGAAATGGACTAAACACCCCATATTCAACGCCTAGGAATTCACCTGACTAGTAAGAATCTTCAAACCCATGGATTTATATGTCTCCGTAAGAGAATGAAGCGTGTGTACAGCGGCATGAATGCAGCAGAGAAAATCCGATAAATCCCATTATCAAAATGAATTACACAAACAAAACCCAAGGACAGTGAAATAGAGAGCAATTCTTAAATAATTCATTCAGGGCTTGTGATGCAACCTGGATTTACCACATGTACACCCAGAGCTGAGTGAGACATAAGGTTGGGGACTTCGAGCTGATAGCATTGGTGAGGTTCGATGAGCAAATGCAGACCCTGTGAAGTCATACAGCATGGTACCCATTCCATGGGTCCCAACTCTCCAAGTTTAAGGGATTCTTCCTTCAGCTAAAACATGCATGGGAAACCCACAGTATGGTGCACCGTGTGACTGGCAAACGTTTTCAAATGCATCTCAGTTTTCGTCCCCTTTTACTCGGGTTCACCATTCCAGACCCTTTACGAACACTCTCCCCACTTGGAGAGTCAGTGCCTTTAACCTCCTGTTGGGCACAGTTTGCAATTTCTGCGCAAGATGAAAAGGAATAGGGAGAACGAATGAGAGACTAGCTCTAGGTGTCTGCACGGGCAAATTTAACGCTCATTTCCCACCAGGAAGAGGAATTAACCAAAGGCTCAGCATGCCGTGCCGGAACAAGATTAGGGCCTGAGGCAATCCTGTGGGTTTGCGGCCAGCTCACAAGATAGCGAGTTGAAGAAATGAGCTCAGGGGCACTGTAACTCACAAACCTGCAGAGTTATAAATGACAGCTCTTGTCCAAAAATATATTGAAGGAAGGCTGCGAAGACGACTTGAAAGTGGGGCAGAATTGCAGGAAAACGATTTCAGGGGGTAGACGGGAATTGCATTTAAAGCATAGGAAAAGAGGCAGAACGTCGACAATGATGCTCTTGGCCAAAAAGGGCGTATGCGTTTTTTCCTGAATATATTCAGGAAAAAACGCATACGCCCTTTTTGGCCAACCAAGCAAGCATGTTAAAGAAATCTGCACTACAATGAAGTCTCACTGCCCCCCGGTCACAAGGGCCATCTGAAAAAAGTGTGAAATCCAGAAAGGCAGCACAGGCCATGGAGAACAGGGAGCCTTGTTATGCTGATGGGCGGGATGTAAATTGCCAACAGCCACTCTGGTGAAGTGTATGGTGTTTCCTGAAACACCTAAGAAACAAAGCAACGGAGACTACGGCACTTCCACTTATGGTCTTATAGATCACGGAAATTAAAATAAAAAACAGACAGCCACACCAAAGTTTGGGACGGCTCTGTTTACAAGAACCTCGTCTACGGTACAAGTTAAATATCTCAGAATGTGAAAAATGGATAAAGGAATTGTGGTATGTACGTAAAATGCAATATCACTCAGCAATGAAATCTATGTCATCAGGCCAGTCGTGGCATAATGAGTGGATTCAGGTACGATGATTCTAAGTGAAATAAGTCACACAGAAAATGAAACATCATAAGATATCACTACTACACGGAATGTAAACTTGGCTACACATGAACTGAATTACAAAATAGAACAGGGTCTCAAATTTAGAAAACCAACTTATGCTTGCTTAAGGGGAAAGGTGAGTTGGGGTGCTGCATAAAACCAGAGATAGAAATTAGCACAGATACCTTTCCATAAGCCAAATATGTAATAGTCAAGACCTACCCCTTGCTCAACGAAATGGACTAAACACCCCATATTCAACGCCTAGGAATACACCTGACTAGTAAGAATCTTCAAACCCATGGATTTATATGTCTCCGTAAGAGAATGAAGCGTGTGTACAGCGGCATGAATGCAGCAGAGAAAATCCGATAAATCCCATTATCAAAATGAATTACACAAACAAAACCCAAGGACAGTGAAATAGAGAGCAATTCTTAAATAATTCATTCAGGGCTTGTGATGCAACCTGGATTTACCACATGTACACCCAGAGCTGAGTGAGACATAAGGTTGGGCACTTCGAGCTGATAGCATTGGTGAGTTTCGATGAGCAAATGCAGACCCTTTGAAGTCATACAGCATGGTACCCATTCCATGGGTCCCAACTCTCCAAGTTTAAGGGATTCTACCTTCAGCTAAAACATGCATGGGAAACCCACAGTATGGTGCACCGTGTGACTGGCAAACGTTTTCAAATGCATCTCAGTTTTCGTCCCCTTTTACTCGGGTTCACCATTCCAGACCCTTTACGAACACTCTCCCCACTTGGAGAGTCAGTGCCTTTAACCTCCTGTTTGGCACAGTTTGCAATTTCTGCGCAAGATGAAAAGGAATAGGGAGAACGAATGAGAGACTAGCTCTAGGTGTCTGCACGGGCAAATTTAACGCTAATTTCCCACCAGGAAGAGGAATTAACCAAAGGCTCAGCATGCCGTGCCGGAACCAGATTAGGGCCTGAAGCAATCCTGTGGGTTTGCGGCTAGCTCACAACATAGCGAGTTGAAGAAAGGAGCTCAGGGGCACTGTAACTCACAAACCTGCAGAGTTACAAATGACAGCTATCGTCCAAAAATATATTGAAGGAAGGCTGCGAAGACGACTTGTAAGCGGGACAGATTTGCAGGAAAACGATTTCAGGGGGTAGACGGGAATTGCATTTAAAGCATAGGAAAAGAGGCAGAACGTCGACAATGATGCTCTTGGCCAAAAAGGGCGTATGCGTTTTTTCCTGAATATATTCAGGAAAAAACGCATACGCCCTTTTTGGCCAACCAAGCAAGCATGTTAAAGAAATCTGCACTACAATGAAGACTCACTGCCCCCCGGTCAAAAGGGCCATCTGAAAAATGTGTAAAATCCAGAAAGGCAGCACAGGCCATGGAGAACAGGGAGCCTTGTTATGCTGATGGGCGGGATGTAAATTGCCAACAGCCACTCTGGAGAAGTGTATGGTGTTTCCTGGAACACCGAAAAAACAAAGCTACGGAGCCTACGGCACTTCCACTTATGGTCCTATAGCTTAGGGAAATTAAAATCAAAAACACACAGCCACCCCAAAGTGTCGGACGGCTCTGTTTACAAGAACCTCGTCTACGGTACGAGTTAAATATCCCAGAATGTGAAAAATGGATCAAGAACTTGTGGTACGTACGTACAATGGAATATCACTCAGCAATGAAATCTATGTCATCAGGCTCGTCGCGGCATAATGAGTGGATTCAGGTACGATGATTCTAAGTGAAATAAGTCACACAGAAAATGAAACATCATAAGATATCACTACTACACGGAATGTAAACTTGGCTACACATGAACTGAATTACAAAATAGAACAGGGTCTCAAATTTAGAAAACCAACTTATGCTTGCTTAAGGGGAAAGGTGAGTTGGGGTGCTGCATAAAACCAGAGATAGAAATTAGCACAGATACCTTTCCATAAGCCAAATATGTAATAGTCAAGACCTACCCCTTGCTCAACGAAATGGACTAAACACCCCATATTCAACGCCTAGGAATACACCTGACTAGTAAGAATCTTCAAACCCATGGATTTATATGTCTCCGTAAGAGAATGAAGCGTGTGTACAGCGGCATGAATGCAGCAGAGAAAATCCGATAAATCCCATTATCAAAATGAATTACACAAACAAAACCCAAGGACAGTGAAATAGAGAGCAATTCTTAAATAATTCATTCAGGGCTTGTGATGCAACCTGGATTTACCACATGTACACCCAGAGCTGAGTGAGACATAAGGTTGGGCACTTCGAGCTGATAGCATTGGTGAGGTTCGATGAGCAAATGCAGACCCTGTGAAGTCATACAGCATGGTACCCATTCCATGGGTCCCAACTCTCCAAGTTTAAGGGATTCTTCCTTCAGCTAAAACATGCATGGGAAACCCACAGTATGGTGCACCGTGTGACTGGCAAACATTTTCAAATGCATCTCAGTTTTCGTCCCCTTTTACTCGGGTTCACCATTCCAGACCCTTTACGAACACTCTCCCCACTTGGAGAGTCAGTGCCTTTAACCTCCTGTTGGGCACAGTTTGCAATTTCTGCGCAAGATGAAAAGGAAGAGGGAGAACGAATGAGAGACTAGCTCTAGGTGTCTGCACGGGCAAATTTAACCCTCATTTCCCACCAGGAAGAGGAATTAACCAAAGGCTCAGCATGCCGTGCCGGAACCAGATTAGGGCCTGAGGCAATCCTGTGGGTTTGCGGCCAGCTCACAAGATAGCGAGTTGAAGAAATGAGCTCAGGGGCACTGTAACTCACAAACCTGCAGAGTTATAAATGACAGCTCTCGTCCAAAAATATATTGAAGGAAGGCTGCGAAGACGACTTGAAAGTGGGGCAGAATTGCAAGAAAACGATTTCAGGGGGTAGACGGGAATTGCATTTAAAGCATAGGAAAAGAGGCAGAACGTCGACAATGATGCTCTTGGCCAAAAAGGGCGTATGCGTTTTTTCCTGAATATATTCAGGAAAAAACGCATACGCCCTTTTTGTCCAACCAAGCAAGCATGTTAAAGAAATCTGCACTACAATGAACTCTCACTGCCCCCCGGTCACAAGGGCCATCTGAAAAAAGTGTGAAATCCAGAAAGGCAGCACAGGCCATGGAGAACAGGGAGCCTTGTTATGCTGATGGGCGGGATGTAAATTGCCAACAGCCACTCTGGAGAAGTGTATGGTGTTTCCTGAAACACCTAAGAAACAAAGCAACGGAGACTACGGCACTTCCACTTATGGTCTTATAGATCACGGAAATTAAAATAAAAAACAGACAGCCACACCAAAGTTTGGGACGGCTCTGTTTACAAGAACCTCGTCTACGGTACAAGTTAAATATCTCAGAATGTGAAAAATGGATAAAGGAATTGTGGTATGTACGTAAAATGCAATATCACTCAGCAATGAAATCTATGTCATCAGGCCCGTCGCGGCATAATGAGTGGATTCAGGTACGATGATTCTAAGTGAAATAAGTCACACAGAAAATGAAACATCATAAGATATCACTAAAACACAGAATGTAAACTTGGCTACACATGAACTGAATTACAAAACAGAACAGGGTCTCAAATTTAGAAAACCAACCAATGCTTGCTTAAGGGGAAAGGTGAGTTGGGGTGCTGCATAAAACCAGAGATAGAAATTAGCACAGATACCTTTCCATAAGCCAAATATGTAATAGTCAAGACCTACTCCTTGCTCAACGAAATGGACTAAACACCCCATATTCAACGCCTAGGAATACACCTGACTAGTAAGTATCTTCAAACCCATGGATTTATATGTCTCCGTTTGAGACTCAAGAGTGTATACAGTGGCATGAATGCAGCAGAGGAAATCCGATAAATCCCATTATCAAAATGAATTACACAAACAAAACCCAAGGACAGTGAAATAGAGAGCAATTCTTAAATAATTCATTCAGGGCTGGTGATGCAACCTGGATTTACCACATGTACACCCAGAGCTGAGTGAGACATAAGGTTGGGCACTTCGGGCTGATAGCATTGGTGTGGTTCGATGAGCAAATGCAGACCCTTTGAAGTCATACAGCATGGTACCCATTCCATGGGTCCCAACTCTCCAAGTTTAAGGGATTCTTCCTTCAGCTAAAACATGCATGGGAAACCCACAGTATGGTGCACCGTGTGACTGGCAAACGTTTTCAAATGCATCTCAGTTTTCGTCCCCTTTTACTCGGGTTCACCATTCCAGACCCTTTACGAACACTCTCCCCACTTGGAGAGTCAGTGCCTTTAACCTCCTGTTGGGCACAGTTTGCAATTTCTGCGCAAGATGAAAAGGAATAGGGAGAACGAATGAGAGACTAGCTCTAGGTGTCTGCACGGGCAAATTTAACGCTCATTTCCCACCAGGAAGAGGAATTAACCAAAGGCTCAGCATGCCGTACCGGATCCAGATTAGGGCCTGAGGCAATCCTGTGGGTTTGCGGCCAGCTCACAAGCAAGCGAGTTGAAGAAAGGAGCTCAGGGACACTGTAATTAACAAACCTGCAGAGTTATAAATGACAGGTATCATACAAAAATATATTGAAGTAAGGCTGTGAAGAGGGCTTGAAACGGGGCAGAATTCCAGGAATATGATTTAGGAGGTAGACGGGCAGTGTTCTGAAAGCATAGGAGAAGAGGCCGATCCTCGACAATGATGCACTTGGTCAAAAAGTGCATATGCGTTTTTTCAGGGCCCTCATTAAAGAGGGTAGGAGGCTCCCAGCATGCTTTCGTGGCCAACAGTGGGCCCACATCGCCAAGGCGATGTGAGCCAGCCAGGCAGGAGTGACCTCACATCAGAGGGCCCACCTCACAGAAGGGTAAGGAACCCAGCCAGGATCAGACTCTCACCAGAGTGCCCACATCAGCAAGGGGCTGTGAACCACGCAGGAGTATCATCACACCCGTGGGGCCACATCATCAAAAGTTGAGGTACACAAAAAATGTGGCCTCAAACCAGAGGACCCACATCACCATGAGTTTCGGAGCGAGGCAGGCAGGATTAACCTCACAACACATGGCCCATTGTATAAAAAAGGTGAGGAACCCAGCAGTTGGAACATCCCAGCAGGCGGCCCAGAGCACCGAGGCTATGGGATCCAGGCAGTGATGAACTCACAACAGAGGGCCCTCATCATGAAACTGTGAGCAAACCAGCCGTTGTGACCTCAGAGCACAAGGCCCACATCCCCATGGGGAAGGGAACCAAGCAGGAGTGTCATCGCACCAGTGGGCACACATCAGAAAATGTGGGGAGCCCAGCAGTTAGGGCCTGACGCCAGAGGGCTCTCATCACCGAGGAGAGGAGGCTCCCAGCAGGCTCCAACTGCTACCAGAGGGCCGCCATCGCCAATGCGGGATGTGCCAGCCAGGCAGGAGTGACCTCAGAGCAGAGGGCCCACCTCACAAAAGTGTGAGGAACCCAAAGAGGATCAGACTCTCACCACAGGGCCCACATCACCAAGGGAATGGGAACCAGGCTGGAGTGTCCTCACACCAGTGAGGCATCATCACCGAAATGTGAGTGACCCAGCACACGTGGCCTCAAACCAGAGGACACACATCACCGAGGGGCTGGGAGTGAGGCAGGCAGGAGGAGCCTCAAAACATACGGCCCATGGAATAAAAATGGTGAGGAATCCAGCAGCTGGAACCTCCCAGCAGGCGGCCAGGAGCAGCGAGGCTATGGAATCCAGACCTGACTGAACTCAAAACAGAGGGCCCTCATCATGAAACTCTGAGCAACCCAGCCGTTGGGACCTCAGAGCAGAAGGCCCACATTCCCATGCGGTTGGGAACATGGCATAAGTGTACTCGCACCACAGGGCACACATCAGAGAATTTTGGGAGCTCAGAAGTTAGGGCCTGATGCCAGAGGGCCCTCATTACCAAGGGGAGGAGACTCCAAGCAGGCACCAACTCCCAACTGAGGGCCCATGTCGCCAAGGGGACGTGTGACAGCCAGGCAGGAGTGACCTCACAGCAGAGGGCCTACCTCGCAGAAGGGTGAGGAACCCAGCCAGGATAAGACTCTCACCAGAGGGCCCACATCACCAAGGGGATCAGAAACAGGCAGGACTGTCTTCACACCAGTGTGGCCACATCATAGAAAGGTGAGGAACCCAGCACATGTGGCCTAAACCAGAAGACCCACATCTCCAAGGGGCTCGGAGTGAGGCAGGCAGGAGGAGCCTCAAAACACAGGGCCCATAGAATAAAAAAGCTGAGGAATCCTGCAGTGGGAACCTCCCAGCAGGCGGCCCAGAGCACCGAGTCTATGCGATCCAGGCTGCAGTGAACTCACAGCAGAGGGCCCACATCATGAAACTGTGAGCAACCCATCCATTGGGACCTCAGAGCAGAAGGCCCACATCCCCATGGGGATGGGAACCTCGCAGGAGTGTCCTCGCACCACTTAGCACGTATCAGAAAAAGTGGGTACCCAGCAGTTAGGGCCTGATGCAAGAGGGCCGTCATCACCGAGGGGAGGAGGCTCCCAGCAGGCTCCAACTGCCACAAGAGGGCCGATGTTGCCCTGACGGGGTGTGCCAGCCAGGCAGGAGTGACCTCACAACAGAGGGCCCACCTCACAGAAGGGTGAGGAACCCAGCCAGGATCAGACTCTCACCAGAGGGCCCACATCATCAAAGGGATAGGAATCAGGCAGGAGTGCCCTCACACCAGTGGGGCCACATCATCGAAAGGTGAGGGACCCAGCACACGTGGCCTCAAACCAGAGGACACACATCACCAAGGGGCTGGGAGTGAGGCAGGCAGGAGGAGTCTCCAAACAGAGGGCCCATAGAAGAAAAAAGGTGAGGAATCCCGCAGTTGGAACCTCCCCGCAGGCGGCCAGGAGCAGCGAGGCTATGGGATCCAGGCCGGAGTGAACTCACACCTGAGGGCCCTCATCATGAAACTGAGCAACCCAACGTTGGGACCTCAGAGCAGAAGGCCCACATTCCCATGGGGTTGGGAAACTGCCAGGAGTGTACTCGCACCACAGGGTGCACATCAGAAAACTTTTGGAGCCCAGGAGTTAGAGCCTGACGCCAGAGGGCCCTCATTACCGAGGGGAGGAGACACCCAGCAGGCACAAACTCCCACCAGAGGGCCGACGTCGCCAAGGCGGGGTGTGCCAGCCAGGCAGGAGTGACCTCAGAGAAGAGGGCCCACCTCACAGAAGTGTGAGTAACCCAACCAGGATCTGACTCTCACCAGAGGGCCCACATCACCAAGAGGATGGGAACCAGGCAGGAGTGTCCTCACACCAGTGGGGCCACATCAGCCAAAGGTGAGGAACCCAGCACATGTGGCCTCAAACCAGAGGACACACATCACCAAGGGGCTGGGAGTGAGGCAGGTGTCTGGAGGGGCACATTGAACTCTAATTTCCCACCAGGAAGAGGAATTAACCAAAGGCTCAGAGTGATGTGCTGGACCCAGATTACGGCCTGAAGCAAACCTGCGGTTCTGTGGCCAGCTTTCAAGGAAACGAGTTAAGAAAGGAAATCACGGGCACTGTAATTCACAAACCTGCAGAGTTATAAATGACAGCTATTGGCAAAAATATATTGAAGTAAGTCTGCAAAGAGGACTTGAAAACGAGGCAGAATTGCAGGAATCATGTTTCAGGAGGTAGATTGGAATTGCATTTAAAGCATGTGAAAAGTGGCAGATCTTTGACAGTGATGCACTTGGACAAAAGTGTGTATACATTTTTTCCTGAATATATTCAGGAAAAAACGCATATGCCCTTTTTGGCCAACCAAGCACTCGAGCAATGGAAATCCGCACTACAATGAAGTCTCATTTCCCATTCGTCAAAAGGGCCATCTGAAAAAACTGTAAAAACCAGATACACAGGACAGGCCATGGAGAACAGGGAGCCTTGTATGCTGATGGGCGGGATGTAAGTTGCCAACAGACACTCTGGAGATGTTTATGGTGTATCCTGAAACATCTGAAAAACAAAGCTACAGACCCTAGGGCACTTCCACTTTAGGCCCTATAGCTTAGGAAAATTAAAATCAACAAGACACAGCCAACACAAAATTTAGGGCTGCTGTGTTTACAAGAACCTCGAATCCAGTACAAATTAAATATCCCAGAAAGAAAAAAATGGATAAAGGAGTTGTGCTACTTACGTACAACGGAATATCACTCAGCAATGAAATCAATGTCATCAGGCCTGTAGCAGCAAATTGAGTGGATTTAAGTATGATGATTCTAAGAGAAATAGAGAAATATGTCACACAGAGTAAGATAATTATCATAAGATATCACTAATAGAGAGAGTGTAAACTTGGCTACACATAAACTGAATTACAAAACCGAACAGAGTCTCACATTTAGATAAAAACTTATGCTTGCTTAAGGGGAAAGTTGAGTTGGGCTGCTGTATAAAACCAGAGATTGTAATTAGCACACATACCGTTCCATAAGCCAAATATGTAATAGACAAGACCTACTCTTTGCTCAACGAAATAGACTCATCCATGGTGTATCATCTCACACCTGTTAGAATGGGCATCATCAGAAAATCTACAAACAACAGATGCTGGAAAGGGTGTGGAGATAAGGAACCCTCTTCCACTACTGTTGGGAATGTAAATTGATACAGTCACTGTGGAGAACATTATGGAGTTTCTTATAAAACTAAGAATAGAATTACCATATGATACAGCAATGCCACTACAGGGCATATACCCAGACAAAACCATAAATCAAAAAGAGACATTCACCGCAATGTTCATTGCATCACTATTTACAATATCCAGGTAATGGAAGCAACCTAAATGCCCACAGACAGACGAATGCATAAAGATGTGGTACATATATAAAATGGAATATCACTAAGCCATAAAAAGGAATGAAATTGGGTCGTTTGTAGAGACGTTGATGGATCTAGAGACTGTCATACAGAGTGAAGTAAGTCAGAAATAGAAAAACAAATCTTGTATATTAATGCATATATGTGGAACCTAGAAAAATTGTACAGATGAACCGTTTTGCAAGGCAGAAAAGGAGCAACAGATGTAGACAACAAACGTATGGACACCAAGGGGGGAAAGCTGTTGGGGGGTGGTGGTGGGAGGAGTTGAGAGATTGGGATTGGCATGTATACATTTATATGTATAAAATCGATAACCAAAAAGAACCTGCTGTATAAAAAAATAAAATAAAATTCCAAATTACAAAAAGTAAAACAGACAAAATATTCTTCCCTTCACATACATGTATTTATATGAATAAATTATTTCCATGCTTATATCTGTAAATACAAAAAAGAGGAATAAAATCTACCTTGAACCAAAAACGAAAGAAAGAAAACAAAACAGAACCCACCAGTTACACAGAGGAAAACCGTAACAGGGCACTTGCTCCAGTTGTAAACAATTCTGAAGTTGGTCAGTGGTGGGGAATCATCTCCCATTCAGCCAGCAGGCCCCACACAACAAGCGTCCTCATTGCAAAGCTGGGGGACCGTGCCGAGGCATCTGTGAGTAAACGTGGGCTGAGCCCCAGGCCAGCTGCTGCTGAAATGTTCCCACCCTTCCCAGGTAAAACACCTGAATATGTACAAGGACTTGAAAGCCTAGAGGAAGGGCCATGGAGCCACATGAGCACCAGCATGCCAGCCGACTTGGTGCCTGCAGGCCAGCCAGGATGGTCCTGGCCCTGGGTGCTCTTCTGGAAGCTTTCCATTTCCCTGCCTGAGATACCCCTGCTGTCCCGGCCCCCACTGCTTTCTTCCTCACTCACCTCTGCCCAGGGAGAAATTCCAGCGGCAGGTATGGGTGACACAGCCTCTTCTTTAGCAGGTGGCATCTTGGCAACTGCTGCAGAAAGTCCAGCAGAGCCCCACTCACACTGGGCCACCAACAAAGCCATGGCCTCTCACTCCCTCCCACCAGTCCAGCCCCGAGACTGCTGACAGGGCAGAGAAAATGGCGTCAGGCACAGCTGCAGGGGCTCTTGCTGCCTGGAGCGGTGTTTATATTGATCTCAACCCAGGCACACCTGGGGAGGGCTGGCCGGCACGGTCAGGCTTCCCAGGCCAGCCAATAATCACCCCTCAGGGGCTCACAGTTGCAGAAACTGGAACTTGCTGAATCGGCCAGGTCCAAGGAACAGGTGTGGGCTCCTGAGAGTCAGGATAGACAAGGGGCTGCAGCTCTGGCTTGTTTTCTAATTATATTATCTGGCCCATGAGTGGGAGACAACTTCAAGAAAACCCTCTCCTAATGAGAGGAACCCAGGAGTCAAGGAGAGGAGGGGTGTGTGGTGGGTGGAGACAGAGGCCTGGTGCCCCGGGTGCAGTGGAAGTCTCTGGAAGACCAGGTGGAGGGAGGCCACACAGAGTGATGCCCAGGGTCACAGACCTGTCGGAGCTGCCGTTTCTTAGTTCAAGTCCTGCTCTGAGGTGCTCTGTGTCAGATCTGAGTGACAGGTGAGCTGGGAGTGCTCTGCAATGAGGGCGATGTGCATGGTTCCTGTGTGCCCAGCCCTGCCACAGTACCTGCAAGGGTAGCTCTGTATCCGGGGAGGGGTCTGACCACGAGAGCCCCATGGGCTGCAGGGGAACCTGCCCAGGGAACACCATATCCTGGGAGGGGCCTGAACACGAGAGCCCCGTGGGCTGGGGTGGGGGTGAGGTACCTGCCCAGGTGAGCTCCATATCCTGGGATTGGCCTGACCTCGAGAGCCCCATGGGCTGCTGGAGTCCTGGTAAATGATGTCAGGACAGTCAGTGAAGCCACCGAGGATAGACCTCCAGTAGTTCCTAAATCCTACACCCTGCTGGTCATTCTACCAACCACCAGGACATGGTATTCTGTATTAGTCTTCAATGATGCCTTCTTTTGTATTCTAGTAGTCCCAGAGTCACAAGAAATTTAGGCTTGTGAGTGGCAGGACTCAACATACAGCTAAAACAATACTTCCGGGCCGTGTTGTCCCAAGGGTTCAAAAATTCCCACACCATCTTTGGGGAAAGCTCAGCTAAAGACCTAAAAGTTCTACCTCTGGAAAAGGAAACACTCCTTCAATATGCAGACGACATTCTGATCGCCAGCCCTACTAAGGAGACCTCTGAACTACCAAGCCAATAAAGGATACAAGTTGTCCAAGAAAAAGCTCAAATATCACAGACTATGGTGACCTGCCTGGGCTTCATTCTCACAGAAGGTTGGAGAAGCCCATCCCAGGAAAGGGAAGAAACAATTTACAGCCTTACCCATTTCTAAAACTAGAAGACAGCTTAGGGGTTCCTGGGGAGGCCAGGGTTTGCTGCTTCTGGATCCCTAACTACAGTCTACTAGCTGGGCCTCTATATGAAACACTGAAAGGAAAAGATGATGATCCTTTTGAATAGAATCCAGAAGTGGCCTTTCAAGAATGGAAAGAGCAGTCAATTCAGACCCTTGCCCTGGAACTCCCTAATTTAGCTAAACCCTTTGACCTTTACATTCCTGGTGAACGGTGAATCGCCATTGGAGTATTAGTGCAAAACCTGGCACCACTTGAAATGGAACAATGCAAGAATGCCATCCAGGTAGGATAAGCTACGGTCACCAAGGGGCTTGGCCCACCGCCACATCTGGCCAAGATACTGGCAGTATCTGAAAACCTGGAAATCAGCAGCCCAAAAGGCCACCTCCCTCCTAAGGGAAAAGGACCCCACGTGGTGATCCTAACCCCCAACCATGCCCTGAAGTTGCAGGGTTTGCTCCGTGGGCACACTGACCTTGAGTGAGGAGGCCCTCCAACTCCAACCTCCAGAGAGATAACCGGGGCAAAGGGGCACCATGACGACTCGTGTGACCATCACTTGACCTGGAGTTTCTCTCATAAAACAACAAGAGTGTGTCCCAAAAGAGTAGACTACTGCTTGCAGGACTTACTGCCCCCAGAGCGGACCTAATAATCCTGGCGGGGGAACCGTATATCACGCTGTCACCATAGAAAAGCCTACAGACACTGTGATAATGTTGGCCAATAAGACCGGCTGGACTCCTGTTTACTTCAAAAGGCTGTTGACTCAGTGGCCATCATGGTCCTTCATCACCACTGACCCTGGACTGTCTGGGAGTTGAGCAGTCAGGGTGCTGACACCTGGTGCTGTTTTTACGTTAATTCAGGGGCCTAACTGAAGAAAGCACAGACTACTGGTCAGAGCATCTAGGCTGGCAGAAACGGTCAGCCTAAGGTGGCTGAACAAATGTGCGGCGGGGTGAAACTGGACCTCACAGCGTCACTGCACATCTCCTTCCTGGACCCTTAAAGGTCATTAGAATCTATAACACTACCAATACTTGTGCTCAGGCGGACGAGCAGGGAGGCAGGAGGCCTGCGGACAATCAACGTCACCTGGAGGCTGCTGGGGAGAAGTTCAGACCCTCTCCCACGGGTATGAGGGCTCCTAACTCAGCACTCAGCAGTTACAGATGAAGGGTCTGCACCCTCAGCACTCTAAGAATGAGGAAGGGGACAAAATGCAGAAGAGGGGTTTGTCCCAGGCAAAGCCCCTTAAAAATCCCTGGGAGATAAAAATAGAATCTGGGCAATAAAATAAAGTCTAACCTTTTTTATCCTTTGTGCTTTGTCTAATTTCACGTGCTCCTAGGGTCCCGCATACAGAGGTTCAACAGCCGGCACTTCAGACCAGATTTCCTAGTGCAGAATGGCTGGGTCGACACTTCAGCTCCTGGAGCACAGTGCAGACTCCGCGATATAGAGCCTGAGCTGCAGCCAACCGGGCCCTCGAGAGCTCCGCCCCCTCCCTCCCACTGACTCTGACAGGATCTCTACACAGCAGCCCAGCCCACAGCCCACGGGGTAGCACATGCTCTCACCTCTGCATTCTCTGATCAAAATATAAAGTTTCCTTTGCTTCTGAACCAAACTCAGTCTCGATCTGTTGGCTCCAATGACACTGGGCAGGGGGACACTTGTTGGGGTCCACTCTGGAGGATCAGTAACAGAAATTGAGAACATTGTAACTTCAATGAACAGATGTGTGAGCCAAACTGTAATTAACATAGAACAGTGTATAAGGCTCGGGTAAAATAAGATGTTTCTAACACTTCCATTTGATATTTCCATCACTTTATTATAAGCAAGTTCAGTGAAAGGTTTGTCTTATTTGTCAGGTCAATACTAGAGAAACGAAGTGATTTCTTTCCAAGGATGTACATCTAATAATCTTGGTTAAAGCTTCAATCTTGTTTTAAATGCTTTTCCATTGAAAATGATACCTCTCTTTCAGCTCCCCCATTTCTGAGAAGTATAAAATCTTATAATTTATTATTACCAAAGGGGAAAGGTGGGAGGAGGGATAAATTAACAGTTTGGGATTAACACATACACACTGCTATGTATAAAATCGATCATTAACAAGGAACTCCTGTACAGCACAGGGAACTACACTCAATATTTTGCAATAACCTATAAGGGGAAATAATCTGAAAAAAGAATAGATATTTTTATTGACATCATCTATTAATGACAGTTAAAATGGAACCTAAGGGAAGCCGGTGGTGAGTGCTTCTGACCCTGAAGACTTCAATCATCTAAAGTTTGGACTCTGCCTACTTCCCAAGGCCCTTAATGAACCTATGTGTAGCCGTAGCTTAAACAATTCCCCAGTTTGGGTTGTGGAGAGACACTGATTTTGAAAAAGCCCTGGTGTTCTCCTCACATGAATGGGACACTTCCTACAGCTAAAATATGCCTGTCACACCCAGAAGATGGTATACCGTCTGATCGGGAAGAGTTTGGAAAAGGCATCTCATCTCCTCATCTCCTGGTGCTCGGGTTCACCCCTCCAGCGTCTTTACGAACAGTCTCCCCACTTGGAGATGTCAGCACTGTCAACATCCTGTTGCATACAGTTTGGAATTTGTCCAGAGGATGAAGCAGAAGGTGGAGGAACAATGAGAGACAAGTCCTAGGTGTTCGGACAGGCACATGTCACTCTAATTTCCAATCAGGAAGACGAATTGACTAAAAGCTAGGGTTGCCCATGGAAACAGAATAGGGCTTGAGGAAATCCTGCTGCTTTGTGGCCAGTTCCCATAAACACAAGTTGAAAAATGGAACTCAGGGCCGCTAAAATTCACGAAACTGCAGAGTTGAAAATATCTCTCACTGAAAAATGTCTTGAGGAAAGTCAGAGAAAAGGACTTGTAAGCAACGGAGAATGGCAGGAAAGGGATTGGAAGAGGTAGAAAGGACTCGCCATTAAGCACAAGAAAAGGGGCTGAACATTGCCAACATTGCAGTTGGCCAAAAAGGGTGTATGCGTCTTTTTCTGTATATATTCAAGAAAAGGGCATACACTTTTTTAGCCAACCAAACAGGTGCGCACTGGAAATCAGTACTACAAAACATATCACTTCGCATCAGTCAGAAGAGCCTTCCTCATAAAGTGTAAACACCAGAAATGCAGGACAGGGCAAGGAGAAAAGGGAGCCCTGTGAGGCTTATAGTGGAAATGTATATTGCCAATGGTCACTCTTGAGAAGTGTATTGTGTTTACTAAAGCATCTAAAAAATGAGCTACAGAGCACAGGGCACTTGCACTCATGGACGTATATCTTGGGAAAAAGAAAAATCGAGAGGACACAGGCACCCCAATGTTTACCGCCTCTCTGTTTCAAAGATCCTCGACTAGGATATAATTTATATGTCTCTGGAGGGAAAAAATGGATAGAGGTGTGGCACTTATGTAGAGTGGAATATTACTCAGCCTGAAAATCAGTGAAATATAGCCAGTTGTAACAACCCCAGAGTAGTTACATATGATCATTCAAAGTCACATAATTCAAAAAGAAAAAGACAAACAATATTACTAATACATGGAATGTAAACGTGGCTACAAATGACCTGAATTACAAAACAGAATGGGGTCTCAAATTTAGAAGACCAACTTATGTTTGCTTAAGGAAAAAGGAGAGTTGGGGAGCTGCATAAAACCAGAGATTGAAATTAGCACAGATACCGTTCCATAAGCCAAATATGTAATAGAAAAAACCTACTCCCTGGTCAACAAAATGGGCTCAACACGCCATATTCAACACCTACGAATACACCTGACTAGTAAGAATCTTCAAACTCATGGATTTATATGTCTCCGGAAGAGAATCAAGCGTGAGTACAGCGGCATGAATGGAGCAGTGAAAATGCGATAAATCCCATTATCAAAATAAATTACAAAAACAAAACACAATGAGAGTGAAATAGAGAGTAATTCTTAAATAATTCATTCAGGGCTTGTGATGCAACCTGGATTTACCACATCTACACCCAGAGCTGAGTGAGACATAAGGTTGGGCACTTCGGGCTGATAGCATTGTTGAGGTTCGATGAGCAAATGCAGACCCTTTGAAGTCATACTGCATGGTACCCATTCCATGGGTCCCAACTCTCCAGGTTTAAGGGATTCTTTCTTCAGCTAAAACATGCATGGGAAACCCACAGTATGGTGCACCGTGTGACCAGGAAAGGTTTTCAAATGCATCTCAGTTTTCGTCCCCTTTTACTCGGGTTCACCATTCCAGAACCTTTACTAACACTCTCCCCACTTGGAGAGTCAGTGCCTTTAACCTCCTGTTTGGCACAGTTTGCAATTTCTGCGCAAGATGAACAGGAATAGGGAGAACCAATGAGAGACTAGCAGTAAGTGTCTGCACGGGCAAATTTAATGCTCATTTCCCACCAGGAAGAGGAATTAACCAAAGGACCAGCATGCCGTGCCGGAACCAGATTAGGGCCTGAAGCAATCCTGCGGGTTTGCGCCCAGCTCACAAGTTGCGAGTTGAAGAATGGAGCTCAGGGGCACTGTAACTCACAAACATGCAGAGTTATAAATGACAGCTATCGTCCAAAAATATATTGAAGGAAGGCTGCGAATACGACTTGCAAGCAGGGCAGAATTGCAGGAAATCGATTTCAGGGGGTACACGGGAATTGCATTTAAAGCATAGGAAAAGAGGCAGAACGTCGACAATGATGCTCTTGGCCAAAAAGGGTGTATGCGTTTTTTCCTGAATTTATTCAGGAAAAAAAGCATATGCGCTTTTTGGCCAACCAAGCAAGCATGTTAAAGAAATCTGCACTACAATGAAGTCTCACTGCCCCCAGGTCAAAAGGGACATCTGAAACAAGTGTAAAATCCACAAAGACAGGACAGGGCAAGGAGAACAGAGAGCCTTGTTATGATGATGGTCGGGATGTTAATTGCCAACAGCCACTCTGGAGAAGTGTATGGTGTTTCCAGGAACCCTTGAAAAACAAAGCAACGGAGCCTACGGCACTTCCACTTATGGTCCTATAGCTTAGGGAATTTAAAATCAAAAACACACAGCCACCCCAAAGTGTCAGACGGCTCTGTTTACAAGAACCTCTTCTACGGTACAAGTTAAATATCCCAGAATGTGAAAAATGGATAAAGAAGTTGTGGTACGTACGTACAATGGAATATCACTCAGCAATGAAAGCTATGTCATCAGACCCGTCGCGGCATAATGAGTGGATTCAGGTACAATGATTCTAAGGGAAATAAGTCACACAGAAAATGAAACATCATAAGATATCACTAATACATGGAATGCAAACTTTGCTACACATGAACTGAATTATAAAACAGAACAGGGTCTCAAATTTAGAAAACCAACTTATGCTTGCTTAAGGGGAAAGGTGAGTTGGGGTGCTGCATAAAACCAGAGATAGAAATTAGCACAGATACCTTTCCAAAAGCCAAATATGTAATAGCCCAGACCTACCCCTTGCTCAACGAAATGGACTAAACACCCCATATTCAACGCCTAGGAATATACCTGACTAGTAAGAATCTTCAAACCCATGGATTCATATGCCTCCGTAAGAGAATGAAGCGTGTGTACAGCGGCATGAATGCAGTAGAGAAAATCCGATAAATCCCATTGTCAAAATGAATTACAAAAACAAAACCCAAGGACAGTGAAATAGAGAGCAATTCTTAAATAATTCATTCAGGGCTTGTGATGCAACCTGGATTTACCACATATACACCCAGAGCTGAGTGACACATAGGGTTGGACACTTTGGGCTGATAGCATTGTTGAGGTTCGATAAGCAAATGCAGACCCTTTGAAGTCATACTGCATGGTAGCCATTCCATGGGTCCCAACTCTCCAGGTTTAAGGGATACTTCCTTCAGCTTAAACATGCATGGGAAACACACATTATGGTGCACCATGTGACGGGGAAACGTTTTCAAATGCATCTCAGTTTTCGTCTCGTTTTACTTAGGTGCACCATTCCAGACCCTTTAATAACACTCTCCCCACTTGGAGAGTCTGTACCTTTAACCTCCTGTTTGGCACAGTTTGCAATTTCTGCGCAAAATGAACAGGAATAGGGAGAACTAATGAGAGACTAGCTGTAGGTGTCTGCACGGGCAAATTTAACGCTCATTTCCAACCAGGAAGAGGAATTAACCAAAGGCTCAGCATGCCGTGCCGGAACCAAATTAGGGCCTAAATCTATCATGCGGGTTTGCGGCCAGCTCACAAGAAAGCGATTTGAAGAAAGGAGCTCAGGGGCACTGTAATTCACAAACCTGCAGAGTTATAAATGACAGCTATCGTCCAAAAATATATTGAAGGAAGGCTGTGAAGAGGACTTGAAAGCGGGGCAGAATTGCAGGAAAACGATTTCAGGGGGTAGACTGGAATTGCATTTAAAGCATAGGAAAATAGGCAGAATGTCGACAATGATGCACTTGGACAAAAAGTACGTATGCGTTTTTTACTGAATATATTCAGGAAAAAACGCATACGCCCTTTTTGGCCAACCAAGCAAGCATGTTAAAGAAATCTGCACTACAATGAAGTCTCACTGCCCCCCGGTCAAAAGGGCCATCTGAAAAAAGTGTAAAATCCAGAAATGCAGCACAGGCCATGGAGAACAGGGAGCCTTGTTATGCTGATGGGTGGGATGTAAATTGCCAACAGCCACTGTGGAGAAGTGTATGGTGTTTCCTGAAACACCTAAAAAACAAAGCAACGGAGCCTACGGCACTTCCACTTATGATCCTATAGCTTAGGGAAATTAAAATCAAAAACACACAGCCACCCCAATGTTTCAGACAGCTCTGTTTACAAGAACCTCGTCTACGGTACAAGTTAAATATCCCAGAAAGCGAAAAATGGATAAAGAAGTTGTGGTACGTACGTACAATGGAATATCACTCACCAATGAAGTCTATGTCATCTGGCCCGTCTTGGCATAATGATTGGATTCAGGTACGATGATTCTAAGTGAAATAAGTCACACAGAAAATGAAACATCATAAGATATCACTAATACACCGAATGTAATCTTGGCTACACATGAACTGAATTACAAAACAGAACAGGGTCTCAAATTTAGAAAACCAACTTATGTTTGCTTAAGGGGAAAGGTGAGTTGGGGTGCTGCATAAAACCAGAGATAGAAATTAGCACAGATACCATTCCATACGTCAAATACGTAATAGTCAAGACCTACACCTTGCTCAACAAAATGGGCTAAACCCCCTATATTCAACGCCTAGGAATACACCTGACTAGTAAGAATCTTCAAACCCATGGATTTATATGTCTCCATAAGAGAATCAAGCGTGTGTACAGCTGCATGAAGGCAGCAGAAAAAATCCGATAAATCCCATTATCAAAATGAATTACAAAAACAAAACACAATGACAGTGAAATAGAGAGCAATTCATAAATAATTCATTCAGGGCTTGTGATGCAACCTGGATTTACCTCATCTACACCCAGAGCTGAGTGAGACATAAGGTTGGACACTTTGGGCTGATAGCATTGGTGAGGTTCGATGAGAAACTGCAGACCATTTGAAGCCATACTGCATGGTACCCATTCCATGGGTCCCAAATCTCCAGGTTTAAGTGATTCTTCCTTCAGCTACAACATGCATGGGAAACACACAGTATGGTGCACCGTGTGACCGGGAAACGTTTTCAGATGCATCTCAGTTTTCGTCCCCTTTTAATCGGGTTCACCATTCCAGACCCTTTACGAACACTCTTCCCACTTGGAGAGTCAGTGCCTTTAACCTCCTGTTGGGCACAGTTTGCAATTTCTGCGCAAGATGAAAAGGAAGAGGGAGAACGAATGAGAGACTAGCTCTAGGTGTCTGCACGGGCAAATTTAACCCTCATTTCCCTCCAGGAAGAGGAATTAACCAAAGGCTCAGCATGCCGTGCCGGAACCAGATTAGGGCCTGAAGCAATCCTGTGGGTTTGTGGCCAGCTCACAAGATAGCGAGTTGAAGAAAGGAGCTCAGGGGCACTGTAACTCACAAACCTGCAGAGTTATAAATGACAGCTATCGTCCAAAAATATATTGAAGGAAGGCTGAGAAGACGATGTGTAAGCGGGACAGATTTGCAGGAAAACGATTTCAGGGGGTAGATGGGAATTGCATTTAAAGCATAGGAAAAGAGGCAGAACATCGACAATGATGCTCTTGGCCAAAAAGGGCGTATGCGTTTTTTCCTGAATATATTCAGGAAAAAACGCATACGCCCTTTTTGGCCAACCAAGCAAGCATGTTAAAGAAATCTGCACTTCAATGAAGTCTCACTGCCCCCCGGTCAAAAGGGCCATCTGAAAAAAGTGTAAAATCCAGAAATGCAGCACAGGCCATGGAGAACAGGGAGCCTTGTTATGCTGATGGGCGGGATGTAAATTGCCAACAGCCACTCTGGAGAAGTGTATGGTGTTTCCCGGAACACCGAAAAAACAAAGCTACGGAGCCTACGGCACTTCCACTTATGGTCCTATAGCTTAGGGAAATTAAAATCAAAAACACACAGCCACCCCAAAGTGTCGGACGGCTCTGTTTACAAGAACCTCGTCTACGGTACAAGTTAAATATCCCAGAATGTGAAAAATGGATAAAGAAGTTGTGGTACGTACGTACAATGGAATATCACTCAGCAATGAAATCTATGTCATCAGGCCCGTCGCGGCATAATGAGTGGATTCAGGTACGATGATTCTAAGTGAAATAAGTCACACAGAAAATGAAACATCATAAGATATCACTACTACACGGAATGTAAACTTGGCTACACATGAACTGAATTACAAAACAGAACAGGGTCTCAAATTTAGAAAACCAACTTATGCTTGCTTAAGGGGAAAGGTGAGTTGGGGTGCTGCATAAAACCAGAGATAGAAATTAGCACAGATACCTTTCCATAAGCCAAATATGTAATAGTCAAGACCTACCCCTTGCTCAACGAAATGGACTAAACACCCCATATTCAACGCCTAGGAATACACCTGACTAGTAAGAATCTTCAAACCCATGGATTTATATGTCTCCGTAAGAGAATGAAGCGTGTGTACAGCGGCATGAATGCAGCAGAGAAAATCCGATAAATCCCATTATCAAAATGAATTACACAAACAAAACCCAAGGACAGTGAAATAGAGAGCAATTCTTAAATAATTCATTCAGGGCTTGTGATGCAACCTGGATTTACCACATGTACACCCAGAGCTGAGTGAGACATAAGGTTGGGCACTTCGGGCTGATAGCATTGGTGAGGTTCGATGAGCAAATACAGACCCTTTGAAGTCATACAGCATGGTACCCATTCCATGGGTCCCAACTCTCCAAGTTTAAGGGATTCTTCCTTCAGCTAAAACATGCATGGGAAACCCAAGGTATGGTGCACCGTGTGGCTGGCAAACGTTTTCAAATGCATCTCAGTTTTCGTCCCCTTTTAATCGGGTTCACCATTCCAGACCCTTTACGAACACTCTTCCCACTTGGAGAGTCAGTGCCTTTAACCTCCTGTTGGGCACAGTTTGCAATTTCTGCGCAAGATGAAAAGGAAGAGGGAGAACGAATGAGAGACTAGCTCTAGGTGTCTGCACGGGCAAATTTAACCCTCATTTCCCTCCAGGAAGAGGAATTAACCAAAGGCTCAGCATGCCGTGCCGGAACCAGATTAGGGCCTGAAGCAATCCTGTGGGTTTGCGGCCAGCTCACAAGATAGCGAGTTGAAGAAAGGAGCTCAGGGGCACTGTAACGCACAAACCTGCAGAGTTATAAATGACAGCTATCGTCCAAAAATATATTGAAGGAAGGCTGAGAAGACGATGTGTAAGCGGGACAGATTTGCAGGAAAACGATTTCAGGGGGTAGATGGGAATTGCATTTAAAGCATAGGAAAAGAGGCAGAACATCGACAATGATGCTCTTGGCCAAAAAGGGCGTATGCGTTTTTTCCTGAATATATTCAGGAAAAAACGCATACGCCCTTTTTGGCCAACCAAGCAAGCATGTTAAAGAAATCTGCACTTCAATGAAGTCTCACTGCCCCCCGGTCAAAAGGGCCATCTGAAAAAAGTGTAAAATCCAGAAATGCAGCACAGGCCATGGAGAACAGGGAGCCTTGTTATGCTGATGGGCGGGATGTAAATTGCCAACAGCCACTCTGGAGAAGTGTATGGTGTTTCCCGGAACACCGAAAAAACAAAGCTACGGAGCCTACGGCACTTCCACTTATGGTCCTATAGCTTAGGGAAATTAAAATCAAAAACACACAGCCACCCCAAAGTGTCGGACGGCTCTGTTTACAAGAACCTCGTCTACGGTACAAGTTAAATATCCCAGAATGTGAAAAATGGATAAAGAAGTTGTGGTACGTACGTACAATGGAATATCACTCAGCAATGAAATCTATGTCATCAGGCCCGTCGCGGCATAATGAGTGGATTCAGGTACGATGATTCTAAGTGAAATAAGTCACACAGAAAATGAAACATCATAAGATATCACTACTACACGGAATGTAAACTTGGCTACACATGAACTGAATTACAAAACAGAACAGGGTCTCAAATTTAGAAAACCAACTTATGCTTGCTTAAGGGGAAAGGTGAGTTGGGGTGCTGCATAAAACCAGAGATAGAAATTAGCACAGATACCTTTCCATAAGCCAAATATGTAATAGTCAAGACCTACCCCTTGCTCAACGAAATGGACTAAACACCCCATATTCAACGCCTAGGAATACACCTGACTAGTAAGAATCTTCAAACCCATGGATTTATATGTCTCCGTAAGAGAATGAAGCGTGTGTACAGCGGCATGAATGCAGCAGAGAAAATCCGATAAATCCCATTATCAAAATGAATTACACAAACAAAACCCAAGGACAGTGAAATAGAGAGCAATTCTTAAATAATTCATTCAGGGCTTGTGATGCAACCTGGATTTACCACATGTACACCCAGAGCTGAGTGAGACATAAGGTTGGGCACTTCGGGCTGATAGCATTGGTGAGGTTCGATGAGCAAATACAGACCCTTTGAAGTCATACAGCATGGTACCCATTCCATGGGTCCCAACTCTCCAAGTTTAAGGGATTCTTCCTTCAGCTAAAACATGCATGGGAAACCCAAGGTATGGTGCACCGTGTGGCTGGCAAACGTTTTCAAATGCATCTCAGTTTTCGTCCCCTTTTAATCGGGTTCACCATTCCAGACCCTTTACGAACACTCTTCCCACTTGGAGAGTCAGTGCCTTTAACCTCCTGTTGGGCACAGTTTGCAATTTCTGCGCAAGATGAAAAGGAAGAGGGAGAACGAATGAGAGACTAGCTCTAGGTGTCTGCACGGGCAAATTTAACCCTCATTTCCCTCCAGGAAGAGGAATTAACCAAAGGCTCAGCATGCCGTGCCGGAACCAGATTAGGGCCTGAAGCAATCCTGTGGGTTTGCGGCCAGCTCACAAGATAGCGAGTTGAAGAAAGGAGCTCAGGGGCACTGTAACGCACAAACCTGCAGAGTTATAAATGACAGCTATCGTCCAAAAATATATTGAAGGAAGGCTGAGAAGACGATGTGTAAGCGGGACAGATTTGCAGGAAAACGATTTCAGGGGGTAGATGGGAATTGCATTTAAAGCATAGGAAAAGAGGCAGAACATCGACAATGATGCTCTTGGCCAAAAAGGGCGTATGCGTTTTTTCCTGAATATATTCAGGAAAAAACGCATACGCCCTTTTTGGCCAACCAAGCAAGCATGTTAAAGAAATCTGCACTTCAATGAAGTCTCACTGCCCCCCGGTCAAAAGGGCCATCTGAAAAAAGTGTAAAATCCAGAAAGGCAGCACAGGCCATGGAGAACAGGGAGCCTTGTTATGCTGATGGGCGGGATGTAAATTGCCAACAGCCACTCTGGAGAAGTGTATGGTGTTTCCCGGAACACCGAAAAAACAAAGCTACGGAGCCTACGGCACTTCCACTTATGGTCCTATAGCTTAGGGAAATTAAAATCAAAAACACACAGCCACCCCAAAGTGTCGGACGGCTCTGTTTACAAGAACCTCGTCTACGGTACAAGTTAAATATCCCAGAATGTGAAAAATGGATAAAGAAGTTGTGGTACGTACGTACAATGGAATATCACTCAGCAATGAAATCTATGTCATCAGGCCCGTCGCGGCATAATGAGTGGATTCAGGTACGATGATTGTAAGTGAAATAAGTCACACAGAAAATGAAACATCATAAGATATCACTACTACACGGAATGTAAACTTGGCTACACATGAACTGAATTACAAAACAGAACAGGGTCTCAAATTTAGAAAACCAAGTTATGCTTGCTTAAGGGGAAAGGTGAGTTGGGGTGCTGCATAAAACCAGAGATAGAAATTAGCACAGATACCTTTCCATAAGCCAAATATGTAATAGTCAAGACCTACCCCTTGCTCAACGAAATGGACTAAACACCCCATATTCAACGCCTAGGAATACACCTGACTAGTAAGAATCTTCAAACCCATGGATTTATATGTCTCCGTAAGAGAATGAAGCGTGTGTACAGCGGCATGAATGCAGCAGAGAAAATCCGATAAATCCCATTATCAAAATGAATTACACAAACAAAACCCAAGGACAGTGAAATAGAGAGCAATTCTTAAATAATTCATTCAGGGCTTGTGATGCAACCTGGATTTACCACATGTACACCCAGAGCTGAGTGAGACATAAGGTTGGGCACTTCGGGCTGATAGCATTGGTGAGGTTCGATGAGCAAATACAGACCCTTTGAAGTCATACAGCATGGTACCCATTCCATGGGTCCCAACTCTCCAAGTTTAAGGGATTCTTCCTTCAGCTAAAACATGCATGGGAAACCCAAGGTATGGTGCACCGTGTGGCTGGCAAACGTTTTCAAATGCATCTCAGTTTTCGTCCCCTTTTAATCGGGTTCACCATTCCAGACCCTTTACGAACACTCTTCCCACTTGGAGAGTCAGTGCCTTTAACCTCCTGTTGGGCACAGTTTGCAATTTCTGCGCAAGATGAAAAGGAAGAGGGAGAACGAATGAGAGACTAGCTCTAGGTGTCTGCACGGGCAAATTTAACCCTCATTTCCCTCCAGGAAGAGGAATTAACCAAAGGCTCAGCATGCCGTGCCGGAACCAGATTAGGGCCTGAAGCAATCCTGTGGGTTTGCGGCCAGCTCACAAGATAGCGAGTTGAAGAAAGGAGCTCAGGGGCACTGTAACGCACAAACCTGCAGAGTTATAAATGACAGCTATCGTCCAAAAATATATTGAAGGAAGGCTGAGAAGACGATGTGTAAGCGGGACAGATTTGCAGGAAAACGATTTCAGGGGGTAGATGGGAATTGCATTTAAAGCATAGGAAAAGAGGCAGAACATCGACAATGATGCTCTTGGCCAAAAAGGGCGTATGCGTTTTTTCCTGAATATATTCAGGAAAAAACGCATACGCCCTTTTTGGCCAACCAAGCAAGCATGTTAAAGAAATCTGCACTTCAATGAAGTCTCACTGCCCCCCGGTCAAAAGGGCCATCTGAAAAAAGTGTAAAATCCAGAAAGGCAGCACAGGCCATGGAGAACAGGGAGCCTTGTTATGCTGATGGGCGGGATGTAAATTGCCAACAGCCACTCTGGAGAAGTGTATGGTGTTTCCCGGAACACCGAAAAAACAAAGCTACGGAGCCTACGGCACTTCCACTTATGGTCCTATAGCTTAGGGAAATTAAAATCAAAAACACACAGCCACCCCAAAGTGTCGGACGGCTCTGTTTACAAGAACCTCGTCTACGGTACAAGTTAAATATCCCAGAATGTGAAAAATGGATAAAGAAGTTGTGGTACGTACGTACAATGGAATATCACTCAGCAATGAAATCTATGTCATCAGGCCCGTCGCGGCATAATGAGTGGATTCAGGTACGATGATTGTAAGTGAAATAAGTCACACAGAAAATGAAACATCATAAGATATCACTACTACACGGAATGTAAACTTGGCTACACATGAACTGAATTACAAAACAGAACAGGGTCTCAAATTTAGAAAACCAACTTATGCTTGCTTAAGGGGAAAGGTGAGTTGGGGTGCTGCATAAAACCAGAGATAGAAATTAGCACAGATACCTTTCCATAAGCCAAATATGTAATAGTCAAGACCTACCCCTTGCTCAACGAAATGGACTAAACACCCCATATTCAACGCCTAGGAATACACCTGACTAGTAAGAATCTTCAAACCCATGGATTTATATGTCTCCGTAAGAGAATGAAGCGTGTGTACAGCGGCATGAATGCAGCAGAGAAAATCCGATAAATCCCATTATCAAAATGAATTACACAAACAAAACCCAAGGACAGTGAAATAGAGAGCAATTCTTAAATAATTCATTCAGGGCTTGTGATGCAACCTGGATTTACCACATGTACACCCAGAGCTGAGTGAGACATAAGGTTGGGCACTTCGGGCTGATAGCATTGGTGAGGTTCGATGAGCAAATGCAGACCCTTTGAAGTCATACAGCATGGTACCCATTCCATGGGTCCCAACTCTCCAAGTTTAAGGGATTCTTCCTTCAGCTAAAACATGCATGGGAAACCCACAGTATGGTGCACCGTGTGACAGGCAAACGTTTTCAAATGCATCTCAGTTTTCGTCCCCTTTTACTCGGGTTCACCATTCCAGACCCTTTACGAACACTCTCCCCACTTGGAGAGTCAGTGCCTTTAACCTCCTGTTGGGCACAGTTTGCAATTTCTGCGCAAGATGAAAAGGAATAGGGAGAACGAATGAGAGACTAACTCTAGGTGTCTGCACGGGCAAATTTAACGCTCATTTCCAACCAGGAAGAGGAATTAACCAAAGGCTCTGCATGCCGTGCTGGAACCAGATTAGGGCCTGAAGCAATCCTGTGGGTTTGCGGCCAGCTCACAAGATAGCGAGTTGAAGAAAGGAGCTCAGGGGCACTGTAACTCACAAACCTGCAGAGTTATAAATGACAGCTATCGTCCAAAAATATATTGAAGGAAGGCTGAGAAGACGATGTGTAAGCGGGACAGATTTGCAGGAAAACGATTTCAGGGGGTAGACGGGAATTGCATTTAAAGCATAGGAAAAGAGGCAGAACGTCGACAATGATGCTCTTGGCCAAAAAGGGCGTATGCGTTTTTTCCTGAATATATTCAGGAAAAAACGCATACGCCCTTTTTGGCCAACCAAGCAAGCATGTTAAAGAAATCTGCACTACAATGATGTCTCACTGCCCCCCGGTCAAAAGGGCCATCTGAAAAAAGTGTAAAATCCAGAAAGGCAGCACAGGCCATGGAGAACAGGGAGCCTTGTTATGCTGATGGGCGGGATGTAAATTGCCAACAGCCACTCTGGAGAAGTGTATGGTGTTTCCCGGAACACCGAAAAAACAAAGCTACGGAGCCTACGGCACTTCCACTTATGGTCCTATAGCTTAGGGAAATTAAAATCAAAAACACACAGCCACCCCAAAGTGTCGGACGGCTCTGTTTACAAGAACCTCGTCTACGGTACAAGTTAAATATCCCAGAATGTGAAAAATGGATAAAGAAGTTGTGGTACGTACGTACAATGGAATATCACTCAGCAATGTAATCTATGTCATCAGGCCCGTCGCGGCATAATGAGTGGATTCAGGTACGATGATTCTAAGTGAAATAAGTCACACAGAAAATGAAACATCATAAGATATCACTACTACACGGAATGTAAACTTGGCTACACATGAACTGAATTACAAAACAGAACAGGGTCTCAAATTTAGAAAACCAACTTATGCTTGCTTAAGGGGAAAGGTGAGTTGGGGTGCTGCATAAAACCAGAGATAGAAATTAGCACAGATACCTTTCCATAAGCCAAATATGTAATAGTCAAGACCTACCCCTTGCTCAACGAAATGGACTAAACACCCCATATTCAACGCCTAGGAATACACCTGACTAGTAAGAATCTTCAAACCCATGGATTTATATGTCTCCGTAAGAGAATGAAGCGTGTGTACAGCAGCATGAATGGAGCAGAGAAAATCCGATAAATCCCATTATCAAAATGAATTACACAAACAAAACCCAAGGACAGTGAAATAGAGAGCAATTCTTAAATAATTCATTCAGGGCTTGTGATGCAACCTGGATTTACCACATGTACACCCAGAGCTGAGTGAGACATAAGGTTGGGCACTTCGGGCTGATAGCATTGGTGAGGTTCGATGAGCAAATGCAGACCCTTTGAAGTCATACAGCATGGTACCCATTCCATGGGTCCCAACTCTCCAAGTTTAAGGGATTCTTCCTTCAGCTAAAACATGCATGGGAAACCCACAGTATGGTGCACCGTGTGACTGGCAAACGTTTTCAAATGCATCTCAGTTTTCGTCCCCTTTTACTCGGGTTCACCATTCCAGACCCTTTACGAACACTCTCCCCACTTGGAGAGTCAGTGCCTTTAACCTCCTGTTGGGCACAGTTTGCAATTTCTGCGCAAGATGAAAAGGAATAGGGAGAACGAATGAGAGACTAGCTCTAGGTGTCTGCACGGGCAAATTTAACGCTCATTTCCCACCAGGAAGAGGAATTAACCAAAGGCTCAGCATGCCGTGCCGGAACCAGATTAGGGCCTGAGGCAATCCTGTGGGTTTGCGGCCAGCTCACAAGATAGCGAGTTGAAGAAATGAGCTCAGGGGCACTGTAACTCACAAACTTGCAGAGTTATAAATGACAGCTATCGTCCAAAAATATATTGAAGGAAGGCTGCGAAGACGACTTGTAAGTGGGGCAGAATTGCAGGAAAACGATTTCAGGGGGTAGACTGGAATTGCACTTAAAGCCTAGGAAAAGACGGAGAACAGCGACAATGATGCACTTGGCCAAAAAGGGCGTATGCGTTTTTTCCTGAATATAATCAGGAAAAAACGCATATGCCCTTTTTGGCCAACCAAGCAAGCGTGTAAAGAAATCTGCACTAAAATGAAGTCTCTCTGCCCCCCGGTCAAAAGGGCCATCTGAAAAAAGTGTAAAATCCAGAAAGGCAGGACAGGCCATGGAGAAGAGGGAGCATTGTTATCCTGATGGTCGGCGTGTGAATTGCCAACAGCCACTCTGGAGAAGTGTATGGTATTTCCTGAAACACATAAGAAACAAAGCAACACAGCCTATGGCACTTCCACTTATGGTCCTATAGCTTAGGGAAATTAAAATCAAAACCACAGAGGCACCCCAAAGTTTGGAACGGCTCTGTTTACGAGAACCTCTTGTACGGTACAAGTTAAATATCCCAGAGGGCGAAAAATGGATAAAGAAATTGTGGTTCTTACGTACAATGGAATATCACTCAGCAATGAAATCTATGTCATCAGGCCCGTAGCGGCATAATGAGTGGATTCAGGTACGATGATTCTACGTGCAATAGGTCACACAGAAAAAGAAACATCATAAGATATCACTAATACACGGAATGTAAACTTGGCTACACATGAAATGAATTACAAAACAGAACAGTGTCTCAAATTTAGAAAACAAACTTATGCTTGCTTTTTGGGAAAGGTGAGTTCGGGTGCTGCATAAAAACAGAGATTGAAATTCGCACTGATACCGTTCCATAAGCCAAATATGTAATAGACAAGACCTACTGCTTGCTCAACGAAATGGGCTCAACACCCCATATTCAACGCCTAGGAATATACCTGCCTAGCAAGAATCTTAAAACCCATGGATTTATATGTGTCCATAAGAGAATCCAGCGTGTGTTCAGTGGCCTAAAGGCAACAGTGAAAATCCGATAAATCACATTAGCAAAATAAATTTCAAAAACAAAACACAATGACAGTGAAATAGAGAGCAATTCTTAAATAATTCACTCAGGGCTTCTGATGCAACCTGGATTTACCACATGTACACCCAGTGCTGGGGAGACATAAGGCCGGACACTTCGCCCTGATAGTATTGTTGAGGTTCGGTGAGCAATTGCAGACCCTTTGAAGTCATACTGCATGGTACCCATTCCAAGGGTCCCAACTCTCCAGGTTTAA
This sequence comes from Delphinapterus leucas, assembly GCF_059928025.1. Lineage (NCBI taxonomy): Eukaryota > Metazoa > Chordata > Mammalia > Artiodactyla > Monodontidae > Delphinapterus > Delphinapterus leucas. The sequence goes on from NW_028322235.1 coordinate 4,580,873, forward strand.
GGGATTCTTCCTTCCGCTACATCATGTATGGGAAACCCAGAGTATGGTCCACCATGTGATTGGGAAACGTTTTCAAATGCATCTCAGTTTTCGTCCCTTTATACTCGGGTTCACCATTCCAGATGCTTAACTAACACTCTCCCCACTTGGAGAGTCAGTGCCTTTAACCTCCTGTTTGTCACAGTTTGCAATTTCTGCGCAAGATGAACAGGAATAGGGAGAACCAATGAGAGACTAGCTGTAGGTGTCTGCACGGGCAATTTAATGCTCATTTCTCACCAGGAAGTGGAATTAACCAAAGGCTCAGAATGCCGTGCCGGAACCAGATTAGGGCCTGAAGCAATACTGCGGGTGTGCAGGCAGCTCACAAGATAGCGAGTTGAACAAAGGAGCTCAGGGGCACTGTAATTCACAAACCTGCAGAGTTATAAATGACAGCTATCGTCCAAAAATATATTGAAGGAAGGCTGCGAAGAGGACTTGAAAGCGGGGCAGAATTCCAGGAAAACGATTTCAGGAGGTAGACGGGAAATGCACTGAAAGCATAGGAGAAGAGGCAGAACCTCGACAATGATGCACTTGTTCAAAAAGTGCATATGCGTTTTTTCCAAAGCCCTCCTTAAAGAGGGTAGGGGGCTCCCAGCATGCTTCAGTGGCCAACAGAGGGCCCACATCGCCAAGGTGACGTGAGCCAGCCAGGCAGGAGTGACCTCACATCAGAGGGCCCACCTCACAGAAGGGTAAGGGACCCAGCCATTATCAGACTCTCACCAGAGGGCCCACATCAGCAAGGGGCTGGGAACCAGGCAGGAGTGCCTTCACACCCGTGGGGCCACATCATCGCAAGTTGAGGTACCCAGCACATGTGGCCTCAAACCAGAGGACCCACATCTCCATGGGTCTCGGAGCGAGGCAGGCAGGATGAACCTCAAAACACGTGGCCCATTGTATAAAAAAGGTGAGGAATCCAGCAGTTGGAACATCCCAGCAGGCGGCCCAGAGCACCGAGGCTATGGGATCCAGGCAATGATGAACTCACAACAGAGGGCCCTCATCATGAAACTGTGAGCAACCTAGCCATTGGGACCTCAGAGCACAAGGCCCACATCCCCATGGGGAAGCGAACCAAGCAGGAGTGTCATCGCACCAGTGGGCACACATCAGAAAATGTGGGGAGCCCAGCAGTTACGGCCTGACGCTAGAGAGCCCTCATCACCGAGGGGAGGTGGCTCCCAGCAGGCTCCAACTGCCACAAGAGGGCCGATGTCGCCAAGGCGGGGTGTGCCAGCCAGTCAGTAGTGACCTCACAGCAGAGGTTCCACCTCACAGAAGGGTGAGGAACCCAGCCAGGATCAGACTCTCACCAGAGGGCCCACATCACCAAGGGGATAGAAACCAGGCAGGAGTGTCCTCACACCAGCGGGGCCACATCATCGAAAGGTGAGGGACCCAGCACACGTGGCCTCAAACCAGAGGACACACATCACCAAGGGGCTGGGAGTGAGTCAGGCAGGAGGAGTCTCCAAACAGAGGGCCCATAGAAGAGAAAAGGTGAGGAATCCCGCAGTTGGAACCTCCCCGCAGGCGGCCAGGAGCAGCGAGGCTATGGGATCCAGGCCGGAGTGAACTCACACCAGAGGGCCCTCATCATGAAACTGAGCCACCCACCGTTGGGACCTCAGAGCAGAAGGCCCATATTCCCATGGGGTTGGAAACCTGGCAGGAGTGTACTCACACCACAGGGCGCACATCAGAAAATTTTGGGAGCCCAGGAGTTAGAGCCTGACGCCAGAGGGCCCTCATTACCGAGGGGAGGAGACTCCCAGCAGGCACCAACTCCCAACTGAGGTCCCACGTCGCCAAGGTGACGTGTGCCAGTCAGGCAGGAGTGACCTCACAGCAGAGGGCCTACCTCACAGAAGGGTGAGGAAACCAGCCAGGATAAGACTCTCACCAGAGAGCCCACATCACCAAGGGGACCGGAACAAGGCAGGAGTGTCCTCACACCAGTGTGGCCACATTATAGAAAGGTGACGAACCCAGCACATGTGGCCTAAACCAGAGGACCCACATTTCCAAGGTGCTCTGAGTGAGGCAGGCAGGAGTAGCCTAACAACACAGGGCCCACAGAATAAAAAATGTGAGGAATCCAGCAGTTGGAACCCCCCAGCAGGTGGCCCAGAGTACGGAGCCTATGTGATCCAGGCCACAGTGAACTCACAGCAGAGGGCTCACATCATGACACTGTGAGCAACCCAGCTGGTGGGACCTCAGAGCAGAAGGCCCACATCCCCATGGGGATGGGAACGTGGCAGGAGTGTACTCGCACGACAGGGCACATATCAGAAAATTTTGGGAGCCCATGAGTTAGGGCCTGACGCCAGAGGGCCCTCATTACCGAGGGGAGGAGACTCCCAGCAGGCACCAACTCCCAACTGAGGACCCACATCGCCAAGGTGATGTGTGCCAGCCAGGCAGGAGTGACCTCACAGCAGAGGGCCCACCTCCCAGAAGGGTGAGGAATCCAGCCAGGATCAGACTCTCACCAGAGGGCCCCCATCACCAAGGGGATGGGAACCAGGCAGGAGTGTCCTCACACCAGTGGGGCCACATCAATAAAGGTGAGGAAACCGGCACATGTGGCCTCAAACCAGAGGACCCACATCACAAAGGGGCTGGGAGTGAGTCAGGAAGGAGGAGCATGAAAACACAGGACCCAAAGATTAAAAATGGTAAGGAATCCAGCAGTAGGAACCTCCCAGCAGGCGGCTCAGAGCACAGAGTCTATGGGATCTAGGCCTGAGTGAACTAACACCAGAGAGCCAACATCCTGAAACTGTGAACAACACAGGTGTTGGGACCATAGAGCAGAAGGCACATGGGGATGGGAACCTGGCAGGAGTGCCCTCACACCACTTAGCACGTATCAGAAAATGTGGGTAACCAGCAGTTAGGGCCTGATGCCAGAGGGTCTCATCACTGAGGGGAGGAGGCTCCCAGCGGGCTCCAACTGCCACCAGAGGGCCGACGTCGCCAAGGCGGGGTGTGTCAGCCAGGCAGGAGTGACCTCAGAGAAGAGGGCCCACCTCACAGAAGTGTGAGGAGCCCAACCAGGATCAGACTCTCACTGGAGGGCTCACATCACCAAGGGGATGGGAACCAGGCAGGAGTGTCCGCACACCAGTGGGGCCACATCTGCGAAAGGTGAGGAACCCAGCACATGTGGCCTCAAACCAGAGGACACACATCACCAAGGGGCTGGGAGTGAGGCAGGTGTCTGGAGGGGCACATTGAACTCTAATTTCCCACCAGGAAGAGGAATTAACCAAAGGCTCAGAGTGCCGTGCGGGACCCTGATTACGGCCTGAAGCAAACCTGCGGTTCTGTGGCCAGCTTTCAAGGAAACGAGTTAAGAAAGGAAATCACAGGCACTGTAATTCACAAACCTGCAGAGTTATAAATGACAGCTATTGGCAAAAATATATTGAAGTAAGTCTGCACAGAGGACTTGAAAACGAGGCAGAATTGCAGGAATCATATTTCAGGAGGTAGATTGGAATTGCATTTAAAGCATGTGAAAAGCGGCAGATCTTTGACAGTGATGCACTTGGACAAAAAGTGCGTATACATTTTTTCCTGAATATATTCAGGAAAAAACGCATATGCCCTTTGTGGCCAACCAAGAATTCGAGCAATGGAAATCCGCACTACAATGAACTCTCATTTCCCATTCGTCAAAAGAGCCATCTGAAAAAAGTGTAAAACCCAGAAACACAGGACAGGCCATGGAGAACAGGGAGCCTTGTTATGCTGATGGACGGGATGTAAATTGCCAACAGACACTCTGGTGATGTTTATAGTGTATGCTGAAACATCTAAAAAACAAAGCTACAGAGCCTAGGGCACTTCCACTTTTGGCCCTATAGCTTAGGAAAATTAAAATCAACAAGACACAGCCAACACAATATCCAGGGCTGCTGTGTTTACAAGAACCTTGAGTCCAGTACAAATTAAATATCCCAGAAAGAAAAAAATGGATAAAGGAGTTGTCCTACTTACGTACAACGGAATATCACTCAGCAATGAAATCAATGTCATCAGGCCTGTAGCAGCAAATTGAGTGGATTTAAGTATGATGATTCTAAGAGAAATATGTCACACAGAGAAACATAATTATCATAAGATATCACAAATAGAGGGAGTGTAAACTTGGCTACACATAAACTGAATTACAAAACCGAGCAGAGTCTCACATTTAGATAAAAACTTATGCTTGCTTAACGGGAAAGTTGAGTTGGGGTGCTGTATCAAACCAGAGATTGAAATGAGCACACATACCGTTCCATAAGCCAAATATGTAATAGACAAGACCTACTCTTTGCTCAACGAAATAGACTAATCCATGGTGTATCACCTCACACCTGTTAGAATGGGCATCATCAGAAAATCTACAAACAACAAATGCTGGAAAGGGTGCGGAGATAAGGAAACCTCTTCCACTATTGTTGGGAATGTAAATTGATGCAGTCACTGTGGAGAACATTATGGAGTTTCTTATAAAACTAAGAATAGAATTACCATATAATACAGCAATCCCACTACAGGGCATATACCCAGACAAAACCATAAAACGAAAAGAGACATTCACCGCAATGTTCATTGCATCACTATTTACAATATCCAGGTAATGGAAGCAACCTAAATGCCCACAGACAGACGAATGCATAAAGATGAGGTACATATATAAAATGGAATATTACTAAGCCATAAAAAGGAATGAAATTGGGTCATTTGTAGAGACGTTGATGGATCTAGAGACTGTCATACAGAGTGAAGTAAGTCAGAAAGAGAAAAACAAATCCTGTATATAAATGCATATATGTGGAACCTAGAAAAGTTGTACAGATGAAGCGTTTTGCAAGGCAGAAATAGAGCAACAGATGTAGACAACAAACGTATGGACACCAAGGGGGGAAAGCTGTTAGGGGGGTGGTGGTGGGAGGAGTTGAGAGATTGGGATTGGCATGTATACATTTCTATGTATAAAATAGGTAACCAAAAAGAACCTGCTGTATAAAAAAATAAAATAAAATTCAAAATTACAAAAAGTAAAACAGAAAAAATATTCTTCCCTTCACATACATGTATTTATATGAATAAATTATTTCCATGCTTATATCTGTAAATACAAAAAAGAGGAATAAAATCTACCTTGAACCAAAAACGAAAAAAAGAAAAAAAAACAGAACCCACCAGTTACACAGAGGAAAACCGTATCAGGGCCCTTGCTCCAGTTGTAAACAATTCTGAAGTTGGTCAGTGGTGGGGAATCATCTCCCATTCAGCCAGCATGCCCCACGCAACAAGCGTCCTCATTGCAAAGCTGGGGGCCCGTGCCGAGGCATCTGTGAGTAAACGTGGGCCGAGCCCCAGGCCAGCTGCTGCTGAAATGTTCCCACCCTTCCCAGGTAAAACACCTGAATATGTACAAGGACTTGAAAGCCTAGAGGAAGGGCCATGGAGCCACATGAGCGACAGCATGCCAGCGACTTGGTGCCTGCAGGCCAGACAGGATGGTCCTGGCCCTGGGTGCTCTTCTGGAAGCTTTCCATTTCCCTGCCTGAGATACCCCTCCTGTCCCGGCCCCCACTGCTTTCTTCCTTACTCACCTCTGCCCAGGGAGAAATTCCAGCGGCAGGTATGGGTGGCACATCCTCTTCTTTAGCAGGTGGCATCTTGGCAACTGCTGCAGAAAGTCCAGCAGAGCCCCACTCACACTGGGCAACCCACAAAGCCGTGGCCTCTCACTCCCTCCCACCAGTCCAGCCCCGAGACTGCTGACAGGGCAGAAAATGGCGTCAGGCACAGCTGCAGGTGCTCTTGCTGCCTGGAGCGGTGTTTATATTGATCTCAACCCAGGCACACCTGGGGAGGTCTGGCCGGCACGGTCGGGCTTCCCAGGCCAGCCAATAATCACCCCTCAGGGGCTCACAGTTGCAGAAACTGGAACTTGCTGAATCGGCCAGGTCCAAGGAACAGGTGTGGGCTCCTGAGAGTCAGGATAGACAAGGGGCTGCAGCTCTGGCTTGTTTTCTAATTATATTATCTGGCCCATGAGTGGGAGACAACTTCAAGAAAACCCTCTCCTAATGAGAGGAACCCAGGAGTCAGGGAGAGGAGGGGTGGGTGGTGGGTGGAGACAGAGGCCTGGTGCCCCGGGTGCAGTGGAAGTCTCTGGAAGACCAGGTGGAGGGAGGCCACACAGAGTGATGCCCAGGGTCACAGACCTGTCGGAGCTGCTGTTTGTTAGTTCAAGTCCTGCTCTGAGGTGCTCTGTGTCAGATCTGAGTGACAGGTGAGCTGGGAGTGCTCTGCAATGAGGGCGATGTGCATGGCTCCTGTGTGCCCAGCCCTGCCACAGTACCTGAAAGGGTTGCTCTGTATCCTGGGAGGGGCCTGACCACGAGAGCCCCGTGGGCTGGGGTGGGGGTGGGGTACCTGCCCAGGTGAGCTCCATATCCTGGGATTGGCCTGACCTCGAGAGCCCCATGGGCTGCTGGAGTCCTGGTAAAAGATGTCAGGACAGTCAGTGAAGCCACCGAGCATATACCTCCAGTAGTTCCTAAACCCTACACCCTGCTGGTCATTCTACTAACCACCAGGACATGGTATTCTGTATTAGTCTTCAATGAAGCCTTCTTTTGTATTCTATTAGTCCCAGAGTCACAAGAAATTTTGGCTTGTGAGTGGCAGGACTCAACATACAACTAAAACAATACTTCCGGGCCGTGTTGCCCCAAGGGTTCAAAAATTCCCACACCATCTTTGGGGAAAGCTCAGCTAAAGACCTAAAAGTTCTACCTCTGGAAAAGGAAACACTCCTTCAATATGCAGACGACATTCTGATCGCCAGCCCTACTAAGGAGACCTCTGAACTACCAAGCCAATAAAGGATACAAGTTGTCCAAGAAAAAGCTCAAATATCACAGACTATGGTGACCTGCGTGGGCTGCATTCTCACAGAAGGTCGGAGAAGCCCATCCCAGGAAAGGGAAGAAACAATTTACAGCCTTACCCATTTCTAAAACTAGAAGACAGCTTAGGGGTTCCTGGGGAGGCCAGGGTTTGCTGCTTCTGGATCCCTAACTACAGTCTACTAGCTGGGCCTCTATATGAAACACTGAAAGAAAAAGATGATGATCCTTTTGAATAGAATCCAGAAGTGGCCTTTCAAGAATGGAAAGAGCAGTCAATTCAGACCCTTGCCCTGGAACTCCCTAATTTAGCTAAACCCTTTGACCTTTACATTCCTAGTGAAATTTGAATGGCCATTGGAGTATTAGTGCAAAACCTGGGACCACTTGAAATGGAACAATGCAAGAATGCCATCCAGGTAGGATAAACTACGGTCACCAAGGGGCTTGGCCCACCGCCACATCTGGCCAAGATACTGGCAGTATCTGAAAACCTGGAAATCAGCAGCCCAAAAGGCCACCTCCCTCCTAAGGGAAAAGGACCCCACGTGGTGATCCTAACCCCCAACCATGCCCTGAAGTTGCAGGGTTTGCTCCGTGGGCACACTGACCTTGAGTGAGGAGGTCCTCCAACTCCAACCTCCAGAGAGATAACTGGGGCAAAGGGGCACCATGACGACTCGTGTGACCATCACTTGACCTGGAGTTTCTCTCATAAAACAACAAGAGTGTGTCCCAAAAGAGTAGACTACTGCTTGCAGGACTTACTGCACCCAGAGGGGAGGTAATAATCTTGGCAGGGGAACAGTATATCACGCTGTCACCATAGAAAAGCCTACAGACACTGTGATGATGGTGGCCAATAAGACCGGCTGGACTCCTGTTTACTTCAAAAGGCTGTTGACTCAGTGGCCATCATGGTCCTTCATCACCACTGACCCTGGACTGTCTGGGAGTTGAGCAGTCAGGGTCCTGACACCTGGTGCTGTTTTTACGTTAATTCAGGGGCCTAACTGAAGAAAGCACAGACTACTGGTCAGAGCATCTAGGCTGGCAGAAACGGTCAGCCTAAGGTGGCCGAACAAATGTGGGGCGGGGTGAAACTGGACCTCACAGCGTCACTGCACATCTCCTTCCTGGACCCTTAAAGGTCATTAGAATCTATAACACTACCAATACTTGGGCTCAGGGGGAGGAGCAGGGAGGCAGGAGGCCTGCGGACAAACAACGTCACCTGGAGGCTGCTGGGGAGAAGTTCAGACCCTCTCCCACAGGTATGAGGGCTCCTAACTCAGCACTCAGCAGTTACAGATGAAGGGTCTGCACCCTCAGCACTCTAAGAATGAGGAAGGGGACAAAATGCAGAAGAGGGGTTTGTCCCAGGCAAAGCCCCTTAAAAATCCCTGGGAGATAAAAATAGAATCTGGGCAATAAAATAAAGTCTAACCTTTTTTATCCTTTGTGCTTTGTCTAATTTCACGTGCTCCTAGGGTCCCGCATACAGAGGTTCAACAGCCGGCACTTCAGACCAGATTTCCTAGTGCAGAATGGCTGGGTCGACACTTCAGCTCCTGGAGCACAGTGCAGACTCCGCGATATAGAGCCTGAGCTGCAGCCAACCGGGCCCTCGAGAGCTCCGCCCCCTCCCTCCCACTGACTCTGACAGGATCTCTACACAGCAGCCCAGCCCACAGCCCACGGGGTAGCACATGCTCTCACCTCTGCATTCTCTGATCAAAATATAAAGTTTCCTTTGCTTCTGAACCAAACTCAGTCTCGATCTGTTGGCTCCAATGACACTGGGCAGGGGGACACTTGTTGGGGTCCACTCTGGAGGATCAGTAACAGAAATTGAGAACATTGTAACTTCAATGAACAGATGTGTGAGCCAAACTGTAATTAACATAGAACAGTGTATAAGGCTCGGGTAAAATAAGATGTTTCTAACACTTCCATTTGATATTTCCATCACTTTATTATAAGCAAGTTCAGTGAAAGGTTTGTCTTATTTGTCAGGTCAATACTAGAGAAACGAAGTGATTTCTTTCCAAGGATGTACATCTAATAATCTTGGTTAAAGCTTCAATCTTGTTTTAAATGCTTTTCCATTGAAAATGATACCTCTCTTTCAGCTCCCCCATTTCTGAGAAGTATAAAATCTTATAATTTATTATTACCAAAGGGGAAAGGTGGGAGGAGGGATAAATTAACAGTTTGGGATTAACACATACACACTGCTATGTATAAAATCGATCATCAACAAGGAACTACTGTACAGCACAGGGAACTACACTCAATATTTTGCAATAACCTATAAGGGGAAATAATCTGAAAAAAGAATAGATATTTTTATTGACATCATCTATTAATGACAGTTAAAATGGAACCTAACGGAAGCCGGTGGTGAGTGCTTCTGACCCTGAAGACTTCAATCATCTAAAGTTTGGACTCTGCCTACTTCCCAAGGCCCTTAATGAACATATGTGTAGCCGTAGCTTAAAAAATTCCCCAGTTTGGGTTGTGGAGAGACAGTGATTTTGAAAAAGCCCTGGTGTTCTCCTCACATGAATGGGACACTTCCTACAGCTAAAATATGCCTGTCACACCCAGAAGATGGTATACCGTCTGATCGGGAAGAGTTTGGAAAAGGCATCTCATCTCCTCATCTCCTGGTGCTCGGGTTCACCCCTCCAGCGTCTTTACGAACAGTCTTCCCACTTGGAGATGTCAGCACTGTCAACATCCTGTTGCATACAGTTTGGAATTTGTCCAGAGAATGAAGCAGAAGGAGGAGGAACAATGAGAGACAAGTCCTAGGTGTTCGGACAGGCACATGTCACTCTAATTTCCAATCAGGAAGACGAATTGACTAAAAGCTAGGGTTGCCCATGGAAACAGAATAGGGCTTGAGGAAATCCCGCTGCTTTGTGGCCAGTTCCCATAAACACAAGTTGAAAAATGGAACTCAGGGCCGCTAAAATTCACGAAACTGCAGAGTTGAAAATATCTCTCACTGAAAAATGTCTTGAGGAAAGTCAGAGAAAAGGACTTGTAAGCAACGGAGAATGGCAGGAAAGGGATTGGAAGAGGTAGAAAGGACTCGCCATTAAGCACAAGAAAAGGGGCTGAACATTGCCAACATTGCAGTTGGCCAAAAAGGGTGTATGCGTCTTTTTCTGTATATATTCAAGAAAAGGGCATACACTTTTTTAGCCAACCAAACAGGTGGGCACTGGAAATCAGTACTACAAAACATATCACTTCGCATCAGTCAGAAGAGCCTTCCTCATAAAGTGTAAACACCAGAAATGCAGGACAGGGCAAGGAGAAAAGGGAGCCCTGTGAGGCTTATAGTGGAAATGTATATTGCCAATGGTCACTCTTGAGAAGTGTATTGTGTTTACTAAAGCATCTAAAAAATGAGCTACAGAGCACAGGGCACTTGCACTCATTGACGTATATCTTGGGAAAGACAAAAATGGAGAGGACACAGGCACCCCAATGTTTACCGCCTCTCTGTTTCAAAGATCCTCGACTAGGATATAATTTATATGTCTCTGGAGGGAAAAAATGGATAGAGGTGTGGCACTTATGTAGAGTGGAATATTACTCAGCCTGAAAATCAGTGAAATATGGCCAGTTGTAACAACCCCAGAGTAGTTACGTATGATCATTCAAAGTCACATAATTCAAAAAGAAAAAGACATACGATATTACTAATACATGGAATGTAAACGTGGCTACAAAGTACCTGAATTACAAAACAGAATGGGGTCTCAAATTTAGAAGACCAACTTATGTTTGCTTAAGGAAAAAGGAGAGTTGGGGAGCTGCATAAAACCAGAGATTGAAATTAGCACAGATACCGTTCGATAAGCCAAATATGTAATAGAAAAAACCTACTCCCTGGTCAACGAAATGGACTCAACACGCCATATTCAACACCTACGAATACACCTGACTAGTAAGAATCTTCAAACTCATGGATTTATATGTGTCCGTAAGAGAATCAAGCGTGAGTACAGCGGCATGAACACAGCAGTGAAAATGCGATAAATCCCATTATGAAAATAAATTACAAAAACAAAACACAATGAGAGTGAAATAGAGAGCAATTCTTAAATAATTCATTCAGGGCTTGGGATGCAACCTGGATTTACCACATCTACACCCAGAGCTGAGTGAGACATAAGGTTGGGCACTTCGGGCTGATAGCATTGTTGAGGTTCGATGAGCAAATGCAGACCCTTTGAAGTCATACAGCATGGTACCCATTCCATGGGTCCCAACTCTCCAGGATTAAGGGATTCTTTCTTCAGCTAAAACATGCATGGGAAACCCACAGTATGGTGCACCGTGTGACCAGGAAAGGTTTTCAAATGAATCTCACTTTTCGTCCCCTTTTACTCGGGTTCACCATTCCAGAACGTTTACTAACACTCTCCCCACTTGGAAAGTCAGTGCCTTTAACCTCCTGTTTGGCACAGTTTGCAATTTCTGCGCAAGATGAACAGGAATAGGGAGAACCAATGAGAGACTAGCAGTAAGTGTCTGCACGGGCAAATTTAATGCTCATTTCCCACCAGGAAGAGGAATTAACCAAAGGATCAGCATGCCGTGCTGGAACCAGATTAGGGCCTGAATCAATCCTGCGGGTTTGCGCCCAGCTCACAAGTTGCGAGTTGAAGAAAGGAGCTCAGGGGCACTGTAACTCACAAACATGCAGAGTTATAAATGACAGCTATCGTCCAAAAATATATTGAAGGAAGGCTGCGAAGACGACTTGTAAGTGGGGCAGAATTGCAGGAAAACGATTTCAGGGGGTAGACGGGAATTGCATTTAAAGCATAGGAAAAGAGGCAGAACGTCGACAATGATGCTCTTGGCCAAAAAGGGTGTATGCGTTTTTTCCTGAATTTATTGAGGAAAAAAAGCATATGCGCTTCTTGGCCAACCAAGCAAGCATGTTAAAGAAATCTGCACTACAATGAAGTCTCACTGCCCCCCGGTCAAAAGGGACATGTGAAACAAGTGTAAAATCCACAAAGACAGGACAGGCCAAGGAGAACAGGGAGCCTTGTTATGCTGATGGTCGGGATGTAAATTGCCAACAGCCACTCTGGAGAAGTGTATGGTGTTTCCTGAAACCCCTGAAAAACAAAGCAACGGAGCCTACGGCACTTCCACTTATGGTCCTATAGCTTAGGGAAATTAAAATCAAAAACACACAGCCACCCCAAAGTGTCGGACGGCTCTGTTTACAAGAACCTCGTCTACGGTACAAGTTAAATATCCCAGAATGTGAAAAATGGATAAAGAAGTTGTGGTACGTACGTACAATGGAATATCACTCAGCAATGAAAGCTATGTCATCAGGCCCATCGCGGCATAATGAGTGGATTCAGGTACGATGATTCTAAGGGAAATAAGTCACACAGAAAATGAAACATCATAAGATATCACTAATACACGGAATGTAAACTTTGCTACACATGAACTGAATTATAAAACAGAACAGGGTCTCAAATTTAGAAAACAAACTTATGCTTGCTTAAGGGGAAAGGTGAGTTGGGGTGCTGCATAAAACCAGAGATAGAAATTAGCACAGATACCTTTCCATAAGCCAAATATGTAATAGCCCAGACCTACCCCTTGCTCAACGAAATGGACTAAACACCCCATATTCAACGCCTAGTAATACACCTGACTAGTAAGAATCTTCAAACCCATGGATTTATATGTCTCCGTAAGAGAATGAAGCGTGTGTACAGCGGCATGAACGCAGCAGAGAAAATCCGATAAATCGCATTATCAAAATGAATTACACAAACAAAACCCAAGGACAGTGAAGTAGAGAGCAATTCTTAAATACTTCATTCAGGGCTTGTGATGCAACCTGGATTTACCACATCTACACCCAGAGCTGAGTGAGACATAAGGTTGGGCACTTCGGGCTGATAGCATTGGTGAGGCTCGATGAGCAAATGCAGACCCTTTGAAGTCATACTGCATGGTACCCATTCCATGGTTCCCACCTCTCCAGATTTAAGGGAATCTTCCTTCAGCTAAAACATGCATGGGAAACCCACAGTATGGTGCACCGTGTGACCGACAAACGTTTTCAAATGCATCTCAGTTTTCGTCCCCTTTTACTCGGGTTCAACATTCCAGACCCTTTACGAACACTCTCCCCACTTGGAGAGTCAGTGCCTTTAACCTCCTGTTGGGCACAGTTTGCAATTTCTGCGCAAGATGAAAAGGAATAGGGAGAACCAATGAGAGACTAGCTCTAGGTGTCTGCACGGGCAAATTTAACGCTCATTTCCCACCAGGAAGAGGAATTAACCAAAGGCTCAGCATGCCCTGCCGGAACCAGATTAGGGCCTGAAGCAATCCTGTGGTTTTGCCGCCAGCTCACAAGATAGCGAGTTGAAGAAAGGAGCTCAGGGGCAGTGTAACTCACAAACCTGCACAGTTATAAATGACAGCTATCGTCCAAAAATATATTGAAGGAAGGCTGCGAAAACGACTTGTAATCGGGACAGATTTGCAGGAAAACGATTTCAGGGGGTAGACGGGAATTGCATTTAAAGCATAGGAAAAGAGGCAGAACGTCGACAATGATGCTCTTGGCCAAAAAGGGCGTATGCGTTATTTCCTGAATATATTCAGGAAAAAACGCATACGCCCTTTTTGGCCAACCAAGCAAGCATGTTAAAGAAATCTGCACTACAATGAAGTCTCACTGCCCCCCGGTCAAAAGGGCCATCTGAAAAAAGTGTAAAATCCAGAAAGGCAGCACAGGCCATGGAGAACAGGGAGCCTTGTTATGCTGATGGGCGGGATGTAAATTGCCAACAGCCACTCTGGAGAAGTGTATGGTGTTTCCCGGAACATCTAAAAAACAAAGCTACGGAGCCTACGGCACTTCCCCTTATGGTCCTATAGCTTAGGGAAATTAAAATCAAAAACACACAGCCACCCCAATGTTTTAGACGGCTCTGTTTACAAGAACCTCCTCTACAGTACAAGTTAAATATCCCAGAAAGCGAAAAATGGTTAAGAAGTTGTGGTACATAGGTACAATGGAATATCACTCAGCAATGAAATCTATGTCATCAGGCCCGTCGCGGCATAATGAGTGGATTCAGGTACGATGATTCTAAGTGAAATAAGTCACACAGAAAATGAAACATCATAAGATATCACTAATACACGGAATGTAAACTTGGCTACACATGAACTGAATTACAAAACAGAAGAGGGTCTCAAATTTAGAAAACCAACTTATGCTTGCTTAAGGGGAAAGGTGAGTTGGGGTGCTGCATAAAACCAGAGATAGAAATTAGCACAGATACCTTTCCATAAGCCAAATATGTAATAGTCAAGACCTACCCCTTGCTCAACGAAATGGACTAAACACCCCATATTCAATGACTAGGAATACACCTGACTAGTAAGAATCTTCAAACCCATGGATTTATATGTCTCCATAAGAGAATGAAGCGTGTGTACAGCGCCATGAATGCAGCAGAGAAAATCCGATAAATCCCATTATCAAAATTAATTACACAAACAAAACCCAAGGACAGTGAAATAGAGAGCAATTCTTAAATACTTCATTCAGGGCTTGTGATGCAACCTGGATTTACCACATCTACACCCAGAGCTGAGTGAGACATAAGGTTGGGCACTTCGGGCTGATAGCATTGGTGAGGTTCGATGAGCAAATGCAGACCCTTTGAAGTCATACAGCATGGTACCCATTCCATGGGTCCCAACTCTCCAAGTTTAAGGGATTCTTCCTTCAGCTAAAACATGCATGGGAAACCCACAGTATGGTGCACCGTGTGACTGGCAAACGTTTTCAAATGCATCTCAGTTTTCGTCCCCTTTTACTCGGGTTCACCATTCCAGACCCTTTATGAACACTCTCCCCACTTGGAGAGTCAGTGCCTTTAACCTCCTGTTGGGCATAGTTTGCAATTTCTGCGCAAGATGAAAAGGAATAGGGAGAACCAATGAGAGACTAGCTGTAGGTGTCTGCTCGGGCAAATTTAACGCTCATTTCCCACCAGGAAGAGGAATTAACCAAAGGCTCAGCATGCCGTGCCGGAACCAGATTAGGGACTGAGGCAATCCTGTGGGTTTGCGGCCAGCTCACAAGATAGCGAGTTGAAGAAATGAGCTCGGGGCACTGTAACTCACAAACCTGCAGAGTTATAAATGACAGCTATCGTCCATAAATATATTGAAGGAAGACTGCGAAGACGCCTTGAAAGTGGGGCAGAATTGCAGGAAAATGATTTCAGGGGGTAGACGGGAATTGCATTTAAAGCATAGGAAAAGAGGCAGAACGTCGACAATGATGCTCTTGGCCAAAAAGGGCTTATGCGTTTTTTCCTGAATATATTCAGGAAAAAACGCATACGCCCTTTGTGGCCAACCAAGCAAGGATGTTAAAGAAATCTGCACTACAATGAAGTCTCACTGCCCCCCGGTCAAAAGGGCCATCTGAAAAAAGTGTAAAATCCAGAAAGGCAGCACAGGCCATGGAGAACAGCGAGCCTTGTTATGCTGATGGGCGGGATGTAAATTGCCAACAGCCACTCTGGAGAAGTGTATGGTGTTTCCCGGAACACCGAAAAAACAAAGCTACGGTGCCTACGGCACTTCCACTTATGGTCCTATACCTTAGGGAAATTGAAATCAAAAACACACAGCCACCCAAAAGTTTCAGACGGCTCTGTTTACAAGAACCTCGTCTACGGTACAAGTTAAATATCCCAGAATGTGAAAAATGGATAAAGAAGTTGTGGTACATACGTACAATGGAATATCACTCAGCAATGAAATCTATGTCATCAGGCCCGTTGCGGCATAATGAGTGGATTCAGGTACGATGATTCTAAGTGAAATAAGTCACACAGAAAATGAAACATCATAAGATATCACTAATAGACGCAATGTAAACTTGGCTACACATGAACTGAATTACAAAACAGAAGAGGGTCTCAAATTTAGAAAACCAACTTATGCTTGCTTAAGGGGAAAGGTGAGTTGGGGTGCTGCATAAAACCAGAGATAGAAATTAGCACAGATACCTTTCCATAAGCCAAATATGTAATAGTCAAGACCTACCCCTTGCTCAACGAAATGGACTAAACACCCCATATTCAACGCCTAGGAATACACCTGACTAGTAAGAATCTTCAAACCCATGGATTTATATGTCTCCGTAAGAGAATGAAGCGTGTGTACACCGGCATGAATGCAGCAGAGGAAATCCGATAAATCCCATTATCAAAATGAATTACACAAACAAAACACAATGACAGTGAAATAGAGAGCAATTCTTAAATAATTCACTCAGGGCTTGTGATGCAACCTGGATTTACCACATCTACACCCAGAGCTGAGTGAGACATAAGGTTGGGCACTTCGGGCTGATAGCATTGGTGAGGTTCGATGAGCAAATGCAGACCCTTTGAAGTCATACAGCATGGTACCCATTCCATGGGTCCCAACTCTCCAAGTTTAAGGGATTCTTCCTTCAGCTAAAACATGCATGGGAAACCCACAGTATGGTGCACTGTGTGACCGACAAACGTTTTCAAATGCATCTCAGTTTTCGTCCCCTTTTACTTGGGTTCACCATTCCAGACCCTTTACTAACACTCTCACCACTTGGAGAGTAGGTGCCTTTAACCTCCTGTTGGGCACAGTTTGCAATTTCTGCGCAAGATGAACAGGAATAGGGAGAACCAATGAGAGACTAGCTGTAGGTGTCTGCACGGGCAAATTTAATGCTCATTTCGCACCAGGAAGAGGAATTAACCAAAGGCTCAACATGCCGTGCCTGAAACAGATTAGGGCCTGACAATCGTGCGGGTTTGCAGCCAGCTCACAAGATAGCGAGTTGAAGAATGGAGCTCAGGGGCACTGTAACTCACAACCCTGCAGAGTAATAAATGACAGCTATCGTCCAAAAATATATTGAAGGACGTCTGCAAAGACGACTTGTAAGCGGGACAGATTTGCAGGAAAACGATTTCAGGGGGTAGACGGGAATTGCATTTAAAGCATAGGAAAAGAGGCAGAACGTCAACAATGATGCTCTTGGCCAAAAAGGGCGTATGCGTTTTTTCCTGAATATATTCAGGAAAAAACGCATACGCCCTTTTTGGCCAACCAAGCAAGCATGTTAAAGAAATCTGCACTACAATGAAGTCTCATTGCTCCCCGGGCAAAAGGGCCATATGAAAAAAGTGTAAAGTCCAGAAAGGCAGCACAGGCAATGGAGAACAGGGAGCCTTGTTATGCTGATGGGCGGGATGTAAATTGCCAACAGCCACTCTGGAGAAGTGTATGGTGTTTTCCGGAACACCTAAAAAACAAAGCAACGGAGCCTACGGCATTTCCACTTATGGTCCTACAGTTTAGGGACATTAAAATGAAAAACACACAGCCACCCCAAAGTGTCGGACGGCTCTATTTACAAGAACCTCGTCTACAGTACAAGGTAAATATCCCAGAATGTGAAAAATGGATAAAGAAGTTGTGGTATATACGTACAATGGAATATCACTCAGCAATGAAATCTATGTCATCAGGCCCGTCGCGGCATAATGAGTGGATTCAGGTACGATGATTCTAAGTGAAATAAGTCACACAGAAAATGAAACATCATAAGATATCACTAATACACGGAATGTAAACTTGGCTACACATGAACTGAATTACAAAACAGAACAGGGTCTCAAATTTAGAAAACCAACTTATGCTTGCTTAAGGGGAAAGGTGAGTTGGCGTGCTGCATAAAACCAGAGATAGAAATTAGCACAGATAACTTTCCATAAGCCAAATATGTCATAGTCAAGACCCACCACTTGCTCAACGAAATGGACTAAACACCACATATTCAACACCTAGGAATACACCTGACTAGTAAGAATCTTCAAACCCATGGATTCATATGCCTCCGTAAGAGAATGAAGCGTGTGTACAGCGGCATGAATGCAGCAGAGAAAATCCGATAAATCCCATTGTCAAAATGAATTACAAAAACAAAACCCAAGGACAGTGAAATAGAGAGCAATTCTTAAATAATTCATTCAGGGCTTGTGATGCAACCTGGATTTACCACATATACACCCAGAGCTGAGTGAGACATAAGGTTGGACACTTTGGGCTGATAGCATTGGTGAGGTTCGATAAGCAAATGCAGACCCTTTGAAGTCATACTGCATGGTAGCCATTCCATGGGTCCCAACTGCCAGGTTTAAGGGATTCTTCCTTCAGCTAAAATATGCATGGGAAACCCACATTATGGTGCACCATGTGACGGGGAAACGTTTTCAAATGCATCTCAGTTTTCGTCTCGTTTTACTTGGGTACACCATTCCAGACCCTTTAATAACACTCTCCCCCTTGGAGAGTCTGTACTTTTAACCTCCTGTTTGGCACAGTTTGCAATTTCTGCGCAAGATGAACAGGAATAGGGAGAACCAATGAGAGACTAGCTGTAGGTGTCTGCACGGGCAAATTTAATGCTCATTTCGCACCAGGAAGAGGAATTAACCAAAGGCTCAACATGCCGTGCCTGAACCAGATTAGGGCCTGACAATCGTGCGGGTTTGCAGCCAGCTCACAAGATAGCGAGTTGAAGAAAGGAGCTCAGGGGCACTGTAACTCACAAACCTGCAGAGTAATAAATGACAGCTATCGTCCAAAAATATATTGAAGGAGGTCTGCAAAGACGACTTGTAAGTGGGACAGATTTGCAGGAAAACGATTTCAGGGGGTAGACGGGAATTGCATTTAAAGCATAGGAAAAGAGGCAGAACGTCAACAATGATGCTCTTGCCCAAAAAGGGCGTATGCGTTTTTTTCCTGAATATATTCAGGAATAAACGCATACGCACTTTTTGGCCAACCAAGCAAGCATGTTAAAGAAATCTGCACTACAATGAAGTCTCACTGCCCCCCGGTCAAAAGGGCCATCTGAAAAATGTGTAAAATCCAGAAAGGCAGCACAGGCCATAGAGAACAGGGAGCCTTGTTATGCTGATGGGCGGGATGTAAATTGCCAACAGCCACTCTGGAGAAGTGTATGGTGTTTCCCGGAACACCGAAAAAAAAAAGCTATGGAGCCTACGGCACTTCCACTTATGGTCCTATAGCTTAGGGAAATTAAAATCAAAAACACACAGCCACCCCAAAGTGTCGGACGGCTCTGTTTACAAGAACCTCGTCTACGGTACAAGTTAAATATCCCAGAATGTGAAAAATGGATAAAGAAGTTGTGGTACGTACGTACAATGGAATATCACTCAGCAATGAAATCTATGTCATCAGGCCCGTCGCGGCATAATGAGTGGATTCAGGTACGATGATTCTAAGTGAAATAAGTCACACAGAAAATGAAACATCATAAGATATCACTAATACACGGAATGTAAACTTGGCTACACATGAACTGAATTGCAAAACAGAACAGGGTCTCAAATTTAGAAAACCAACTTATGCTTGCTTAAGGGGAAAGGTGAGTTGGGGTGCTGTATAAAACCAGAGATAGAAATTAGCACAGATACCTTTCCATAAGCCAAATATGTAATAGTCAAGACCTACCCCTTGCTCAACGAAATGGACTAAACACCCCATATTCAACGCCTAGGAATACACCTGACTAGTAAGAATCTTCAAACCCATGGATTTATATATCTCCGTAAGAGAATGAAGCGTGTGTAAAGCGGCATGAATGCAGCAGAGAAAATCCGATAAATCCCATTATCAAAATGAATTACACAAACAAAACCCAAGGACAGTGAAATAGAGAGCAATTCTTAAATAATTCATTCAGGGCTTGTGATGCAACCTGGATTTACCACATCTACACCCAGAGCTGAGTGAGACATAAGGTTGGGCACTTCGGGCTGATAGCATTGGTGAGGTTCGATGAGCAAATGCAGACCCTTTGAAGTCATACAGCATGGTACCCATTCCATGGGTCCCAACTCTCCAAGTTTAAGGGATTCTTCCTTCAGCTAAAACATGCATGGGAAACCCACAGTATGGTGCACCGTGTGACTGGCAAACGTTTTCAAATGCATCTCAGTTTTCGTCCCCTTTTACTCTGGTTCACCATTCCAGACCCTTTACGAACACTCTCCCCACTTGGAGAGTCAGTGCCTTTAACCTCCTGTCAGGCACAGTTTGCAATTTCTGCGCAAGATGAAAAGGAATAGGGAGAACCAATGAGAGACTAGCTCTAGGTGTCTGCACGGGCAAATTTAACGCTCATTTCCCACCAGGAAGAGGAATTAACCAAAGGCTCAGCATGCCATGCCGGAACCAGATTAGGGCCTGAAGCAATCCTGTGGGTTTGCCGCCAGCTCACAAGATAGCGAGTTGAAGAAAGGAGCTCAGGGGCACTGTAACTCACAAACCTGCAGAGTTATAAATGACAGCTATCGTCCAAAAATATATTGAAGGAAGGCTGCGAAGACGACTTGTAATCGGGACAGATTTACAGGAAAACGATTTCAGGGGGTAGACGGGAATTGCATTTAAAGCATAGGAAAAGAGGCAGAACGTCAACAATGATGCTCTTGGCCAAAAAGGGCGTATGAGTTTTTTCCTGAATATATTCAGGAAAAAACGCATACGCCCTTTTTGGCCAACCAAGCAAGCATGTTAAAGAAATCTGCACTACAATGAAGTCTCATTGCTCCCCGGGCAAAAGGGCCATATGAAAAAAGTGTAAAGTCCAGAAAGGCAGCACAGGCAATGGAGAACAGGGAGCCTTGTTATGCTGATGGGCGGGATGTAAATTGCCAACAGCCACTCTGGAGAAGTGTATGGTGTTTTCCGGAACACCTAAAAAACAAAGCAACGGAGCCTACGGCATTTCCACTTATGGTCCTACAGTTTAGGGACATTAAAATGAAAAACACACAGCCACCCCAAAGTGTCGGACGGCTCTATTTACAAGAACCTCGTCTACAGTACAAGGTAAATATCCCAGAATGTGAAAAATGGATAAAGAAGTTGTGGTATATACGTACAATGGAATATCACTCAGCAATGAAATCTATGTCATCAGGCCCGTCGCGGCATAATGAGTGGATTCAGGTACGATGATTCTAAGTGAAATAAGTCACACAGAAAATGAAACATCATAAGATATCACTACTACACGGAATGTAAACTTGGCTACACATGAACTGAATTACAAAACAGAACAGGGTCTCAAATTTAGAAAACCAACTTATGCTTGCTTAAGGGGAAAGGTGAGTTGGCGTGCTGCATAAAACCAGAGATAGAAATTAGCACAGATAACTTTCCATAAGCCAAATATGTCATAGTCAAGACCTACCCCTTGCTCAACGAAATGGACTAAACACCACATATTCAACACCTAGGAATACACCTGACTAGTAAGAATCTTCAAACCCATGGATTCATATGCCTCCGTAAGAGAATGAAGCGTGTGTACAGCGGCATGAATGCAGCAGAGAAAATCCGATAAATCCCATTGTCAAAATGAATTACAAAAACAAAACCCAAGGACAGTGAAATAGAGAGCAATTCTTAAATAATTCATTCAGGGCTTGTGATGCAACCTGGATTTACCACATATACACCCAGAGCTGAGTGAGACATAAGGTTGGACACTTTCGGCTGATAGCATTGGTGAGGTTCGATAAGCTAATGCAGACCCTTTGAAGTCATACTGCATGGTAGCCATTCCATGGGTCCCAACTGCCAGGTTTAAGGGATTCTTCCTTCAGCTAAAATATGCATGGGAAACCCACATTATGGTGCACCATGTGACGGGGAAACGTTTTCAAATGCATCTCAGTTTTCGTCTCGTTTTACTTGGGTACACCATTCCAGACCCTTTAATAACACTCTCCCCCTTGGAGAGTCTGTACTTTTAACCTCCTGTTTGGCACAGTTGCAATTTCTGCGCAAGATGAACAGGAATAGGGAGAACCAATGAGACACTAGTTGTAGGTGTCTGCACGGGCAAATTTAATGCTCATTTCGCACCAGGAAGAGGAATTAACCAAAGGCTCAGCATGCCGTGCCGGAACCAGATTAGGGCCTGAGGCAATCCTGTGGGTTTGCGGCCAGCTCACAAGATAGCGAGTTGAAGAAATAAGCTCAGGGGCACTGTAACTCACAAACCTGCAGAGTTATAAATGACAGCTATCGTCCAAAAATATATTGAAGGAAGAGTGCGAAGACGACTTGAAAGTGGGGCAGAATTGCAGGAAAATGATTTCAGGGGGTAGACGGGAATTGCATTTAAAGCATAGGAAAAGAGGCAGAACGTCGACAATGATGCTCTTGGCCAAAAAGGGCGTATGCGTTTTTTCCTGAATATATTCAGGAAAAAACGCATACGCCCTTTTTGGCCAACCAAGCAAGCATGTTCAAGAAATCTTCACTACAATGAAGTCTCACTGCCCCCCGGTCAAAAGGGCCATCTGAAAAAAGTGTAAAATCCAGAAAGGCAGCACAGGCCATGGAGAACAGCGAGCCTTGTTATGCTGATGGGCGGGATGTAAATTGCCAACAGCCAGTCTGGAAAAATGTATGGTGTTTCCCGGAACATCTAAAAAACAAAGCAACAGAGCCTACGGCACTTCCCCTTATGGTCCTATAGCTTAGGAAAATTAAAATCAAAAACACACAGCCACCCAAAAGTCTCGGGCGGCTCTGTTTACAAGAACCTCGTCTACGGTACAAGTTAAATATCCCAGAATGTGAAAAATGGATAAAGAAATTGTGGTACGTACGTACAATGGAATATCAGTCACCAATGAAATCTATGTCATCTGGCCCGTCGTGGCATAATGAGTGGATTCAGGTACGATGATTCTAAGTGAAATAAGTCACACAGAAAATGAAACATCATAAGATATCACTAATACACCGAATGTAATATTGGCTACACGTGAACTGAATTACAAAACAGAACAGGGTCTCAAATTTAGAAAACCAACTATTGTTTGCTTAAGGGGAAAGGTGAGTTGGGGTGCTGCATAAAACGAGAGATAGAAATTAGCACAGATACCATTCCATACGTCAAATATGTAATAGTCAAGACCTACCCCTTGCTCAACAAAATGGGCTAAACACCCTATATTCAAAGCCTAGGAATACACCTGACTACTAAGACTCTTCAAACCCATGGATTTACATGTCTCCATAAGAGAATCAAGCGTGTGTACAGCTGCATGAAGGCAGCAGAGAAAATCCGATAAATCCTATTATCAAAATGAATTACAAAAACAAAACACAATGACAGTGAAATAGAGAGCAATTCTTAAATTATTCATTCAGGGCTTGTGATGCAACCTGGATTTACCTCATCTACACCCAGAGCTGAGTGAGACATAAAGTTGGACACTTCGGGCTGATAGCATTGGTGAGGTTCGATGAGCAAATGCAGACCATTTGAAGTCATACTGCATGGTACCCATTCCATGGGTCCCAACTCTCCAGGTTTAAGCGATTCTTCCTTCAGCTAAAACATGCATGGGAAACCCACAGTGTGGTGCACCGTGTGACCGGGAAACGTTTTCAAATGCATCTCAGTTTTCGTCCCCTTTTACTCGGGTTCACAATTCCAGACCCTTTACAAACACTCTCCCCACTTGGAGAGTCAGTGCCTTTAACCTGCTGTTTGGCACAGTTTGCAATTTCTGCGCAAGACGAACACGAATAGGGAGAAACAATGAGAGACTAGCTGTAGTTGTCTGCACGGGCAAATTTAACGCTCATTTCCAACCAGGAAGAGGAATTAACCAAACGCTCAGCATGCCGTGCCGGAAACAGATTAGGGCCTGAAGCAATCCTGCGGGTTTGCGGCCAGCTCACAAGAAAGCGATTTGAAGAAAGGAGCTCAGGGGCACTGTAATTCACAAACCTGCAGAGTTATAAATGACAGCTATCGTCCAAAAATATATTTAAGGAAGGCTGCGAAGAGGACTTGAAAGCGGGGCAGAATTTCAGGAAAACGATTTCAGGGGGTAGACTGGAATTGCATTTAAAGCATAGGAAAAGAGGCAGAACGTCGACAATGATGCACTTGGCCAAAAAGGGCTTATGCGTTTTTTCCTGAATATATTCAGGAAAAAACGCATACGCCCTTATTGGCCAACCAAGCAAGCATGTTAAAGAAATCTGCACTACAATGAAGTCTCACTGCCCCCCGGTCAAAAGGGCCATCTGAAAAATGTGTAAAATCCAGAAATGCAGCACAGGCCATGGAGAACAGGGAGCCTTGTTATGCTGATGGGTGGGATGTAAATTGCGAACAGCCACTCTGCAGAAGTGTATGGTGTTTCCTGAAACACCTAAAAAACAAAGCAACGGAGCCTACGGCACTTCCACTTATGGTCCTATAGCTTAGGGAAATTAAAATAAAAAACACACAGCCACCCCAAAGTTTCAGACGGCTCTGTTTACAAGAACCTCTTCTACGGTACAAGTTAAATATCCCAGAAAGCGAAAAATGGATAAAGAAGTTGTGGTACGTACGTACAATGGAATATCACTCACCAATGAAATCTATGTCATCTGGCCCGTCGTGGCATAATGAGTGGATTCAGGTACGATGATTCTAAGAGAAATAAGTCACACAGAAAATGAAACATCATAAGATATCACTAATACACCGAATGTAATCTTGGCTACACATGAACTGAATTACAAAACAGAACAGGGTCTCAAATTTAGAAAACCAACTTATGTTTGCTTAAGGGGAAAGGTGAGTTGGGGTGCTGCATAAAACCAGAGATAGAAATTAGCACAGATACCATTCCATACGTCATATATGTAATAGTCAAGGGGGCTTCCCTGGTGGCGCACTGGTTGAGAGTTCGCCTGCCGATGCAGGGGACGCGGGTTCGTGCCCCGGTCCGAGAGGATCCCACATGCCGCGGAGCTACTGGCCCCGTGAGTCATGGCCATTGAGCCTGCGCGTCCGGAGCCTGTGCTCCGCAACGGGAGAGGCCACAACACTGAGAGGCCCGCGTACAGCAAAAAAAAAAAAAATATGTAATAGTCAAGACCTACACCTTGCTCAACGAAATGGGCTAAACACCCTATATCAACGCCTAGGAATACACCTGACTAGTAAAAATCTTCAAACCCATGGATTTATATGTCTCCATAAGAGAATCAAGCATGTGTACAGCTGCATGAAGGCAGCAGAGAAAATCCGATAAATCCTATTATCAAAATGAATTACAAAAACAAAACACAATGACAGTGAAATAGAGAGCAATTCTTAAATAATTCATTCAGGGCTTGTGATGCAACCTGGATTTACCTCATCTACACCCAGAGCTGAGTGAGACATAAGGTTGGACACTTCGGGGTGATACCACTGGTGAGGTTCGATGAGCAAATGCAGACCATTTGAAGTCATACTGCATGGTACCCATTCCATGGGTCCCAACTCTCCAGGTTTAAGCGATTCTTCCTTCAGCTAAAGCATGCATGGGAAGCCCACAGTATGGTGCACCGTGTGACCAGGAAACGTTTTCAAAGGCATCTCAATTTTCGTCCCCTTTTACTCGGGTTCACAATTCCAGACCCTTTTCTAACACTCTCCAGACTTGGAGAGTCAGGGCCTTTAACCTCCTGTTTGGCACAGTTTGCAATTTCTGCGCAAGATGAACAGGAATAGGGAGAACCAATGACAGACTAGCTGTAGGTGTCTGCCCGGGCAAATGTAATGCTCATTTCCCACCAGGAAGAGGAATTATCCAAATTCACAAACCTGCAGAGTTATAAATGACAGCTATCGTCCAAAAATATATTGAAGGAAGGCTGCGAAGAGGACTTGAAAGCGGGGCAGAATTTCAGGAAAACGATTTCAGGGGGTAGACTGGAATTGCATTTAAAGCATAGGAAAAGAGGCAGAACGTCGACAATGATGCACTTGGCCAAAAAGGGCGTATGCGTTTTTTCCTGAATATATTCAGGAAAAAACGCATACGCCCTTATTGGCCAACCAAGCAAGCATGTTAAAGAAATCTGCACTACAATGAAGTCTCACTGCCCCCCGGTCAAAAGGGCCATCTGAAAAAAGTGTAAAATCCAGAAATGCAGCACAGGCCATGGAGAACAGGGAGCCTTGTTATGCTGATGGGTGGGATGTAAATTGCCAACAGCCACTCTGCAGAAGTGTATGGTGTTTCCTGAAACACCTAAAAAACAAAGCAACGGAGCCTACGGCACTTCCACTTATGGTCCTATAGCTTAGGGAAATTAAAATAAAAAACACACAGCCACCCCAAAGTTTCAGACGGCTCTGTTTACAAGAACCTCTTCTACGGTACAAGTTAAATATCCCAGAAAGCGAAAAATGGATAAAGAAGTTGTGGTACGTACGTACAATGGAATATCACTCACCAATGAAATCTATGTCATCTGGCCCATCGTGGCATAATGAGTGGATTCAGGTACGATGATTCTAAGAGAAATAAGTCACACAGAAAATGAAACATCATAAGATATCACTAATACACCGAATGTAATCTTGGCTACACATGAACTGAATTACAAAACAGAACAGGGTCTCAAATTTAGAAAACCAACTTATGTTTGCTTAACGGGAAAGGTGAGTTGGGGTGCTGCATAAAACCAGAGATAGAAATTAGCACAGATACTATTCCATACGTCATATATGTAATAGTCAAGGGGGCTTCCCTGGTGGCGCACTGGTTGAGAGTCCGCCTGCCGATGCAGGGGACGCGGGTTCGTGCCCCGGTCCGAGAGGATCCCACATGCCGTGGAGCTACTGGCCCCGTCAGTCATGGCTGTTGAGCCTGCGCGTCCGGAGGCTGTGCTCCGCAACGGGAGAGGCTACAACACTGAGAGGCCCGCGTACAGCAAAAAAAAAAAAAAAAATATGTAATAGTCAAGACCTACCCCTTGCTCAACGAAATGGGCTAAACTCCCTATATTCAACGCCTAGGAATACACCTGACTAGTAATAATCTTCAAACCCATGGATTTATATGTCTCCATAAGAGAATCAAGCGTGTGTACAGCTGCATGAAGGCAGCAGAGAAAATCCGATAAATCCTATTATCAAAATGAATTACAAAAACAAAACAAAATGACAGTGAAATAGAGAGCAATTCTTAAATAATTCATTCAGGGCTTGTGATGCAACCTGGATTTACCTCATCTACACCCAGAGCTGAGTGAGACATAAAGTTGGACACTTCGGGCTGATAGCGTTGGTGAGGTTCGATGAGCAAATGCAGACCATTTGAAGTCATACTGCATGGAACCCATTCCATGGGTCCCAACTCTCAAGGTTTAAGCGATTCTTCCTTCAGATAAAACATGCATGGGAAACCCACAGTATGGTGCACCGTGTGACCGGGAAACGTTTTCAAATGCATCTCAGTTTTTGTCCCCTTTTACTCGGGTTCACAATTCCAGACCCTTTACAAACACTCTCCCCACTTGGAGAGTCAGTGCCTTTAACCTGCTGTTTGGCACATTTTGCAATTTCTGCGCAAGATGAACAGGAATAGGGAGAACCAATGAGAGACTAGCTGTAGGTGTCTGCACGGGCAAATTTAACGCTCATTTCCCACCAGGAAGAGGAATTAACCAAACGCTCAGCATGCCATGCCGGAACCAGATTAGGGCCTGAAGCAATCCTGCGGGTTTGCGGCCAGCTCACAAGAAAGCGATTTCAAGAAAGGAGCTCCGTGGCACTGTAATTCACAAACCTGCAGAGTTATAAATGACAGCTATCGTCCAAAAATATATTGAAGGAAGGCTGCGAAGAGGACTTGAAAGCGGGGCAGAATTGCAGGAAAACGATTTCAGGGGGGAGACTGGAATTGCATTTAAAGCATAGGAAAAGAGGCAGAACGTCGACAATGATGCACTTGGCCAAAAAGGGCGTATGCGTTTTTTCCTGAATATATTCAGGAAAAAACGCATACGCCCTTTTTGGCCAACCAAGCAAGCATGTTAAAGAAATCTGCACTACAATGAAGTCTCACTGCCCCCCGGTCAAAAGGGCCATCTGAAAAAAGTGTAAAATCCAGAAATGCAGCACAGGCCATGGAGAACAGGGAGCCTTGTTATGCTGATGGGTGGGATGTAAATTGCCAACAGCCACTCTGCAGAAGTGTATGGTGTTTCCTGAAACACCTAAAAAACAAAGCAACAGAGCCTACGGCACTTCCACTTATGGTCCTATAGCTTAGGGAAATTAAAATCAAAAACACACAGCCACCCCAAAGTTTCAGACGGCTCTGTTTACAAGAACCTCGTCTACGGTACAAGTTAAATATCCCAGAAAGCGAAAAATGGATAAAGAAGTTGTGGTACGTACGTACAATGGAATATCACTCACCAATGAAATCTATGTCATCTGGCCCGTCGTGGCATAATGAGTGGATTCAGGTACGATGATTCTAAGAGAAATAAGTCACACAGAAAATGAAACATCATAAGATATCACTAATACACCGAATGTAATCTTGGCTACACATGAACTGAATTACAAAACAGAACAGGGTCTCAAATTTAGAAAACCAACTTATGTTTGCTTAAGGGGAAAGGTGAGTTGGGGTGCTGCATAAAACCAGAGATAGAAATTAGCACAGATACCATTCCATACATCATATATGTAATAGTCAAGGGGGCTTCCCTGGTGGCGCACTGGTTGAGAGTTCGCCTGCCGATGCAGGGGACGCGGGTTCGTGCCCCGGTCCGAGAGGATCCCACATGCCGCGGAGCTACTGGCCCCGTGAGTCATGGCCGTTGAGCCTGCGCGTCCGGAGCCTGTGCTCCGCATCGGGAGAGGCCACAACACTGAGAGGCCCGCGTACAGCAAAAAAAAAAAAAATATGTAATAGTCAAGACCTACCCCTTGCTCAACGAAATGGGCTAAACACCCTATATTCAACGCCTAGGAATACACCTGACTAGTAAAAATCTTCAAACCCATGGATTTATATGTCTCCATAAGAGAATCAAGCATGTGTACAGCTGCTTGAAGGCAGCAGAGAAAATCCGATAAATCCTATTATCAAAATGAATTATAAAAACAAAACACAATGACAGTGAAATAGAGAGCAATTCTTAAATAATTCATTCAGGGCTTGTGATGCAACCTGGATTTACCTCATCTACACCCAGAGCTGAGTGAGACATAAGGTTGGACACTTCGGGGTGATACCACTGGTGAGGTTCGATGAGCAAATGCAGACCATTTGAAGTCATACTGCATGGTACCCATTCCATGGGTCCCAACTCTCCAGGTTTAAGCGATTCTTCCTTCAGCTAAAGCATGCATGGGAAGCCCACAGTATGGTGCACCGTGTGACCAGGAAACGTTTTCAAAGGCATCTCAATTTTCGTCCCCTTTTACTCGGGTTCACAATTCCAGACCCTTTTCTAACACTCTCCAGACTTGGAGAGTCAGGGCCTTTAACCTCCTGTTTGGCACAGTTTGCAATTTCTGCGCAAGATGAACAGGAATAGGGAGAACCAATGACAGACTAGCTGTAGGTGTCTGCACGGGCAAATTTAACGCACATTTCCCACCAGAAAGACGAATTAACCAAAGGCTCAGCATGCCGTGCCGGAACAAGATTAGGGCCTGAAGCAATCCTGCGGGTTTGCGGCCAGCTCACAAGAAAGCGATTTGAAGAAAGGAGCTCAGGGGCACTGTAATTCACAAACCTGCAGAGTTATAAATGACAGCTATCGTCCAAAAATATATTGAAGGAAGGCTGCGAAGAGGACTTGAAAGCGGGGCAGAATTGCAGGAAAACGATTTCAGGGGGTAGACTGGAATTGCATTTAAAGCATAGGAAAAGAGGCAGGACGTCGACAATGATGCACTTGGCCAAAAAGGGCGTATGCGTTTTTTCCTGAATATATTCAGGAAAAAACGCATACGCACTTTTTGGCCAACCAAGCAAGCATGTTAAAGAAATCTGCACTACAATGAAGTCTCACTGCCCCCCGGTCAAAAGGGCCATCTGAAAAAAGTGTAAAATCCAGAAATGCAGCACAGGCCATGGAGAACAGGGAGCCTTGTTATGCTGATGGGTGGGATGTAAATTGCCAACAGCCACTCTGGAGAAGTGTATGGTGTTTCCTGAAACACCTAAAAAACAAAGCAACGGAGCCTACGGCACTTCCACTTATGGTCCTATAGCTTAGGGAAATTAAAATCAAAAACACAGAGCCACCCCAAAGTTTCAGACGGCTCTGTTTACAAGAACCTCGTCTACGGTACAAGTTAAATATCCCAGAAAGCGAAAAATGGATAAAGAAGTTGTGGTACGTACGTACAATGGAATATCAGTCACCAAGGAAATCTATGTCATCTGGCCCGTCGTGGCATAATGAGTGGATTCAGGTACGATGATTCTAAGTGAAATAAGTCACACAGAAAATGAAACATCATAAGTTATCTCTAATACACCGAATGTAATCTTGGCTACACATGAACTGAATTACAAAACAGAACAGGGTCTCAAATTTAGAAAACCAACTTATGTTTGCTTAAGGGGAAAGGTGAGTTGGGGTGCTGCATAAAACCAGAGATAGAAATTAGCACAGATACCATTCCATACGTCAAATATGTAATAGTCAAGACCTACCCCTTGCTCAACGAAATGGGCTAAACACCCTATATTCAACGCCTAGGAATACACCTGACTAGTAAGAATCTTCAAACCCATGGATTTATATGTCTCCATAAGAGAATCAAGCGTGTGTACAGCTGCATGAATGCAGCAGAGAAAATCCGATAAATCCTATTATCAAAATGAATTACAAAAACAAAACACAATGACAGTGAAATAGAGAGCAATTCTTAAATAATTCATTTAGGGCTTGTGATGCAACCTGGTTTTACCTCATCTACACCCAGAGCTGAGTGAGACATAAAGTTGGACACTTCGGGCTGATAGCATTGGTGAGGTTCGATGAGCAAATGCAGACCATTTGAAGTCATACTGCATGGTACCCATTCCATGGGTCCCAACTCTCCAGGTTTAAGCGATTCTTCCTTCAGCTAAAACATGCATGGGAAACCCACAGTGTGGTGCACCGTGTGACCGGGAAACGTTTTCAAATGCATCTCAGTTTTCGTCCCCTTTTACTCGGGTTCACAATTCCAGACCCTTTACAAACACTCTCCCCACTTGGAGAGTCAGTGCCTTTAACCTGCTGTTTGGCACAGTTTGCAATTTCTGCGCAAGACGAACACGAATAGGGAGAAACAATGAGAGACTAGCTGTAGTTGTCTGCACGGGCAAATTTAACGCTCATTTCCAACCAGGAAGAGGAATTAACCAAACGCTCAGCATGCCGTGCCGGAAACAGATTAGGGCCTGAAGCAATCCTGCGGGTTTGCGGCCAGCTCACAAGAAAGCGATTTGAAGAAAGGAGCTCAGGGGCACTGTAATTCACAAACCTGCAGAGTTATAAATGACAGCTATCGTCCAAAAATATATTTAAGGAAGGCTGCGAAGAGGACTTGAAAGCGGGGCAGAATTTCAGGAAAACGATTTCAGGGGGTAGACTGGAATTGCATTTAAAGCATAGGAAAAGAGGCAGAACGTCGACAATGATGCACTTGGCCAAAAAGGGCTTATGCGTTTTTTCCTGAATATATTCAGGAAAAAACGCATACGCCCTTATTGGCCAACCAAGCAAGCATGTTAAAGAAATCTGCACTACAATGAAGTCTCACTGCCCCCCGGTCAAAAGGGCCATCTGAAAAATGTGTAAAATCCAGAAATGCAGCACAGGCCATGGAGAACAGGGAGCCTTGTTATGCTGATGGGTGGGATGTAAATTGCGAACAGCCACTCTGCAGAAGTGTATGGTGTTTCCTGAAACACCTAAAAAACAAAGCAACGGAGCCTACGGCACTTCCACTTATGGTCCTATAGCTTAGGGAAATTAAAATAAAAAACACACAGCCACCCCAAAGTTTCAGACGGCTCTGTTTACAAGAACCTCTTCTACGGTACAAGTTAAATATCCCAGAAAGCGAAAAATGGATAAAGAAGTTGTGGTACGTACGTACAATGGAATATCACTCACCAATGAAATCTATGTCATCTGGCCCGTCGTGGCATAATGAGTGGATTCAGGTACGATGATTCTAAGAGAAATAAGTCACACAGAAAATGAAACATCATAAGATATCACTAATACACCGAATGTAATCTTGGCTACACATGAACTGAACTACAAAACAGAACAGGGTCTCAAATTTAGAAAACCAACTTATGTTTGCTTAAGGGGAAAGGTGAGTTGGGGTGCTGCATAAAACCAGAGATAGAAATTAGCACAGATACTATTCCATACGTCATATATGTAATAGTCAAGGGGGCTTCCCTGGTGGCGCACTGGTTGAGAGTCCGCCTGCCGATGCAGGGGACGCGGGTTCGTGCCCCGGTCCGAGAGGATCCCACATGCCGTGGAGCTACTGGCCCCGTCAGTCATGGCTGTTGAGCCTGCGCGTCCGGAGCCTGTGCTCCGCAACGGGAGAGGCTACAACACTGAGAGGCCCGCGTACAGCAAAAAAAAAAAAAAAAATATGTAATAGTCAAGACCTACCCCTTGCTCAACGAAATGGGCTAAACTCCCTATATTCAACGCCTAGGAATACACCTGACTAGTAATAATCTTCAAACCCATGGATTTATATGTCTCCATAAGAGAATCAAGCGTGTGTACAGCTGCATGAAGGCAGCAGAGAAAATCCGATAAATCCTATTATCAAAATGAATTACAAAAACAAAACACAATGACAGTGAAATAGAGAGCAATTCTTAAATAATTCATTCAGGGCTTGTGATGCAACCTGGATTTACCTCATCTACACCCAGAGCTGAGTGAGACATAAAGTTGGACACTTCGGGCTGATAGCATTGGTGAGGTTCGATGAGCAAATGCAGACCATTTGAAGTCATACTGCATGGTACCCATTCCATGGGTCCCAACTCTCAAGGTTTAAGCGATTCTTCCTTCAGATAAAACATGCATGGGAAACCCACAGTATGGTGCACCGTGTGACCGGGAAACGTTTTCAAATGCATCTCAGTTTTCGTCCCCTTTTACTCGGGTTCACAATTCCAGACCCTTTACAAACACTCTCCCCACTTGGAGAGTCAGTGCCTTTAACCTGCTGTTTGGCACAGTTTGCAATTTCTGCGCAAGATGAACAGGAATAGGGAGAACCAATGAGAGACTAGCTGTAGGTGTCTGCACGGGCAAATTTAACGCTCATTTCCAACCAGGAAGAGGAATTAACCAAACGCTCAGCATGCCATGCCGGAACCAGATTAGGGCCTGAAGCAATCCTGCGGGTTTGCGGCCAGCTCACAAGAAAGCGATTTCAAGAAAGGAGCTCCGTGGCACTGTAATTCACAAACCTGCAGAGTTATAAATGACAGCTATCGTCCAAAAATATATTGAAGGAAGGCTGCGAAGAGGACTTGAAAGCGGGGCAGAATTGCAGGAAAACGATTTCAGGGGGGAGACTGGAATTGCATTTAAAGCATGGGAAAAGAGGCAGAACGTCGACAATGATGCACTTGGCCAAAAAGGGCGTATGCGTTTTTTCCTGAATATATTCAGGAAAAAACGCATACGCCCTTTTTGGCCAACCAAGCAAGCATGTTAAAGAAATCTGCACTACAATGAAGTCTCACTGCCCCCCGGTCAAAAGGGCCATCTGAAAAAAGTGTAAAATCCAGAAATGCAGCACAGGCCATGGAGAACAGGGAGCCTTGTTATGCTGATGGGTGGGATGTAAATTGCCAACAGCCACTCTGCAGAAGTGTATGGTGTTTCCTGAAACACCTAAAAAACAAAGCAACGGAGCCTACGGCACTTCCACTTATGGTCCTATAGCTTAGGGAAATTAAAATAAAAAACACACAGCCACCCCAAAGTTTCAGACGGCTCTGTTTACAAGAACCTCTTCTACGGTACAAGTTAAATATCCCAGAAAGCGAAAAATGGATAAAGAAGTTGTGGTACGTACGTACAATGGAATATCACTCACCAATGAAATCTATGTCATCTGGCCCGTCGTGGCATAATGAGTGGATTCAGGTACGATGATTCTAAGAGAAATAAGTCACTCAGAAAATGAAACATCATAAGATATCACTAATACACCGAATGTAATCTTGGCTACACATGAACTGAATTACAAAACAGAACAGGGTCTCAAATTTAGAAAACCAACTTATGTTTGCTTAAGGGGAAAGGTGAGTTGGGGTGCTGCATAAAACCAGAGATAGAAATTAGCACAGATACCATTCCATACGTCAAATATGTAATAGTCAAGACCTACCCCTTGCTCAACGAAATGGGCTAAACACCCTATATTCAACGCCTAGGAATACACCTGACTAGTAAGAATCTTCAAACCCATGGATTTATATGTCTCCATAAGAGAATCAAGCGTGTGTACAGCTGCATGAAGGTAGCAGAGAAAATCCGATAAATCCTATTATCAAAATGAATTACAAAAACAAAACACAATGACAGTGAAATAGAGAGCAATTCTTAAATAATTCATTCAGGGCTTGTGATGCAACCTGGATTTACCTCATCTACACCCAGAGCTGAGTGAGACATAAAGTTGGACACTTCGGGCTGATAGCATTGGTGAGGTTCGAAGAGCAACTGCAGACCATTTGAAGTCATACTGCATGGTACCCTTTCCATGGGTCCCAACTCTCCAGGTTTAAGCGATTCTTCCTTCAGCTAAAACATGCATGGGAAACCCACAGTATGGTGCACCGTGTAACCGGGAAACGTTTTCAAATGCATCTCAGTTTTCGTCCCCTTTTACTCGGGTCCACAATTCCAGACCCTTTACTAACACTCTACCCACTTGGAGAGTCAGTGCCTTTAACCTGCTGTTTGGCACAGTTTGCAATTTCTGCGCAAGATGAACAGGAATAGGGAGAACCAATGAGAGACTAGCTGTAGGTGTCTGCACGGGCAAATTTAACGCTCATTTCCCACCAGGAAGAGGAATTAACCAAACGCTCAGCATGCCCTGCCGGAACCAGATTAGGGCCTGAAGCAACCTTGCGAGTTTGCGGCCAGCTCACAAGAAAGCGATTTGAAGAAAGGAGCTCCGGGGCACTCTAATTCACAAAACTGCAGAGTTATAAATGACAGCTATCCTCCAAAAATATATTGAAGGAAGCCTGCGAAGAGGACTTGAAAGCGGGGCAGAATTGCAGAAAAACGATTTCAGGGGGTAGACTGGAATTGCATTTAAAGCATAGGAAAAGAGGCAGAACGTCGACAATGATGCACTTGGCCAAAAAGGGCGTATGCGTTTTTTCCTGAATATATTCAGGAAAAAACGCATACGCCCTTTTTGGCCAACCAAGCAAGCATGTTAAAGAAATCTGCACTACAATGAAGTCTCACTGCCCCCCGGTCAAAAGGGCCATCTGAAAAAAGTGTAAAATCCAGAAAGGCAGCACAGGCCATGGAGAACAGGGAGCCTTGTTATGCTGATGGGCGGGATGTAAATTGCCAAGAGCCACTCTGGAGAAGTGTATGGTTTTTCCTGAAACACCTAAAAAACAAAGCAACAGAGCCTACGGCACTTCCACTTATGGTTCTATAGCTTAGGGAAATTTAAATCAAAAACACACAGCCAAGCCAAAGTTTCAGATGGCTCTGTTTACAAGAACCTCTTCTACGGTACAAGTTAAATATCCCAGAAAGCGAAAAATGGATAAAGAAGTTGCGGTACGTACGTACAATGGAATATCAGTCACCAAGGAAAGCTATGTCATCTGGCCCGGCGTGGCGTAATGAGTGGATTCAGGTACAATGATTCTAAGTGAAATAAGTCACACAGAAAATGAAACATCATAAGATATCACTAACACACCGAATGTAATCTTGGCTACACATGAACTGAATTACAAAACAGAACAGGGTCTCAAATTTAGAAAACCAACTTATGTTTGCTTAAGGGGAAAGGTGAGTTGGGGTGCTGCATAAAACCAGAGATAGAAATTAGCACAGATACCATTCCATACGTCAAATATGTAATAGTCAAGACCTACCCCTTGCTCAACGAAATGGGCTAAACACCCTATATTCAACGCCTAGGAATACACCTGACTAGTAAGAATCTTCAAACCCATGGATTTATATGTCTCCATAAGAGAATCAAGCATGTGTACAGCTGCATGAATGCAGCAGAGAAAATCCGATAAATCCTATTATCAAAATGAATTACAAAAACAAAACACAATGACAGTGAAATAGAGAGCAATTCTTAAATAATTCTTTCAGGGCTTGTGATGCAACCTGGATTTACCTCATCTACACCCAGAGCTGAGTGAGACATAAAGTTGGACACTTCGGGCTGATAGCATTGGTGAGGTTCGATGAGCAAATGCAGACCATTTGAAGTCATACTGCATGGTAACCATTCCATGGGTCCCAACTCTCCAGGTTTAAGCGATTCTTCCTTCAGCTAAAACATGCATGGGAAACCCACAGTATGGTGCACCGTGTGACCGGGAAACGTTTTCAAATGCATCTCAGTTTTCGTCCCCTTTTACTCGGGTTCACAATTCCAGACCCTTTACTAACACTCTCCCCACTTGGAGAGTCAGTGCCTTTAACCTCCTGTTTGGCACAGTTTGCAATTTCTGCGCAAGATGAACAGGAATAGGGAGAACCAATGAGAGACTAGCTGTAGGTGTCTGCACGGGCAAATTTAACGCTCATTTCCCACCAGGAAGAGGAATTAACCGAAGGCTCAGCATGCTGTGCCGGAACCAGATTAGGGCCTGAAGCAATCCTGAGGGTTTGCGGCCAGCTCACAAGAAAGCGATTTCAAGAAAGGAGCTCCGGGGCACTGTAATTCAAAACCTGCAGTGTTGTAAATGACAGCTATCGTCCAAAAATATATTGAAGGAAGGCTGCGAAGAGGACTTGAAAGCGGGGCAGAATTGCAGGAAAACGATTTCAGGGGGGAGACTGGAATTGCATTTAAAGCATAGGAAAAGAGGCAGAACGTCGACAATGATGCACTTGGCCAAAAAGGGCGTATGCGTTTTTTCCTGAATATATTCAGGAAAAAACGCATACGCTCTTTTTGGCCAACCAAGCAACCATGTTAAAGAAATCTGCACTACAATGAAGTCTCACTGCCCCCCGGTCAAAAGGGCCATCTGAAAAAAGGGTAAAATCCAGAAATGCAGCACAGGCCATGGAGAACAGGGAGCCTTGTTATGCTGATGGGTGGGATGTAAATTGCCAACAGCCACTCTGGAGAAGTGTATGGTGTTTCCTGAAACACCTGAAAAACAAAGCAACGGAGCCTACGGCACTTCCACTTATGGTCCTATAGCTTAGGGAAATTAAAATAAAAAACACTCAGCCACGCCAAAGTTTCAGACGGCTCTGTTTACAAGAACCTCGTCTACGGTACAAGTTAAATATCCCAGAAAGCGAAAAATGGATAAAGAAGTTGTGGTACGTACGTACAATGGAATATCACTCACCAATGAAGTCTATGTCATCTGGCCCGTCGTGGCATAATGAGTGGATTCAGGTACGATGATTCTAAGTGAAATAAGTCACACAGAAAATGAAACATCATAATATATCACTAATACACCGAATGTAATCTTGGCTACACATGAACTGAATTACAAAACAGAACAGGGTCTCAAATTTAGAAAACCAACTTATGTTTGCTTAAGGGGAAAGGTGAGTTGGGGTGCTGCATAAAACCAGAGATAGAAATTAGCACAGATACCATTCCATACGTCAAATATGTAATAGTCAAGACCTACCCCTTGCTCAACGAAATGGGCTAAACACCCTATATTCAACGCCTAGGAATACACCTGACTAGTAAGAATCTTCAAAGCCATGGATTTATATGTCTCCATAAGAGAATCAAGCATGTGTACAGCTGCATGAAGGCAGCAGAGAAAATCCGATAAATCCTATTATCAAAATGAATTACAAAAACAAAACACAATGACAGTGAAATAGAGAGCAATTCTTAAATAATTCATTCAGGGCTTGTGATGCAACCTGGATTTACCTCATCTAAACCCAGAGCTGAGTGAGACATAAGGTTGGACACTTCGGGCTGATAGCATTGGTGAGGTTCGATGAGCAAATGCAGACCATTTGAAGTCATACTACATGGTACCCATTCCATGGGTCCCAACTCTCCAGGTTTAAGCGATTCTTCCTTCAGGTAAAGCATGCATGGGGAGCCCACAGTATGGTGCACCGTGTGACCGGGAAACATTTTCAAATGCATCTCAGTTTTTGTCCCCGTTTACTCGGGTTCAGAATTCCAGACCCTTTACAAACACTCTCCCCACTTGGAGAGTCAGTGCCTTTAACCTGCTGTTTGGCACAGTTTGCAATTTCTGCGCAAGAGGAATAGGAATAGGAAGAACCAATGAGAGACTAGCTGTAGGTGTCTGCACGGGCAAATTTAACGCTCATTTCCAACCAGGAAGAGGAATTAACCAAACGCTCAGCATGCCGTGCCGGAACCAGATTAGGGCCTGAAGCAATCCTGCGGGTTTGCGGCCAGCTCAAAAGAAAGCGATTTGAAGAAAGGAGCTCAGGGGCACTGTAATTCACAAACCTGCAGAGTTATAAATGACAGCTATCGTCCAAAAATATATTGAAGGAAGGCTGCGAAGAGGACTTGAAAGCGGGGCAAAATTGCAGGAAAACGATTTCAGGGGTTAGACTGGAATTGCATTTAAAGCATAGGAAAAGAGGCAGAACGTCGACAATGATGCACTTGGCCAAAAAGGGCGTATGCGTTTTTTCCGGAATATACGCATATGCCCTTTATGGCCAACCAAGCAAGCATGTTAAAGAAATCTGCACTACAATGAAGTCTCACTGCCCCCCGGTCAAAAGGGCCATCTGAAAAAAGTGTAAAATCCAGAAATGCAGCACAGGCCATGGAGAACAGGGAGCCTTGTTATGCTCATGGGTGGGATGTAAATTGCCAACAGCCACTCTGGAGAAGTGTATTGTGTTTCCTGAAACACCTAAAAAACAAAGCAATGGAGCCTACGGCACTTCCACATATGGTCCTATAGCTTAGGGAAATTAAAATAAAAAACACACAGCCACCCCAAAGTTTCAGACGGCTCTGTTTACAAGAACCTCGTCTACGGTACAAGTTAAATATCCCAGAAAGCGAAAAATGGATAAAGAAGTTGTGGTACGTACGTACAATGGAATATCACTCACCAATGAAATCTATGTCATCTGGCCCGTCGTGGCATAATGAGTGGATTCAGGTACGATGATTCTAAGAGAAATAAGTCACACAGAAAATGAAACATCATAAGTTATCTCTAATACACCGAATGTAATCTTGGCTACACATGAACTGAATTACAAAACAGAACAGTGTCTCAAATTTAGAAAACCAACTTATGTTTGCTTAAGGGGAAAGGTGAGTTGGGGTGCTGCATAAAACCAGAGATAGAAATTAGCACATATACCTTTCCATACGTCAAATATGTAATAGTCAAGACCTACCCCTTGCTCAACGAAATGGGCTAAACACCCTATATTCAACGCCTAGGAATACACCTGACTAGTAAGAATCTTCAAACCCATGGATTTATATGTCTCCATAAGAGAATCAAGCATGTGTACAGCTGCATGAAGGCAGCAGAGAAAATCCGATAAATCCTATTATCAAAATGAATTACAAAAACAAAACACAATGACAGTGAAATAGAGAGCAATTCTTAAATAATTCATTCAGGGCTTGTGATGCAACCTGGATTTACCTCATCTAAACCCAGAGCTGAGTGAGACATAAGGTTGGACACTTCGGGCTGATAGCATTGGTGAGGTTCGATGAGCAAATGCAGACCATTTGAAATCATACTACATGGTACCCTTTCCATGGGTCCCAACTGTCCAGGTTTAAGCGATTCTTCCTTCAGCTAAAGAATGCATGGGAAGCCCACAGTATGGTGCACCGTGTGACCGGGAAACATTTTCAAATGCATCTCAGTTTTTGTCCCCTTTTACTCGGGTTCACAATTCCAGATCCTTTACTAACACTCTCCCCACTTGGAGAGTCAGTGCCTTTAACCTCCTGTTTGGCACAGTTTGCAATTTCTGCGCAAGATGAACAGGAATAGGGAGACCAATGAGAGACTAGCTGTAGGTGTCTGCACGGGCAAATTTAACGCTCATTTCCAACCAGGAAGAGGAATTAACCAAATGCTCAGCATGCCGTGCCGGAACCAGATTAGGGCCTGAAGCAATCCTGCGGGTTTGCGGCCACCTCACAAGAAAGCGATTTGAAGAAAGGAGCTCTGGGGCACTGTAATTCAAAACCTGCAGTGTTATAAATGACAGCTATCGTCCAAAAATATATTGAAGGAAGGCTGCGAAGAGGACTTGAAAGAGGGGCAGAATTCCAGGAAAACGATTTCAGGGGTTAGACTGGAATTGCATTTAAAGCATAGGAAAAGAGGCAGAACGTCGACAATGATGCTCTTGGGCAAAAAGGGCGTGTGCGTTTTTTCCTGAATATATTCAGGAAAAAACGCATACGCCCTTTTTGGCCAACCAAGCAAGCATGTTAAAGTAATCTGCACTACAATGAAGTCTCATCTCCCCCATGGTCAAAAGGGCCATCTGAAAAAAGTGTAAAATCCAGAAAGGCAGCACAGGCCATGGAGAACAGGAAGCCTTCTTATGCTGATGGGCGGGATGTAAATTGCCAACAGCCACTCTGGAGAAGTGTATGGTGTTTCCTCAAACACCTAAAAAAAAAAGCAACGGCGCCTACGGCACTTCCACTTATGGTCCTATAGTTTAGGGAAATTAAAATAAAAAAGACGCAGCCACCCCAAATTTTCGAATGGCTCTGTTTACAATATACTCATCTATGGTACAAGTTAAATATCCCAGAAAGCGGAAAATGGATAAAGAAGTTGTGCTACGAACGTACAATGGAATATCACACAGCAATGCAATCTATGTCTTCAGGCCCGTCGCGGCATAACGAGTGGATTCAGGTATGAAGACTCTAAGTGAAATTAGTCACACAGAGAAAGAAACATCATAAGATACCACTAATACACGGAATGTAAACTTGGCTACACATGAACTGAATTACAAAACAGAACAGGGTCTCAAATTTAGCAAACCAACCAATGCTTGCTTAAGGCGAAAGGTGAGTTGGGGTGCTACATAAAACCAGAGATTGAAATTAGCACAGATACCGTTCCATAAGTCAAATATGCAATAGTCAAGACCTACTCCTTGCTCAATAAAATGGACTCAACACCCCAAATTCAACGCCTAGGAATATACCTGACTAGTAAGAATCTTAAAACCCATGGATTTATATGTCTCCATAAGACAATCAAGCGTGTGTACAGCGGTATAAACGCAGCAGTGAAAATCCGATAAATCCCATTATCAAAATGAATTATAAAACAAAACACAATGACAGTGAAATAGAAAGCAATTCTTAAATAATTCATTCAGGACTTGTGATGCAACCTGGATTTACCATATCTACACACAGAGCTGGGTGAGACATAAGGCTGGACACTTTGAGCTGATAGCATTGGTGAGGTTCGGTGAGCAAATGCAGACCCTTTGAAGTCATACTGCATGATACCCATTCCATGGGTCCCAACTCTCCAGGTTTAAGGGATTCTTCCTTTAGCTAAAACATGCATGGGAAACCCAGAGTATGGTCCCTGTGACTGCGCAACATTTTTAAATGCATGTAAGTTTTCGTCCCCTGATACTCGGGTTGACCATTCTGGACGGTATAATAACACTCTCCCCGCTTGGAGAGTCAGTGCCTTTAACCTCCTGTTTGACACAGTATGCAATTTCTGCGCAAGATGAAAAGGAATAGGGAAAAACAATGAGAGACTAGCTGTAGGTGTCTGCACGGGCAAATTTATGCTCATTTCCCTCCAGGAAGTGGAATTAACCAAAGGCTCAGCATGCCGGGCCGGAACCAGATTAGGGCCTGAAGCAATCCTGCAGTTTTGCGGCCAGCTCACAAGGAAACGAGTTGAAGAAAGGAGCTCAGGGGCACTGTCATTCACAAACCTGCAGAGTTATAAATGCCAACTATCGTCCAGAAATACATTGAAGAAGGCTGCGAAGAGGACTTGACAGCGGGGCAGAATTGCTGGAAAACGATTTCAGGGGGTAGACTGGAATTGCATTTAAAGCATAGAAAAGAGTCATAACGTCGACAATGATGCACTTGGCCAAAAAGGGCGTATGCGTTTTTAACTGAATATATTCAGGAAATAACGCATACGCACTTTTTGGCCAACCAAGCAAGCGTGTAAAGGAAATCTGCACTACAATGAAGTCTCACTGCCCCCCGGTCAAAAGGGCCTTCTGAAAAAAGTGTAAAATCCAGAAAGGCAGGACAGGCCATGGAGAACAGGGAGACTTGTTATGCTGATGGACGGGATGTAAATTGCCAACAGCCACACTGGAGAAGTGTATGGTGTTTCCTGAAACACCTTAAAAGCAAAGCAACGGAGCCTACGGCACTTCCACTTATGGTCCTATAGCTTACGGAATTAAAATCAAAAAC
The DNA here is from genome assembly GCF_059928025.1 of Delphinapterus leucas. Classification (NCBI taxonomy): domain Eukaryota; kingdom Metazoa; phylum Chordata; class Mammalia; order Artiodactyla; family Monodontidae; genus Delphinapterus; species Delphinapterus leucas. Next base: position 4,623,524 of record NW_028322235.1, read on the forward strand.
ACACAGCCACCCCAAAGTTTCGGACGGCTCTGTTTACAAGAACACCGTCTGCGGAACAAGTTAAATATCCCAGAACGTTAAAAATGGATAAAGAAGTTGTGGTACGTACGTACAATGTAATATCACTCAGCAATGAAATCTATGTCATCAGGCCCGTCGCGGCATAATGAGTGGATTCAGGTACGATGATTCTAAGTGAAATAAGTCACACAGAAAATGAAACATCATAAGATATCACTAATACACGGAATGTAAACTTGGCTACACATGAACTGAATTACAAAACAGAACAGGGTCTCAAATTTAGAAAACCAACTTATGCTTGCTTAAGGGGAAAGGTGAGTTGGGGTGGTGCATCAAACCAGAGATAGAAATTAGCACAGATACCTTTCCATAAGCCAAATATGTCATAGTCAAAACCTACACCTTGCTCAACGAAATGGACTAAACACCCCATATTCAACGCCTAGGAATACACCTGACTAGTAAGAATCTTCAAACCCATGGATTTATATGTCTGCATAAGAGAATCAAGCGTGTGTACAACTGCATGAATGCAGCAGAGAAAATCCGATAAATCCCATTATCAAAATGAATTACAAAAACAAAACACAATGACACTGAAATAGAGAGCAATTCTTAAATAATTCATTCAGGGCTTGTAATGCACCCTGGATTTACCACATCTACACCCAGAGCTGAGTGAGACATAAGGTTGGACACTTCGTGCTGATAGCATTGGTGAGGTTCGATGAGCAAACGCAGACCCTTTGAAGTCATACTGCATGGTACCCATTCCATGGGTCCCAACTTTCCAGGTTTACAGGATTCTTCCTTCACCTAAATCATGCACCTAAATCCCAGAGTATGGTCCACCACGTGACTGGGAAGCGATTTTAAATGCCTCTCAGGTTTCGTCCCTTGGTACTCAGGTTCACCATTCCAGACGCTTTACTAACTCTCTCCCCACTTGGAGAGTCAGTGCCTTTAACCTCCTGTTGGGCACAGTTTGCAATATCTGCGCAAGATGAACAGGAATAGGGAGAACCAATGAGAGACTAGCTGTAGTTGTCTGCACGGGCAAATTTAACGCTCATTTCCCACCAGAAAAAGGAATTTTCCAAACGCTCAGCATGCTGTGCGGAAACCAGATTAGGGCCTGAAGCAATCCTGCGGTTTTGCGGCCAGCTCACAAGAAAGCTAGTTGAAGAAAGGAGCTCAGGGACACTGTAATTAACAAACCTGCAGAGTTATAAATGGCAGGTATCAAACAAAAATATATTGAAGTAAGGCTGCGAAGAGGACTTGAAAGTGGGGCAGAATTCCAGTAATATGATTTCAGGAGGTAGACGGGAAGTGCTCTGAAAGCATAGGAGAAGAGGCAGATTCTCGACAATGATGCACTTGGTCAAAAAGTGCATATGAGTTTTTTCAGGGCCCTCATTAAAGAGGGTAGGGGGCTCCCAGCATGCTTTCGTGGCCAACAGAGGGCCCACATCGCCAAGGCGATGTGAGCCAGCCAGGCAGGAGTGACCTCACATCAGAGGGTCCACCTCACAGAAGGGTAAGGAACCCAGCCAGGATCAGACTCTCACCAGAGTGCCCACATCAGCAAGGGGCTGTGAACCAGACAGGAGTGTCATCACACCCATGGGGCCACATCATCAAAGGTTGAGGTACCCAGGAAATGTGGCCTCAAACCAGAGGACCCACATCACCATGGGTCTCAGAGCGAGGCAGGCAGGATTAACCTCACAACACATGGCCCATTGTATAAAAAAGGTGAGGAATCCAGCAGTTGGAACATCCCAGCAGGCGTCCCAGAGCACCAGGGCTATGGGATCCAGGCAGTGATGAACTCACAACAGAGGTCCCTCATCATGAAACTGTGAGGAAACCAGCCGTTGTGACCTCAGAGCACAAGGCCCACATCCCCATGGGGAAGGGAACCAAGCAGGAGTGTCATCACACCAGTGGGCACACATCAGAAAATGTGGGGAGCCCAGCAGTTAGGGCCTGACGCCAGAGGGCTCTCATCACCGAGGAGAGGAGGCTCACAGCAGGCTCCAACTGCTACCAGAGGGCCGCCATCGCCAATGCGGGATGTGCCAGCCAGGCAGGAGTGACCTCAGAGCAGAGGGCCCACCACACAAAAGTGTGAGGAACCCAAAGAGGATCAGACTCTCACCACAGGGCCCACATCACCAAGGGAATGGGAACCAGGCTGGAGTGTCCTCACACCAGTGGGGCCTCATCACCGAAATGTGAGTGACCCAGCACATGTGGCTTCAAACCAGAGGACACATATCACCAAGGGGCTGGGAGTGAGGCAGGCAGGAGGAGCCTCAAAACATAGGGACCATAGAATAAAAATGGTGAGGTATCCCGCAGTTGGAACCTCCTAGCAGGCGGCCAGGAGCAGCGAGGCTATGGGATCCAGACCTGACTGAACTCAAAACAGAGTGCCCTCATCATGAAACTGTGAGCAACCCAGCCGTTGGGACCTCAGAGCAGAAGGCCCACATTCCCATGTGGCTGGGAACATGGCATAAGTGTACTCGCACCACAGGGCACACATCAGAGAATTTTGGAAGCCCAGAAGTTAGGGCCTGACGCCAGAGGGCCCTCATTACCAAGGGGAGGAGACTCCAAGCAGGCACCAACTCCCAACAGAGGGCCCATGTCGCCAAGGTGACGTGTGACAGCCAGGCAGGAGTGACCTCACAGCAGAGGGCCTACCTCACAGAAGGGTGAGGAACCCAGCCAGGATAAGACTCTCACCAGAGGGCCCACATCACCAATGGGATCAGAAACAGGCAGGACTGTCTTCACACCAGTGTGGCCACATCATAGAAAGGTGAGGAACCCAGCACATGTGGCCTAAACCAGAGGACCCACATCTCCAAGGGGCTCGGAGTGAGGCAGGCAGGAGGAGCCTCACAACACAGGGACCATAGGATAAAAAAGCTGAGGAAACTTGCAGTGTGAACCTCCCAGCAGGCGGCCCAGAGCACCAAGTCTATGCGATCCAGGCTGCAGTGAACTCACAGCAGAGGGCCCACATCATGAAACTGTGAGCAACCCAGACATTGGGACCTCAGAGCAGAAGGCCCACATCCCCATGGGGATGGGAACCTCGCAGGAGTGCCCTCGCACCACTTAGCACGTATCAGAAAATGTGGGTACCCAGCAGTTAGGGCCTGACGCAAGAGGGCCCTCATCACCGAGGGGAGGAAGCTCCCAGCAGGCTACAACTGCCACAAGAGGGCCGATGTTGCCCAGGCGGGGTATGCCAACCAGGCAGGAGTGACCTCACAGCAGAGGACCCACCTCACAGAAGGGTGAGGAACCCAAACAGGATCAGACTCTCACCAGAGGGCCCACATCATCAAGGGGATAGGAACCAGGCAGGAGTGTCCTCACACCATTGGGGCCACATCATCAAAAGGTGAGGGACCCAGCACACGTGGCCTCAAACCAGAGGACACACATCACCAAGGGGCTGGGAGTGAGGCAGGCAGGAGGAGTCTCAAAAAAGAGGGCCCATAGAAGAAAAAAGGTGAGGAATCCCGCAGTTGTAACGTCCCAGCAGGTGGCCAGGAGCAGCATGGCTATGGGATCCAGGCCGGAGTGAACTCACACCAGAGGGCCCTCATCATGAAACTGAGCAACCCACCGTTGGGACCTCAGAGCAGAAGGCCCACATTCCCATGGGGTTGTGAACTTGGCAGGAATGTACTCGCACCACAGGGCGCACATCAGAAAATTTTGGGAGCCCAGGAGTTAGGGCCTGATGCCAGAGGGCCCTCATTACCAAGGGGAGGAGACTCCCAGCAGGCACCAACTCCCACCAGATGGCCAACGTCACCAAGGCGGGGTGTGCCAGCTAGGCAGGACTGACCTCAGAGAAGAGGGCCTACCTCACAGAAGTGTGAGTAACACAACCAGGATCAGACTCTCACCGGAGGGCCCACATCACCAAGGAGATGGGAACCAAGCAGGAGTGTCCTCACACCAGTGGGGCCACATCAGCCAAAGGTGAGGAACCCAGCACATGTGGCCTCAAACCAGAGGACACACATCACCAAGGGGCTGGGAGTGAGGCAGGTGTCTGGAGGGGCACATTTAACTCTAATTTCCCACCAGGAAGAGGAATTAACCAAAGGCTCAGAGTGCCGTGCCGGACCCTGATTATGGCCTGAAGCAAACCTGCGGTTCTGTGGCCAGCTTTCAAGGAAACGAGTTAAGAAAGGAAATCACGGGCACTGTAATTCACAAACCTGCAGAGGTATAAATGACAGCTATTGGCAAAAATATATTGAAGTAAGTCTGCAAAGAGGACTTGAAAACGAGGCAGAATTGCAGGAATCATATTTCAGGAGGTAGATTGGAATTGCATTTAAAGCATGTGAAATGCGGCAGATCTTCGACAATGATGCACTTGGACAAAAGTGCATATACATTTTTTCCTGAATATATTCAGGAAAAAACGCATATGCCCTTTTTGGCCAACCAAGCACTCGAGCAATGGAAATCCGCACTACAATGAAGTCTTATTTCCCATTCGTCAAAAGGGCCATCTGAAAAAAGTGTAAAAACCAGAAACACAGGACAGGCCATGGAATAAAGGGAGCCTTGTTATGCTGATGGGTGGGATGTAAATTGCCAACAGACACTCTGGAGATGTTTATGGTGTATCCTGGAACATCGGACAAACAAAGCTACAGACCCTAGGGCACTTCCACTTTTGGCCCTATAGCTTTGGAAAATTAAAATCAAGAAGACACAGCCAACACAAAATTTAGGGCTGCTGTGTATACAAGAACCTTGAGTCCAGTACAAATTAAATATCCCAGAAAGAAAAAAATGGATAAAGGAGTTGTGCTACTTACGTACAACGGAATATCACTCAGCAATGAAATCAATGTCATCAGGACTGTAGCAGCAAATTGAGTGGATTTAAGTATGATGATTCTAAGACAAATATGTCACACAGAGTAAGATAATTATCATAAGATATCACTAATAGAGAGAGTGTAAACTTGGCTACACATAAACTGAATTACAAAACCGAGCAGAGTCTCACATTTAGATAAAAACTTATGCTTGCTTAAGGGGAAAGTTGAGTTGGGGTGCTGTATAAAACCAGAGATTGAAATGAGCACACATACCGTTCCATAAGTCAAATATGTAATAGACAAGACCTACTCTTTGCTCAATGAAATAGACTCATCCAAGATGTATCACCTCACACCTGTTAGAATGGGCATCATCAGAAAATCTACAAACAACAAATGCTGGAAAGGGTGTGGAGATAAGGAACCCTCTTCCACTATTGTTGGGAATGTAAATTGATACAGTCACTGTGGAGAACATTATGGAGTTTCTTATAAAACTAAGAATAGAATTACCATATGATACAGCAATCCCACTACTGGGCATATACCGAGACAAAACCATAAATCAAAAAGAGACATTCACTGCAATGTTCATTGCATCACTATTTACAATATCCAGGTAATGGAAGCAACCTAAATGCCCACAGACAGACGAATGCATAAAGATGAGGTACATATATAAAATGGAATATTACTAAGCCATAAAAAGGAATGAAATTGGGTCATTTGTAGAGACGTTGATGGATCTAGAGACTGTCATACAGAGTGAAGTAAGTCAGAAATGGAAAAACAAATCTTGTATATTAATGCATATATGTGGAACCTAGAAAAATTGTACAGATGAACCGTTTTGCAAGGCAGAAATAGAGCAACAGATGTAGACAACAAACGTATGGACACCAAGGGGGGAAAGCTGTTAGGGGGTGGTGGTGGGAGGAGTTGAGAGATTGGGATTGGCATGTATACATTTATATGTATAAAATAGATAACCAAAAAGAACCTGCTGTATAAAAAATTAAAATAAAATTCAAAATTAAAAAAAGTAAAACAGAAAAAATATTCTTCCCTTCACATACATGTATTTATATGAATAAATTATTTCCATGCTTATATCTGTAAATACAAAAAAGAGGAATAAAATCTACCTTGAACCAAAAATGAAAAAAAGAAAAAAAATACAGAACCCACAAGTTACACAGAGGAAAACCGTATCAGGGCACTTGCTCCAGTTGTAAACAATTCTGAAGTTGGTCAGTGGTGGGGAATCATCTCCCATTCAGCCAGCAGGCCACACGCAACAAGCATCCTCATTGCAAAGTTGGGGGACCGTGCCGAGGCATCTGTGAGTAAACGTGGGCCGAGCCCCAGGCCAGCTGCTGCAGAAATGTTCCCACCTTTCACAGGTAAAACACCTGAATATGTACAAGGACTTGAAAGCCTAGAGGAAGGGCCATGGAGCCACATGAGCGACAGCATGCCAGCCGACTTGGTGCCTGCAGGCCAGCCAGGATGGTCCTGGCCCTGGGTACTCTTCTGGAAGCTTTCCATTTCCCTGCCTGAGATACCCCTGCTGTCCCGGCCCCCACTGATTTCTTCCTTCCTCACCTCTGCCCAGGGAGAAATTCCAGCAGCAGGTATGGGTGACACATCCTCTTCTTTAGCAGGTGGCATCTTGGCAACTGCTGCAGAAAGTCCAGCAGAGCCCCACTCACACTGGGCCACCCACAAAGCCGTGGCCTCTCACTCCCTCCCACCAGCCCAGCCCCGAGACTGCTGACTGGGCAGAGAAAATGGCCTCAGGCACAGCTGCAGGGGCTCTTGCTGCCTGGAGCGGTGTTTATATTGATCTCAACCCAGGCACACCTGGGGAGGACTGGCCGGCACGGTCAGGCTTCCCAGGCCAGCCAATAATCACCCCTCAGGGGCTCACAGTTGCAGAAACTGGAACTTGCTGAATCGGCCAGGTCCAAGGAACAGGTGTGGGCTCCTGAGAGTCAGGATAGACAAGGGACTGCAGCTCTGGCTTGTTTTCTAATTATATTATCTGGCCCATGAGTGGGAGACAACTTCAAGAAAACCCTCTCCTAATGAGAGGAACCCAGGAGTCAGGGAGAGGAGGGGTGTGTGGTGGGTGGAGACAGAGGCCTGGTTCCCCGGGTGCAGTGGAAGTCTCTGGAAGACCAGGTGGAGGGAGGCCACACAGAGTGATGCCCAGGGTCACAGACCTGTCAGAGCTGCTGTTTGTTAGTTCAAGTCCTGCTCTGAGGTGCTCTGTGTCAGATCTGAGTGACAGGTGAGCTGGGAGTGCTCTGCAATGAGGGCGATGTGCACGGTTCCTGTGTGCCCAGCCCTACCACGGTAACTGCAAGGGTAGCTCTGTATCCTGAGAGGGGCCTGACCACGAGAGCCCCGTGGTCTGGAGTGGGGGTTAGGGTCCCTGCTCAGGTGATCTCCATATCCTGGGATTGGCCTGATATCGAGAGCCCCATGGGCTGCTGGAATCCTGGTAAAAGATGTCAGGACAGTCAGTGAAGCCACCGAGGATAGACCTCCAGTAGTTCCTAAATCCTACACCCTGCTGGTCATGCTACAAACCACCAGGACATGGTATTCTGTATTAGTCTTCAATGATGCCTTCTTTTGTATTCCATTAGTGTCAGAGTCACAAGAAATTTTGGCTTGTGAGTGGCAGGTCTCAACATACAACTAAAACAATACTTCTGGGCCGTCTTGCCCCAAGGGTTCAAAAATTCCCACACCATCTTTGGGGAAAGCTCAGCTAAAGACCTAAAAGTCCTACCACTGGAAAAAGAAACACTCCTTCAATATGCAGACGACATTCTGAACACCAGCCCTACTAAGGAGACCTCTGAACTACCAAGCCAATAAAGGATACAAGTTGTCCAAGAAAAAGCTCAAATATCACAGACTACGGTGACCTGCCTGGGCTTCATTCTCACAGAAGGTCGGAGAAGCCCATCCCAGGAAAGGGAAGAAACAATTTACAGCCTTACCCATATCTAAAACTAGAAGACAGCTTAGGGGTTCCTGGGGAGGCCACGGTTTGCTGCTTCTGGATCCCTAACTACAGTCTACTAGCTGGGCCTCTATATGAAACACTGAAAGGAAAAGATGATGATCCTTTTGAATAGAATCCAGAAGTGGCCTTTCAAGAATGGAAAGAGCAGTCAATTCAGACCCTTGCCCTGGAACTCCCTAATTTAGCTAAACCCTTTGACCTTTACATTCCTGGTGAACGGTGAATCGCCATTGGAGTATTAGTGCAAAAACTGGGACCACTTGAAATGGAACAATGCAAGAATGCCATCCAGGTAGGATAAACTACGGTCACCAAGGGGCTTGGCCCACTGCCACATCTGGCCAAGATACTGGCGGTATCTAAAATCCTGGAAATCAGCAGCCCAAAAGGCCACCTCCCTCCTAAGGGAAAAGGACCCCAAGTGGTGTTCCTAACACCCAATGATGCCCTGAAGTTGCAGGGTTTGCTATGTGGGCACACTGACCTCGAGTGAGGAGGCCTTCCAACTCCAAACTCCAGAGAGATAACCGGGGGCAACGGGGCACCATGACGACTCAAGTGACCATCACTTGACCTGGAGTTTCTCTCATAAAACAACAAGAGTGTGTCCCAAAAGAGTAGACTACTGCTTGCAGGACTTACTGCCCCCAGAGCGGACCTAATAATCCTGGCGGGGGAACCGTATATCATGCTGTCACCATAGAAAAGCCTACAGACACTGTGATAATGTTGGCCAATAAGACCGGCTGGACTCCTGTCTACTTCAAAAGGCTGTTGACTCAGTGGCCATCATGGTCCTTCATCACCCATGACCCTGGACTGTCTGGGAGTTGAGCGGACAGGGTCCTGACACCTGGTGCTCTTTTTACGTTAATTCAGGGGCCTAATTGAAGAAAGTGCAGACTACTGGTCAGAGCATCTAGGCTGGCAGAAACGGTCAGCCTAAGGTGGCCGAACAAATGCGGGGCGGGGTGAAACTGGACCTCACAGCATCACTGCACATCTCCTTCCTGGACCCTTAAAGGTCATTAGAATCTATAACACTTCCAATACTGGTGCTCAGGCAGACTAGCAGGAAGGCAGGAGGCCTGGGGACAATCAACGTCACCTGGAGGCTGCTGGGGAGAAGTTCTGACCCTCGCCCACGGGTATGAGGGCTCCTAACTCAGCACTCAGCAGTTACAGAAGAAGGGTCTGCACCCCTAGCACTCCAAGAATGAGGAAGGGGACAAAAGGCAGAAGAGGGGCTTGTCCCAGGCAAAGCCCCTTAAAAATCCCTGGGAGATACAAATAGAATCTGGGAAATAAAATAAAGTCTAACCTTTTTTATCCTTTGTGCTTTGTCTAATTTCACGTGCTCCTAGGGTCCCGCATACAGAGGTTCCACACCCGGCACTTCAGACCAGATTTTCTAGTGCAGAATGGCTGGGTCGACACCTCAGCTCCTGGGGCACAGTGCACACTCCGTGATATAGAGCCTGAGCTGCAGCCAACCGGGCCCTCAAGAGCTCCGCCCCCTCCCTCTGACTGACTCTGACAGGATCTCTACACAGCAGCCCAGCCCACAGCCCACGGGGTAGCACATGCTCTCACCTCTGCATTCTCTGATCAAAATATAAAGTTTCCTTTGCTTCTGAACCAAACTCAGACTCGATCTGTTGGCTCCAATGACACTGGGCAGGGGGACACTTGTTGGGGTCCACTCTGGAGGATCAATAACAGAAATTGAGAACATTGTAACTTCAATGAACAGATGTGTGAGCCAAACTGTAATTAACATAGAACAGTGTATAAGGCTCGGGTAAAATAAGATGTTTCTAACACTTCCATTTGATATTTCCATCACTTTATTATAAGCAAGTTCAGTGAAAAGGTTTGTCTTATTTGTCAGGTCAATATTAGAGAAATGAAGTGATTTCTTTCCAAGGATGTACATCTAATAATCTTGGTTAAGGCTTCAATCTTGTTTTAAATGCTTTTCCATTGAAAATGATACCTCTCTTTCAGCTCCCCCATTTCTGAGAAGTATAAAGTCTTATAATTTATTATTACCAAAGGGGAAAGGTGAGAGGAGGGATAAATTAACAGTTTGGGATTAACACATACACACTGCTATGTATAAAATCGATCATCAACAAGGAACTGCTGTATAGCACAGGGAACTACACTCAATATTTTGCAATAACCTATAAGGGGAAATAATCTGAAAAAGAATAGATATTTTTATTGACATCATCTATCAATGACAGTTAAAATGGAACCTAAGGGAAGCCGCTGGTGAGTGCTTCTGACCAGGAAGACTTCAATCATCTAAAGTTTGGACTCTGTCTACTTCCCAAGGTCCTTAATGAACATATGTGTAGCCGTAGCTTAAAAAATTCCCCAGTTTGGGTTGCGGAGAGACAGTGATTTTGAAAAAGCCCTCGTGTTCTCCTCACATGAATGGGACCCTTCCTACAGCTAAAGCATGCCTGTCACACCCAGAGGATGGTATACCGTCTGATCGGGAAGAGTTTGGAAAAGGCATCTCATCTCCTCATTTCCTGGTGCTCGGGTTCACCCTTCCAGCGTCTTTACTAACAGTCTCCCCACTTGGAGATGTCAGCACTGTCAACATCCTGTTGCATACAGTTTGGAATTTGTCCAGAGGATGAAGCAGAAGGAGGAGGAACAATGAGAGACAAGTCCTAGGTGTTCGGACAGGCACATGTCACTCTAATTTCCAATCAGGAAGACGAATTGACCAAAGGCTAGGGTTGCCCATGGAAACAGAATAGGGCTTGAGGAAATCCCGCTGCTTTGTGGCCAGTTCCCATAAACACAAGTTGAAAAATGGAGCTCAGTGGCACTAAAATTCACGAAACTGCAGAGTTGAAAATATCTATCACTGAAAAATGTCTTGAGGAAAGTCAGAGAAAAGGACTTGTAAGCAACGGAGAATGGCAGGAAAGGGATTGGAAGAGGTAGAAAGGACTCGCCATTAAGCACAAGAAAAGGGGCTGAACATTGCCAACATTGCAGTTGGCCAAAAAGGGTGTATGCGTCTTTTTCTGTATATATTCAAGAAAAGGGCATACACTTTTTTAGCCAACCAAACAGGTGGGCACTGGAAATCAATACTACAAAATATATCACTTCGCATCAGTCAGAAGAGCCATCCTCATAAAGTGTAAACACCAGAAATGCAGGACAGGGCAAGGAGAAAAGGGAGCCCTGTGAGGCTTATAGTGGAAACGTATATTGCCAACGGTCACTCTGGAGAAGTGTATTGTGTTTAATAAAGCATCTGAAAAATGAGCTACAGAGCACAGGGCACTTGCACTCATGGACGTATATCTTGGGAAAAACAAAAATCGAGAGGACACAGGCACCCCAATGTATACCGCCTAATTGTTTAAAAGATCCTCGACCAGGATATAACTTAAATGTCTCTGGAGGGAAATAATGGATACAGATGTGGTGCTTATGTAGAGTGGAATATGACTCAGCCTGGAAATCAATGCAATATGGCCACTTGTAACAACTCCAGAGGAGTTACGTATGATCATTCAAAGTCACAGAATTCAAAAAGAAAAAGACATACTATATCACTAATACATGGAATGTAAGCTTGGCTACACATGAACTCAATTACAAAACAGAACAGGGTCTCAAATATAGAAAACCAACTTATTCTTGCTTAAGGATAAAGGTGAGTTGGGGTGCTGCATAAAACCAGAGATTGAAATTAGCACAGATACTGTTCCATAAGCCAAATATGTAATAGTCAAGACCTACTGCTTGCTCAACAAAATGGACTCAGAACCCCATATTCAACGCCTAGGAATATACCTGACTAGTAAGAATATTAAAACCCATGGATTTATATGTCTTCATAAGAGAATCAAGTGTGTGTACAATGGCATGAACGCAGCAGTGAAAATAAGATATATCCCATTATCAAAATAAATTTCAAAAACAAAACACAATGACAGTGAAATAGAGAGCAATTCTTAAATAATGCATTCAGGGCTTGTGATGCAACCTGGATTTACCACATCTACACCCAGAGCTGGGTGAGACATAAGGCTGGACACTTCGGGCTGATAGCATTGGTGAGGTTCGTTGAGCAAATGCAGACACTTTGAAGTCATACTGCATGGTACCCATTCGAATGATCGCAACTCTCCAGGTTTAAAGGATTCTTCTTTCATCTAAAATATGCATGGGTAACCCAGAGTATGGTCCAACATGTGACCAGGAAACGTTTTAAAATGAATCTCATGTTTCATCCCCTGGTACTCGGTTTCACCATTTCAGACGCTTTACTAACACTCTCCCCACTTGGAGAGTCAGTGCCTTTAACCTCCTGTTGGGCACAGTTTGCAATTTCTGCGCAAGATGAACAGGAATAGGGAGAACCATTGAGAGACTAGCTGTAGGTGCCTGCACGGGCAAATGGAATGCTCATTTCCCACCAGGAAGAGGAATTAACCAAAGGCTCAGCGTGCCCTTCCGGAAACAGATTAGGGCCTGAAGCAATCCTGCGGTTTTGCGGCCAGCTCACAAGAAAGCGAGTTGAAGAAAGGAGCTCAGGGGCACTGTAATTCAAAAACCTGCAGAGTTATGAATGGCAGCTATCGTCCAAAAATATATTGAAGGAAGGCTGCGAAGACGACTTGTAAGCGGGACAGATTTGCAGGAAAACGATTTCAGGGGGTAGACGGGAATTGCATTTAAAGCATAGGAAAAGAGGCAGAACATCGACAATGATGCTCTTGGCCAAAAAGGGCGTATGCGTTTTTTCCTGAATATATTCAGGAAAAAACGCATACGCCCTTTTTGGCCAACCAAGCAAGCATGTTAAAGAAATCTGCACTACAATGAAGTCTCACTGCCCCCCTGTCAAAAGGGCCATCTGAAAAAAGTGTAAAATCCAGAAAGGCAACACAGGCCATGGAGAACAGGGAGCCTTGTTATGCTGATGGGCGGGATGAAAATTGCCAACAGCCACTCTGGAGAAGTGTATGGTGTTTCCCGGAACACCGAAAAAACAAAGCTACGGAGCCTACGGCACTTCCACTTATGGTCCTATAGCTTAGGGAAATTAAATTCAAAAACACACAGCCACCCCAAAGTGTCGGACGGCTCTGTTTACAAGAACCTCGTCTACGGTACAAGTTAAATATCCCAGAATGTGAAAAATGGATAAAGAAGTTGTGGTACGTACGTACAATGGAATATCACTCAGCAATGAAATCTATGTCATCAGGCCCATCGCGGCATAATGAGTGGATTCAGGTACGATGATTCTAAGTGAAATAAGTCACACAGAAAATGAAACATCATAAGATGTCACTAATACACGGAATGAAAACTTGGCTACACATGAACTGAATTACAAAACAGAACAGGGTCTCAAATTTAGAAAACCAACTTATGCTTGCTTAAGGGGAAAGGTGAGTTGGGGTGCTGCATAAAACCAGAGATAGAAATTAGCACAGATACCTTTCCATAAGCCAAATATGTAATAGTCAAGACCTACCCCTTGCTCAACGAAATGGACTAAACACCCCATATTCAACGCCTAGGAATACACCTGACTAGTAAGAATCTTCAAACCCATGGATTTATATGTCTCCGTAAGAGAATGAAGCGTGTGTACAGCGGCATGAATGCAGCAGAGAAAATCCGATAAATCCCATTATCAAAATGAATTACACAAACAAAACCCAAGGACAGTGAAATAGAGAGCAATTCTTAAATAATTCATTCAGGGCTTGTGATGCAACCTGGATTTACCACATCTACACCCAGAGCTGAGTGAGACATAAGGTTGGGCACTTCGGGCTGATAGCATTGGTGAGGTTCGATGAGCAAATGCAGACCCTTTGAAGTCATACAGCATGGTACCCATTCCATGGGTCCCAACTCTCCAAGTTTAAGGGATTCTTCCTTCAGCTAAAACATGCATGGGAAACCCACAGTATGGTGCACCGTGTGACTGGCAAACGTTTTCAAATGCATCTCAGTTTTCGTCCCCTTTTACTCGGGTTCACCATTCCAGACCCTTTACGAACACTCTCCCCACTTGGAGTGTCAGTGCCTTTAACCTCCTGTTGGGCACAGTTTGCAATTTCTGCGCAAGATGAAAAGGAATAGGGAGAACGAATGAGAGACTAGCTCTAGGTATCTGCACGGGGAAATTTAACGCTCATTTCGCACCAGGAAGAGGAATTAACCAAAGGCTCAGCATGCCGTGCCGGAACCAGATTAAGGCCTGAAGCAATGCTGCGGGTTTGAGGCCAGCTCACAAGATAGCGAGTTGAAGAAAGGAGCTCAGGGGCACTGTAACTCACAAACCTGCAGAGCTATAAATGACAGCTATCGTCCAAAAATATATTGAAGGAAGGCTGCGAAGACGACTTGTAAGCGGGGCAGAATTGCAGGAAAACGATTTCAGGGGGTAGACGGGAATTGCATTTAAAGCACAGGAAAAGAGGCAGAACGTCGACAATGATGCTCTTGGCCAAAACGGGCGTATGCGTTTTCTCCTGAATATATTCATGAAAAAACGCATACGCCCTTTTTGGCCAACCAAGCAAGCATGTTAAAGAAATCTGCACTACAATGAAGTCTCACTGCCCCCCGGTCAAAAGGGCCATCTGAAAAAATGTAAAATCCAGAAAGGCAGCACAGGCCATGGAGAACAGGGAGCCTTGTTATGCTGATGGGCGGGATGTAAATTGCCAACAGCCACTCTGGAGAAGTGTATGGTGTTTCCTGGAACACCGAAAAAACAAAGCAACGGAGCCTACGGCACTTCCACTTATGGTCCTATAGCTTAGGGAAATTAAAATCAAAAACACACAGCCACCCCAAAGTGTCGGACGGCTCTGTTTACAAGAACCTCGTCTACGGTACAAGTTAAATATCCCAGAATGTGAAAAATGGATAAAGAATTTGTGGTACGTACGTACAATGGAATATCACTCAGCAATGAAATCTATGTCATCAGGCCCGTCGCGGCATAATGAGTGGATTCAGGTACGATGATTCTAAGTGAAATAAGTCACACAGAAAATGAAACATCATAAGATATCTCTAATACACGGAATGTAATCTTGGTTACACATGAACTGAATTACAAAACAGAACAGGGTCTCAAATTTAGAAAACCAACTTATGCTTGATTAAGGGGAAAGGTGAGTTGGGGTGCTGCATAAAACCAGAGATAGAAATTAGCAAAGATACCTTTCCATAAGTCAAATATGTAATAGTCAAGACCTACCCCTTGCTCAACGAAATGGACTAAACACCCCATATTCAACGCCTAGGAATACACCTGACTAGTAAGAATCTTCAAACCCATGGATTTATATGTCTCCATAAGAGAATCAAGCGTGTGTACAGCTGCATGAAGGCAGCAGAGAAAATCCGATAAATCCCATTATCAAAATGAATTACAAAAACAAAACCCAAGGACAGTGAAATAGAGACCAATTCTTAAATAGTTCATTCAGGGCTTGTGATGCAACCTGGATTTACCACATCTACACCCAGAGCTGAGTGAGACATAAGGTTGGGCACTTCGGGCTGATAGCATTGGTGAGGTTCAATGAGCAAATGCAGACCCTTTGAAGTCATACTGCATGGTACCCATTCCATGAGTCCCAACTCTCCATGTTTAATGGATTCTTCCTTCAGCTAAAACATGCATGGGAAACCCACAGTATGGTGCACCGTGTGACTGGCAAACGTTTTCAAATGCATCTCAGTTTTTGTACCATTTTACTTGGGTTCACCATTCCAGACCCTTTACTAACACTCTCACCACTTGGAGAGTAGGTGCCTTTAACCTCCTGTTGGTCACAGTTTGCAATTTCTGCGCAAGATGAACAGGAATAGGGAGAACCAATGAGAGACTAGCTGTAGGTGTCTGCACGGGCAAATGGAACGCTCATTTCCCACCAGGAAGAGGAAATAACCAAAGGCCCAGCATGCCCTGCCGGAACCAGATTAGGGCCTGAAGCAATCCTGTGGTTTTGCGGCCAACTCACAGGAAAGCGTGTTGAAGAAAGCAGCTCAGGGGCACTGTAATTCACAAACCTGCAGAGTTATAAATGACAGCTATCGTCCAAAATATATTGAAGTATGTCTGCGAAGAGGACTTAGAATTTGGGCAGAAATTCAGGAAAACGATTTCGGGGGTAGACTGGAATTGCACTTAACGCCTAGGAAAAGACGGAGAACGGCGACAATGATGCACTTGGCCAAAAAGGGTGTATGCGTTTTTTCCTGAATATAATCAGGAAAAAACGCATACGCCCTTTTTGGCCAACCAAGCAAGCGTGTAAAGAAATCTGCACTACAATGAAGTCTCTCTGCCCCCCGGTCAAAAGGGCCATCTGAAAAAAGTGTAAAATCCAGAAAGGCAGGACAGGCCATGGAGAAGAGGGAGCATTGTTATCCTGATGGGCGGGATGTGAATTGCCAACAGCCACTCTGGAGAAGTGTATGGTATTTCCTGAAACACATAAGAAACAAAGCAACACAGCCTATGGCACTTCCACTTATGGTCCTATAGCTTAGGGAAATTAAAATCAAAACCACACAGGCACCCCAAAGTTTGGAACGGCTCTGTTTACAAGAACCTCGTCTACGGTACAAGTTAAATATCCCAGAGGGCGAAAAATGGATAAAGAAGTTGTGGTTCTTACGTACAATGGAATATCACTCAGCAATGAAATCTATGTCATCAGGCCCGTAGCGGCATAATGAGTGGATTCAGGTACGATGATTCTACGTGCAATAGGTCACACAGAAAAAGAAACATCATAAGGTATCACTAATACACGGAATGTAATCTTGGCTACACATGAACTGAATTACAAAACAGAACAGTGTCTCAAATTTAGAAAACCAACTTATGCTTGCTTTTTGGGAAAGGTGAGTTCGGGTGCTGCATAAAAACAGAGATTGAAATTCGCACTGATACAGTTCCATAAGCCAAATAT
The DNA here is from genome assembly GCF_059928025.1 of Delphinapterus leucas. Classification (NCBI taxonomy): domain Eukaryota; kingdom Metazoa; phylum Chordata; class Mammalia; order Artiodactyla; family Monodontidae; genus Delphinapterus; species Delphinapterus leucas. The sequence goes on from NW_028322235.1 coordinate 4,640,458, forward strand.
GTAATAGACAAGACCTACTGCTTGCTCAACGAAATGGGCTCAACACCCCATATTCAACGCCTAGAAATATACCTGCCTAGCAAGAATCTTAAAACCCATGGATTTATATGTGTCCGAAAGAGAATCCAGCGTGTGTTCAGTGGCCTAAAGGCAACAGTGAAAATCCGATAAATCATATTATCAAAATAAATTTCAAAAACAAAACACAATGACAGTGAAATAGAGAGCAATTCTTAAATAATTCACTCAGGGCTTCTGATGCAACCTGGATTTACCACATGTACACCCAGTGCTGGGGAGACATAAGGCCGGACACTTCGCCCTGATAGCATTGTTGAGGTTCGGTGAGCAATTGCAGACCCTTTGAAGTCATACTGCATGGTACCCATTCCAAGGGTCCCAACTCTCCAGGTTTAAGGGATTCTTCCTTCCGCTACATCATGTATGGGAAACCCAGAGTATGGTCCACCATGTGATTGGGAAACGTTTTCAAATGCATCTCAGTTTTCTTCCCTTTATACTCGGGTTCACCATTCCAGACGCTTAACTAACACTCTCCCCACTTGGAGAGTCAGTGCCTTTAACCTCCTGCTTGTCACAGTTTGCAATTTCTGCGCAAGATGAACAGGAATAGGGAGAACCAATGAGAGACTAGCTGTAGGTGTCTGCACGGGCAATTTAATGCTCATTTCTCACCAGGAAGTGGAATTAACCAAAGGCTCAGAATGCCCTGCCAGAACCAGATTAGGGCCTGAAGCAATACTGCGGGTGTGCAGGCAGCTCACAAGATAGCGAGTTGAACAAAGGAGCTCAGGGGCACTGTAATTCACAAACCTGCAGAGTTATAAATGACAGCTATCGTCCAAAAATATATTGAAGGAAGGCTGCGAAGAGGACTTGAAAGCGGGGCAGAATTCCAGGAAAACGATTTCAGGAGGTAGACGGGAAGTGCACTGAAAGCATAGGAGAAGAGGCAGAACCTCGACAATGATGCACTTGTTCAAAAAGTGCATATGCGTTTTTTCCAAGGCCCTCCTTAAAGAGGGTAGGGGGCTCCCAGCATGCTTCAGTGGCCAACAGAGGGCCCACATCGCCAAGGTGACGTGAGCCAACCAGGCAGGAGTGACCTCACATCAGAGGGCCCACCTCACAGAAGGGTAAGGGACCCAGCCATTATCAGACTCTCACCAGAGGGCCCACATCAGCAAGGGGCTGGGAACCAGGCAGGAGTGTCTTCACACCCGTGGGGCCACATCATCGCAAGTTGAGGTACCCAGCACATGTGGCCTCAAACCAGAGGACCCACATCTCCATGGGTCTCGGAGCGAGGCAGGCAGGATGAACCTCAAAACACGTGGCCCATTGTATAAAAAAGGTGAGGAATCCAGCAGTTGGAACATCCCAGCAGGCGGCCCAGAGCACCGAGGCTATGGGATCCAGGCAATGATGAACTTACAACAGAGGGCCCTCATCATGAAACTGTGAGCAACCTAGCCATTGTGACCTCAGAGCACAAGGCCCACATCCCCATGGGGAAGCGAACCAAGCAGGAGTGTCATCGCACCAGTGGGCACACATCAGAAAATGTGGGGAGCCCAGCAGTTAGGGCCTGACGCCAGAGGGCCCTCATCACCGAGGAGAGGAGGCTCCCAGCAGGCTCCAACTGCTACAAGAGGGCCAACGTCGCCAATGTGGGGTGTGCCAGCCAGGCAGGAGTGACCTCAGAGCAGAGGGCCAACCTCAAAAAAGTGTGAGGAACCCAAAGAGGATTAGACTCTCACCAGAGAGCCCACATCACCAAGAGGATCAGAACCAGGCAGGACTGTCTTCACACCAGGGTGACCACATCATAGAAAGGTGAGGAACCCAGCACATGTGGCCTAAACCAGAAGACCCACATCTCCAAGGGGCTCGGAGTGAGGCATGCAGGAGTAGCCTCACAACACAGGGCCCATAGAATAAAAAAGCTGAGGAATCCTGCAGTGGGAACCTCCCAGCAGGCGGCCCAGAGCACCGAGTCTATGCGATCCAGGCTGCAGTGAACTCACAGCAGAGGGCCCATATCATGAAACTGTGAGCAACCCAGCCATTGGGACCTCACAGCAGAAGGCCCACATCCCCATGGGGTTGGGAACATGGCAAGAGTGTCCTCGCACCACTTAGCACGTATCAGAAAAAGTGGGTACCCAGCAGTTACGGCCTGACGCTAGAGAGCCCTCATCACCGAGGGGAGGTGGCTCCCAGCAGGCTCCAACTGCCACAAGAGGGCCGATGTCGCCAAGGCGGGGTGTGCCAGCCAGTCAGTAGTGACCTCACAGCAGAGGGCCCACCTCACAGAAGGGTGAGGAACCCAGCCAGGATCAGACTCTCACCAGAGGGCCCACATCACCAAGGGGATAGAAACCAGGCAGGAGTGTCCTCACACCAGCGGGGCCACATCATCGAAAGGTGAGGGACCCAGCACACGTGGCCTCAAACCAGAGGACACACATCACCAAGGGGCTGGGAGTGAGTCAGGCAGGAGGAGTCTCCAAACAGAGGGCTCATAGAAGAAAAAAGGTGAGGAATCCCGCAGTTGGAACCTCCCCGCAGGCGGCCAGGAGCAGCGAGGCTATGGGATCCAGGCCGGAGTGAACTCACACCAGAGGGCCCTCATCATGAAACTGAGCCACCCACCGTTGGGACCTCAGAGCAGAAGGCCCATATTCCCATGGGGTTGGAAACCTGGCAGGAGTGTACTCACACCACAGGGCGCACATCAGAAAATTTTGGGAGCCCAGGAGTTAGAGCCTGACGCCAGAGGGCCCTCATTACCGAGGGGAGGAGACTCCCAGCAGGCACCAACTCCCACCTGAGGGCCCACGTCGCCAAGGTGACGTGTGCCAGTCAGGCAGGAGTGACCTCACAGCAGAGGGCCTACCTCACAGAAGGGTGAGGAAACCAGCCAGGATAAGACTCTCACCAGAGAGCCCACATCACCAAGGGGACCGGAACAAGGCAGGAGTGTCCTCACACCAGTGTGGCCACATTATAGAAAGGTGACGAACCCAGCACATGTGGCCTAAACCAGAGGACCCACATTTCCAAGGTGCTCCGAGTGAGGCAGGCAGGAGTAGCCTAACAACACAGGGCCCACAGAATAAAAAATGTGAGGAATCCAGCAGTTGGTACCCCCCAGCAGGTGGCCCAGAGTACGGAGTCTATGGGATCCAGGCCACAGTGAACTCACAGCAGAGGGCTCACATCATGACACTGTGAGCAATCCAGCTGGTGGGACCTCAGAGCAGAAGGCCCACATCCCCATGGGGATGGGAACGTGGCAGGAGTGTACTCGCACGACAGGGCACATATCAGAAAATTTTGGGAGCCCATGAGTTAGGGCCTGACGCCAGAGGGCCCTCATTACCGAGGGGAGGAGACTCCCAGCAGGCACCAACTCCCAACTGAGGACCCACATCGCCAAGGTGATGTGTGCCAGCCAGGCAGGAGTGACCTCACAGCAGAGGGCCCACCTCCCAGAAGGGTGAGGAATCCAGCCAGGATCAGACTCTCACCAGAGGGCCCCCATCACCAAGGGGATGGGAACCAGGCAGGAGTGTCCTCACACCAGTGGGGCCACATCAATAAAGGTGAGGAAACCGGCACATGTGGCCTCAAACCAGAGGACCCACATCACAAAGGGGCTGGGAGTGAGTCAGGAAGGAGGAGCATGAAAACACAGGACCCAAAGAATAAAAATGGTAAGGAATCCAGCAGTAGGAACCTCCCAGCAGGCGGCTCAGAGCACAGAGTCTATGGGATCTAGGCCTGAGTGAACTAACACCAGAGAGCCAACATCCTGAAACTGTGAACAACACAGGTGTTGGGACCATAGAGCAGAAGGCACATGGGGATGGGAACCTGGCAGGAGTGCCCTCACACCACTTAGCACGTATCAGAAAATGTGGGTAACCAGCAGTTAGGGCCTGATGCCAGAGGGCCTCATCACTGAGGGGAGGAGGCTCCCAGCGGGCTCCAACTGCCACCAGAGGGCCGACGTCGCCAAGGCGGGGTGTGTCAGCCAGGCAGGAGTGACCTCAGAGAAGAGGGCCCACCTCACAGAAGTGTGAGGAGCCCAACCAGGATCAGACTCTCACTGGAGGGCTCACATCACCAAGGGGATGGGAACCAGGCAGGAGTGTCCGCACACCAGTGGGGCCACATCTGCGAGAGGTGAGGAACCCAGCACATGTGGCCTCAAACCAGAGGACACACATCACCAAGGGGCTGGGAGTGAGGCAGGTGTCTGGAGGGGCACATTTAACTCTAATTTCCCACCAGGAAGAGGAATTAACCAAAGGCTCAGAGTGCCGTGCAGGACCCTGATTACGGCCTGAAGCAAACCTGCGGTTCTGTGGCCAGCTTTCAAGGAAACGAGTTAAGAAAGGAAATCACAGGCACTGTAATTCACAAACCAGCAGAGTTATAAATGACAGCTATTGGCAAAAATATATTGAAGTAAGTCTGCACAGAGGACTTGAAAACGAGGCAGAATTGCAGGAATCATATTTCAGGAGGTAGATTGGAATTGCATTTAAAGCATGTGAAAAGCGGCAGATCTTTGACAGTGATGCACTTGGACAAAAAGTGCGTATACATTTTTTCCTGAATATATTCAGGAAAAAACGTATATGCCCTTTGTGGCCAACCAAGAATTCGAGCAATGGAAATCCGCACTACAATGAACTCTCATTTCCCATTCGTCAAAAGAGTCATCTGAAAAAAGTGTAAAACCCAGAAACACAGGACAGGCCATGGAGAACAGGGAGCCTTGTTATGCTGATGGACGGGATGTAAATTGCCAACAGACACTCTGGTGATGTTTATGGTGTATGCTGAAACATCTAAAAAACAAAGCTACAGAGCCTAGGGCACTTCCACTTTTGGCCCTATAGCTTAGGAAAATTAAAATCAACAAGACACAGCCAACACAATATCCAGGGCTGCTGTGTTTACAAGAACCTTGAGTCCAGTACAAATTAAATATCCCAGAAAGAAAAAAATGGATAAAGGAGTTGTCCTACTTACGTACAACGGAATATCACTCAGCAATGAAATCAATGTCATCAGGCCTGTAGCAGCAAATTGAGTGGATTTAAGTATGATGATTCTAAGAGAAATATGTCACACAGAGAAACATAATTATCATAAGATATCACAAATAGAGGGAGTGTAAACTTGGCTACACATAAACTGAATTACAAAACCGAACAGAGTCTCACATTTAGATAAAAACTTATGCTTGCTTAACGGGAAAGTTGAGTTGGGGTGCTGTATAAAACCAGAGATTGAAATGAGCACACATACCGTTCCATAAGCCAAATATGTAATAGACAAGACCTACTCTTTGCTCAACGAAATAGACTAATCCATGGTGTATCACCTCACACCTGTTAGAATGGGCATCATCAGAAAATCTACAAACAACAAATGCTGGAAAGGGTGCGGAGATAAGGAAACCTCTTCCACTATTGTTGGGAATGTAAATTGATGCAGTCACTGTGGAGAACATTATGGAGTTTCTTATAAAACTAAGAATAGAATTACCATATAATACAGCAATCCCACTACTGGGCATATACCCAGACAAAACCATAAAACGAAAAGAGACATTCACCGCAATGTTCATTGCATCACTATTTACAATATCCAGGTAATGGAAGCAAACTAAATGCCCACAGACAGACGAATGCATAAAGATGAGGTACATATATAAAATGGAATATTACTAAGCCATAAAAAGGAATGAAATTGGGTCATTTGTAGAGACGTTGATGGATCTAGAGACTGTCATACAGAGTGAAGTAAGTCAGAAAGAGAAAAACAAATCCTGTATATAAATGCATATATGTGGAACCTAGAAAAGTTGTACAGATGAAGCGTTTTGCAAGGCAGAAATAGAGCAACAGATGTAGACAACAAACGTATGGACACCAAGGGGGGAAAGCTGTTAGGGGGGTGGTGGTGGGAGTTGAGAGATTGGGATTGACATGTATACATTTCTATGTATAAAATAGGTAACCAAAAAGAACCTGCTGTATAAAAAAATAAAATAAAATTCAAAATTACAAAAAGTAAAACAGAAAAAATATTCTTCCCTTCATATACATGTATTTATATGAATAAATTATTTCCATGCTTATATCTGTAAATACAAAAAAGAGGAATAAAATCTACCTTGAACCAAAAACGAAAAAAAGAAAAAAAAACAGAACCCACCAGTTACACAGAGGAAAACCGTATCAGGGCCCTTGCTCCAGTTGTAAACAATTCTGAAGTTGGTCAGTGGTGGGGAATCATCTCCCATTCAGCCAGCATGCCCCACACAACAAGCGTCCTCATTGCAAAGCTGGGGGCCCGTGCCGAGGCATCTGTGAGTAAACGTGGGCCGAGCCCCAGGCCAGCTGCTGCTGAAATGTTCCCACCCTTCCCAGGTAAAACACCTGAATATGTACAAGGACTTGAAAGCCTAGAGGAAGGGCCATGGAGCCACATGAGCGACAGCATGCCAGCCGACTTGGTGCCTGCAGGCCAGACAGGATGGTCCTGGCCCTGGGTGCTCTTCTGGAAGCTTTCCATTTCCCTGCCTGAGATACCCCTCCTGTCCCGGCCCCCACTGCTTTCTTCCTTACTCACCTCTGCCCAGGGAGAAATTCCAGCGGCAGGTATGGGTGGCACATCCTCTTCTTTAGCAGGTGGCATCTTGGCAACTGCTGCAGAAAGTCCAGCAGAGCCCCACTCACACTGGGCAACCCACAAAGCCGTGGCCTCTCACTCCCTCCCACCAGTCCAGCCCCGAGACTGCTGACAGGGCAGAAAATGGCGTCAGACACAGCTGCATGTGCTCTTGCTGCCTGGAGCGGTGTTTATATTGATCTCAACCCAGGCACACCTGGGGAGGGATGGCCGGCACGGTCAGGCTTCCCAGGCCAGCCAATAATCACCCCTCAGGGGCTCACAGTTGCAGAAACTGGAACTTGCTGAATCGGCCAGGTCCAAGGAACAGGTGTGGGCTCCTGAGAGTCAGGATAGACAAGGGCCTGCAGCTCTGGCTTGTTTTCTAATTATATTATCTGGCCCATGAGTGGGAGACAACTTCAAGAAAACCATCTCCTAATGAGAAGTACCCAGGAGTCAGGGAGAGCAGGGGTGGGTGGTGGGTGGAGACAGAGGCCTGGTGCCCCGGGTGCAGTGGAAATCTCTGGAAGACCAGGTGGAGGGAGGCCACACAGAGTGATGCCCAGGGTCACAGACCTGTCGGAGCTGCTGTTTGTTAGTTCAAGTCCTGCTCTGAGGTGCTCTGTGTCAGATCTGAGTGACAGGTGAGCTGGGAGTGCTCTGCAATGAGGGCGATGTGCATGGCTCCTGTGTGCCCAGCCCTGCCACGGTACCTGAAAGGGTAGCTCTGTATCCTGGGAGGGGCCTGACCACGAGAGCCCCATGGGCTGCAGGGGAACCTGCCCAGGGAGCCCCATATCCTGGGAGGGGCCTGCACACGAGAGCCCCGTGGGCTGGGGTGGGGGTGGGGTACCTGCCCAGGTGAGCTCCATATCCTGGGATTGGCCTGACCTTGAGAGCCCCATGGGCTGCTGGAGTCCTGGTAAAAGATGTCAGGACAGTCAGTGAAGCCACCGAGGATATACCTCCAGTAGTTCCTAAACCCTACACCCTGCTGGTCATTCTACTAACCACCAGGACATGGTATTCTGTATTAGTCTTCAATGAAGCCTTCTTTTGTATTCTATTAGTCCCAGAGTCACAAGAAATTTTGGCTTGTGAGTGGCAGGACTCAACATACAACTAAAACAATACTTCCGGGCCGTCTTGCCCCAAGGGTTCAAAAATTCCCACACCATCTTTGGGGAAAGCTCAGCTAAAGACCTAAAAGTTCTACCTCTGGAAAAGGAAACACTCCTTCAATATGCAGACGACATTCTGATCGCCAGCCCTACTAAGGAGACCTCTGAACTACCAAGCCAATAAAGGATACAAGTTGTCCAAGAAAAAGCTCAAATATCACAGACTATGGTGACCTGCGTGGGCTGCATTCTCACAGAAGGTCGGAGAAGCCCATCCCAGGAAAGGGAAGAAACGATTTACAGCCTTACCCATTTCTAAAACTAGAAGACAGCTTAGGGGTTCCTGGGGAGGCCAGGGTTTGCTGCTTCTGGATCCCTAACTACAGTCTACTAGCTGGGCCTCTATATGAAACACTGAAAGAAAAAGATGATGATCCTTTTGAATAGAATCCAGAAGTGGCCTTTCAAGAATGGAAAGAGCAGTCAATTCAGACCCTTGCCCTGGAACTCCCTAATTTAGCTAAACCCTTTGACCTTTACATTCCTAGTGAAATTTGAATGGCCATTGGAGTATTAGTGCAAAACCTGGGACCACTTGAAATGGAACAATGCAAGAATGCCATCCAGGTAGGATAAACTACGGTCACCAAGGGGCTTGGCCCACCGCCACATCTGGCCAAGATACTGGCAGTATCTGAAAACCTGGAAATCAGCAGCCCAAAAGGCCACCTCCCTCCTAAGGGAAAAGGACCCCACGTGGTGATCCTAACCCCCAACCATGCCCTGAAGTTGCAGGGTTTGCTCCGTGGGCACACTGACCTTGAGTGAGGAGGTCCTCCAACTCCAACCTCCAGAGAGATAACTGGGGCAAAGTGGCACCATGACGACTCATGTGACCATCACTTGACCTGGAGTTTCTCTCATAAAACAACAAGAGTGTGTCCCAAAAGAGTAGACTACTGCTTGCAGGACTTACTGCACCCAGAGGGGAGGTAATAATCTTGGCAGGGGAACCGTATATCACGCTGTCACCATAGAAAAGCCTACAGACACTGTGATGATGGTGGCCAATAAGACCGGCTGGACTCCTGTTTACTTCAAAAGGCTGTTGACTCAGTGGCCATCATGGTCCTTCATCACCACTGACCCTGGACTGTCTGGGAGTTGAGCAGTCAGGGTGCTGACACCTGGTGCTGTTTTTACGTTAATTCAGGGGCCTAACTGAAGAAAGCACAGACTACTGGTCAGAGCATCTAGGCTGGCAGAAACGGTCAGCCTAAGGTGGCTGAACAAATGTGCGGCGGGGTGAAACTGGACCTCACAGCGTCACTGCACATCTCCTTCCTGGACCCTTAAAGGTCATTAGAATCTATAACACTACCAATACTTGTGCTCAGGCGGACGAGCAGGGAGGCAGGAGGCCTGCGGACAATCAACGTCACCTGGAGGCTGCTGGGGAGAAGTTCAGACCCTCTCCCACGGGTATGAGGGCTCCTAACTCAGCACTCAGCAGTTACAGATGAAGGGTCTGCACCCTCAGCACTCTAAGAATGAGGAAGGGGACAAAATGCAGAAGAGGGGTTTGTCCCAGGCAAAGCCCCTTAAAAATCCCTGGGAGATAAAAATAGAATCTGGGCAATAAAATAAAGTCTAACCTTTTTTATCCTTTGTGCTTTGTCTAATTTCACGTGCTCCTAGGGTCCCGCATACAGAGGTTCAACAGCCGGCACTTCAGACCAGATTTCCTAGTGCAGAATGGCTGGGTCGACACTTCAGCTCCTGGAGCACAGTGCAGACTCCGCGATATAGAGCCTGAGCTGCAGCCAACCGGGCCCTCGAGAGCTCCGCCCCCTCCCTCCCACTGACTCTGACAGGATCTCTACACAGCAGCCCAGCCCACAGCCCACGGGGTAGCACATGCTCTCACCTCTGCATTCTCTGATCAAAATATAAAGTTTCCTTTGCTTCTGAACCAAACTCAGTCTCGATCTGTTGGCTCCAATGACACTGGGCAGGGGGACACTTGTTGGGGTCCACTCTGGAGGATCAGTAACAGAAATTGAGAACATTGTAACTTCAATGAACAGATGTGTGAGCCAAACTGTAATTAACATAGAACAGTGTATAAGGCTCGGGTAAAATAAGATGTTTCTAACACTTCCATTTGATATTTCCATCACTTTATTATAAGCAAGTTCAGTGAAAGGTTTGTCTTATTTGTCAGGTCAATACTAGAGAAACGAAGTGATTTCTTTCCAAGGATGTACATCTAATAATCTTGGTTAAAGCTTCAATCTTGTTTTAAATGCTTTTCCATTGAAAATGATACCTCTCTTTCAGCTCCCCCATTTCTGAGAAGTATAAAATCTTATAATTTATTATTACCAAAGGGGAAAGGTGGGAGGAGGGATAAATTAACAGTTTGGGATTAACACATACACACTGCTATGTATAAAATCGATCATTAACAAGGAACTACTGTACAGCACAGGGAACCACACTCAATATTTTGCAATAACCTATAAGGGGAAATAATCTGAAAAAAGAATAGATATTTTTATTGACATCATCTATTAATGACAGTTAAAATGGAACCTAAGGGAAACCGGTGGTGAGTGCTTCTGACCCTGAAGACTTCAATCATCTAAAGTTTGGACTCTGCCTACTTCCCAAGGCCCTTAATGAACCTATGTGTAGCCGTAGCTTAAAAAATTCCCCAGTTTGGGTTGCGGAGAGACAGTGATTTTGAAAAAGCCCTGGTGTTCTCCTCACATGAATGGGACCCTTCCTACAGCTAAAGCATGCCTGTCACACCCAGAGGATGGTATACCGTCTGATCGGGAAGAGTTTGGAAAAGGCATCTCATCTCCTCATTTCCTGGTGCTCGGGTTCACACTTCCAGCGTCTTTACTAGCAGTCTCCCCACTTGGAGATGTCAGCACTGTCAACATCCTGTTGCATACAGTTTGGAATTTGTCCAGAGGATGAAGCAGAAGGAGGAGGAACAATGAGAGACAAGTCCTAGGTGTTCGGACAGGCACATGTCACTCTAATTTCCAATCAGGAAGACGAATTGACCAAAGGCTAGGGTTGCCCATGGAAACAGAATAGGGCTTGAGGAAATCCCGCTGCTTTGTGGCCAGTTCCCATAAACACAAGTTGAAAAATGGAGCTCAGTGGCACTAAAATTCACGAAACTGCAGAGTTGAAAATATCTATCACTGAAAAATGTCTTGAGGAAAGTCAGAGAAAAGGACTTGTAAGCAACGGAGAATGGCAGGAAAGGGATTGGAAGAGGTAGAAAGGACTCGCCATTAAGCACAAGAAAAGGGGCTGAACATTGCCAACATTGCAGTTGGCCAAAAAGGGTGTATGCGTCTTTTTCTGTATATATTCAAGAAAAGGGCATACACTTTTTTAGCCAACCAAACAGGTGGGCACTGGAAATCAATACTACAAAACATATCACTTCGCATCAGTCAGAAGAGCCATCCTCATAAAGTGTAAACACCAGAAATGCAGGACAGGGCAAGGAGAAAAGGGAGCCCTGTGAGGCTTATAGTGGAAACGTATATTGCCAACGGTCACTCTGGAGAAGTGTATTGTGTTTAATAAAGCATCTGAAAAATGAGCTACAGAGCACAGGGCACTTGCACTCATGGACGTATATCTTGGGAAAAACAAAAATCGAGAGGACACAGGCACCCCAATGTATACCGCCTAATTGTTTAAAAGATCCTCGACCAGGATATAACTTAAATGTCTCTGGAGGGAAATAATGGATACAGATGTGGTGCTTATGTAGAGTGGAATATGACTCAGCCTGGAAATCAATGCAATATGGCCACTTGTAACAACTCCAGAGGAGTTACGTATGATCATTCAAAGTCACAGAATTCAAAAAGAAAAAGACATACTATATCACTAATACATGGAATGTAAGCTTGGCTACACATGAACTCAATTACAAAACAGAACAGGGTCTCAAATATAGAAAACCAACTTATTCTTGCTTAAGGATAAAGGTGAGTTGGGGTGCTGCATAAAACCAGAGATTGAAATTAGCACAGATACTGTTCCATAAGCCAAATATGTAATAGTCAAGACCTACTGCTTGCTCAACAAAATGGACTCAGAACCCCATATTCAACGCCTAGGAATATACCTGACTAGTAAGAATATTAAAACCCATGGATTTATATGTCTTCATAAGAGAATCAAGTGTGTGTACAATGGCATGAACGCAGCAGTGAAAATAAGATATATCCCATTATCAAAATAAATTTCAAAAACAAAACACAATGACAGTGAAATAGAGAGCAATTCTTAAATAATGCATTCAGGGCTTGTGATGCAACCTGGATTTACCACATCTACACCCAGAGCTGGGTGAGACATAAGGCTGGACACTTCGGGCTGATAGCATTGGTGAGGTTCGTTGAGCAAATGCAGACACTTTGAAGTCATACTGCATGGTACCCATTCGAATGATCGCAACTCTCCAGGTTTAAAGGATTCTTCTTTCATCTAAAATATGCATGGGTAACCCAGAGTATGGTCCAACATGTGACCAGGAAACGTTTTAAAATGAATCTCATGTTTCATCCCCTGGTACTCGGTTTCACCATTTCAGACGCTTTACTAACACTCTCCCCACTTGGAGAGTCAGTGCCTTTAACCTCCTGTTGGGCACAGTTTGCAATTTCTGCGGAAGATGAACAGGAATAGGGAGAACCATTGAGAGACTAGCTGTAGGTGCCTGCACGGGCAAATGGAATGCTCATTTCCCACCAGGAAGAGGAATTAACCAAAGGCTCAGCGTGCCCTTCCGGAAACAGATTAGGGCCTGAAGCAATCCTGCGGTTTTGCGGCCAGCTCACAAGAAAGCGAGTTGAAGAAAGGAGCTCAGGGGCACTGTAATTCAAAAACCTGCAGAGTTATGAATGGCAGCTATCGTCCAAAAATATATTGAAGGAAGGCTGCGAAGACGACTTGTAAGCGGGACAGATTTGCAGGAAAACGATTTCAGGGGGTAGACGGGAATTGCATTTAAAGCATAGGAAAAGAGGCAGAACGTCGACAATGATGCTCTTGGCCAAAAAGGGCGTATGCGTTTTTTCCTGAATATATTCAGGAAAAAACGCATACGCCCTTTTTGGCCAACCAAGCAAGCATGTTAAAGAAATCTGCACTACAATGAAGTCTCACTGCCCCCCTGTCAAAAGGGCCATCTGAAAAAAGTGTAAAATCCAGAAAGGCAACACAGGCCATGGAGAACAGGGAGCCTTGTTATGCTGATGGGCGGGATGTAAATTGCCAACAGCCACTCTGGAGAAGTGTATGGTGTTTCCCAGAACACCGAAAAAACAAAGCTACGGAGCCTACGGCACTTCCACTTATGGTCCTATAGCTTAGGGAAATTAAATTCAAAAACACACAGCCACCCCAAAGTGTCGGACGGCTCTGTTTACAAGAACCTCGTCTACGGTACAAGTTAAATATCCCAGAATGTGAAAAATGGATAAAGAAGTTGTGGTACGTACGTACAATGGAATATCACTCAGCAATGAAATCTATGTCATCAGGCCCATCGCGGCATAATGAGTGGATTCAGGTACGATGATTCTAAGTGAAATAAGTCACACAGAAAATGAAACATCATAAGATATCACTAATACACGGAATGTAAACTTGGCTACACATGAACTGAATTACAAAACAGAACAGGGTCTCAAATTTAGAAAACCAACTTATGCTTGCTTAAGGGGAAAGGTGAGTTGGGGTGCTGCATAAAACCAGAGATAGAAATTAGCACAGATACCTTTCCATAAGCCAAATATGTAATAGTCAAGACCTACCCCTTGCTCAACGAAATGGACTAAACACCCCATATTCAACGCCTAGGAATACACCTGACTAGTAAGAATCTTCAAACCCATGGATTTATATGTCTCCGTAAGAGAATGAAGCGTGTGTACAGCGGCATGAATGCAGCAGAGAAAATCCGATAAATCCCATTATCAAAATGAATTACACAAACAAAACCCAAGGACAGTGAAATAGAGAGCAATTCTTAAATAATTCATTCAGGGCTTGTGATGCAACCTGGATTTACCACATCTACACCCAGAGCTGAGTGAGACATAAGGTTGGGCACTTCGGGCTGATAGCATTGGTGAGGTTCGATGAGCAAATGCAGACCCTTTGAAGTCATACAGCATGGTACCCATTCCATGGGTCCCAACTCTCCAAGTTTAAGGGATTCTTCCTTCAGCTAAAACATGCATGGGAAACCCACAGTATGTTGCACCGTGTGACTGGCAAACGTTTTCAAATGCATCTCAGTTTTCGTCCCCTTTTACTCGGGTTCACCATTCCAGACCCTTTACGAACACTCTCCCCACTTGGAGTGTCAGTGCCTTTAACCTCCTGTTGGGCAGAGTTTGCAATTTCTGCACAAGATGAAAAGGAATAGGGAGAACGAATGAGAGACTAGCTCTAGGTATCTGCACGGGGAAATTTAACGCTCATTTCGCACCAGGAAGAGGAATTAACCAAAGGCTCAGCATGCCGTGCCGGAACCAGATTAAGGCCTGAAGCAATGCTGCGGGTTTGAGGCCAGCTCACAAGATAGCGAGTTGAAGAAAGGAGCTCAGGGGCACTGTAACTCACAAACCTGCAGAGCTATAAATGACAGCTATCGTCCAAAAATATATTGAAGGAAGGCTGCGAAGACGACTTGTAAGCGGGGCAGAATTGCAGGAAAACGATTTCAGGGGGTAGACGGGAATTGCATTTAAAGCACAGGAAAAGAGGCAGAACGTCGACAATGATGCTCTTGGCCAAAACGGGCGTATGCGTTTTCTCCTGAATATATTCATGAAAAAACGCATACGCCCTTTTTGGCCAACCAAGCAAGCATGTTAAAGAAATCTGCACTACAATGAAGTCTCACTGCCCCCCGGTCAAAAGGGCCATCTGAAAAAATGTAAAATCCAGAAAGGCAGCACAGGCCATGGAGAACAGGGAGCCTTGTTATGCTGATGGGCGGGATGTAAATTGCCAACAGCCACTCTGGAGAAGTGTATGGTGTTTCCTGGAACACCGAAAAAACAAAGCAACGGAGCCTACGGCACTTCCACTTATGGTCCTATAGCTTAGGGAAATTAAAATCAAAAACACACAGCCACCCCAAAGTGTCGGACGGCTCTGTTTACAAGAACCTCGTCTACGGTACAAGTTAAATATCCCAGAATGTGAAAAATGGATAAAGAATTTGTGGTACGTACGTACAATGGAATATCACTCAGCAATGAAATCTATGTCATCAGGCCCGTCGCGGCATAATGAGTGGATTCAGGTACGATGATTCTAAGTGAAATAAGTCACACAGAAAATGAAACATCATAAGATATCTCTAATACACGGAATGTAATCTTGGCTACACATGAACTGAATTACAAAACAGAACAGGGTCTCAAATTTAGAAAACCAACTTATGCTTGATTAAGGGGAAAGGTGAGTTGGGGTGCTGCATAAAACCAGAGATAGAAATTAGCAATGATACCTTTCCATAAGTCAAATATGTAATAGTCAAGTCCTACCCCTTGCTCAACGAAATGGACTAAACACCCCATATTCAACGCCTAGGAATACACCTGACTAGTAAGAATCTTCAAACCCATGGATTTATATGTCTCCAAAAGAGAATCAAGCGTGTGTACAGCTGCATGAAGGCAGCAGAGAAAATCCGATAAATCCCATTATCAAAATGAATTACAAAAACAAAACCCAAGGACAGTGAAATAGAGACCAATTATTAAATAGTTCATTCAGGGCTTGTGATGCAACCTGGATTTACCACATCTACACCCAGAGCTGAGTGAGACATAAGGTTGGGCACTTCGGGCTGATAGCATTGGTGAGGTTCAATGAGCAAATGCAGACCCTTTGAAGTCATACTGCATGGTACCCATTCCATGAGTCCCAACTCTCCATGTTTAATGGATTCTTCCTTCAGCTAAAACATGCATGGGAAACCCACAGTATGGTGCACCGTGTGACCGACAAACGTTTTCAAATGCATCTCAGTTTTTGTACCATTTTACTTGGGTTCACCATTCCAGACCCTTTACTAACACTCTCACCACTTGGAGAGTAGGTGCCTTTAACCTCCTGTTGGTCACAGTTTGCAATTTCTGCGCAAGATGAACAGGAATAGGGAGAACCAATGAGAGACTAGCTGTAGGTGTCTGCACGGGCAAATGGAACGCTCATTTCCCACCAGGAAGAGGAAATAACCAAAGGCCCAGCATGCCCTGCCGGAACCAGATTAGGGCCTGAAGCAATCCTGTGGTTTTGCGGCCAACTCACAGGAAAGCGTGTTGAAGAAAGCAGCTCAGGGGCACTGTAATTCACAAACCTGCAGAGTTATAAATGACAGCTATCGTCCAAAATATATTGAAGTATGTCTGCGAAGAGGACTTAGAATTTGGGCTGAAATTCAGGAAAACGATTTCGGGGGTAGACTGGAATTGCACTTAACGCCTAGGAAAAGACGGAGAACGGCGACAATGATGCACTTGGCCAAAAAGGGTGTATGCGTTTTTTCCTGAATATAATCAGGAAAAAACGCATACGCCCTTTTTGGCCAACCAAGCAAGCGTGTAAAGAAATCTGCACTACAATGAAGTCTCTCTGCCCCCCGGTCAAAAGGGCCATCTGAAAAAAGTGTAAAATCCAGAAAGGCAGGACAGGCCATGGAGAAGAGGGAGCATTGTTATCCTGATGGGCGGGATGTGAATTGCCAACAGCCACTCTGGAGAAGTGTATGGTATTTCCTGAAACACATAAGAAACAAAGCAACACAGCCTATGGCACTTCCACTTATGGTCCTATAGCTTAGGGAAATTAAAATCAAAACCACACAGGCACCCCAAAGTTTGGAACGGCTCTGTTTACAAGAACCTCGTCTACGGTACAAGTTAAATATCCCAGAGGGCGAAAAATGGATAAAGAAGTTGTGGTTCTTACGTACAATGGAATATCACTCAGCAATGAAATCTATGTCATCAGGCCCGTAGCGGCATAATGAGTGGATTCAGGTACGATGATTCTACGTGCAATAGGTCACACAGAAAAAGAAACATCATAAGGTATCACTAATACACGGAATGTAATCTTGGCTACACATGAACTGAATTACAAAACAGAACAGTGTCTCAAATTTAGAAAACCAACTTATGCTTGCTTTTTGGGAAAGGTGAGTTCGGGTGCTGCATAAAAACAGAGATTGAAATTCGCACTGATACAGTTCCATAAGCCAAATATGTAATAGACAAGACCTACTGCTTGCTCAACGAAATGGGCTCAACACCCCATATTCAACGCCTAGAAATATACCTGCCTAGCAAGAATCTTAAAACCCATGGATTTATATGTGTCTGAAAGAGAATCCAGCGTGTGTTCAGTGGCCTAAAGGCAACAGTGAAAATCCGATAAATCATATTATCAAAATAAATTTCAAAAACAAAACACAATGACAGTGAAATAGAGAGCAATTCTTAAATAATTCACTCAGGGCTTCTGATGCAACCTGGATTTACCACATGTACACCCAGTGCTGGGGAGACATAAGGCCGGACACTTCGCCCTGATAGCATTGTTGAGGTTCGGTGAGCAATTGCAGACCCTTTGAAGTCATACTGCATGGTACCCATTCCAAGGGTCCCAACTCTCCAGGTTTAAGGGATTCTTCCTTCCGCTACATCATGTATGGGAAACCCAGAGTATGGTCCACCATGTGATTGGGAAACGTTTTCAAATGCATCTCAGTTTTCTTCCCTTTATACTCGGGTTCACCATTCCAGACGCTTAACTAACACTCTCCCCACTTGGAGAGTCAGTGCCTTTAACCTCCTGCTTGTCACAGTTTGCAATTTCTGCGCAAGATGAACAGGAATAGGGAGAACCAATGAGAGACTAGCTGTAGGTGTCTGCACGGGCAATTTAATGCTCATTTCTCACCAGGAAGTGGAATTAACCAAAGGCTCAGAATGCCCTGCCAGAACCAGATTAGGGCCTGAAGCAATACTGCGGGTGTGCAGGCAGCTCACAAGATAGCGAGTTGAACAAAGGAGCTCAGGGGCACTGTAATTCACAAACCTGCAGAGTTATAAATGACAGCTATCGTCCAAAAATATATTGAAGGAAGGCTGCGAAGAGGACTTGAAAGCGGGGCAGAATTCCAGGAAAACGATTTCAGGAGGTAGACGGGAAGTGCACTGAAAGCATAGGAGAAGAGGCAGAACCTCGACAATGATGCACTTGTTCAAAAAGTGCATATGCGTTTTTTCCAAGGCCCTCCTTAAAGAGGGTAGGGGGCTCCCAGCATGCTTCAGTGGCCAACAGAGGGCCCACATCGCCAAGGTGACGTGAGCCAGCCAGGCAGGAGTGACCTCACATCAGAGGGCCCACCTCACAGAAGGGTAAGGGACCCAGCCATTATCAGACTCTCACCAGAGGGCCCACATCAGCAAGGGGCTGGGAACCAGGCAGGAGTGTCTTCACACCCGTGGGGCCACATCATCGCAAGTTGAGGTACCCAGCACATGTGGCCTCAAACCAGAGGACCCACATCTCCATGGGTCTCGGAGCGAGGCAGGCAGGATGAACCTCAAAACACGTGGCCCATTGTATAAAAAGGTGAGGAATCCAGCAGTTGGAACATCCCAGCAGGCGGCCCAGAGCACCGAGGCTATGGGATCCAGGCAATGATGAACTCACAACAGAGGGCCCTCATCATGAAACTGTGAGCAACCTAGCCATTGTGACCTCAGAGCACAAGGCCCACATCCCCATGGGGAAGCGAACCAAGCAGGAGTGTCATCGCACCAGTGGGCACACATCAGAAAATGTGGGGAGCCCAGCAGTTAGGGCCTGACGCCAGAGGGCCCTCATCACCGAGGAGAGGAGGCTCCCAGCAGGCTCCAACTGCTACAAGAGGGCCAACGTCGCCAATGCGGGGTGTGCCAGCCAGGCAGGAGTGACCTCAGAGCAGAGGGCCAACCTCAAAAAAGTGTGAGGAACCCAAAGAGGATTAGACTCTCACCAGAGGGCCCACATCACCAAGAGGATCAGAACCAGGCAGGACTGTCTTCACACCAGGGTGACCACATCATAGAAAGGTGAGGAACCCAGCACATGTGGCCTAAACCAGAAGACCCACATCTCCAAGGGGCTCGGAGTGAGGCATGCAGGAGTAGCCTCACAACACAGGGCCCATAGAATAAAAAAGCTGAGGAATCCTGCAGTGGGAACCTCCCAGCAGGCGGCCCAGAGCACCGAGTCTATGCGATCCAGGCTGCAGTGAACTCACAGCAGAGGGCCCATATCATGAAACTGTGAGCAACCCAGCCATTGGGACCTCACAGCAGAAGGCCCACATCCCCATGGGGTTGGGAACATGGCAAGAGTGTCCTCGCACCACTTAGCACGTATCAGAAAAAGTGGGTACCCAGCAGTTACGGCCTGACGCTAGAGAGCCCTCATCACCGAGGGGAGGTGGCTCCCAGCAGGCTCCAACTGCCACAAGAGGGCCGATGTCGCCAAGGCGGGGTGTGCCAGCCAGTCAGTAGTGACCTCACAGCAGAGGGCCCACCTCACAGAAGGGTGAGGAACCCAGCCAGGATCAGACTCTCACCAGAGGGCCCACATCACCAAGGGGATAGAAACCAGGCAGGAGTGTCCTCACACCAGCGGGGCCACATCATCGAAAGGTGAGGGACCCAGCACACGTGGCCTCAAACCAGAGGACACACATCACCAAGGGGCTGGGAGTGAGTCAGGCAGGAGGAGTCTCCAAACAGAGGGCTCATAGAAGAAAAAAGGTGAGGAATCCCGCAGTTGGAACCTCCCCGCAGGCGGCCAGGAGCAGCGAGGCTATGGGATCCAGGCCGGAGTGAACTCACACCAGAGGGCCCTCATCATGAAACTGAGCCACCCACCGTTGGGACCTCAGAGCAGAAGGCCCATATTCCCATGGGGTTGGAAACCTGGCAGGAGTGTACTCACACCACAGGGCGCACATCAGAAAATTTTGGGAGCCCAGGAGTTAGAGCCTGACGCCAGAGGGCCCTCATTACCGAGGGGAGGAGACTCCCAGCAGGCACCAACTCCCACCTGAGGGCCCACGTCGTCAAGGTGACGTGTGCCAGTCAGGCAGGAGTGACCTCACAGCAGAGGGCCTACCTCACAGAAGGGTGAGGAAACCAGCCAGGATAAGACTCTCACCAGAGAGCCCACATCACCAAGGGGACCGGAACAAGGCAGGAGTGTCCTCACACCAGTGTGGCCACATTATAGAAAGGTGACGAACCCAGCACATGTGGCCTAAACCAGAGGACCCACATTTCCAAGGTGCTCCGAGTGAGGCAGGCAGGAGTAGCCTAACAACACAGGGCCCACAGAATAAAAAATGTGAGGAATCCAGCAGTTGGAACTCCCCAGCAGGTGGCCCAGAGTACGGAGTCTATGGGATCCAGGCCACAGTGAACTCACAGCAGAGGGCTCACATCATGACACTGTGAGCAATCCAGCTGGTGGGACCTCAGAGCAGAAGGCCCACATCCCCATGGGGATGGGAACGTGGCAGGAGTGTACTCGCACGACAGGGCACATATCAGAAAATTTTGGGAGCCCATGAGTTAGGGCCTGACGCCAGAGGGCCCTCATTACCGAGGGGAGGAGACTCCCAGCAGGCACCAACTCCCAACTGAGGAACCACATCGCCAAGGTGATGTGTGCCAGCCAGGCAGGAGTGACCTCACAGCAGAGGGCCCACCTCCCAGAAGGGTGAGGAATCCAGCCAGGATCAGACTCTCACCAGAGGGCCCCCATCACCAAGGGGATGGGAACCAGGCAGGAGTGTCCTCACACCAGTGGGGCCACATCAATAAAGGTGAGGAAACCGGCACATGTGGCCTCAAACCAGAGGACCCACATCACAAAGGGGCTGGGAGTGAGTCAGGAAGGAGGAGCATGAAAACACAGGACCCAAAGAATAAAAATGGTAAGGAATCCAGCAGTAGGAACCTCCCAGCAGGCGGCTCAGAGCACAGAGTCTATGGGATCTAGGCCTGAGTGAACTAACACCAGAGAGCCAACATCCTGAAACTGTGAACAACACAGGTGTTGGGACCATAGAGCAGAAGGCACATGGGGATGGGAACCTGGCAGGAGTGCCCTCACACCACTTAGCACGTATCAGAAAATGTGGGTAACCAGCAGTTAGGGCCTGATGCCAGAGGGCCTCATCACTGAGGGGAGGAGGCTCCCAGCGGGCTCCAACTGCCACCAGAGGGCCGACGTCGCCAAGGCGGGGTGTGTCAGCCAGGCAGGAGTGACCTCAGAGAAGAGGGCCCACCTCACAGAAGTGTGAGGAGCCCAACCAGGATCAGACTCTCACTGGAGGGCTCACATCACCAAGGGGATGGGAACCAGGCAGGAGTGTCCGCACACCAGTGGGGCCACATCTGCGAGAGGTGAGGAACCCAGCACATGTGGCCTCAAACCAGAGGACACACATCACCAAGGGGCTGGGAGTGAGGCAGGTGTCTGGAGGGGCACATTTAACTCTAATTTCCCACCAGGAAGAGGAATTAACCAAAGGCTCAGAGTGCCGTGCAGGACCCTGATTACGGCCTGAAGCAAACCTGCGGTTCTGTGGCCAGCTTTCAAGGAAACGAGTTAAGAAAGGAAATCACAGGCACTGTAATTCACAAACCAGCAGAGTTATAAATGACAGCTATTGGCAAAAATATATTGAAGTAAGTCTGCACAGAGGACTTGAAAACGAGGCAGAATTGCAGGAATCATATTTCAGGAGGTAGATTGGAATTGCATTTAAAGCATGTGAAAAGCGGCAGATCTTTGACAGTGATGCACTTGGACAAAAAGTGCGTATACATTTTTTCCTGAATATATTCAGGAAAAAACGCATATGCCCTTTGTGGCCAACCAAGAATTCGAGCAATGGAAATCCGCACTACAATGAACTCTCATTTCCCATTCGTCAAAAGAGTCATCTGAAAAAAGTGTAAAACCCAGAAACACAGGACAGGCCATGGAGAACAGGGAGCCTTGTTATGCTGATGGACGGGATGTAAATTGCCAACAGACACTCTGGTGATGTTTATGGTGTATGCTGAAACATCTAAAAAACAAAGCTACAGAGCCTAGGGCACTTCCACTTTTGGCCCTATAGCTTAGGAAAATTAAAATCAACAAGACACAGCCAACACAATATCCAGGGCTGCTGTGTTTACAAGAACCTTGAGTCCAGTACAAATTAAATATCCCAGAAAGAAAAAAATGGATAAAGGAGTTGTCCTACTTACGTACAACGGAATATCACTCAGCAATGAAATCAATGTCATCAGGCCTGTAGCAGCAAATTGAGTGGATTTAAGTATGATGATTCTAAGAGAAATATGTCACACAGAGAAACATAATTATCATAAGATATCACAAATAGAGGGAGTGTAAACTTGGCTACACATAAACTGAATTACAAAACCGAACAGAGTCTCACATTTAGATAAAAACTTATGCTTGCTTAACGGGAAAGTTGAGTTGGGGTGCTGTATAAAACCAGAGATTGAAATGAGCACACATACCGTTCCATAAGCCAAATATGTAATAGACAAGACCTACTCTTTGCTCAACGAAATAGACTAATCCATGGTGTATCACCTCACACCTGTTAGAATGGGCATCATCAGAAAATCTACAAACAACAAATGCTGGAAAGGGTGCGGAGATAAGGAAACCTCTTCCACTATTGTTGGGAATGTAAATTGATGCAGTCACTGTGGAGAACATTATGGAGTTTCTTATAAAACTAAGAATAGAATTACCATATAATACAGCAATCCCACTACTGGGCATATACCCAGACAAAACCATAAAACGAAAAGAGACATTCACCGCAATGTTCATTGCATCACTATTTACAATATCCAGGTAATGGAAGCAAACTAAATGCCCACAGACAGACGAATGCATAAAGATGAGGTACATATATAAAATGGAATATTACTAAGCCATAAAAAGGAATGAAATTGGGTCATTTGTAGAGACGTTGATGGATCTAGAGACTGTCATACAGAGTGAAGTAAGTCAGAAAGAGAAAAACAAATCCTGTATATAAATGCATATATGTGGAACCTAGAAAAGTTGTACAGATGAAGCGTTTTGCAAGGCAGAAATAGAGCAACAGATGTAGACAACAAACGTATGGACACCAAGGGGGGAAAGCTGTTAGGGGGGTGGTGGTGGGAGTTGAGAGATTGGGATTGACATGTATACATTTCTATGTATAAAATAGGTAACCAAAAAGAACCTGCTGTATAAAAAAATAAAATAAAATTCAAAATTACAAAAAGTAAAACAGAAAAAATATTCTTCCCTTCATATACATGTATTTATATGAATAAATTATTTCCATGCTTATATCTGTAAATACAAAAAAGAGGAATAAAATCTACCTTGAACCAAAAACGAAAAAAAGAAAAAAAAACAGAACCCACCAGTTACACAGAGGAAAACCGTATCAGGGCCCTTGCTCCAGTTGTAAACAATTCTGAAGTTGGTCAGTGGTGGGGAATCATCTCCCATTCAGCCAGCATGCCCCACACAACAAGCGTCCTCATTGCAAAGCTGGGGGCCCGTGCCGAGGCATCTGTGAGTAAACGTGGGCCGAGCCCCAGGCCAGCTGCTGCTGAAATGTTCCCACCCTTCCCAGGTAAAACACCTGAATATGTACAAGGACTTGAAAGCCTAGAGGAAGGGCCATGGAGCCACATGAGCGACAGCATGCCAGCCGACTTGGTGCCTGCAGGCCAGACAGGATGGTCCTGGCCCTGGGTGCTCTTCTGGAAGCTTTCCATTTCCCTGCCTGAGATACCCCTCCTGTCCCGGCCCCCACTGCTTTCTTCCTTACTCACCTCTGCCCAGGGAGAAATTCCAGCGGCAGGTATGGGTGGCACATCCTCTTCTTTAGCAGGTGGCATCTTGGCAACTGCTGCAGAAAGTCCAGCAGAGCCCCACTCACACTGGGCAACCCACAAAGCCGTGGCCTCTCACTCCCTCCCACCAGTCCAGCCCCGAGACTGCTGACAGGGCAGAAAATGGCGTCAGGCACAGCTGCAGGTGCTCTTGCTGCCTGGAGCGGTGTTTATATTGATCTCAACCCAGGCACACCTTGGGAGGGATGGCCGGCATGGTCAGGCTTCCCAGGCCAGCCAATAATCACCCCTCAGGGGCTCACAGTTGCAGAAACTGGAACTTGCTGAATCGGCCAGGTCCAAGGAACAGGTGTGGGCTCCTGAGAGTCAGGATAGACAAGGGCCTGCAGCTCTGGCTTGTTTTCTAATTATATTATCTGGCCCATGAGTGGGAGACAACTTCAAGAAAACCATCTCCTAATGAGAAGTACCCAGGAGTCAGGGAGAGCAGGGGTGGGTGGTGGGTGGAGACAGAGGCCTGGTGCCCCGGGTGCAGTGGAAATCTCTGGAAGACCAGGTGGAGGGAGGCCACACAGAGTGATGCCCAGGGTCACAGACCTGTCGGAGCTGCTGTTTGTTAGTTCAAGTCCTGCTCTGAGGTGCTCTGTGTCAGATCTGAGTGACAGGTGAGCTGGGAGTGCTCTGCAATGAGGGCGATGTGCATGGCTCCTGTGTGCCCAGCCCTGCCACGGTACCTGAAAGGGTAGCTCTGTATCCTGGGAGGGGCCTGACCACGAGAGCCCCATGGGCTGCAGGGGAACCTGCCCAGGGAGCCCCATATCCTGGGAGGGGCCTGAACACGAGAGCCCCGTGGGCTGGGGTGGGGGTGGGGTACCTGCCCAGGTGAGCTCCATATCCTGAGATTGGCCTGACCTTGAGAGCCCCATGGGCTGCTGGAGTCCTGGTAAAAGATGTCAGGACAGTCAGTGAAGCCACCGAGGATATACCTCCAGTAGTTCCTAAACCCTACACCCTGCTGGTCATTCTACTAACCACCAGGACATGGTATTCTGTATTAGTCTTCAATGAAGCCTTCTTTTGTATTCTATTAGTCCCAGAGTCACAAGAAATTTTGGCTTGTGAGTGGCAGGACTCAACATACAACTAAAACAATACTTCCGGGCCGTCTTGCCCCAAGGGTTCAAAAATTCCCACACCATCTTTGGGGAAAGCTCAGCTAAAGACCTAAAAGTTCTACCTCTGGAAAAGGAAACACTCCTTCAATATGCAGACGACATTCTGATCGCCAGCCCTACTAAGGAGACCTCTGAACTACCAAGCCAATAAAGGATACAAGTTGTCCAAGAAAAAGCTCAAATATCACAGACTATGGTGACCTGCGTGGGCTGCATTCTCACAGAAGGTCGGAGAAGCCCATCCCAGGAAAGGGAAGAAACGATTTACAGCCTTACCCATTTCTAAAACTAGAAGACAGCTTAGGGGTTCCTGGGGAGGCCAGGGTTTGCTGCTTCTGGATCCCTAACTACAGTCTACTAGCTGGGCCTCTATATGAAACACTGAAAGAAAAAGATGATGATCCTTTTGAATAGAATCCAGAAGTGGCCTTTCAAGAATGGAAAGAGCAGTCAATTCAGACCCTTGCCCTGGAACTCCCTAATTTAGCTAAACCCTTTGACCTTTACATTCCTAGTGAAATTTGAATGGCCATTGGAGTATTAGTGCAAAACCTGGGACCACTTGAAATGGAACAATGCAAGAATGCCATCCAGGTAGGATAAACTACGGTCACCAAGGGGCTTGGCCCACCGCCACATCTGGCCAAGATACTGGCAGTATCTGAAAACCTGGAAATCAGCAGCCCAAAAGGCCACCTCCCTCCTAAGGGAAAAGGACCCCACGTGGTGATCCTAACCCCCAACCATGCCCTGAAGTTGCAGGGTTTGCTCCGTGGGCACACTGACCTTGAGTGAGGAGGTCCTCCAACTCCAACCTCCAGAGAGATAACTGGGGCAAAGTGGCACCATGACGACTCATGTGACCATCACTTGACCTGGAGTTTCTCTCATAAAACAACAAGAGTGTGTCCCAAAAGAGTAGACTACTGCTTGCAGGACTTACTGCACCCAGAGGGGAGGTAATAATCTTGGCAGGGGAACCGTATATCACGCTGTCACCATAGAAAAGCCTACAGACACTGTGATGATGGTGGCCAATAAGACCGGCTGGACTCCTGTTTACTTCAAAAGGCTGTTGACTCAGTGGCCATCATGGTCCTTCATCACCACTGACCCTGGACTGTCTGGGAGTTGAGCAGTCAGGGTGCTGACACCTGGTGCTGTTTTTACGTTAATTCAGGGGCCTAACTGAAGAAAGCACAGACTACTGGTCAGAGCATCTAGGCTGGCAGAAACGGTCAGCCTAAGGTGGCTGAACAAATGTGCGGCGGGGTGAAACTGGACCTCACAGCGTCACTGCACATCTCCTTCCTGGACCCTTAAAGGTCATTAGAATCTATAACACTACCAATACTTGTGCTCAGGCGGACGAGCAGGGAGGCAGGAGGCCTGCGGACAATCAACGTCACCTGGAGGCTGCTGGGGAGAAGTTCAGACCCTCTCCCACGGGTATGAGGGCTCCTAACTCAGCACTCAGCAGTTACAGATGAAGGGTCTGCACCCTCAGCACTCTAAGAATGAGGAAGGGGACAAAATGCAGAAGAGGGGTTTGTCCCAGGCAAAGCCCCTTAAAAATCCCTGGGAGATAAAAATAGAATCTGGGCAATAAAATAAAGTCTAACCTTTTTTATCCTTTGTGCTTTGTCTAATTTCACGTGCTCCTAGGGTCCCGCATACAGAGGTTCAACAGCCGGCACTTCAGACCAGATTTCCTAGTGCAGAATGGCTGGGTCGACACTTCAGCTCCTGGAGCACAGTGCAGACTCCGCGATATAGAGCCTGAGCTGCAGCCAACCGGGCCCTCGAGAGCTCCGCCCCCTCCCTCCCACTGACTCTGACAGGATCTCTACACAGCAGCCCAGCCCACAGCCCACGGGGTAGCACATGCTCTCACCTCTGCATTCTCTGATCAAAATATAAAGTTTCCTTTGCTTCTGAACCAAACTCAGTCTCGATCTGTTGGCTCCAATGACACTGGGCAGGGGGACACTTGTTGGGGTCCACTCTGGAGGATCAGTAACAGAAATTGAGAACATTGTAACTTCAATGAACAGATGTGTGAGCCAAACTGTAATTAACATAGAACAGTGTATAAGGCTCGGGTAAAATAAGATGTTTCTAACACTTCCATTTGATATTTCCATCACTTTATTATAAGCAAGTTCAGTGAAAGGTTTGTCTTATTTGTCAGGTCAATACTAGAGAAACGAAGTGATTTCTTTCCAAGGATGTACATCTAATAATCTTGGTTAAAGCTTCAATCTTGTTTTAAATGCTTTTCCATTGAAAATGATACCTCTCTTTCAGCTCCCCCATTTCTGAGAAGTATAAAATCTTATAATTTATTATTACCAAAGGGGAAAGGTGGGAGGAGGGATAAATTAACAGTTTGGGATTAACACATACACACTGCTATGTATAAAATCGATCATTAACAAGGAACTACTGTACAGCACAGGGAACCACACTCAATATTTTGCAATAACCTATAAGGGGAAATAATCTGAAAAAAGAATAGATATTTTTATTGACATCATCTATTAATGACAGTTAAAATGGAACCTAAGGGAAACCGGTGGTGAGTGCTTCTGACCCTGAAGACTTCAATCATCTAAAGTTTGGACTCTGCCTACTTCCCAAGGCCCTTAATGAACCTATGTGTAGCCGTAGCTTAAAAAATTCCCCAGTTTGGGTTGCGGAGAGACAGTGATTTTGAAAAAGCCCTGGTGTTCTCCTCACATGAATGGGACCCTTCCTACAGCTAAAGCATGCCTGTCACACCCAGAGGATGGTATACCGTCTGATCGGGAAGAGTTTGGAAAAGGCATCTCATCTCCTCATTTCCTGGTGCTCGGGTTCACACTTCCAGCGTCTTTACTAACAGTCTCCCCACTTGGAGATGTCAGCACTGTCAACATCCTGTTGCATACAGTTTGGAATTTGTCCAGAGGATGAAGCAGAAGGAGGAGGAACAATGAGAGACAAGTCCTAGGTGTTCGGACAGGCACATGTCACTCTAATTTCCAATCAGGAAGACGAATTGACCAAAGGCTAGGGTTGCCCATGGAAACAGAATAGGGCTTGAGGAAATCCCGCTGCTTTGTGGCCAGTTCCCATAAACACAAGTTGAAAAATGGAGCTCAGTGGCACTAAAATTCACGAAACTGCAGAGTTGAAAATATCTATCACTGAAAAATGTCTTGAGGAAAGTCAGAGAAAAGGACTTGTAAGCAACGGAGAATGGCAGGAAAGGGATTGGAAGAGGTAGAAAGGACTCGCCATTAAGCACAAGAAAAGGGGCTGAACATTGCCAACATTGCAGTTGGCCAAAAAGGGTGTATGCGTCTTTTTCTGTATATATTCAAGAAAAGGGCATACACTTTTTTAGCCAACCAAACAGGTGGGCACTGGAAATCAATACTACAAAACATATCACTTCGCATCAGTCAGAAGAGCCATCCTCATAAAGTGTAAACACCAGAAATGCAGGACAGGGCAAGGAGAAAAGGGAGCCCTGTGAGGCTTATAGTGGAAACGTATATTGCCAACGGTCACTCTGGAGAAGTGTATTGTGTTTAATAAAGCATCTGAAAAATGAGCTACAGAGCACAGGGCACTTGCACTCATGGACGTATATCTTGGGAAAAACAAAAATCGAGAGGACACAGGCACCCCAATGTATACCGCCTAATTGTTTAAAAGATCCTCGACCAGGATATAACTTAAATGTCTCTGGAGGGAAATAATGGATACAGATGTGGTGCTTATGTAGAGTGGAATATGACTCAGCCTGGAAATCAATGCAATATGGCCACTTGTAACAACTCCAGAGGAGTTACGTATGATCATTCAAAGTCACAGAATTCAAAAAGAAAAAGACATACTATATCACTAATACATGGAATGTAAGCTTGGCTACACATGAACTGAATTACAAAACAGAACAGGGTCTCAAATATAGAAAACCAACTTATTCTTGCTTAAGGATAAAGGTGAGTTGGGGTGCTGCATAAAACCAGAGATTGAAATTAGCACAGATACTGTTCCATAAGCCAAATATGTAATAGTCAAGACCTACTGCTTGCTCAACAAAATGGACTCAGAACCCCATATTCAACGCCTAGGAATATACCTGACTAGTAAGAATATTAAAACCCATGGATTTATATGTCTTCATAAGAGAATCAAGTGTGTGTACAATGGCATGAACGCAGCAGTGAAAATAAGATATATCCCATTATCAAAATAAATTTCAAAAACAAAACACAATGACAGTGAAATAGAGAGCAATTCTTAAATAATGCATTCAGGGCTTGTGATGCAACCTGGATTTACCACATCTACACCCAGAGCTGGGTGAGACATAAGGCTGGACACTTCGGGCTGATAGCATTGGTGAGGTTCGTTGAGCAAATGCAGACACTTTGAAGTCATACTGCATGGTACCCATTCGAATGATCGCAACTCTCCAGGTTTAAAGGATTCTTCTTTCATCTAAAATATGCATGGGTAACCCAGAGTATGGTCCAACATGTGACCAGGAAACGTTTTAAAATGAATCTCATGTTTCATCCCCTGGTACTCGGTTTCACCATTTCAGACGCTTTACTAACACTCTCCCCACTTGGAGAGTCAGTGCCTTTAACCTCCTGTTGGGCACAGTTTGCAATTTCTGCGGAAGATGAACAGGAATAGGGAGAACCATTGAGAGACTAGCTGTAGGTGCCTGCACGGGCAAATGGAATGCTCATTTCCCACCAGGAAGAGGAATTAACCAAAGGCTCAGCGTGCCCTTCCGGAAACAGATTAGGGCCTGAAGCAATCCTGCGGTTTTGCAGCCAGCTCACAAGAAAGCGAGTTGAAGAAAGGAGCTCAGGGGCACTGTAATTCAAAAACCTGCAGAGTTATGAATGGCAGCTATCGTCCAAAAATATATTGAAGGAAGGCTGCGAAGACGACTTGTAAGCGGGACAGATTTGCAGGAAAACGATTTCAGGGGGTAGACGGGAATTGCATTTAAAGCATAGGAAAAGAGGCAGAACGTCGACAATGATGCTCTTGGCCAAAAAGGGCGTATGCGTTTTTTCCTGAATATATTCAGGAAAAAACGCATACGCCCTTTTTGGCCAACCAAGCAAGCATGTTAAAGAAATCTGCACTACAATGAAGTCTCACTGCCCCCCTGTCAAAAGGGCCATCTGAAAAAAGTGTAAAATCCAGAAAGGCAACACAGGCCATGGAGAACAGGGAGCCTTGTTATGCTGATGGGCGGGATGTAAATTGCCAACAGCCACTCTGGAGAAGTGTATGGTGTTTCCCAGAACACCGAAAAAACAAAGCTACGGAGCCTACGGCACTTCCACTTATGGTCCTATAGCTTAGGGAAATTAAATTCAAAAACACACAGCCACCCCAAAGTGTCGGACGGCTCTGTTTACAAGAACCTCGTCTACGGTACAAGTTAAATATCCCAGAATGTGAAAAATGGATAAAGAAGTTGTGGTACGTACGTACAATGGAATATCACTCAGCAATGAAATCTATGTCATCAGGCCCATCGCGGCAAAATGAGTGGATTCAGGTACGATGATTCTAAGTGAAATAAGTCACACAGAAAATGAAACATCATAAGATGTCACTAATACACGGAATGTAAACTTGGCTACACATGAACTGAATTACAAAACAGAACAGGGTCTCAAATTTAGAAAACCAACTTATGCTTGCTTAAGGGGAAAGGTGAGTTGGGGTGCTGCATAAAACCAGAGATAGAAATTAGCACAGATACCTTTCCATAAGCCAAATATGTAATAGTCAAGACCTACCCCTTGCTCAACGAAATGGACTAAACACCCCATATTCAACGCCTAGGAATACACCTGACTAGTAAGAATCTTCAAACCCATGGATTTATATGTCTCCGTAAGAGAATGAAGCGTGTGTACAGCGGCATGAATGCAGCAGAGAAAATCCGATAAATCCCATTATCAAAATGAATTACACAAACAAAACCCAAGGACAGTGAAATAGAGAGCAATTCTTAAATAATTCATTCAGGGCTTGTGATGCAACCTGGATTTACCACATCTACACCCAGAGCTGAGTGAGACATAAGGTTGGGCACTTCGGGCTGATAGCATTGGTGAGGTTCGATGAGCAAATGCAGACCCTTTGAAGTCATACAGCATGGTACCCATTCCATGGGTCCCAACTCTCCAAGTTTAAGGGATTCTTCCTTCAGCTAAAACATGCATGGGAAACCCACAGTATGGTGCACCGTGTGACTGGCAAACGTTTTCAAATGCATCTCAGTTTTCGTCCCCTTTTACTCGGGTTCACCATTCCAGACCCTTTACGAACACTCTCCCCACTTGGAGTGTCAGTGCCTTTAACCTCCTGTTGGGCACAGTTTGCAATTTCTGCGCAAGATGAAAAGGAATAGGGAGAACGAATGAGAGACTAGCTCTAGGTATCTGCACGGGGAAATTTAACGCTCATTTCGCACCAGGAAGAGGAATTAACCAAAGGCTCAGCATGCCGTGCCGGAACCAGATTAAGGCCTGAAGCAATGCTGCGGGTTTGAGGCCAGCTCACAAGAAAGCGAGTTGAAGAAAGGAGCTCAGGGGCACTGTAACTCACAAACCTGCAGAGCTATAAATGACAGCTATCGTCCAAAAATATATTGAAGGAAGGCTGCGAAGACGACTTGTAAGCGGGGCAGAATTGCAGGAAAACGATTTCAGGGGGTAGACGGGAATTGCATTTAAAGCACAGGAAAAGAGGCAGAACGTCGACAATGATGCTCTTGGCCAAAACGGGCGTATGCGTTTTCTCCTGAATATATTCATGAAAAAACGCATACGCCCTTTTTGGCCAACCAAGCAAGCATGTTAAAGAAATCTGCACTACAATGAAGTCTCACTGCCCCCCGGTCAAAAGGGCCATCTGAAAAAATGTAAAATCCAGAAAGGCAGCACAGGCCATGGAGAACAGGGAGCCTTGTTATGCTGATGGGCGGGATGTAAATTGCCAACAGCCACTCTGGAGAAGTGTATGGTGTTTCCTGGAACACCGAAAAAACAAAGCAACGGAGCCTACGGCACTTCCACTTATGGTCCTATAGCTTAGGGAAATTAAAATCAAAAACACACAGCCACCCCAAAGTGTCGGACGGCTCTGTTTACAAGAACCTCGTCTACGGTACAAGTTAAATATCCCAGAATGTGAAAAATGGATAAAGAATTTGTGGTACGTACGTACAATGGAATATCACTCAGCAATGAAATCTATGTCATCAGGCCCGTCGCGGCATAATGAGTGGATTCAGGTACGATGATTCTAAGTGAAATAAGTCACACAGAAAATGAAACATCATAAGATATCTCTAATACACGGAATGTAATCTTGGCTACACATGAACTGAATTACAAAACAGAACAGGGTCTCAAATTTAGAAAACCAACTTATGCTTGATTAAGGGGAAAGGTGAGTTGGGGTGCTGCATAAAACCAGAGATAGAAATTAGCAATGATACCTTTCCATAAGTCAAATATGTAATAGTCAAGTCCTACCCCTTGCTCAACGAAATGGACTAAACACCCCATATTCAACGCCTAGGAATACACCTGACTAGTAAGAATCTTCAAACCCATGGATTTATATGTCTCCAAAAGAGAATCAAGCGTGTGTACAGCTGCATGAAGGCAGCAGAGAAAATCCGATAAATCCCATTATCAAAATGAATTACAAAAACAAAACCCAAGGACAGTGAAATAGAGACCAATTATTAAATAGTTCATTCAGGGCTTGTGATGCAACCTGGATTTACCACATCTACACCCAGAGCTGAGTGAGACATAAGGTTGGGCACTTCGGGCTGATAGCATTGGTGAGGTTCAATGAGCAAATGCAGACCCTTTGAAGTCATACTGCATGGTACCCATTCCATGAGTCCCAACTCTCCATGTTTAATGGATTCTTCCTTCAGCTAAAACATGCATGGGAAACCCACAGTATGGTGCACCGTGTGACCGACAAACGTTTTCAAATGCATCTCAGTTTTTGTACCATTTTACTTGGGTTCACCATTCCAGACCCTTTACTAACACTCTCACCACTTGGAGAGTAGGTGCCTTTAACCTCCTGTTGGTCACAGTTTGCAATTTCTGCGCAAGATGAACAGGAATAGGGAGAACCAATGAGAGACTAGCTGTAGGTGTCTGCACGGGCAAATGGAACGCTCATTTCCCACCAGGAAGAGGAAATAACCAAAGGCCCAGCATGCCCTGCCGGAACCAGATTAGGGCCTGAAGCAATCCTGTGGTTTTGCGGCCAACTCACAGGAAAGCGTGTTGAAGAAAGCAGCTCAGGGGCACTGTAATTCACAAACCTGCAGAGTTATAAATGACAGCTATCGTCCAAAATATATTGAAGTATGTCTGCGAAGAGGACTTAGAATTTGGGCTGAAATTCAGGAAAACGATTTCGGGGGTAGACTGGAATTGCACTTAACGCCTAGGAAAAGACGGAGAACGGCGACAATGATGCACTTGGCCAAAAAGGGTGTATGCGTTTTTTCCTGAATATAATCAGGAAAAAACGCATACGCCCTTTTTGGCCAACCAAGCAAGCGTGTAAAGAAATCTGCACTACAATGAAGTCTCTCTGCCCCCCGGTCAAAAGGGCCATCTGAAAAAAGTGTAAAATCCAGAAAGGCAGGACAGGCCATGGAGAAGAGGGAGCATTGTTATCCTGATGGGCGGGATGTGAATTGCCAACAGCCACTCTGGAGAAGTGTATGGTATTTCCTGAAACACATAAGAAACAAAGCAACACAGCCTATGGCACTTCCACTTATGGTCCTATAGCTTAGGGAAATTAAAATCAAAACCACACAGGCACCCCAAAGTTTGGAACGGCTCTGTTTACAAGAACCTCGTCTACGGTACAAGTTAAATATCCCAGAGGGCGAAAAATGGATAAAGAAGTTGTGGTTCTTACGTACAATGGAATATCACTCAGCAATGAAATCTATGTCATCAGGCCCGTAGCGGCATAATGAGTGGATTCAGGTACGATGATTCTACGTGCAATAGGTCACACAGAAAAAGAAACATCATAAGGTATCACTAATACACGGAATGTAATCTTGGCTACACATGAACTGAATTACAAAACAGAACAGTGTCTCAAATTTAGAAAACCAACTTATGCTTGCTTTTTGGGAAAGGTGAGTTCGGGTGCTGCATAAAAACAGAGATTGAAATTCGCACTGATACAGTTCCATAAGCCAAATATGTAATAGACAAGACCTACTGCTTGCTCAACGAAATGGGCTCAACACCCCATATTCAACGCCTAGAAATATACCTGCCTAGCAAGAATCTTAAAACCCATGGATTTATATGTGTCTGAAAGAGAATCCAGCGTGTGTTCAGTGGCCTAAAGGCAACAGTGAAAATCCGATAAATCATATTATCAAAATAAATTTCAAAAACAAAACACAATGACAGTGAAATAGAGAGCAATTCTTAAATAATTCACTCAGGGCTTCTGATGCAACCTGGATTTACCACATGTACACCCAGTGCTGGGGAGACATAAGGCCGGACACTTCGCCCTGATAGCATTGTTGAGGTTCGGTGAGCAATTGCAGACCCTTTGAAGTCATACTGCATGGTACCCATTCCAAGGGTCCCAACTCTCCAGGTTTAAGGGATTCTTCCTTCCGCTACATCATGTATGGGAAACCCAGAGTATGGTCCACCATGTGATTGGGAAACGTTTTCAAATGCATCTCAGTTTTCTTCCCTTTATACTCGGGTTCACCATTCCAGACGCTTAACTAACACTCTCCCCACTTGGAGAGTCAGTGCCTTTAACCTCCTGCTTGTCACAGTTTGCAATTTCTGCGCAAGATGAACAGGAATAGGGAGAACCAATGAGAGACTAGCTGTAGGTGTCTGCACGGGCAATTTAATGCTCATTTCTCACCAGGAAGTGGAATTAACCAAAGGCTCAGAATGCCCTGCCAGAACCAGATTAGGGCCTGAAGCAATACTGCGGGTGTGCAGGCAGCTCACAAGATAGCGAGTTGAACAAAGGAGCTCAGGGGCACTGTAATTCACAAACCTGCAGAGTTATAAATGACAGCTATCGTCCAAAAATATATTGAAGGAAGGCTGCGAAGAGGACTTGAAAGCGGGGCAGAATTCCAGGAAAACGATTTCAGGAGGTAGACGGGAAGTGCACTGAAAGCATAGGAGAAGAGGCAGAACCTCGACAATGATGCACTTGTTCAAAAAGTGCATATGCGTTTTTTCCAAGGCCCTCCTTAAAGAGGGTAGGGGGCTCCCAGCATGCTTCAGTGGCCAACAGAGGGCCCACATCGCCAAGGTGACGTGAGCCAGCCAGGCAGGAGTGACCTCACATCAGAGGGCCCACCTCACAGAAGGGTAAGGGACCCAGCCATTATCAGACTCTCACCAGAGGGCCCACATCAGCAAGGGGCTGGGAACCAGGCAGGAGTGTCTTCACACCCGTGGGGCCACATCATCGCAAGTTGAGGTACCCAGCACATGTGGCCTCAAACCAGAGGACCCACATCTCCATGGGTCTCGGAGCGAGGCAGGCAGGATGAACCTCAAAACACGTGGCCCATTGTATAAAAAGGTGAGGAATCCAGCAGTTGGAACATCCCAGCAGGCGGCCCAGAGCACCGAGGCTATGGGATCCAGGCAATGATGAACTCACAACAGAGGGCCCTCATCATGAAACTGTGAGCAACCTAGCCATTGTGACCTCAGAGCACAAGGCCCACATCCCCATGGGGAAGCGAACCAAGCAGGAGTGTCATCGCACCAGTGGGCACACATCAGAAAATGTGGGGAGCCCAGCAGTTAGGGCCTGACGCCAGAGGGCCCTCATCACCGAGGAGAGGAGGCTCCCAGCAGGCTCCAACTGCTACAAGAGGGCCAACGTCGCCAATGCGGGGTGTGCCAGCCAGGCAGGAGTGACCTCAGAGCAGAGGGCCAACCTCAAAAAAGTGTGAGGAACCCAAAGAGGATTAGACTCTCACCAGAGGGCCCACATCACCAAGAGGATCAGAACCAGGCAGGACTGTCTTCACACCAGGGTGACCACATCATAGAAAGGTGAGGAACCCAGCACATGTGGCCTAAACCAGAAGACCCACATCTCCAAGGGGCTCGGAGTGAGGCATGCAGGAGTAGCCTCACAACACAGGGCCCATAGAATAAAAAAGCTGAGGAATCCTGCAGTGGGAACCTCCCAGCAGGCGGCCCAGAGCACCGAGTCTATGCGATCCAGGCTGCAGTGAACTCACAGCAGAGGGCCCATATCATGAAACTGTGAGCAACCCAGCCATTGGGACCTCACAGCAGAAGGCCCACATCCCCATGGGGTTGGGAACATGGCAAGAGTGTCCTCGCACCACTTAGCACGTATCAGAAAAAGTGGGTACCCAGCAGTTACGGCCTGACGCTAGAGAGCCCTCATCACCGAGGGGAGGTGGCTCCCAGCAGGCTCCAACTGCCACAAGAGGGCCGATGTCGCCAAGGCGGGGTGTGCCAGCCAGTCAGTAGTGACCTCACAGCAGAGGGCCCACCTCACAGAAGGGTGAGGAACCCAGCCAGGATCAGACTCTCACCAGAGGGCCCACATCACCAAGGGGATAGAAACCAGGCAGGAGTGTCCTCACACCAGCGGGGCCACATCATCGAAAGGTGAGGGACCCAGCACACGTGGCCTCAAACCAGAGGACACACATCACCAAGGGGCTGGGAGTGAGTCAGGCAGGAGGAGTCTCCAAACAGAGGGCTCATAGAAGAAAAAAGGTGAGGAATCCCGCAGTTGGAACCTCCCCGCAGGCGGCCAGGAGCAGCGAGGCTATGGGATCCAGGCCGGAGTGAACTCACACCAGAGGGCCCTCATCATGAAACTGAGCCACCCACCGTTGGGACCTCAGAGCAGAAGGCCCATATTCCCATGGGGTTGGAAACCTGGCAGGAGTGTACTCACACCACAGGGCGCACATCAGAAAATTTTGGGAGCCCAGGAGTTAGAGCCTGACGCCAGAGGGCCCTCATTACCGAGGGGAGGAGACTCCCAGCAGGCACCAACTCCCACCTGAGGGCCCACGTCGCCAAGGTGACGTGTGCCAGTCAGGCAGGAGTGACCTCACAGCAGAGGGCCTACCTCACAGAAGGGTGAGGAAACCAGCCAGGATAAGACTCTCACCAGAGAGCCCACATCACCAAGGGGACCGGAACAAGGCAGGAGTGTCCTCACACCAGTGTGGCCACATTATAGAAAGGTGACGAACCCAGCACATGTGGCCTAAACCAGAGGACCCACATTTCCAAGGTGCTCCGAGTGAGGCAGGCAGGAGTAGCCTAACAACACAGGGCCCACAGAATAAAAAATGTGAGGAATCCAGCAGTTGGAACCCCCCAGCAGGTGGCCCAGAGTACGGAGTCTATGGGATCCAGGCCACAGTGAACTCACAGCAGAGGGCTCACATCATGACACTGTGAGCAATCCAGCTGGTGGGACCTCAGAGCAGAAGGCCCACATCCCCATGGGGATGGGAACGTGGCAGGAGTGTACTCGCACGACAGGGCACATATCAGAAAATTTTGGGAGCCCATGAGTTAGGGCCTGACGCCAGAGGGCCCTCATTACCGAGGGGAGGAGACTCCCAGCAGGCACCAACTCCCAACTGAGGAACCACATCGCCAAGGTGATGTGTGCCAGCCAGGCAGGAGTGACCTCACAGCAGAGGGCCCACCTCCCAGAAGGGTGAGGAATCCAGCCAGGATCAGACTCTCACCAGAGGGCCCCCATCACCAAGGGGATGGGAACCAGGCAGGAGTGTCCTCACACCAGTGGGGCCACATCAATAAAGGTGAGGAAACCGGCACATGTGGCCTCAAACCAGAGGACCCACATCACAAAGGGGCTGGGAGTGAGTCAGGAAGGAGGAGCATGAAAACACAGGACCCAAAGAATAAAAATGGTAAGGAATCCAGCAGTCGGAACCTCCCAGCAGGCGGCTCAGAGCACAGAGTCTATGGGATCTAGGCCTGAGTGAACTAACACCAGAGAGCCAACATCCTGAAACTGTGAACAACACAGGTGTTGGGACCATAGAGCAGAAGGCACATGGGGATGGGAACCTGGCAGGAGTGCCCTCACACCACTTAGCACGTATCAGAAAATGTGGGTAACCAGCAGTTAGGGCCTGATGCCAGAGGGCCTCATCACTGAGGGGAGGAGGCTCCCAGCGGGCTCCAACTGCCACCAGAGGGCCGACGTCGCCAAGGCGGGGTGTGTCAGCCAGGCAGGAGTGACCTCAGAGAAGAGGGCCCACCTCACAGAAGTGTGAGGAGCCCAACCAGGATCAGACTCTCACTGGAGGGCTCACATCACCAAGGGGATGGGAACCAGGCAGGAGTGTCCGCACACCAGTGGGGCCACATCTGCGAAAGGTGAGGAACCCAGCACATGTGGCCTCAAACCAGAGGACACACATCACCAAGGGGCTGGGAGTGAGGCAGGTGTCTGGAGGGGCACATTTAACTCTAATTTCCCACCAGGAAGAGGAATTAACCAAAGGCTCAGAGTGCCGTGCAGGACCCTGATTACGGCCTGAAGCAAACCTGCGGTTCTGTGGCCAGCTTTCAAGGAAACGAGTTAAGAAAGGAAATCACAGGCACTGTAATTCACAAACCAGCAGAGTTATAAATGACAGCTATTGGCAAAAATATATTGAAGTAAGTCTGCACAGAGGACTTGAAAACGAGGCAGAATTGCAGGAATCATATTTCAGGAGGTAGATTGGAATTGCATTTAAAGCATGTGAAAAGCGGCAGATCTTTGACAGTGATGCACTTGGACAAAAAGTGCGTATACATTTTTTCCTGAATATATTCAGGAAAAAACGCATATGCCCTTTGTGGCCAACCAAGAATTCGAGCAATGGAAATCCGCACTACAATGAACTCTCATTTCCCATTCGTCAAAAGAGTCATCTGAAAAAAGTGTAAAACCCAGAAACACAGGACAGGCCATGGAGAACAGGGAGCCTTGTTATGCTGATGGACGGGATGTAAATTGCCAACAGACACTCTGGTGATGTTTATGGTGTATGCTGAAACATCTAAAAAACAAAGCTACAGAGCCTAGGGCACTTCCACTTTTGGCCCTATAGCTTAGGAAAATTAAAATCAACAAGACACAGCCAACACAATATCCAGGGCTGCTGTGTTTACAAGAACCTTGAGTCCAGTACAAATTAAATATCCCAGAAAGAAAAAAATGGATAAAGGAGTTGTCCTACTTACGTACAACGGAATATCACTCAGCAATGAAATCAATGTCATCAGGCCTGTAGCAGCAAATTGAGTGGATTTA
This sequence comes from Delphinapterus leucas, assembly GCF_059928025.1. Taxonomy (NCBI): domain Eukaryota; kingdom Metazoa; phylum Chordata; class Mammalia; order Artiodactyla; family Monodontidae; genus Delphinapterus; species Delphinapterus leucas. Next base: position 4,679,929 of record NW_028322235.1, read on the forward strand.
AGTATGATGATTCTAAGAGAAATATGTCACACAGAGAAACATAATTATCATAAGATATCACAAATAGAGGGAGTGTAAACTTGGCTACACATAAACTGAATTACAAAACCGAACAGAGTCTCACATTTAGATAAAAACTTATGCTTGCTTAACGGGAAAGTTGAGTTGGGGTGCTGTATAAAACCAGAGATTGAAATGAGCACACATACCGTTCCATAAGCCAAATATGTAATAGACAAGACCTACTCTTTGCTCAACGAAATAGACTAATCCATGGTGTATCACCTCACACCTGTTAGAATGGGCATCATCAGAAAATCTACAAACAACAAATGCTGGAAAGGGTGCGGAGATAAGGAAACCTCTTCCACTATTGTTGGGAATGTAAATTGATGCAGTCACTGTGGAGAACATTATGGAGTTTCTTATAAAACTAAGAATAGAATTACCATATAATACAGCAATCCCACTACTGGGCATATACCCAGACAAAACCATAAAACGAAAAGAGACATTCACCGCAATGTTCATTGCATCACTATTTACAATATCCAGGTAATGGAAGCAAACTAAATGCCCACAGACAGACGAATGCATAAAGATAAGGTACATATATAAAATGGAATATTACTAAGCCATAAAAAGGAATGAAATTGGGTCATTTGTAGAGACGTTGATGGATCTAGAGACTGTCATACAGAGTGAAGTAAGTCAGAAAGAGAAAAACAAATCCTGTATATAAATGCATATATGTGGAACCTAGAAAAGTTGTACAGATGAAGCGTTTTGCAAGGCAGAAATAGAGCAACAGATGTAGACAACAAACGTATGGACACCAAGGGGGGAAAGCTGTTAGGGGGGTGGTGGTGGGAGTTGAGAGATTGGGATTGACATGTATACATTTCTATGTATAAAATAGGTAACCAAAAAGAACCTGCTGTATAAAAAAATAAAATAAAATTCAAAATTACAAAAAGTAAAACAGAAAAAATATTCTTCCCTTCATATACATGTATTTATATGAATAAATTATTTCCATGCTTATATCTGTAAATACAAAAAAGAGGAATAAAATCTACCTTGAACCATAAACGAAAAAAAGAAAAAAAAACAGAACCCACCAGTTACACAGAGGAAAACCGTATCAGGGCCCTTGCTCCAGTTGTAAACAATTCTGAAGTTGGTCAGTGGTGGGGAATCATCTCCCATTCAGCCAGCATGCCCCACACAACAAGCGTCCTCATTGCAAAGCTGGGGGCCCGTGCCGAGGCATCTGTGAGTAAACATGGGCCGAGCCCCAGGCCAGCTGCTGCTGAAATGTTCCCACCCTTCCCAGGTAAAACACCTGAATATGTACAAGGACTTGAAAGCCTAGAGGAAGGGCCATGGAGCCACATGAGCGACAGCATGCCAGCCGACTTGGTGCCTGCAGGCCAGACAGGATGGTCCTGGCCCTGGGTGCTCTTCTGGAAGCTTTCCATTTCCCTGCCTGAGATACCCCTCCTGTCCCGGCCCCCACTGCTTTCTTCCTTACTCACCTCTGCCCAGGGAGAAATTCCAGCGGCAGGTATGGGTGGCACATCCTCTTCTTTAGCAGGTGGCATCTTGGCAACTGCTGCAGAAAGTCCAGCAGAGCCCCACTCACACTGGGCAACCCACAAAGCCGTGGCCTCTCACTCCCTCCCACCAGTCCAGCCCCGAGACTGCTGACAGGGCAGAAAATGGCGTCAGGCACAGCTGCAGGTGCTCTTGCTGCCTGGAGCGGTGTTTATATTGATCTCAACCCAGGCACACCTTGGGAGGGATGGCCGGCATGGTCAGGCTTCCCAGGCCAGCCAATAATCACCCCTCAGGGGCTCACAGTTGCAGAAACTGGAACTTGCTGAATCGGCCAGGTCCAAGGAACAGGTGTGGGCTCCTGAGAGTCAGGATAGACAAGGGCCTGCAGCTCTGGCTTGTTTTCTAATTATATTATCTGGCCCATGAGTGGGAGACAACTTCAAGAAAACCATCTCCTAATGAGAAGTACCCAGGAGTCAGGGAGAGCAGGGGTGGGTGGTGGGTGGAGACAGAGGCCTGGTGCCCCGGGTGCAGTGGAAATCTCTGGAAGACCAGGTGGAGGGAGGCCACACAGAGTGATGCCCAGGGTCACAGACCTGTCGGAGCTGCTGTTTGTTAGTTCAAGTCCTGCTCTGAGGTGCTCTGTGTCAGATCTGAGTGACAGGTGAGCTGGGAGTGCTCTGCAATGAGGGCGATGTGCATGGCTCCTGTGTGCCCAGCCCTGCCACGGTACCTGAAAGGGTAGCTCTGTATCCTGGGAGGGGCCTGACCACGAGAGCCCCATGGGCTGCAGGGGAACCTGCCCAGGGAGCCCCATATCCTGGGAGGGGCCTGAACACGAGAGCCCCGTGGGCTGGGGTGGGGGTGGGGTACCTGCCCAGGTGAGCTCCATATCCTGGGATTGGCCTGACCTTGAGAGCCCCATGGGCTGCTGGAGTCCTGGTAAAAGATGTCAGGACAGTCAGTGAAGCCACCGAGGATATACCTCCAGTAGTTCCTAAACCCTACACCCTGCTGGTCATTCTACTAACCACCAGGACATGGTATTCTGTATTAGTCTTCAATGAAGCCTTCTTTTGTATTCTATTAGTCCCAGAGTCACAAGAAATTTTGGCTTGTGAGTGGCAGGACTCAACATACAACTAAAACAATACTTCCGGGCCGTCTTGCCCCAAGGGTTCAAAAATTCCCACACCATCTTTGGGGAAAGCTCAGCTAAAGACCTAAAAGTTCTACCTCTGGAAAAGGAAACACTCCTTCAATATGCAGACGACATTCTGATCGCCAGCCCTACTAAGGAGACCTCTGAACTACCAAGCCAATAAAGGATACAAGTTGTCCAAGAAAAAGCTCAAATATCACAGACTATGGTGACCTGCGTGGGCTGCATTCTCACAGAAGGTCGGAGAAGCCCATCCCAGGAAAGGGAAGAAACGATTTACAGCCTTACCCATTTCTAAAACTAGAAGACAGCTTAGGGGTTCCTGGGGAGGCCAGGGTTTGCTGCTTCTGGATCCCTAACTACAGTCTACTAGCTGGGCCTCTATATGAAACACTGAAAGAAAAAGATGATGATCCTTTTGAATAGAATCCAGAAGTGGCCTTTCAAGAATGGAAAGAGCAGTCAATTCAGACCCTTGCCCTGGAACTCCCTAATTTAGCTAAACCCTTTGACCTTTACATTCCTAGTGAAATTTGAATGGCCATTGGAGTATTAGTGCAAAACCTGGGACCACTTGAAATGGAACAATGCAAGAATGCCATCCAGGTAGGATAAACTACGGTCACCAAGGGGCTTGGCCCACCGCCACATCTGGCCAAGATACTGGCAGTATCTGAAAACCTGGAAATCAGCAGCCCAAAAGGCCACCTCCCTCCTAAGGGAAAAGGACCCCACGTGGTGATCCTAACCCCCAACCATGCCCTGAAGTTGCAGGGTTTGCTCCGTGGGCACACTGACCTTGAGTGAGGAGGTCCTCCAACTCCAACCTCCAGAGAGATAACTGGGGCAAAGTGGCACCATGACGACTCATGTGACCATCACTTGACCTGGAGTTTCTCTCATAAAACAACAAGAGTGTGTCCCAAAAGAGTAGACTACTGCTTGCAGGACTTACTGCACCCAGAGGGGAGGTAATAATCTTGGCAGGGGAACCGTATATCACGCTGTCACCATAGAAAAGCCTACAGACACTGTGATGATGGTGGCCAATAAGACCGGCTGGACTCCTGTTTACTTCAAAAGGCTGTTGACTCAGTGGCCATCATGGTCCTTCATCACCACTGACCCTGGACTGTCTGGGAGTTGAGCAGTCAGGGTGCTGACACCTGGTGCTGTTTTTACGTTAATTCAGGGGCCTAACTGAAGAAAGCACAGACTACTGGTCAGAGCATCTAGGCTGGCAGAAACGGTCAGCCTAAGGTGGCTGAACAAATGTGCGGCGGGGTGAAACTGGACCTCACAGCGTCACTGCACATCTCCTTCCTGGACCCTTAAAGGTCATTAGAATCTATAACACTACCAATACTTGTGCTCAGGCGGACGAGCAGGGAGGCAGGAGGCCTGCGGACAATCAACGTCACCTGGAGGCTGCTGGGGAGAAGTTCAGACCCTCTCCCACGGGTATGAGGGCTCCTAACTCAGCACTCAGCAGTTACAGATGAAGGGTCTGCACCCTCAGCACTCTAAGAATGAGGAAGGGGACAAAATGCAGAAGAGGGGTTTGTCCCAGGCAAAGCCCCTTAAAAATCCCTGGGAGATAAAAATAGAATCTGGGCAATAAAATAAAGTCTAACCTTTTTTATCCTTTGTGCTTTGTCTAATTTCACGTGCTCCTAGGGTCCCGCATACAGAGGTTCAACAGCCGGCACTTCAGACCAGATTTCCTAGTGCAGAATGGCTGGGTCGACACTTCAGCTCCTGGAGCACAGTGCAGACTCCGCGATATAGAGCCTGAGCTGCAGCCAACCGGGCCCTCGAGAGCTCCGCCCCCTCCCTCCCACTGACTCTGACAGGATCTCTACACAGCAGCCCAGCCCACAGCCCACGGGGTAGCACATGCTCTCACCTCTGCATTCTCTGATCAAAATATAAAGTTTCCTTTGCTTCTGAACCAAACTCAGTCTCGATCTGTTGGCTCCAATGACACTGGGCAGGGGGACACTTGTTGGGGTCCACTCTGGAGGATCAGTAACAGAAATTGAGAACATTGTAACTTCAATGAACAGATGTGTGAGCCAAACTGTAATTAACATAGAACAGTGTATAAGGCTCGGGTAAAATAAGATGTTTCTAACACTTCCATTTGATATTTCCATCACTTTATTATAAGCAAGTTCAGTGAAAGGTTTGTCTTATTTGTCAGGTCAATACTAGAGAAACGAAGTGATTTCTTTCCAAGGATGTACATCTAATAATCTTGGTTAAAGCTTCAATCTTGTTTTAAATGCTTTTCCATTGAAAATGATACCTCTCTTTCAGCTCCCCCATTTCTGAGAAGTATAAAATCTTATAATTTATTATTACCAAAGTGGAAAGGTGGGAGGAGGGATAAATTAACAGTTTGGGATTAACACATACACACTGCTATGTATAAAATCGATCATTAACAAGGAACTACTGTACAGCACAGGGAACCACACTCAATATTTTGCAATAACCTATAAGGGGAAATAATCTGAAAAAAGAATAGATATTTTTATTGACATCATCTATTAATGACAGTTAAAATGGAACCTAAGGGAAACCGGTGGTGAGTGCTTCTGACCCTGAAGACTTCAATCATCTAAAGTTTGGACTCTGCCTACTTCCCAAGGCCCTTAATGAACCTATGTGTAGCCGTAGCTTAAACAATTCCCCAGTTTGGGTTGTGGAGAGACACTGATTTTGAAAAAGCCCTGGTGTTCTCCTCACATGAATGGGACACTTCCTACAGCTAAAATATGCCTGTCACACCCAGAAGATGGTATACCGTCTGATCGGGAAGAGTTTGGAAAAGGCATCTCATCTCCTCATCTCCTGGTGCTCGGGTTCACCCCTCCAGCGTCTTTACGAACAGTCTCCCCACTTGGAGATGTCAGCACTGTCAACATCCTGTTGCATACAGTTTGGAATTTGTCCAGAGAATGAAGCAGAAGGAGGAGGAACAATGAGAGACAAGTCCTAGGTGTTCGGACAGGCACATGTCACTCTAATTTCCAATCAGGAAGACGAATTGACTAAAAGCTAGGGTTGCCCATGGAAACAGAATAGGGCTTGAGGAAATCCCGCTGCTTTGTGGCCAGTTCCCATAAACACAAGTTGAAAAATGGAACTCAGGGCCGCTAAAATTCACGAAACTGCAGAGTTGAAAATATCTCTCACTGAAAAATGTCTTGAGGAAAGTCAGAGAAAAGGACTTGTAAGCAACGGAGAATGGCAGGAAAGGGATTGGAAGAGGTAGAAAGGACTCGCCATTAAGCACAAGAAAAGGGGCTGAACATTGCCAACATTGCAGTTGGCCAAAAAGGGTGTATGCGTCTTTTTCTGTATATATTCAAGAAAAGGGCATACACTTTTTTAGCCAACCAAACAGGTGCGCACTGGAAATCAGTACTACAAAACATATCACTTCGCATCAGTCAGAAGAGCCTTCCTCATAAAGTGTAAACACCAGAAATGCAGGACAGGGCAAGGAGAAAAGGGAGCCCTGTGAGGCTTATAGTGGAAATGTATATTGCCAATGGTCACTCTTGAGAAGTGTATTGTGTTTACTAAAGCATCTAAAAAATGAGCTACAGAGCACAGGGCACTTGCACTCATGGACGTATATCTTGGGAAAGACAAAAATGGAGAGGACACAGGCACCCCAATGTTTACCGCCTCTCTGTTTAAAAGATCCTCGACTAGGATATAATTTATAAGTCTCTGGAGGGAAAAAATGGATAGAGGTGTGGCACTTATGTAGAGTGGAATATTACTCAGCCTGAAAATCAGTGAAATATAGCCAGTTGTAACAACCCCAGAGTAGTTACGTATGATCATTCAAAGTCACATAATTCAAAAAGAAAAAGACAAACAATATTACTAATACATGGAATGTAAACGTGGCTACAAATGACCTGAATTACAAAACAGAATGGGGTCTCAAATTTAGAAGACCAACTTATGTTTGCTTAAGGAAAAAGGAGAGTTGGGGAGCTGCATAAAACCAGAGATTGAAATTAGCACAGATACCGTTCCATAAGCCAAATATGTAATAGAAAAAACCTACTCCCTGGTCAACAAAATGGGCTCAACACGCCATATTCAACACCTACGAATACACCTGACTAGTAAGAATCTTCAAACTCATGGATTTATATGTCTCCGGAAGAGAATCAAGAGTGAGTACAGCGGCATGAACGGAGCAGTGAAAATGCGATAAATCCCATTATCAAAATAAATTACAAAAACAAAACACAATGACAGTGAAATAGAGAGCAATTCTTAAATAATTCATTCAGGGCTTTTGATGCAACCTGGATTTACCACATCTACACCCAGAGCTGAGTGAGACATAAGGTTGGGCACTTCGGGCTGATAGCATTGTTGAGGTTCAATGAGCAAATGCAGACCCTTTGAAGTCATACTGCATGGTACCCATTCCATGGGTCCCAACTCTCCAGGTTTAAGGGATTCTTTCTTCAGCTAAAACATGCATGGGAAACCCACAGTATGGTGCACCGTGTGACCAGGAAAGGTTTTCAAATGCATCTCAGTTTTCGTCCCCTTTTACTCGGGTTCACCATTCCAGAACGTTTACTAACACTCTCCCCACTTGGAGAGTCAGTGCCTTTAACCTCCTGTTTGGCACAGTTTGCAATTTCTGCGCAAGATGAACAGGAATAGGGAGAACCAATGAGAGACTAGCAGTAAGTGTCTGCACGGGCAAATTTAATGCTCATTTCCCACCAGGAAGAGGAATTAACCAAAGGATCAGCATGCCGTGCCGGAACCAGATTAGGGCCTGAAGCAATCCTGCGGGTTTGCGCCCAGCTCACAAGTTGCGAGTTGAAGAATGGAGCTCAGGGGCACTGTAACTCACAAACATGCAGAGTTATAAATGACAGCTATCGTCCAAAAATATATTGAAGGAAAGCTGCGAATACGACTTGTAAGCAGGGCAGAATTGCAGGAAATCGATTTCAGGGGGTACACGGGAATTGCATTTAAAGCATAGGAAAAGAGGCAGAACGTCGACAATGATGCTCTTGGCCAAAAAGGGTGTATGCGTTTTTTCCTGAATTTATTCAGGAAAAAAAGCATATGCGCTTTTTGGCCAACCAAGCAAGCATGTTAAAGAAATCTGCACTACAATGAAGTCTCACTGCCCCCAGGTCAAAAGGGACATCTGAAACAAGTGTAAAATCCACAAAGACAGGACAGGGCAAGGAGAACAGAGAGCCTTGTTATGCTGATGGTCGGGATGTAAATTGCCAACAGCCACTCTGGAGAAGTGTATGGTGTATCCTGGAATCCCTGAAAAACAAAGCAACGGAGCCTACGGCACTTCCACTTATGGTCCTATAGCTTAGGGAAATTAAAATCAAAAACACACAGCCACCCCAAAGTGTCGGACGGCTCTGTTTACAAGAACCTCTTCTACGGTACAAGTTAAATATCCCAGAATGTGAAAAATGGATAAAGAAGTTGTGGTACGTACGTACAATGGAATATCACTCAGCAATGAAAGCTATGTCATCAGACCCGTCGCGGCATAATGAGTGGATTCAGGTACGATGATTCTAAGGGAAATAAGTCACACAGAAAATGAAACATCATAAGATATCACTAATACATGGAATGTAAACTTTGCTACACATGAACTGAATTATAAAACAGAACAGGGTCTCAAATTTAGAAAACCAACTTATGCTTGCTTAAGGGGAAAGGTGAGTTGGGGTGCTGCATAAAACCAGAGATAGAAATTAGCACAGATACCTTTACAAAAGCCAAATAAGTAATAGCCCAGACCTACCCCTTGCTCAACGAAATGGAATAAACACCCCATATTCAACGCCTAGGAATACACCTGACTGGTAAGAATCTTCAAACCCATGGATTCATATGCCTCCGTAAGAGAATGAAGCGTATGTACAGCGGCATGAATGCAGCAGAGAAAATCCGATAAATCCCATTGTCAAAATGAATTACAAAAACAAAACCCAAGGACAGTGAAATAGAGAGCAATTCTTAAATAATTCATTCAGGGCTTGTGATGCAACCTGGATTTACCACATATACACCCAGAGCTGAGTGACACATAAGTTTGGAAACTTTGGGCTGATAGCATTGTTGAGGTTCGATAAGCAAATGCAGACCCTTTGAAGTCATACTGCATGGTAGCCATTCCATGGGTCCCAACTCTCCAGGTTTAAGGGATACTTCCTTCGGCTAAAACATGCATGGGAAACACACATTATGGTGCACCATGTGACGGGGAAACGTTTTCAAATGCATCTCAGTTTTCGTCTCGTTTTACTTGGGTACACCATTCCAGACCCTTTAATAACACTCTCCCCACTTGGAGAGTCTGTACCTTTAACCTCCTGTTTGGCACAGTTTGCAATTTCTGCGCAAAATGAACAGGAATAGGGAGAACCAATGAGAGACTAGCTGTAGGTGTCTGCACGGGCAAATTTAACGCTCATTTCCAACCAGGAAGAGGAAATAACCAAAGGCTCAGCATGCCGTGCCGGAACCAAATTAGGGCCTGAATCTATCATGCGGGTTTGCGGCCAGCTCACAAGAAAGCGATTTGAAGAAAGGAGCTCAGGGGCACTGTAATTCACAAACCTGCAGAGTTATAAATGACAGCTATCGTCCAAAAATATATTGAAGGAAGGCTGTGAAGAGGACTTGAAAGCGGGGCAGAATTGCAGGAAAACGATTTCAGGGTGTAGACTGGAATTGCATTTAAAGCATAGGAAAAGAGGCAGAATGTCGACAATGATGCACTTGGCCAAAAAGGGCGTATGCGTTTTTTACTGAATATATTCAGGAAAAAACGCATACGCCCTTTTTGGCCAAACAAGCAAGCATGTTAAAGAAATCTGCACTACAATGAAGTCTCACTGCCCCCCGGTCAAAAGGGCCATCTGAAAAAAGTGTAAAATCCATAAATGCAGCACAGGCCATGGAGAACAGGGTGCCTGGTTATGCTGATGGGTGGGATGTAAATTGCCAACAGCCACTCTGGAGAAGTGTATGGTGTTTCCTGAAACACCTAAAAAACAAAGCAACGGAGCCTACGGCACTTCCACTTATGGTCCTATAGCTTAGGGAAATTAAAATCAAAAACACACAGCCACCCCAAAGTTTCAGACAGCTCTGTTTACAGGAACCTCGTCCACGGTACAAGTTAAATATCCCAGAAAGCGAAAAATGGATAAAGAAGTTGTGGTACGTACGTACAATGGAATATCACTCACCAATGAAGTCTATGTCATCTGGCCCGTCTTGGCATAATGATTGGATTCAGGTACGATGATTCTAAGTGAAATAAGTCACACAGAAAATGAAACATCATAAGATATCACTAATACACCGAATGTAATCTTGGCTACACATGAACTGAACTACAAAACAGAACAGGGTCTCAAATTTAGAAAACCAACTTATGTTTGCTTAAGGGGAAAGGTGAGTTGGGGTGCTGCATAAATCCAGAGATAGAAATTAGCACAGATACCATTCCATACGTCAAATACGTAATAGTCAAGACCTACACCTTGCTCAACAAAATGGGCTAAACCCCCTATATTCAACGCCTAGGAATACACCTGACTAGTAAGAATCTTCAAACCCATGGATTTATATGTCTCCATAAGAGAATCAAGCGTGTGTACAGCTGCATGAAGGCAGCAGAAAAAATCCGATAAATCCCATTATCAAAATGAATTACAAAAACAAAACACAATGACAGTGAAATAGAGAGCAATTCATAAATAATTCATTCAGGGCTTGTGATGCAACCTGGATTTACCTCAGTTACACCCAGAGCTGAGTGAGACATAAGGTTGGACACTTTGGGCTGATAGCATTGGTGAGGTTCGATGAGCAACTGCAGATCATTTGAAGCCATACTGCATGGTACCCATTCCATGGGTCCCAAATCTCCAGGTTTAAGTGATTCTTCCTTCAGCTACAACATGCATGGGAAACACACATTATGGTGCACCATGTGACGGGGAAACGTTTTCAAATGCATCTCAGTTTTCGTCTCGTTTTACTTGGGTACACCGTTCCAGACCCTTTAATAACACTCTCCCCACTTGGAGAGTCTGTACCTTTAACCTCCTGTTTGGCACAGTTTGCAATTTCTGCGCAAAATGAACAGGAATAGGGAGAACCAATGAGAGACTAGCTGTAGGTGTCTGCACGGGCAAATTTAACGCTCATTTCCAACCAGGAAGAGGAATTAACCAAAGGCTCAGCATGCCGTGCCGGAACCAAATTAGGGCCTGAATCTATCATGCGGGTTTGCGGCCAGCTCACAAGAAAGCGATTTGAAGAAAGGAGCTCAGGGGCACTGTAATTCACAAACCTGCAGAGTTATAAATGACAGCTATCGTCCAAAAATATATTGAAGGAAGGCTGTGAAGAGGACTTGAAAGCGGGGCAGAATTGCAGGAAAACGATTTCAGGGGGTAGACTGGAATTGCATTTAAAGCATAGGAAAAGAGGCAGGATGTCGACAATGATGCACTTGGCCAAAAAGTGCGTATGCGTTTTTTACTGAATATATTCAGGAAAAAACGCATACGCTCCTTTTGGCCAACCAAGCAAGCATGTTAAAGAAATCTGCACTACAATGAAGTCTCACTGCCCCCCGGGCAAAAGGGCCATCTGAAAAAAGTGTAAAATCCAGAAATGCAGCACAGGCCATGGAGAACAGGGAGCCTTGTTATGCTGAATGGTGGGATGTAAATTGCCAACAGCCACTCTGGAGAAGTGTATGGTGTTTCCTGAAACACCTAAAAAACAAAGCAACGGAGCCTACGGCACTTCCACTTATGGTCCTATAGCTTAGGGAAATTAAAATCAAAAACACACAGCCACGCCAAAGTGTCAGACGGCTCTGTTTACAAGAACCTCGTCTACGGTACAAGTTAAATATCCCAGAAAGCGAAAAATGGATAAAGAAGTTGTGGTACGTACGTACAATGGAATATCACTCACCAATGAAGTCTATGTCATCTGGCCCGTCTTGGCATAATGAGTGGATTCAGGTACGATGATTCTAAGTGAAATAAGTCACACAGAAAATGAAACATCATAAGATATCACTAATACACCGAATGTAATCTTGGCTACACATGAACTGAAATACAAAACAGAACAGGGTCTCAAATTTAGAAAACCAACTTATGTTTGCTTAAGGGGAAAGGTGAGTTGGGGTGCTGCATAAAACCAGAGATAGAAATTAGCACAGATACCATTCCTTACGTCAAATACGTAATAGTCAAGACCTACACCTTGCTCCACAAAATGGGCTAAACCCCCTATATTCAACGCCTAGGAATACACCTGACTAGTAAGAATCTTCAAACCCATGGATTTATATGTCTCCATAAGAGAATCAAGCGTGTGTACAGCTACATGAAGGCAGCAGAGAAAATCCGATAAATCCCATTATCAAAATGAATTAAAAAACAAAACACAATGACAGTGAAATAGAGAGCAATTCTTAAATAATTCATTCAGGGCTTGTGATGCAACCTGGATTTACCGCATCTACACCCAGAGCTGAGTGAGACATAAGGTTGGACACTTCGGGCTGATAGCATTGGTGAGTTTCGATGAGCAAATGAAGACCATTTGAAGTCATACTGCATGGTACCCATTCCATGGGTCCCAACTCTCCAGGTTTAAACGATTCTTCCTTCAGCTAAAACATACATGGGAATCCCACAGTATGGTGCACCGTGTGACCGGGAAACGTTTTCAAATGCTTCTCAGTTTTCGTCCCCTTTTATTCGGGTTCACTATTCCAGACCCTTTACTAACACGCTCCCCACTTGGAGAGTCAGTGCCTTTAACCTCCTGTTTGGCACAGTTTGCAATTTCTGCGCAAGATGAACAGGAATAGGGAGAACCAATGAGAGACTAGCTGTAGGTGTCTGCACGGACAAATTTAACGCTCATTTCCCACCAGGAAGAGGAATTAACCAAAGGCTCAGCATGCCGTGCCGCAACAAGATTTAGGCTTGAAGAAATCATGCGGGTTTGCGGCCAGCTCAAAAGAAAGCGATTTGAAGAAAGGAGCTCAGGGGCACTGTAATTCACAAACCTGCAGAGTTATAAATGACAGCTATCGTCCAAAAATATATTGAAGGAAGGCTGTGAAGAGGACTTGAAAGCGGGGCAGAACTGCAGGAAAACGATTTCAGGGGGTAGACTGGAATTGCATTTAAAGCATAGGAAAAGAGGCAGAACGACGACAATGATGCACTTGGCCAAAAAGGGCGTGTGCGTTTTTTCCTGAATATATTCAGGAAAAAACGCACACGCCCTTTTTGGCCAACCAAGCAAGCATGTTAAAGAAATCTGCACTACAATGAAGTCACACTGCCCCCCGGTCAAAAGGGCCATCTGAAAAAAGTGTAAAATCCAGAAATGCAGCACAGGCCATGGAGAACAGGGAGCCTTGTTATGCTGATGGGTGGGATGTAAATTGCCAACACCCACTCTGGAGAAGTGTATGGTGTTTCCTGAAACACCTAAAAAACAAAGCAACGGAGCCTACGGCACTTCCCCTTATGGTCCTATAGCTTAGGAAAATTAAAATCAAAAACACACAGCCACCTAAACGTCTCCGGCGGCTCTGTTTACAAGAACCTCGTCTACCGTACAAGTTAAATATCCCAGAATGTGAAAAGTGGATAAACAAGTTGTGGTACGTACGTACAATGGAATATCACACAGCAATGAAATCTATGTCATCAGGCCCGTCGCGGCATAATGAGTGGATTCAGGTACGATGATTGTAAGTGAAATAAGTCACACAGAAAATGAATCATCATAAGATGTCACTAATACACGGAATGTAAACTTGGCTACACATGAACTGAATTACAAAACAGAACAGAGTCTCAAATTTAGAGTACCAACTTATGCTTGCTTAAGGGGAAAGGTGAGTTGGGGTGCTGCATAAAACCAGAGATAGAAATTAGCACAGATACCTTTCCATAAGCCAAATATGTAATAGTCAAGACCTACCCCTTGCTCAACGAAATGGACTAAACACCCCATATTCAACGCCTAGGAATACACCTGACTAGTAAGAATCTTCAAACCCATGGATTTATATGTCTCCGTAAGAGAATGAAGCGTGTGTACAGCGGCATGAATGCAGCAGAGAAAATCCGATAAATCCCATTATCAAAATGAATTACACAAACAAAACCCAAGGACAGTGAAATAGAGAGCAATTCTTAAATAATTCATTCAGGGCTTGTGATGCAACCTGGATTTACCACATCTACACCCAGAGCTGAGTGAGACATAAGGTTGGGCACTTCGGGCTGATAGCATTGGTGAGGTTCGATGAGCAAATGCAGACCCTTTGAAGTCATACTGCATGGTACCCATTCCATGGGTCCCAACTCTCCAAGTTTAAGGGATTCTTCCTTCAGCTAAAACATGCATGGGAAACCCAAGGTATGGTGCACCGTGTGGCTGGCAAACGTTTTCAAATGCATCTCAGTTTTCGTCCCCTTTTAATCGGGTTCACCATTCCAGACCCTTTACGAACACTCTCCCCACTTGGAGAGTCAGTGCCTTTAACCTCCTGTTGGGCACAGTTTGCAATTTCTGCGCAAGATGAAAAGGAATAGGGAGAACCAATGAGAGACTAGCTCTAGGTGTCTGCATGGGCAAATTTAACCCTCATTTCCCACCAGGAAGAGGAATTAACCAAACGCTCAGCATGCCGTGCCGGAACCAGATTAGGGCCTGAGGCAATCTTGTGGGTTTGCGGCCAGCTCACAAGATAGCGAGTTGAAGAAATGAGCTCAGGGGCACTGTAACTCACAAACCTGCAGAGTTATAAATGACAGCTATCGTCCAAAAATATATTGAAGGAAGGCTGCGAAGACGACTTGTAATTGGGGCAGAATTGCAGGAAAACGATTTCAGGGGGTAGACGGGAATTGCATTTAAAGCATAGGAAAAGAGGCAGAACGTCGACAATGATGCTCTTGGCCAAAAAGGGCGTATGCGTTTTTTCCTGAATTCAGGAAAAAACGCATACGCCCTTTTTGGCCAACCAAGCAAGCATGTTAAAGAAATCTGCACTACAATGAAGTCTCACTGCCCCCCGGTCAAAAGGGCCATCTGAAAGAAGTGTAAAATCCAGAAAGGCAGCACAGGCCATGGAGAACAGGGAGCCTTGTTATGCTGATGGGCGGGATGTAAAATGCCAACAGCCACTCTGGAGAAGTGTATGGTGTTTCCCGGAACACCGAAAAAACAAAGCTACGGAGCCTACGGCACTTCCACTTATGGTCCTATAGCTTAGGGAAATTAAAATCAAAAACACACAGCCACCCCAAAGTGTCGGACGGCTCTGTTTACAAGAACCTCGTCTACGGTACAAGTTAATTATCCCAGAATGTGAAAAATGGATAAAGAAGTTGTGGTACATACGTACAATGGAATATCACTCAGCAATGAAATCTATGTCATCAGGCCCGTCGCGGCATAATGAGTGGATTCAGGTACGATGATTCTAAGTGAAATAAGTCACACAGAAAATGAAACATCATAAGATATCACTAATACACGGAATGTGAACTTGGCTACACATGAACTGAATTGCAAAACAGAACAGGGTCTCAAATTTAGAAAACCAACTTATGCTTGCTTAAGGGGAAAGGTGAGTTGGGGTGCTGCATAAAACCAGAGATAGAAATTAGCACAGATACCTTTCCATAAGCCAAATATGTAATAGTCAAGACCTACCCCTTGCTCAACGAAATGGACTAAACACCCCATATTCAACGCCTAGGAATACACCTGACTAGTAAGAATCTTCAAACCCATGGATTTATATGTCTCCGTAAGAGAATGAAGCGTGTGTACAGCGGCATGAATGCAGCAGAGAAAATCCGATAAATCCCATTATCAAAATGAATTACACAAACAAAACCCAGGGACAGTGAAATAGAGAGCAATTCTTAAATAATTCATTCAGGGCTTGTGATGCAACCTGGATTTACCACATCTACACCCAGAGCTGAGTGAGACATAAGGTTGGGCACTTCGGGCTGATAGCATTGGTGAGGTTCGATGAGCAAATGCAGACCCTTTGAAGTCATACAGCATGGTACCCATTCCATGGGTCCCAACTCTCCAAGTTTAAGGGATTCTTCCTTCAGCTAAAACATGCATGGGAAACCACAGTATGGTGCACCGTGTGACTGGCAAACGTTTTCAAATGCATCTCAGTTTTCGTCCCCTTTTACTCGGGTTCACCATTCCAGACACTTTACGAACACTCTCCCCACTTGGAGAGTCAGTGCCTTTAACCTCCTGTTGGGCACAGTTTGCAAATTCTGCGCAAGATGAAAAGGAAGAGGGAGAACGAATGAGAGACTAGCTCTAGGTGTCTGCACGGGCAAATTTAACCCTCATTTCCCACCAGGAAGAGGAATTAACCAAAGGCTCAGCATGCCGTGCCGGAACCAGATTAGGGCCTGAAGCAATCCTGTGGGTTTGCGGCCAGCTAACAAGATAGCGAGTTGAAGAAATGAGCTCAGGGGCACTGTAACTCACAAACCTGCGGAGTTATAAATGACAGCTATCGTCCAAAAATATATTGAAGGAAGGCTGCGAAGACGACTTGTAATTGGGGCAGAATTGCAGGAAAACGATTTCAGGGGGTAGACGGGAATTGCATTTAAAGCATAGGAAAAGAGGCAGAACGTCGACAATGATGCTCTTGGCCAAAAAGGGCGTATGCGTTTTTTCCTGAATATATTCAGGAAAAAACGCATACGCCCTTTTTGGCCAACCAAGCAAGCATGTTAAAGAAATCTGCACTACAATGAAGTCTCACTGCCCCCCGGTCAAAAGGGCCATCTGAAAGAAGTGTAAAATCCAGAAAGGCAGCACAGGCCATGGAGAACAGCGAGCCTTGTTATGCTGATGGGCGGGATGTAAATTGCCAACAGCCAGTCTGGAGAAGTGTATGGTGTTTCCCGGAACACCGAAAAAACAAAGCTACGGAGCCTACGGCACTTCCACTTATGGTCCTATAGCTTAGGGAAATTAAAATCAAAAACACACAGCCACCCCAAAGTGTCGGACGGCTCTGTTTACAAGAACCTCGTCTACGGTACAAGTTAAATATCCCAGAATGTGAAAAATGGATAAAGAAGTTGTGGTACGTACGTACAATGGAATATCACTCAGCAATGAAATCTATGTCATCAGGCCCGTCGCGGCATAATGAGTGGATTCAGGTACGATGATTCTAAGTGAAATAAGTCACACAGAAAATGAAACATCATAAGATATCACTACTACACGGAATGTAAACTTGGCTACACATGAACTGAATTACAAAACAGAACAGGGTCTCAAATTTAGAAAACCAACTTATGCTTGCTTAAGGGGAAAGGTGAGTTGGGGTGCTGCATAAAACCAGAGATAGAAATTAGCACAGATACCTTTCCATAAGCCAAATATGTAATAGTCAAGACCTACCCCTTGCTCAACGAAATGGACTAAACACCCCATATTCAACGCCTAGGAATACACCTGACTAGTAAGAATCTTCAAACCCATGGATTTATATGTCTCCGTAAGAGAATGAAGCGTGTGTACAGCGGCATGAATGCAGCAGAGAAAATCCGATAAATCCCATTATCAAAATGAATTACACAAACAAAACCCAAGGACAGTGAGATAGAGAGCAATTCTTAAATAATTCATTCAGGGCTTGTGATGCAACCTGGATTTACCACATCTACACCCAGAGCTGAGTGAGACATAAGGTTGGGCACTTCGGGCTGATAGCATTGGTGAGGTTCGATGAGCAAATGCAGACCCTTTGAAGTCATACAGCATGGTACCCATTCCATGGGTCCCAACTCTCCAAGTTTAAGGGATTCTTCCTTCAGCTAAAACATGCATGGGAAACCCACAGTACGGTGCACCGTGTGACTGGCAAACGTTTTCAAATGATTCTCAGTTTTCGTCCCCTTTTACTCGGGTTCACCATTCCAGACCCTTTACGAACACTCTCCCCACTTGGAGAGTCAGTGCCTTTAACCTCCTGTTGGGCATAGTTTGCAATTTCTGCGCAAGATGAAAAGGAATAGGGAGAACCAATGAGAGACTAGCTCTAGGTGTCCGCACGGGCAAATTTAACGCTCATTTCCCACCAGGAAGAGGAATTAACCAAAGGCTCAGCATGCCGTGCCGGAACCAGATTAGGGCCCGAGGCAATCCTGTGGGTTTGCGGCCAGCTCACAAGATAGCGAGTTGAAGAAAGGAGCTCAGGGGCACTGTAACTCACAAACCTGCAGAGTTATAAATGACAGCTATCGTCCAAAAATATATTGAAGGAAGGCTGCGAAGACGACTTGTAAGCGGGACAGATTTGCAGAAAAACGATTTCAGGGGGTAGACGGGAATTGAATTTAAAGCATAGGAAAAGAGGCAGAACGTCGACAATGATGCTCTTGGCCAAAAAGGGCGTATGCGTTTTTTCCTGAATATATTCAGGAAAAAACGCATACGCACTTTTTGGCCAACCAAGCAAGCATGTTAAAGAAATCTGCACTACAATGAAGTCTCACTGCCCCCCGGTCAAAAGGGCCATCTGAAAAAAGTGTAAAATCCAGAAAGGCAGCACAGGCCATGGAGAACAGGGAGCCTTGTTATGCTGATGGGCGGGATGTAAATTGCCAACAGCCACTCTGGAGAAGTGTATGGTGTTTCCCGGAACACCGAAAAAACAAAGCTACGGAGCCTACGGCACTTCCACTTATGGTCCTATAGCTTAGGGAAATTAAAATCAAAAACACACAGCCACCCCAATGTGTCGGACGGCTCTGTTTACAAGAACCTCGTCTACGGTACAAGTTAAATATCCCAGAATGTGAAAAATGGATAAAGAAGTTGTGGTACGTACGTACAATGGAATATCACTCAGCAATGAAATCTATGTCATCAGGCCTGTAGCGGCATAATGAGTGGATTCAGGTACGATGATTCTACGTGCAATAGGTCACACAGAAAAAGAAACATCATAAGATATCACTAATACACGGAATGTAAACTTGGCTACACATGAAATGAATTACAAAACAGAACAGTGTCTCAAATTTAGAAAACCAACTTATGCTTGCTTTTTGGGAAAGGTGAGTTCGGGTGCTGCATAAAAACAGAGAGTGAAATTCGCACTGATACCGTTCCATAAGCCAAATATGTAATAGACAAGACCTACTGCTTGCTCAACGAAATGGGCTCAACACCCCATATTCAACGCCTAGGAATATACCTGCCTAGCAAGAATCTTAAAACCCATGGATTTATATGTGTCCATAAGAGAATCCAGCGTGTGTTCAGTGGCCTAAAGGCAACAGTGAAAATCCGATAAATCATATTATCAAAATAAATTTCAAAACCAAAACACAATGACAGTGAAATAGAGAGCAATTCTTAAATAATTCACTCAGGGCTTCTGATGCAACCTGGATTTACCACATGTACACCCAGTGCTGGGGAGACATAAGGCCGGACACTTCGCCCTGATAGTATTGTTGAGGTTCGGTGAGCAATTGCAGACCCTTTGAAGTCATACTGCATGGTACCCATTCCAAGGGTCCCAACTCTCCAGGTTTAAGGGATTCTTCCTTCCGCTACATCATGTATGGGAAACCCAGAGTATGGTCCACCATGTGATTGGGAAACGTTTTCAAATGCATCTCAGTTTTCGTCCCTTTATACTCGGGTTCACCATTCCAGATGCTTAACTAACACTCTCCCCACTTGGAGAGTCAGTGCCTTTAACCTCCTGTTTGTCACAGTTTGCAATTTCTGCGCAAGATGAACAGGAATAGGGAGAACCAATGAGAGACTAGCTGTAGGTGTCTGCACGGGCAATTTAATGCTCATTTCTCACCAGGAAGTGGAATTAACCAAAGGCTCAGAATGCCGTGCCGGAACCAGATTAGGGCCTGAAGCAATACTGCGGGTGTGCAGGCAGCTCACAAGATAGCGAGTTGAACAAAGGAGCTCAGGGGCACTGTAATTCACAAACCTGCAGAGTTATAAATGACAGCTATCGTCCAAAAATATATTGAAGGAAGGCTGCGAAGAGGACTTGAAAGCGGGGCAGAATTCCAGGAAAACGATTTCAGGAGGTAGACGGGAAATGCACTGAAAGCATAGGAGAAGAGGCAGAACCTCGACAATGATGCACTTGTTCAAAAAGTGCATATGCGTTTTTTCCAAAGCCCTCCTTAAAGAGGGTAGGGGGCTCCCAGCATGCTTCAGTGGCCAACAGAGGGCCCACATCGCCAAGGTGACGTGAGCCAGCCAGGCAGGAGTGACCTCACATCAGAGGGCCCACCTCACAGAAGGGTAAGGGACCCAGCCATTATCAGACTCTCACCAGAGGGCCCACATCAGCAAGGGGCTGGGAACCAGGCAGGAGTGTCTTCACACCCGTGGGGCCACATCATCGCAAGTTGAGGTACCCAGCACATGTGGCCTCAAACCAGAGGACCCACATCTCCATGGGTCTCGGAGCGAGGCAGGCAGGATGAACCTCAAAACACGTGGCCCATTGTATAAAAAAGGTGAGGAATCCAGCAGTTGGAACATCCCAGCAGGCGGCCCAGAGCACCGAGGCTATGGGATCCAGGCAATGATGAACTCACAACAGAGGGCCCTCATCATGAAACTGTGAGCAACCTAGCCATTGTGACCTCAGAGCACAAGGCCCACATCCCCATGGGGAAGCGAACCAAGCAGGAGTGTCATCGCACCAGTGGGCACACATCAGAAAATGTGGGGAGCCCAGAAGTTAGGGCCTGATGCCAGAGGGCCCTCATCACCGAGGAGAGGAGGCTCCCAGCAGGCTCCAACTGCTACAAGAGGGCCAACGTCGCCAATGCGGGGTGTGCCAGCCAGGCAGGAGTGACCTCAGAGCAGAGGGCCAACCTCAAAAAAGTGTGAGGAACCCAAAGAGGATTAGACTCTCACCAGAGGGCCCACATCACCAAGAGGATCAGAACCAGGCAGGACTGTCTTCACACCAGGGTGACCACATCATAGAAAGGTGAGGAACCCAGCACATGTGGCCTAAACCAGAAGACCCACATCTCCAAGGGGCTCGGAGTGAGGCATGCAGGAGTAGCCTCACAACACAGGGCCCATAGAATAAAAAAGCTGAGGAATCCTGCAGTGGGAACCTCCCAGCAGGCGGCCCAGAGCACCGAGTCTATGCGATCCAGGCTGCAGTGAACTCACAGCAGAGGGCCCATATCATGAAACTGTGAGCAACCCAGCCATTGGGACCTCACAGCAGAAGGCCCACATCCCCATGGGGTTGGGAACATGGCAAGAGTGTCCTCGCACCACTTAGCACGTATCAGAAAAAGTGGGTACCCAGCAGTTACGGCCTGACGCTAGAGAGCCCTCATCACCGAGGGGAGGTGGCTCCCAGCAGGCTCCAACTGCCACAAGAGGGCCGATGTCGCCAAGGCGGGGTGTGCCAGCCAGTCAGTAGTGACCTCACAGCAGAGGGCCCACCTCACAGAAGGGTGAGGAACCCAGCCAGGATCAGACTCTCACCAGAGGGCCCACATCACCAAGGGGATAGAAACCAGGCAGGAGTGTCCTCACACCAGCGGGGCCACATCATCGAAAGGTGAGGGACCCAGCACACGTGGCCTCAAATCAGAGGACACACATCACCAAGGGGCTGGGAGTGAGTCAGGCAGGAGGAGTCTCCAAACAGAGGGCCCATAGAAGAGAAAAGGTGAGGAATCCCGCAGTTGGAACCTCCCCGCAGGCGGCCAGGAGCAGCGAGGCTATGGGATCCAGGCCGGAGTGAACTCACACCAGAGGGCCCTCATCATGAAACTGAGCCACCCACCGTTGGGACCTCAGAGCAGAAGGCCCATATTCCCATGGGGTTGGAAACCTGGCAGGAGTGTACTCACACCACAGGGCGCACATCAGAAAATTTTGGGAGCCCAGGAGTTAGAGCCTGACGCCAGAGGGCCCTCATTACCGAGGGGAGGAGACTCCCAGCAGGCACCAACTCCCAACTGAGGGCCCACGTCACCAAGGTGACGTGTGCCAGTCAGGCAGGAGTGACCTCACAGCAGAGGGCCTACCTCACAGAAGGGTGAGGAAACCAGCCAGGATAAGACTCTCACCAGAGAGCCCACATCACCAAGGGGACCGGAACAAGGCAGGAGTGTCCTCACACCAGTGTGGCCACATTATAGAAAGGTGACGAACCCAGCACATGTGGCCTAAACCAGAGGACCCACATTTCCAAGGTGCTCCGAGTGAGGCAGGCAGGAGTAGCCTAACAACACAGGGCCCACAGAATAAAAAATGTGAGGAATCCAGCAGTAGGAACCCCCCAGCAGGTGGCCCAGAGTACGGAGCCTATGTGATCCAGGCCACAGTGAACTCACAGCAGAGGGCTCACATCATGACACTGTGAGCAATCCAGCTGGTGGGACCTCAGAGCAGAAGGCCCACATCCCCATGGGGATGGGAACGTGGCAGGAGTGTACTCGCACGACAGGGCACATATCAGAAAATTTTGGGAGCCCATGAGTTAGGGCCTGACGCCAGAGGGCCCTCATTACCGAGGGGAGGAGACTCCCAGCAGGCACCAACTCCCAACTGAGGACCCACATCGCCAAGGTGATGTGTGCCAGCCAGGCAGGAGTGACCTCACAGCAGAGGGCCCACCTCCC
Source organism: Delphinapterus leucas (assembly GCF_059928025.1). Lineage (NCBI taxonomy): Eukaryota > Metazoa > Chordata > Mammalia > Artiodactyla > Monodontidae > Delphinapterus > Delphinapterus leucas. Next base: position 4,702,462 of record NW_028322235.1, read on the forward strand.
AGAAGGGTGAGGAATCCAGCCAGGATCAGACTCTCACCAGAGGGCCCCCATCACCAAGGGGATGGGAACCAGGCAGGAGTGTCCTCACACCAGTGGGGCCACATCAATAAAGGTGAGGAAACCGGCACATGTGGCCTCAAACCAGAGGACCCACATCACAAAGGGGCTGGGAGTGAGTCAGGAAGGAGGAGCATGAAAACACAGGACCCAAAGAATAAAAATGGTAAGGAATCCAGCAGTAGGAACCTCCCAGCAGGCGGCTCAGAGCACAGAGTCTATGGGATCTAGGCCTGAGTGAACTAACACCAGAGAGCCAACATCCTGAAACTGTGAACAACACAGGTGTTGGGACCATAGAGCAGAAGGCACATGGGGATGGGAACCTGGCAGGAGTGCCCTCACACCACTTAGCACGTATCAGAAAATGTGGGTAACCAGCAGTTAGGGCCTGATGCCAGAGGGTCTCATCACTGAGGGGAGGAGGCTCCCAGCGGGCTCCAACTGCCACCAGAGGGCCGACGTCGCCAAGGCGGGGTGTGTCAGCCAGGCAGGAGTGACCTCAGAGAAGAGGGCCCACCTCACAGAAGTGTGAGGAGCCCAACCAGGATCAGACTCTCACTGGAGGGCTCACATCACCAAGGGGATGGGAACCAGGCAGGAGTGTCCGCACACCAGTGGGGCCACATCTGCGAAAGGTGAGGAACCCAGCACATGTGGCCTCAAACCAGAGGACACACATCACCAAGGGGCTGGGAGTGAGGCAGGTGTCTGGAGGGGCACATTTAACTCTAATTTCCCACCAGGAAGAGGAATTAACCAAAGGCTCAGAGTGCCGTGCGGGACCCTGATTACGGCCTGAAGCAAACCTGCGGTTCTGTGGCCAGCTTTCAAGGAAACGAGTTAAGAAAGGAAACCACAGGCACTGTAATTCACAAACCTGCAGAGTTATAAATGACAGCTATTGGCAAAAATATATTGAAGTAAGTCTGCACAGAGGACTTGAAAACGAGGCAGAATTGCAGGAATCATATTTCAGGAGGTAGATTGGAATTGCATTTAAAGCATGTGAAAAGCGGCAGATCTTTGACAGTGATGCACTTGGACAAAAAGTGCGTATACATTTTTTCCTGAATATATTCAGGAAAAAACGCATATGCCCTTTGTGGCCAACCAAGAATTCGAGCAATGGAAATCCGCACTACAATGAACTCTCATTTCCCATTCGTCAAAAGAGCCATCTGAAAAAAGTGTAAAACCCAGAAACACAGGACAGGCCATGGAGAACAGGGAGCCTTGTTATGCTGATGGACGGATTGTAAATTGCCAACAGACACTCTGGTGATGTTTATAGTGTATGCTGAAACATCTAAAAAACAAAGCTACAGAGCCTAGGGCACTTCCACTTTTGGCCCTATAGCTTAGGAAAATTAAAATCAACAAGACACAGCCAACACAATATCCAGGGCTGCTGTGTTTACAAGAACCTTGAGTCCAGTACAAATTAAATATCCCAGAAAGAAAAAAATGGATAAAGGAGTTATCCTACTTACGTACAACGGAATATCACTCAGCAATGAAATCAATGTCATCAGGCCTGTAGCAGCAAATTGAGTGGATTTAAGTATGATGATTCTAAGAGAAATATGTCACACAGAGAAACATAATTATCATAAGATATCACAAATAGAGGGAGTGTAAACTTGGCTACACATAAACTGAATTACAAAACCGAGCAGAGTCTCACATTTAGATAAAAACTTATGCTTGCTTAACGGGAAAGTTGAGTTGGGGTGCTGTATCAAACCAGAGATTGAAATGAGCACACATACCGTTCCATAAGCCAAATATGTAATAGACAAGACCTACTCTTTGCTCAACGAAATAGACTAATCCATGGTGTATCACCTCACACCTGTTAGAATGGGCATCATCAGAAAATCTACAAACAACAAATGCTGGAAAGGGTGCGGAGATAAGGAAACCTCTTCCACTATTGTTGGGAATGTAAATTGATGCAGTCACTGTGGAGAACATTATGGAGTTTCTTATAAAACTAAGAATAGAATTACCATATAATACAGCAATCCCACTACTGGGCATATACCCAGACAAAACCATAAAACGAAAAGAGACATTCACCGCAATGTTCATTGCATCACTATTTACAATATCCAGGTAATGGAAGCAACCTAAATGCCCACAGACAGACGAATGCATAAAGATGAGGTACATATATAAAATGGAATATTACTAAGCCATAAAAAGGAATGAAATTGGGTCATTTGTAGAGACGTTGATGGATCTAGAGACTGTCATACAGAGTGAAGTAAGTCAGAAAGAGAAAAACAAATCCTGTATATAAATGCATATATGTGGAACCTAGAAAAGTTGTACAGATGAAGCGTTTTGCAAGGCAGAAATAGAGCAACAGATGTAGACAACAAACGTATGGACACCAAGGGGGGAAAGCTGTTAGGGGGGTGGTGGTGGGAGGAGTTGAGAGATTGGGATTGGCATGTATACATTTCTATGTATAAAATAGGTAACCAAAAAGAACCTGCTGTATAAAAAAATAAAATAAAATTCAAAATTACAAAAAGTAAAACAGAAAAAATATTCTTCCCTTCACATACATGTATTTATATGAATAAATTATTTCTATGCTTATATCTGTAAATACAAAAAAGAGGAATAAAATCTACCTTGAACCAAAAACGAAAAAAAGAAAAAAAAACAGAACCCACCAGTTACACAGAGGAAAACCGTATCAGGGCCCTTGCTCCAGTTGTAAACAATTCTGAAGTTGGTCAGTGGTGGGGAATCATCTCCCATTCAGCCAGCATGCCCCACGCAACAAGCGTCCTCATTGCAAAGCTGGGGGCCCGTGCCGAGGCATCTGTGAGTAAACGTGGGCCGAGCCCCAGGCCAGCTGCTGCAGAAATGTTCCCACCCTTCCCAGGTAAAACACCTGAATATGTACAAGGACTTGAAAGCCTAGAGGAAGGGCCATGGAGCCACATGAGCGACAGCATGCCAGCCGACTTGGTGCCTGCAGGCCAGACAGGATGGTCCTGGCCCTGGGTGCTCTTCTGGAAGCTTTCCATTTCCCTGCCTGAGATACCCCTCCTGTCCCGGCCCCCACTGCTTTCTTCCTTACTCACCTCTGCCCAGGGAGAAATTCCAGCGGCAGGTATGGGTGGCACATCCTCTTCTTTAGCAGGTGGCATCTTGGCAACTGCTGCAGAAAGTCCAGCAGAGCCCCACTCACACTGGGCAACCCACAAAGCCGTGGCCTCTCACTCCCTCCCACCAGTCCAGCCCCGAGACTGCTGACAGGGCAGAAAATGGCGTCAGGCACAGCTGCAGGTGCTCTTGCTGCCTGGAGCGGTGTTTATATTGATCTCAACCCAGGCACACCTGGGGAGGTCTGGCCGGCACGGTCGGGCTTCCCAGGCCAGCCAATAATCACCCCTCAGGGGCTCACAGTTACAGAAACTGGAACTTGCTGAATCGGCCAGGTCCAAGGAACAGGTGTGGGCTCCTGAGAGTCAGGATAGACAAGGGGCTGCAGCTCTGGCTTGTTTTCTAATTATATTATCTGGCCCATGAGTGGGAGACAACTTCAAGAAAACCCTCTCCTAATGAGAGGAACCCAGGAGTCAGGGAGAGGAGGGGTGGGTGGTGGGTGGAGACAGAGGCCTGGTGCCCCGGGTGCAGTGGAAGTCTCTGGAAGACCAGGTGGAGGGAGGCCACACAGAGTGATGCCCAGGGTCACAGACCTGTCGGAGCTGCTGTTTGTTAGTTCAAGTCCTGCTCTGAGGTGCTCTGTGTCAGATCTGAGTGACAGGTGAGCTGGGAGTGCTCTGCAATGAGGGCGATGTGCATGGCTCCTGTGTGCCCAGCCCTGCCACGGTACCTGAAAGGGTTGCTCTGTATCCTGGGAGGGGCCTGACCACGAGAGCCCCGTGAGCTGGGGTGGGGGTGGGGTACCTGCCCAGGTGAGCTCCATATCCTGGGATTGGCCTGACCTCGAGAGCCCCATGGGCTGCTGGAATCCTGGTAAAAGATGTCAGGACAGTCAGTGAAGCCACCGAGGATATGCCTCCAGTAGTTCCTAAACCCTACACCCTGCTGGTCATTCTACTAACCACCAGGACATGGTATTCTGTATTAGTCTTCAATGAAGCCTTCTTTTGTATTCTATTAGTCCCAGAGTCACAAGAAATTTTGGCTTGTGAGTGGCAGGACTCAACATACAACTAAAACAATACTTCCGGGCCGTCTTGCCCCAAGGGTTCAAAAATTCCCACACCATCTTTGGGGAAAGCTCAGCTAAAGACCTAAAAGTTCTACCTCTGGAAAAGGAAACACTCCTTCAATATGCAGACGACATTCTGATCGCCAGCCCTACTAAGGAGACCTCTGAACTACCAAGCCAATAAAGGATACAAGTTGTCCAAGAAAAAGCTCAAATATCACAGACTATGGTGACCTGCGTGGGCTGCATTCTCACAGAAGGTCGGAGAAGCCCATCCCAGGAAAGGGAAGAAACAATTTACAGCCTTACCCATTTCTAAAACTAGAAGACAGCTTAGGGGTTCCTGGGGAGGCCAGGGTTTGCTGCTTCTGGATCCCTAACTACAGTCTACTAGCTGGGCCTCTATATGAAACACTGAAAGAAAAAGATGATGATCCTTTTGAATAGAATCCAGAAGTGGCCTTTCAAGAATGGAAAGAGCAGTCAATTCAGACCCTTGCCCTGGAACTCCCTAATTTAGCTAAACCCTTTGACCTTTACATTCCTAGTGAAATTTGAATGGCCATTGGAGTATTAGTGCAAAACCTGGGACCACTTGAAATGGAACAATGCAAGAATGCCATCCAGGTAGGATAAACTACGGTCACCAAGGGGCTTGGCCCACCGCCACATCTGGCCAAGATACTGGCAGTATCTGAAAACCTGGAAATCAGCAGCCCAAAAGGCCACCTCCCTCCTAAGGGAAAAGGACCCCACGTGGTGATCCTAACCCCCAACCATGCCCTGAAGTTGCAGGGTTTGCTCCGTGGGCACACTGACCTTGAGTGAGGAGGTCCTCCAACTCCAACCTCCAGAGAGATAACTGGGGCAAAGGGGCACCATGACGACTCGTGTGACCATCACTTGACCTGGAGTTTCTCTCATAAAACAACAAGAGTGTGTCCCAAAAGAGTAGACTACTGCTTGCAGGACTTACTGCACCCAGAGGGGAGGTAATAATCTTGGCAGGGGAACAGTATATCACGCTGTCACCATAGAAAAGCCTACAGACACTGTGATGATGGTGGCCAATAAGACCGGCTGGACTCCTGTTTACTTCAAAAGGCTGTTGACTCAGTGGCCATCATGGTCCTTCATCACCACTGACCCTGGACTGTCTGGGAGTTGAGCAGTCAGGGTGCTGACACCTGGTGCTGTTTTTACGTTAATTCAGGGGCCTAACTGAAGAAAGCACAGACTACTGGTCAGAGCATCTAGGCTGGCAGAAACGGTCAGCCTAAGGTGGCCGAACAAATGTGGGGCGGGGTGAAACTGGACCTCACAGCGTCACTGCACATCTCCTTCCTGGACCCTTAAAGGTCATTAGAATCTATAACACTACCAATACTTGTGCTCAGGCGGACGAGCAGGGAGGCAGGAGGCCTGCGGACAAACAACGTCACCTGGAGGCTGCTGGGGAGAAGTTCAGACCCTCTCCCACAGGTATGAGGGCTCCTAACTCAGCACTCAGCAGTTACAGATGAAGGGTCTGCACCCTCAGCACTCTAAGAATGAGGAAGGGGACAAAATGCAGAAGAGGGGTTTGTCCCAGGCAAAGCCCCTTAAAAATCCCTGGGAGATAAAAATAGAATCTGGGCAATAAAATAAAGTCTAACCTTTTTTATCCTTTGTGCTTTGTCTAATTTCACGTGCTCCTAGGGTCCCGCATACAGAGGTTCAACAGCCGGCACTTCAGACCAGATTTCCTAGTGCAGAATGGCTGGGTCGACACTTCAGCTCCTGGAGCACAGTGCAGACTCCGCGATATAGAGCCTGAGCTGCAGCCAACCGGGCCCTCGAGAGCTCCGCCCCCTCCCTCCCACTGACTCTGACAGGATCTCTACACAGCAGCCCAGCCCACAGCCCACGGGGTAGCACATGCTCTCACCTCTGCATTCTCTGATCAAAATATAAAGTTTCCTTTGCTTCTGAACCAAACTCAGTCTCGATCTGTTGGCTCCAATGACACTGGGCAGGGGGACACTTGTTGGGGTCCACTCTGGAGGATCAGTAACAGAAATTGAGAACATTGTAACTTCAATGAACAGATGTGTGAGCCAAACTGTAATTAACATAGAACAGTGTATAAGGCTCGGGTAAAATAAGATGTTTCTAACACTTCCATTTGATATTTCCATCACTTTATTATAAGCAAGTTCAGTGAAAGGTTTGTCTTATTTGTCAGGTCAATACTAGAGAAACGAAGTGATTTCTTTCCAAGGATGTACATCTAATAATCTTGGTTAAAGCTTCAATCTTGTTTTAAATGCTTTTCCATTGAAAATGATACCTCTCTTTCAGCTCCCCCATTTCTGAGAAGTATAAAATCTTATAATTTATTATTACCAAAGGGGAAAGGTGGGAGGAGGGATAAATTAACAGTTTGGGATTAACACATACACACTGCTATGTATAAAATCGATCATCAACAAGGAAATACTGTACAGCACAGGGAACTACACTCAATATTTTGCAAAAACCTATAAGGGGAAATAATCTGAAAAAAGAATAGATATTTTTATTGACATCATCTATTAATGACAGTTAAAATGGAACCTAACGGAAGCCGGTGGTGAGTGCTTCTGACCCTGAAGACTTCAATCATCTAAAGTTTGGACTCTGCCTACTTCCCAAGGCCCTTAATGAACATATGTGTAGCCGTAGCTTAAACAATTCCCCAGTTTGGGTTGTGGAGAGACAGTGATTTTGAAAAAGCCCTGGTGTTCTCCTCACATGAATGGGACACTTCCTACAGCTAAAATATGCCTGTCACACCCAGAAGATGGTATACCGTCTGATCGGGAAGAGTTTGGAAAAGGCATCTCATCTCCTCATCTCCTGGTGCTCGGGTTCACCCCTCCAGCGTCTTTACGAACAGTCTTCCCACTTGGAGATGTCAGCACTGTCAACATCCTGTTGCATACAGTTTGGAATTTGTCCAGAGAATGAAGCAGAAGGAGGAGGAACAATGAGAGACAAGTCCTAGGTGTTCGGACAGGCACATGTCACTCTAATTTCCAATCAGGAAGACGAATTGACCAAAGGCTAGGGTTGCCCATGGAAACAGAATAGGGCTTGAGGAAATCCCGCTGCTTTGTGGCCAGTTCCCATAAACACAAGTTGAAAAATGGAACTCAGGGCCGCTAAAATTCACGAAACTGCAGAGTTGAAAATATCTCTCACTGAAAAATGTCTTGAGGAAAGTCAGAGAAAAGGACTTGTAAGCAACGGAGAATGGCAGGAAAGGGATTGGAAGAGGTAGAAAGGACTCGCCATTAAGCACAAGAAAAGGGGCTGAACATTGCCAACATTGCAGTTGGCCAAAAAGGGTGTATGCGTCTTTTTCTGTATATATTCAAGAAAACGGCATACACTTTTTTAGCCAACCAAACAGGTGGGCACTGGAAATCAGTACTACAAAACATATCACTTCGCATCAGTCAGAAGAGCCTTCCTCATAAAGTGTAAACACCAGAAATGCAGGACAGGGCAAGGAGAAAAGGGAGCCCTGTGAGGCTTATAGTGGAAATGTATATTGCCAATGGTCACTCTTGAGAAGTGTATTGTGTTTACTAAAGCATCTAAAAAATGAGCTACAGAGCACAGGGCACTTGCACTCATGGACGTATATCTTGGGAAAGACAAAAATGGAGAGGACACAGGCACCCCAATGTTTACCGCCTCTCTGTTTAAAAGATCCTCGACTAGGGTATAATTTATATGTCTCTGGAGGGAAAAAATGGATAGAGGTGTGGCACTTATGTAGAGTGGAATATTACTCAGCCTGAAAATCAGTGAAATATGGCCAGTTGTAACAACCCCAGAGTAGTTACGTATGATCATTCAGTCACATAATTCAAAAAGAAAAAGACATACGATATTACTAATACATGGAATGTAAACGTGGCTACAAAGTACCTGAATTACAAAACAGAATGGGGTCTCAAATTTAGAAGACCAACTTATGTTTGCTTAAGGAAAAAGGAGAGTTGGGGAGCTGCATAAAACCAGAGATTGAAATTAGCACAGATACCGTTCGATAAGCCAAATATGTAATAGAAAAAACCTACTCCCTGGTCAACGAAATGGACTCAACACGCCATATTCAACACCTACGAATACACCTGACTAGTAAGAATCTTCAAACTCATGGATTTATATGTGTCCGTAAGAGAATCAAGCGTGAGTACAGCGGCATGAACACAGCAGTGAAAATGCGATAAATCCCATTATGAAAATAAATTACACAAACAAAAGCCAAGGACAGTGAAATAGAGAGCAATTCTTAAATAATTCATTCAGGGCTTGTGATGCAACCTGGATTTACCACATCTACACCCAGAGCTGAGTGAGACATAAGGTTGGGCACTTCGGGCTGATAGCATTGGTGAGGTTCGATGAGCAAATGCAGACCCTTTGAAGTCATACTTCATGGTACCTATTCCATGGTTCCCACCTCTCCAGATTTAAGGGATTCTTCCTTCAGCTAAAAGATGCATGGGAAACCCACAGTATGGTGCACCGTGTGACCGACAAACGTTTTCAAATGCATCTCAGTTTTCGTCCCCTTTTACTCGGGTTCACCATTCCAGACCCTTTACGAACACTCTCCCCACTTGGAGAGTCAGTGCCTTTAACCTCCTGTTGGGCACAGTTTGCAATTTCTGCGCAAGATGAAAAGGAATAGGGAGAACCAATGAGAGACTAGCTCTAGGTGTCTGCACGGGCAAATTTAACGCTCATTTCCCACCAGGAAGAGGAATTAACCAAAGGCTCAGCATGCCGTGCCGCAACAAGATTAGGGCCTGAGGCAATCCTGTGGGTTTGCGGCCAGCTCACAAGATAGCGAGTTGAAGAAAGGAGCTCAGGGGCATTGTAACTCACAAACATGCAGAGTTATAAATGACAGCTATCGTCCAAAAATATATTGAAGGAAGGCTGCGAAGACGACTTGTAATCGGGACAGATTTGCAGGAAAACGATTTCAGGGGGTAGACGGGAATTGCATTTAAAGCATAGGAAAAGAGGCAGAACGTCGACAATGATGCTCTTGGCCAAAAAGGGCGTATGCGTTTTTTCCTGAATATATTCAGGAAAAAACGCATACGCCCTTTTTGGCCAACCAAGCAAGCATGTTAAAGAAATCTGCACTACAATGAAGTCTCACTGCCCCCCGGTCAAAAGGGCCATCTGAAAAAAGTGTAAAATCCAGAAAGGCAGCACAGGCCATGGAGAACAGGGAGCCTTGTTATGCTGATGGGCGGGATGTAAATTGCCAACAGCCACTCTGGAGAAGTGTATGGTGTTTCCCGGAACACCGAAAAAACAAAGCTACGGAGCCTACGGCACTTCCACTTATGGTCCTATAGCTTAGGGAAATTAAAATCAAAAACACACAGCCACCCCAAAGTGTCGGACGGCTCTGTTTACAAGAACCTCGTCTACGGTACAAGTTAAATATCCCAGAAAGCGAAAAATGGATAAAGAATTTGTGGTACGTACGTACAGTGGAATATCACACAGCAATGAAATCTATGTCATCAGGCCCGTCGCGGCAAAATGAGTGGATTCAGGTACGATGATTCTAAGTGAAATAAGTCACACAGAAAATGAAACATCATAAGATATCACTAATACACGGAATGTAAACTTGGCTACACATGAACTGAATTACAAAACAGAACAGGGTCTCAAATTTAGAAAACCAACTTATGCTTGCTTAAGGGGAAAGGTGAGTTGGGGTGCTGCATAAAACCAGAGATAGAAATTAGCACAGATACCTTTCCATAAGCCAAATATGTAATAGTCAAGACCTACCCCTTGCTCAACGAAATGGACTAAACACCCCATATTCAACGCCTAGGAATACACCTGACTAGTAAGAATCTTCAAACCCATGGATTTATATGTCTCCATAAGAGAATGAAGCGTGTGTACAGCGGCATGAATGCAGCAGAGAAAATCCGATAAATCCCATTATCAAAATTAATTACACAAACAAAACCCAAGGACAGTGAAATAGAGAGCAATTCTTAAATAATTCATTCAGGGCTTGTGATGCAACCTGGATTTACCACATCTACACCCAGAGCTGAGTGAGACATAAGGTTGGGCAATTCGGGCTGATAGCATTGGTGAGGTTCGATGAGCAAATGCAGACCCTTTGAAGTCATACAGCATGGTACCCATTCCATGGGTCCCAACTCTCCAAGTTTAAGGGATTCTTCCTTCAGCTAAAACATGCATGGGAAACCCACAGTATGGTGCACCGTGTGACTGGCAAACGTTTTCAAATGCATCTCAGTTTTCGTCCCCTTTTACTCGGGTTCACCATTCCAGACCCTTTACGAACACTCTCCCCACTTGGAGAGTCAGTGCCTTTAACCTGCTGTTTGGCACAGTTTGCAATTTCTGCGCAAGATGAACAGGAATAGGGAGAACCAATGAGAGACTAGCTGTAGGTGTCTGCACGGGCAAATTTAACGCTCATTTCCCACCAGGAAGAGGAATTAACCAAAGGCTCAGCATGCCGTGCCGGAACCAGATTAGGGCCTGAGGCAATCCTGTGGGTTTGCGGCCAGCTCACAAGATAGCGAGTTGAAGAAATGAGCTCAGGGGCACTGTAACTCACAAACCTGCAGAGTTATAAATGACAGCTATCGTCCAAAAATATATTGAAGGAAGGCTGCGAAGACGACTTGTAATCGGGACAGATTTGCAGGAAAACGATTTCAGGGGGTAGACGGGAATTGAATTTAAAGCATAGGAAAAGAGGCAGAACGTCGACAATGATGCTCTTGGCCAAAAAGGGCGTATGCGTTTTTTCCTGAATATATTCAGGAAAAAACGCATACGCCCTTTTTGGCCAACCAAGCAAGCATGTTAAAGAAATCTGCACTACAATGAAGTCTCACTGCCCCCCGGTCAAAAGGGCCATCTGAAAAAAGTGTAAAATCCAGAAAGGCAGCACAGGCCATGGAGAACAGGGAGCCTTGTTATGCTGATGGTCGGGATGTAAATTGCCAACAGCCACTCTGGAGAAGTGTATGGTGTTTTCCGGAACACCTAAAAAACAAAGCAACGGAGCCTACGGCATTTCCACTTATGGTCCTACAGTTTAGGGACATTAAAATGAAAAACACACAGCCACCCCAAAGTGTCGGACGGCTCTATTTACAAGAACCTCGTCTACAGTACAAGGTAAATATCCCAGAATGTGAAAAATGGATAAAGAAGTTGTGGTATATACGTACAATGGAATATCACTCAGCAATGAAATCTATATCATCAGGCCCGTCGCGGCATAATGAGTGGATTCAGGTACGATGATTCTAAGTGAAATAAGTCACACAGAAAATGAAACATCATAAGATATCACTACTACACGGAATGTAAACTTGGCTACACATGAACAGAATTACAAAACAGAACAGGGTCTCAAATTTAGAAAACCAACTTATGCTTGCTTAAGGGGAAAGGTGAGTTGGCGTGCTGCATAAAACCAGAGATAGAAATTAGCACAGATAACTTTCCATAAGCCAAATATGTCATAGTCAAGACCCACCACTTGCTCAACGAAATGGACTAAACACCACATATTCAACACCTAGGAATACACCTGACTAGTAAGAATCTTCAAACCCATGGATTCATATGCCTCCGTAAGAGAATGAAGCGTGTGTACAGCGGCATGAATGCAGCAGAGAAAACCCGATAAATCCCATTGTCAAAATGAATTACAAAAACAAAACCCAAGGACAGTGAAATAGAGAGCAATTCTTAAATAATTCATTCAGGGCTTGTGATGCAACCTGGATTTACCACATCTACACCCAGAGCTGAGTGAGACATAAGGTTGGACACTTTGGGCTGATAGCATTGGTGAGGTTCGATAAGCAAATGCAGACCCTTTGAAGTCATACTGCATGGTAGCCATTCCATGGGTCCCAACTGCCAGGTTTATGGGATTCTTCCTTCAGCTAAAATATGCATGGGAAACCCACATTATGGTGCACCATGTGACGGGGAAACGTTTTCAAATGCATATCAGTTTTCGTCTCGTTTTACTTGGGTACACCATTCCAGACCCTTTAATAACACTCTCCCCCTTGGAGAGTCTGTACTTTTAACCTCCTGTTTGGCACAGTTTGCAATTTCTGCGCAAGATGAACAGGAATAGGGAGAACCAATGAGAGACTAGCTGTAGGTGTCTGCACGGGCAAATTTAATGCTCATTTCGCACCAGGAAGAGGAATTAACCAAAGGCTCAACATGCCGTGCCTGAACCAGATTAGGGCCTGACAATCGTGCGGGTTTGCAGCCAGCTCACAAGATAGCGAGTTGAAGAAAGGAGCTCAGGGGCACTGTAACTCACAAACCTGCAGAGTAATAAATGACAGCTATCGTCCAAAAATATATTGAAGGAGGTCTGCAAAGACGACTTGTAAGCGGGACAGATTTGCAGGAAAACGATTTCAGGGGGTAGACGGGAATTGCATTTAAAGCATAGGAAAAGAGGCAGAACGTCAACAATGATGCTCTTGGCCAAAAAGGGCGTATGCGTTTTTTTCCTGAATATATTCAGGAATAAACGCATACGCCCTTTTTGGCCAACCAAGCAAGCATGTTAAAGAAATCTGCACTACAATGAAGTCTCACTGCCCCCCGGTCAAAAGGGCCATCTGAAAAAAGTGTAAAATCAGAAAGGCAGCACAGGCCATGGAGAACAGGGAGCCTTGTTATGCTGATGGGCGGGATGTAAATTGCCAACAGCCACCCTGGAGAAGTGTATGGTGTTTCCCGGAACACCGAAAAAACAAAGCTACGGAGCCTACGGCACTTCCACTTATGGTCCTATAGCTTAGGGAAATTAAAATCAAAAACACACAGCCACCCCAAAGTGTCGGACGGCTCTGTTTACAAGAACCTCGTATACGGTACAAGTTAAATATCCCAGAATGTGAAAAATGGATAAAGAAGTTGTGGTACGTACGTACAATGGAATATCACTCAGCAATGAAATCTATGTCATCAGGCCCATCGCGGCATAATGAGTGGATTCAGGTACGATGATTCTAAGTGAAATAAGTCACACAGAAAATGAAACATCATAAGATATCACTAATACACGGAATGTAAACTTGGCTACACATGAACTGAATTGCAAAACAGAACAGGGTCTCAAATTTAGAAAACCAACTTATGCTTGCTTAAGGGGAAAGGTGAGTTGGGGTGCTGCATAAAACCAGAGATAGAAATTAGCACAGATACCTTTCCATAAGCCAAATATGTAATAGTCAAGACCTACCCCTTGCTCAACGAAATGGACTAAACACCCCATATTCAACGCCTAGGAATACACCTGAGTAGTAAGAATCTTCAAACCCATGGATTTATATGTCTCCGTACGAGAATGAAGCGTGTGTACAGCGGCATGAATGCAGCAGAGAAAATCCGAAAAATCCCATTATCAAAATGAATTACACAAACAAAACCCAAGGACAGTGAAATAGAGAACAATTCTTAAATAATTCATTCAGGGCTTGTGATGCAACCTGGATTTACCACATCTACACCCAGAGCTGAGTGAGACATAAGGTTGGGCACTTCGGGCTGATAGCATTGGTGAGGTTCGATGAGCAAATGCAGACCCTTTGAAGTCATACAGCATGGTACCCATTCCATGGGTCCCAACTCTCCAGGTTTAAGCGATTCTTCCTTCAGCTAAACCATGCATGGGAAACCCACAGTATGGTGCACCATGTGACCGGGAAACGTTTTCAAATGCATCTCAGTTTTTGTCCTCTTTTACTCGGGTTCACAATTCCAGACCCTTTACTAACACTCTCCACACTTGGAGAGTCAGTGCCTTTAACCTCCTGTTTCGCACACTTTGCAATTTCTGCGCAAGATGAACAGGAATAGGGAGAACCAATGAGTGACTAGCTGTAGGTGTCTGCAGGGGCTAATTTAACGCTCATTTCCAACCAGGAAGAGGATTTAACCAAACGCTCAGCATGCCGTGCCGGAACAAGATTAGGGCCTGAAGCAATCCTGCGGGTTTGCGGCCAGCTCACAAGAAAGCGATTTGAAGAAAGGAGCTCAGGGGCACTGTAATTCACAAACCTGCAGAGTTATAAATGACAGCTATCGTCCAAAAATATATTGAAGGAAGGCTGCGCAGAGGACTTGAAAGCGGGGCAGAATTTCAGGAAAACGATTTCATGGGGTAGACTGGAATTGCATTTAAAGCATAGGAAAAGAGGCAGAACGTCGACAATGATGCACTTGGCCAAAAAGGGCGTATGCGTTTTTTCCTGAATATATTCAGGAAAAAACGCATACGCCCTTTTTGGCCAACCAAGCAAGCATGTTAAAGAAATCTGCACTACAATGAAGTCTCACTGCCCCCCGGTAAAAACGGCCATCTGAAAATAGTGTAAAATCCAGAAATGCAGCACAGGCCATGGAGAACAGGGAGCCTTGTTATGCTGATGGGTGGGATGTAAATTGCCAACAGCCACTCTGCAGAAGTGTATGGTGTTTCCTGAAACACCTAAAAAACAAAGCAACAGAGCCTACGGCACTTCCACTTATGGTCCTATAGCTTAGGGAAATTAAAATAAAAAACACACAGCCACCCCAAAGTTTCAGAGGGCTCTGTTTACAAGAACCTCGTCTACGGTACAAGTTAAATATCCCAGAAAGCGAAAAATGGATAAAGAAGTTGTGGTACGTACGTACAATGGAATATCACTCACCAATGAAATCTATGTCATCTGGCCCGTCGTGGCATAATGAGTGGATTCAGGTACGATGATTCTAAGAGAAATAAGTCACACAGAAAATGAAACATCATAAGATATCACTAATACACCGAATGTAATCTTGGCTACACATGAACTGAATTACAAAACAGAACAGGGTCTCAAATTTAGAAAACCAACTTATGTTTGCTTAAGGGGAAAGGTGAGTTGGGGTGCTGCATAAAACCAGAGATAGAAATTAGCACAGATACCATTCCATACGTCATATATGTAATAGTCAAGGGGGCTTCCCTGGTGGCGCACTGGTTGAGAGTTCGCCTGCCGATGCAGGGGACGCGGGTTCGTGCCCCGGTCCGAGAGGATCCCACATGCCGCGGAGCTACTGGCCCCGTGAGTCATGGCCGTTGAGCCTGCGCGTCCGGAGCCTGTGCTCCGCAACGGGAGAGGCCACAACACTGAGAGGCCCGCGTACAGCAAAAAAAAAAAAAAATATGTAATAGTCAAGACCTACCCCTTGCTCAACGAAATGGGCTAAACACCCTATATTCAACGCCTAGGAATACACCTGACTAGTAAGAATCTTCAAACCCATGGATTTATATGTCTCCATAAGAGAATCAAGCATGTGTACAGCTGCATGAAGGCAGCAGAGAAAATCCGATAAATCCTATTATCAAAATGAATTACAAAAACAAAACACAATGACAGTGAAATAGAGAACAATTCTTAAATAATTCATTCAGGGCTTGTGATGCAACCTGGATTTACCTCATCTACACCCAGAGCTGAGTGAGACATAAGGTTGGACACTTCGGGGTGATACCACTGGTGAGGTTCGATGAGCAAATGCAGACCATTTGAAGTCATACTGCATGGTACCCATTCCATGGGTCCCAACTCTCCAGGTTTAAGCGATTCTTCCTTCAGCTAAAGCATGCATGGGAAGCCCACAGTATGGTGCACCGTGTGACCAGGAAACGTTTTCAAAGGCATCTCAATTTTCGTCCCCTTTTACTCGGGTTCACAATTCCAGACCCTTTTCTAACACTCTCCAGACTTGGAGAGTCAGGGCCTTTAACCTCCTGTTTGGCACAGTTTGCAATTTCTGCGCAAGATGAACAGGAATAGGGAGAACCAATGAGAGACTAGCTGTAGGTGTCTGCACGGGCAAATTTAACGCACATTTCCCACCAGAAAGACGAATTAACCAAAGGCTCAGCATGCCGTGCCGGAACAAGATTAGGGCCTGAAGCAATCCTGCGGGTTTGCGGCCAGCTTACAAGAAAGCGATTTGAAGAAAGGAGCTCAGGGGCACTGTAATTCACAAACCTGCAGAGTTATAAATGACAGCTATCGTCCAAAAATATATTGAAGGAAGGCTGCGAAGAGGACTTGAAAGCGGGGCAGAATTGCAGGAAAACGATTTCATGGGGTAGACTGGAATTGCATTTAAAGCATAGGAAAAGAGGCAGAACGTCGACAATGACGCACTTGGCCAAAAAGGGCGTATGCGTTTTTTCCTGAATATATTCAGGAAAAAACGCATACGCCCTTTTTGGCCAACCAAGCAAGCATGTTAAAGAAATCTGCACTACAATGAAGTCTCACTGCCCCCCGGTAAAAACGGCCATCTGAAAAAAGTGTAAAATCCAGAAATGCAGCACAGGCCATGGAGAACAGGGAGCCTTGTTATGCTGATGGGTGGGATGTAAATTGCCAACAGCCACTCTGCAGAAGTGTATGGTGTTTCCTGAAACACCTAAAAAACAAAGCAACGGAGCCTACGGCACTTCCACTTATGGTCCTATAGCTTAGGGAAATTAAAATAAAAAACACACAGCCACCCCAAAGTTTCAGACGGCTCTGTTTACAAGAACCTCGTCTACGGTACAAGTTAAATATCCCAGAAAGCGAAAAATGGATAAAGAAGTTGTGGTACGTACGTACAATGGAATATCACTCACCAATGAAATCTATGTCATCTGGCCCGTCGTGGCATAATGAGTGGATTCAGGTACGATGATTCTAAGAGAAATAAGTCACACAGAAAATGAAACATCATAAGATATCACTAATACACCGAATGTAATCTTGGCTACACATGAACTGAATTACAAAACAGAACAGGGTCTCAAATTTAGAAAACCAACTTATGTTTGCTTAAGGGGAAAGGTGAGTTGGGGTGCTGCATAAAACCAGAGATAGAAATTAGCACAGATACCATTCCATACGTCATATATGTAATAGTCAAGGGGGCTTCCCTGGTGGCGCACTGGTTGAGAGTTCGCCTGCCGATGCAGGGGACGCGGGTTCGTGCCCCGGTCCGAGAGGATCCCACATGCCGCGGAGCTACTGGCCCCGTGAGTCATGGCCGTTGAGCCTGCGCGTCCGGAGCCTGTGCTCCGCAACGGGAGAGGCCACAACACTGAGAGGCCCGCGTACAGCAAAAAAAAAAAAAAAATATGTAATAGTCAAGACCTACCCCTTGCTCAACGAAATGGGCTAAACACCCTATATTCAACGCCTAGGAATACACCTGACTAGTAAGAATCTTCAAACCCATGGATTTATATGTCTCCATAAGAGAATCAAGCATGTGTACAGCTGCATGAAGGCAGCAGAGAAAATCCGATAAATCCTATTATCAAAATGAATTACAAAAACAAAACACAATGACAGTGAAATAGAGAACAATTCTTAAATAATTCATTCAGGGCTTGTGATGCAACCTGGATTTACCTCATCTACACCCAGAGCTGAGTGAGACATAAGGTTGGACACTTCGGGGTGATACCACTGGTGAGGTTCGATGAGCAAATGCAGACCATTTGAAGTCATACTGCATGGTACCCATTCCATGGGTCCCAACTCTCCAGGTTTAAGCGATTCTTCCTTCAGCTAAAGCATGCATGGGAAGCCCACAGTATGGTGCACCGTGTGACCAGGAAACGTTTTCAAAGGCATCTCAATTTTCGTCCCCTTTTACTCGGGTTCACAATTCCAGACCCTTTTCTAACACTCTCCAGACTTGGAGAGTCAGGGCCTTTAACCTCCTGTTTGGCACAGTTTGCAATTTCTGCGCAAGATGAACAGGAATAGGGAGAACCAATGAGAGACTAGCTGTAGGTGTCTGCACGGGCAAATTTAACGCACATTTCCCACCAGAAAGACGAATTAACCAAAGGCTCAGCATGCCGTGCCGGAACAAGATTAGGGCCTGAAGCAATCCTGCGAGTTTGCGGCCAGCTCACAAGAAAGCGATTTGAAGAAAGGAGCTCAGGGGCACTGTAATTCACAAACCTGCAGAGTTATAAATGACAGCTATCGTCCAAAAATATATTGAAGGAAGGCTGCGAAGAGGACTTGAAAGCGGGGCAGAATTGCAGGAAAACGATTTCAGGGGGTAGACTGGAATTGCATTTAAAGCATAGGAAAAGAGGCAGGACGTCCACAATGATGCACTTGGCCAAAAAGGTCGTATGCGTTTTTTCCTGAATATATTCAGGAAAAAGCGCATACGCCCTTTTTGGCCAACCAAGCAAGCATGTTAAAGAAATCTGCACTACAATGAAGTCTCACTGCCCCCCGGTCAAAAGGGCCATCTGAAAAAAGTGTAAAATCCAGAAATGCAGCACAGGCCATGGAGAACAGGGAGCCTTGTTATGCTGATGGGTGGGATGTAAATTGCCAACAGCCACTCTGCAGAAGTGTATGGTGTTTCCTGAAACACCTAAAAAACAAAGCAACGGAGCCTACGGCACTTCCACTTATGGTCCTATAGCCTAGGGAAATTAAAATAAAATACACACAGCCACCCCAAAGTGTCGGACGGCTCTGTTTACAAGAACCTCTTCTACGGTACAAGTTAAATATCCCAGAAAGCGAAAAATGGATAAAGAAGTTGTGGTACGTACGTACAATGGAATATCACTCACCAATGAAATCTATGTCATCTGGCCCATCGTGGCATAATGAGTGGATTCAGGTACGATGATTCTAAGAGAAATAAGTCACACAGAAAATGAAACATCATAAGATATCACTAATACACCGAATGTAATCTTGGCTACACATGAACTGAATTACAAAACAGAACAGGGTCTCAAATTTAGAAAACCAACTTATGTTTGTTTGAGGGGAAAGGTGAGTTGGGGTGCTGCATAAAACCAGAGATAGAAATTAGCACAGATACCATTCCATACGTCAAATATGTAATAGTCAAGACCTACACCTTGCTCAACGAAATGGGTAAACACCATATATTCAACGCCTAGGAATACACCTGACTAGTAAGAATCTTCAAACCCATGGATTTATATGTCTCCATAAGAGAATCAAGCGAGTGTACAGCTGCATGAAGGTAGCAGAGAAAATCCGATAAATCCTATTATCAAAATGAATTACAAAAACAAAACACAATGACAGTGAAATAGAGAGCAATTCTTAAATAATTCATTCAGGGCTTGTGATGCAACCTGGATTTACCTCATCTACACCCAGAGCTGAGTGAGACATAAAGTTGGACACTTCGGGCTGATAGCATTGGTGATGTTCGAAGAGCAAATGCAGACCATTTGAAGTCATACTGCATGGTACCCATTCCATGGGTCCCAACTCTCCAGGTTTAAGCGATTCTTCCTTCAGCTAAAACATGCATGGGAAACCCACTGTATGGTGCACCGTGTAACCGGGAAACGTTTTCAAATGCATCTCAGTTTTCGTCCCCTTTTACTCGGGTCCACAATTCCAGACCCTTTACTAACACTCTACCGACTTGGAGAGTCAGTGCCTTTAACCTGCTGTTTGGCACAGTTTGCAATTTCTGCGCAAGATGAACAGGAATAGGGAGAACCAATGAGAGACTAGCTGTAGGTGTCTGCACGGGCAAATTTAACGCTCATTTCCCACCAGGAAGAGGAATTAACCAAACGCTCAGCATGCCCTGCCGGAACCAGATTAGGGCCTGAAGCAACCCTGCGAGTTTGCGCCCAGCTCACAAGTTGCGAGTTGAAGAATCGAGCTCAGGGGCACTGTAACTCACAAACATGCAGAGTTATAAATGACAGCTATCGTCCAAAAATATATTGAAGGAAAGCTGCGAATACGACTTGTAAGCAGGGCAGAATTGCAGGAAATCGATTTCAGGGGGTACACGGGAATTGCATTTAAAGCATAGGAAAAGAGGCAGAACGTCGACAATGATGCTCTTGGCCAAAAAGGGTGTATGCGTTTTTTCCTGAATTTATTCAGGAAAAAAAGCATATGCGCTTTTTGGCCAACCAAGCAAGCATGTTAAAGAAATCTGCACTACAATGAAGTCTCACTGCCCCCAGGTCAAAAGGGACATCTGAAACAAGTGTAAAATCCACAAAGACAGGACAGGGCAAGGAGAACAGAGAGCCTTGTTATGCTGATGGTCGGGATGTAAATTGCCAACAGCCACTCTGGAGAAGTGTATGGTGTATCCGGGAACCCCTGAAAAACAAAGCAACGGAGCCTACGGCACTTCCACTTATGGTCCTATAGCTTAGGGAAATTAAAATCAAAAACACACAGCCACCCCAAAGTGTCGGACGGCTCTGTTTACAAGAACCTCTTCTACGGTACAAGTTAAATATCCCAGAATGTGAAAAATGGATAAAGAAGTTGTGGTACGTACGTACAATGGAATATCACTCAGCAATGAAAGCTATGTCATCAGACCCGTCGCGGCATAATGAGTGGATTCAGGTACGATGATTCTAAGGGAAATAAGTCACACAGAAAATGAAACATCATAAGATATCACTAATACATGGAATGTAAACTTTGCTACACATGAACTGAATTATAAAACAGAACAGGGTCTCAAATTTAGAAAACCAACTTATGCTTGCTTAAGGGGAAAGGTGAGTTGGGGTGCTGCATAAAACCAGAGATAGAAATTAGCACAGATACCTTTCCAAAAGCCAAATATGTAATAGCCCAGACCTACCCCTTGCTCAACGAAATGGACTAAACACCCCATATTCAACGCCTAGGAATACACCTGACTAGTAAGAATCTTCAAACCCATGGATTCATATGCCTCCGTAAGAGAATGAAGCGTGTGTACAGCGGCATGAATGCAGCAGAGAAAATCCGATAAATCCCATTGTCAAAATGAATTACAAAAACAAAACCCAAGGACAGTGAAATAGAGAGCAATTCTTAAATAATTCATTCAGGGCTTGTGATGCAACCTGGATTTACCACATATAAACCCAGAGCTGAGTGACACATAAGGTTGGACACTTTGGGCTGATAGCATTGTTGAGGTTCGATAAGCAAATGCAGACCCTTTGAAGTCATACTGCATGGTAGCCATTCCATGGGTCCCAACTCTCCAGGTTTAAGGGATACTTCCTTCAGCTAAAACATGCATGGGAAACACACATTATGGTGCACCATGTGACGGGGAAACGTTTTCAAATGCATCTCAGTTTTCGTCTCGTTTTACTTGGGTACACCATTCCAGACCCTTTAATAACACTCTCCCCACTTGGAGAGTCTGTACCTTTAACCTCCTGTTTGGCACAGTTTGCAATTTCTGCGCAAAATGAACAGGAATAGGGAGAACCAATGAGAGACTAGCTGTAGGTGTCTGCACGGGCAAATTTAACGCTCATTTCCAACCAGGAAGAGGAATTAACCAAAGGCTCAGCATGCCGTGCCGGAACCAAATTAGGGCCTGAATCTATCATGTGGGTTTGCGGCCAGCTCACAAGAAAGCGATTTGAAGAAAGGAGCTCAGGGGCACTGTAATTCACAAACCTGCAGAGTTATAAATGACAGCTATCGTCCAAAAATATATTGAAGGAAGGCTGTGAAGAGGACTTGAAAGCGGGGCAGAATTGCAGGAAAACGATTTCAGGGGGTAGACTGGAATTGCATTTAAAGCATAGGAAAAGAGGCAGAATGTCGACAATGATGCACTTGGCCAAAAAGTGCGTATGCGTTTTTTACTGAATATATTCAGGAAAAAACGCATAGGCCCTTTTTGGCCAACCAAGCAAGCATGTTAAAGAAATCTGCACTACAATGAAGTCTCACTGCCCCCCGGTCAAAAGGGCCATCTGAAAAAAGTGTAAAATCCAGAAATGCAGCACAGGCCATGGAGAACAGGGAGCCTTGTTATGCTGATGGGTGGGATGTAAATTGCCAACAGCCACTCTGGAGAAGTGTATGGTGTTTCCTGAAACACCTAAAAAACAAAGCAACGGAGCCTACGGCACTTCCACTTATGGTCCTATAGCTTAGGGAAATTAAAATCAAAAACACACAGCCACCCCAAAGTTTCACACAGCTCTGTTTACAAGAACCTCGTCCACGGTACAAGTTAAATATCCCAGAAAGCGAAAAATGGATAAAGAAGTTGTGGTACGTACGTACAATGGAATATCACTCACCAATGAAGTCTATGTCATCTGGCCCGTCTTGGCATAATGATTGGATTCAGGTACGATGATTCTAAGTGAAATAAGTCACACAGAAAATGAAACATCATAAGATATCACTAATACACCGAATGTAATCTTGGCTACACATGAACTGAATTACAAAACAGAACATGGTCTCAAATTTAGAAAACCAACTTATGTTTGCTTAAGGGGAAAGGTGAGTTGGGGTGCTGCATAAAACCAGAGATAGAAATTAGCACAGATACCATTCCATACGTCAAATACGTAATAGTCAAGAACTACACCTTGCTCAACAAAATGGGCTAAACCCCCTATATTCAACGCCTAGGAATACACCTGACTAGTAAGAATCTTCAAACCCATGGATTTATATGTCTCCATAAGAGAATCAAGCGTGTGTACAGCTGCATGAAGGCAGCAGAAAAAATCCGATAAATCCCATTATCAAAATGAATT
This sequence comes from Delphinapterus leucas, assembly GCF_059928025.1. Lineage (NCBI taxonomy): Eukaryota > Metazoa > Chordata > Mammalia > Artiodactyla > Monodontidae > Delphinapterus > Delphinapterus leucas. The sequence continues at coordinate 4,725,420 of NW_028322235.1, forward strand.
ACAAAAACAAAACACAATGACAGTGAAATAGAGAGCAATTCATAAATAATTCATTCAGGGCTTGTGATGCAACCTGGATTTACCTCATCTACACCCAGAGCTGAGTGAGACATAAGGTTGGACACTTTGGGCTGATAGCATTGGTGAGGTTCGATGAGCAACTGCAGATCATTTGAAGCCATACTGCATGGTACCCATTCCATGGGTCCCAAATCTCCAGGTTTAAGTGATTCTTCCTTCAGCTACAACATGCATGGGAAACACACAGTATGGTGCACCGTGTGACCGGGAAACGTTTTCAAATGCATCTCAGGTTTCGTCCCCTTTTACTCGGGTTCACAATTCCAGACCCTTTACTAACACTCTCCCCACTTGGAGAGTCAGTGCCTTTAACCTGCTGTTTGGCACAGTTTGCAATTTCTGTGCAAGATGAACAGGAATAGGGAGAACCAATGAGAGACTAGCTGTAGGTTTCTGCACGGGCAAATTTAACGCTCATTTCCAACCAGGAAGAGGAATTAACCAAAGGCTCAGCATGCCGTGCCGGAACCAAATTAGGGCCTGAATCTATCATGCGGGTTTGCGGCCAGCTCACAAGAAAGCGATTTGAAGAAAGGAGCTCAGGGGCACTGTAATTCACAAACATGCAGAGTTATAAATGACAGCTATCGTCCAAAAATATATTGAAGGAAGGCTGTGAAGAGGACTTGAAAGCGGGGCAGAATTGCAGGAAAACGATTTCAGGGGGTAGACTGGAATTGCATTTAAAGCATAGGAAAAGAGGCAGAATGTCGACAATGATGCACTTGGCCAAAAAGTGCGTATGCGTTTTTTACTGAATATATTCAGGAAAAAACGCATACGCCCTTTTTGGCCAACCAAGCAAGCATGTTAAAGAAATCTGCACTACAATGAAGTCTCACTGCCCCCCGGTCAAAAGGGCCATCTGAAAAAAGTGTAAAATCCAGAAATGCAGCACAGGCCATGGAGAACAGGGAGCCTTGTTATGCTGATGGGTGGGATGTAAATTGCCAACAGCCACTCTGGAGAAGTGTATGGTGTTTCCTGAAACACCTAAAAAACGAAGCAACGGAGCCTACGGCACTTCCATTTATGGTCCTATAGCTTAGGGAAATTAAAATCAAAAACACACAGCCACCCCAAAGTGTCAGACGGCTCTGTTTACAAGAACCTCGTCTACGGTACAAGTTAAATATCCCAGAAAGCGAAAAATGGATAAAGAAGTTGTGGTACGTACGTACAATGGAATATCACTCACCAATGAAGTCTATGTCATCTGGCCCGTCTTGGCATAATGATTGGATTCAGGTACGATGATTCTAAGTGAAATAAGTCACACAGAAAATGAAACATCATAAGATATCACTAATACACCGAATGTAATCTTGGCTACACATGAACTGAAATACAAAACAGAACAGGGTCTCAAATTTAGAAAACCAACTTATGTTTGCTTAAGGGGAAAGGTGAGTTGGGGTGCTGCATAAAACCAGAGATAGAAATTAGCACAGATACCATTCCTTACGTCAAATACGTAATAGTCAAGACCTACACCTTGCTCCACAAAATTGGCTAAACCCCCTATATTCAACGCCTAGGAATACACCTGACTAGTAAGAATCTTCAAACCCATGGATTTATATGTCTCCATAAGAGAATCAAGCGTGTGTACAGCTACATGAAGGCAGCAGAGAAAATCCGATAAATCCCATTATCAAAATGAATTAAAAAACAAAACACAATGACAGTGAAATAGAGAGCAATTCTTACACAATTCATTCAGGGCTTGTGATGCAACCTGGATTTACCCCATCTACACCCAGAGCTGAGTGAGACATAAGGTTGGACACTTCGGGCTGATAGCATTGGTGAGTTTCGATGAGCAAATGAAGACCATTTGAAGTCATACTGCATGATACCCATTCCATGGGTCCCAACTCTCCAGGTTTAAACGATTCTTCCTTCAGCTAAAACATACATGGGAATCCCACAGTATGGTGCACCGTGTGACCGGGAAACGTTTTCAAATGCTTCTCAGTTTTCGTCCCCTTTTATTCGGGTTCACTATTCCAGACCCTTTACTAACACGCTCCCCACTTGGAGAGTCAGTGCCTTTAACCTCCTGTTTGGCACAGTTTGCAATTTCTGCGCAAGATGAACAGGAATAGGGAGAACCAATGAGAGACTAGCTGTAGGTGTCTGCACGGGCAAATTTAACGCTCATTTCCCACCAGGAAGAGGAATTAACCAAAGGCTCAGCATGCCGTGCCGCAACAAGATTAAGGCTTGAAGAAATCCTGCGGGTTTGCGGCCAGCTCAAAAGAAAGCGATTTGAAGAAAGGAGCTCAGGGGCACTGTAATTCACAAACCTGCAGAGTTATAAATGACAGCTATCGTCCAAAAATATATTGAAGGAAGGCTGTGAAGAGGACATGAAAGCGGGGCAGAATTGCAGGAAAACGATTTCAGGGGGTAGACTGGAATTGCATTTAAAGCATAGGAAAAGAGGCAGAACGACGACAATGATGCACTTGGCCAAAAAGGGCGTGTGCGTTTTTTTACTGAATATATTCAGGAAAAAACGCACACGCCCTTTTTGGCCAACCAAGCAAGCATGTTAAAGAAATCTGCACTACAATGAAGTCTCACTGCCCCCCGGTCAAAAGGGCCTTCTGAAAAAAGTGTAAAATCCAGAAAGGCAGCACAGGCCATGGAGAACAGGGAGCCTTGTTATGCTGATGGGCGGGATGTAAATTGCCAACAGCCACCCTGGAGAAGTGTATGGTGTTTCCCGGAACACCGAAAAAACAAAGCTACGGAGCCTACGGCACTTCCACTTATGGTCCTATAGCTTAGGGAAATTAAAATCAAAAACACACAGCCACCCCAAAGTGTCGGACGGCTCTGTTTACAAGAACCTCGTCTACGGTACAAGTTAAATATCCCAGAATGTGAAAAATGGATAAAGAAGTTGTGGTACGTACGTACAATGGAATATCACTCAGCAATGAAATCTATGTCATCAGGCCCGTCGCGGCATAATGAGTGGATTCAGGTACGATGATTCTAAGTGAAATAAGTCACACAGAAAATGAAACATCATAAGATATCACTACTACACGGAATGTAAACTTGGCTACACATGAACTGAATTACAAAACAGAACAGGGTCTCAAATTTAGAAAACCAACTTATGCTTGCTTAAGGGGAAAGGTGAGTTGGGGTGCTGCATAAAACCAGAGATAGAAATTAGCACAGATACCTTTCCATAAGCCAAATATGTAATAGTCAAGACCTACCCCTTGCTCAACGAAATGGACTAAGCACCCCATATTCAACGCCTAGGAATACACCTGACTAATAAGAATCTTCAAACCCATGGATTTATATGTCTCCGTAAGAGAATGAAGCGTGTGTACAGTGGCATGAATGCAGCAGAGAAAATCCGATAAATCCCATTATCAAAATGAATTACACAAACAAAACCCAAGGACAGTGAAATAGAGAGCAATTCTTAATTAATTCATTCAGGGCTTGTGATGCAACCTGGATTTACCACATCTACACCCAGAGCTGAGTGAGACATAAGGTTGGGCACTTCGGGCTGATAGCATTGGTGAGGTTCGATGAGCAAATGCAGACCCTTTGAAGTCATACAGCATGGTACCCATTCCATGGGTCCCTACTCTCCAAGTTTAAGGGATTCTTCCTTCAGCTAAAACATGCATGGGAAACCCACAGTACAGTGCACCGTGTGACTGGCAAACGTTTTCAAATGCATCTCAGTTTTCGTCCCCTTTTACTCGGGTTCACCATTCCAGACCCTTTACGAACACTCTCCCCACTTGGAGAGTCAGTGTCTTTAACCTCCTGTTGGGCACAGTTTTCAATTTCTGCGCAAGATGAAAAGGAATAGGGAGAACCAATGAGAGACTAGCTCTAGGTGTCTGCACGGGCAAATTTAACACTCATTTCCCACCAGGAAGAGGAATTAACCAAAGGCTCAGCATGCCGTGCCGGAACCAGATTAGGGCCTGAGGCAATCCTGTGGGTTTTCGGCCAGCTCACAAGATAGCGAGTTGAAGAAAGGAGTTCACGGGCACTGTAACTCACAAACTTGCAGAGTTATAAATGACAGCTATCGTCCAAAAATATATTGAAGGAAGGCTGCGTAGACGACTTGTAAGTGGGGCAGAATTGCAGGAAAACGATTTCAGGGGGTAGACTGGAATTGCATTTAAAGCATAGGAAAAGAGGCAGAACGTCGACAATGATGCACTTGGCCAAAAAGGGCGTATGCGTTTTTTCCTGAATATATTCAGGAAAAAACGCATACGCCCTTTTTGGCCAACCAAGCAAGCATGTTAAAGAAATCTGCACTACAATGAAGTCTCACTGCCCCCCGGTCAAAAGGGCCATGTGAAAAAAGTGTAAAATCAGAAATGCAGCACAGGCCATGGAGAACAGGGAGCCTTGTTATGCTGATGGGTGGGATGTAAATTGCCAACAGCCACTCTGGAGAAGTGTATGGTGTTTCCTGAAACACCGAAAAAACAAAGCAACAGAGCCTACGGCACTTCCACTTATGGTCCTATAGATTAGGGAAATTAAAATCAAAAACACACAGCCACGCCAAAGTTTCAGATGGCTCTGTTTACAAGAACCTCGTCTACGGTACAAGTTAAATATCCCAGAAAGCGAAAAATGAATAAAGAAGTTGTGGTACGTACGTACAATGGAATATCAGTCACCAATGAAATCTATGTCATCTGGCCCGTCGTGGCATAATGAGTGGATTCTGGTACGATGATTCTAAGTGAAAAATGTCACACAGAAAATGAAACATCATAAGATATCACTAATACACCGAATATAATCTTGGCTACACATGAACTGAATTACAAAACAGAACAGGGTCTCAAATTTAGAAAACCAACTTATGCTTGCTTAAGGGGAAAGGTGAGTTGGGGTGCTGCATAAAACGAGAGATAGAAATTAGCACAGATACCATTCCATACGTCAAATATGTAATAGTCAAGACCTACCCCTTGCTCAACGAAATGGGCTAAACACCCTATATTCAAAGCCTAGGAATACACCTGACTACTAAGACTCTTCAAACCCATGGATTTACATGTCTACATAAGAGAATCAAGCGTGTGTACAGCTGCATGAAGGCAGCAGAGAAAATCCGATAAATCCTATTATCAAAATGAATTACAAAAACAAAACACAATGACAGTGAAATAGAGAGCAATTCTTAAATTATTCATTCAGGGCTTGTGATGCAACCTGGATTTACCTCATCTAAACCCAGAGCTGAGTGAGACATAAGGTTGGACCCTTCGGGCTGATAGCATTGGTGAGGTTCGATGAGCAAATGCAGACCTTTTGAAGTCATAATACATGGTACACATTCCATGGGTCCCAACTCTCCAGGTTTAAGCGATTCTTCCTTCAGCTAAACCATGCATGGGAAACCCACAGTATGGTGCACCATGTGACCGGTAAACGTTTTCAAATGCATCTCATTTTTTGTCCTCTTTTACTCGGGTTCACAATTCCAGACCCTTTACTAACACTCTCCACACTTGGAGAGTCAGTGCCTTTAACCTCCTGTTTCGCACACTTTGCAATTTCTGCGCAAAATGAACAGGAATAGGGAGAACCAATGAGTGACTAGCTGTAGGTGTCTGCAGGGGCTAATTTAACGCTCATTTCCAACCAGGAAGAGGATTTAACCAAACGCTCAGCATGCCGTGCCGGAACCAGATTAGGGCCTGAAGCAATCCTGCGGGTTTGCGGCCAGCTCACAAGAAAGCGATTTGAAGAAAGGAGCTCAGGGGCACTGTAATTCACAAACCTGCAGAGTTATAAATGACAGCTATCGTCCAAAAATATATTGAAGGAAGGCTGCGCAGAGGACTTGAAAGCGGGGCAGAATTTCAGGAAAACGATTTCATGGGGTAGACTGGAATTGCATTTAAAGCATAGGAAAAGAGGCAGAACGTCGACAATGATGCACTTGGCCAAAAAGGGCGTATGCGTTTTTTCCTGAATATATTCAGGAAAAAACGCATACGCCCTTTTTGGCCAACCAAGCAAGCATGTTAAAGAAATCTGCACTACAATGAAGTCTCACTGCCCCCCGGTAAAAACGGCCATCTGAAAAAAGTGTAAAATCCAGAAATGCAGCACAGGCCATGGAGAACAGGGAGCCTTGTTATGCTGATGGGTGGGATGTAAATTGCCAACAGCCACTCTGCAGAAGTGTATGGTGTTTCCTGAAACACCTAAAAAACAAAGCAACAGAGCCTACGGCACTTCCACTTATGGTCCTATAGCTTAGGGAAATTAAAATAAAAAACACACAGCCACCCCAAAGTTTCAGACGGCTCTGTTTACAAGAACCTCGTCTACGGTACAAGTTAAATATCCCAGAAAGCGAAAAATGGATAAAGAAGTTGTGGTACGTACGTACAATGGAATATCACTCACCAATGAAATCTATGTCATCTGGCCCGTCGTGGCATAATGAGTGGATTCAGGTACGATGATTCTAAGAGAAATAAGTCACACAGAAAATGAAACATCATAAGATATCACTAATACACCGAATGTAATCTTGGCTACACATGAACTGAATTACAAAACAGAACAGGGTCTCAAATTTAGAAAACCAACTTATGTTTGCTTAAGGGGAAAGGTGAGTTGGGGTGCTGCATAAAACCAGAGATAGAAATTAGCACAGATACCATTCCATACGTCATATATGTAATAGTCAAGGGGGCTTCCCTGGTGGCGCACTGGTTGAGAGTTCACCTGCCGATGCAGGGGACGCGGGTTCGTGCCCCGGTCCGAGAGGATCCCACATGCCGCGGAGCTACTGGCCCCGTGAGTCATGGCTGTTGAGCCTGCGCGTCCGGAGCCTGTGCTCCGCAACGGGAGAGGCCACAACACTGAGAGGCCCGCGTACAGCAAAAAAAATAAATAAATATGTAATAGTCAAGACCTACCCCTTGCTCAACGAAATGGGCTAAACACCCTATATTCAACGCCTAGGAATACACCTGACTAGTAAGAATCTTCAAACCCATGGATTTATATGTCTCCATAAGAGAATCAAGCATGTGTACAGCTGCATGAAGGCAGCAGAGAAAATCCGATAAATCCTATTATCAAAATGAATTACAAAAACAAAACACAATGACAGTGAAATAGAGAACAATTCTTAAATAATTCATTCAGGGCTTGTGATGCAACCTGGATTTACCTCATCTACACCCAGAGCTGAGTGAGACATAAGGTTGGACACTTCGGGGTGATACCACTGGTGAGGTTCGATGAGCAAATGCAGACCATTTGAAGTCATACTGCATGGTACCCATTCCATGGGTCCCAACTCTCCAGGTTTAAGCGATTCTTCCTTCAGCTAAAGCATGCATGGGAAGCCCACAGTATGGTGCACCGTGTGACCAGGAAACGTTTTCAAAGGCATCTCAATTTTCGTCCCCTTTTACTCGGGTTCACAATTCCAGACCCTTTTCTAACACTCTCCAGACTTGGAGAGTCAGGGCCTTTAACCTCCTGTTTGGCACAGTTTGCAATTTCTGCGCAAGATGAACAGGAATAGGGAGAACCAATGAGAGACTAGCTGTAGGTGTCTGCACGGGCAAATTTAACGCACATTTCCCACCAGAAAGACGAATTAACCAAAGGCTCAGCATGCCGTGCCGGAACAAGATTAGGGCCTGAAGCAATCCTGCGAGTTTGCGGCCAGCTCACAAGAAAGCGATTTGAAGAAAGGAGCTCAGGGGCACTGTAATTCACAAACCTGCAGAGTTATAAATGACAGCTATCGTCCAAAAATATATTGAAGGAAGGCTGCGAAGAGGACTTGAAAGCGGGGCAGAATTGCAGGAAAACGATTTCAGGGGGTAGACTGGAATTGCATTTAAAGCATAGGAAAAGAGGCAGGACGTCGACAATGATGCACTTGGCCAAAAAGGTCGTATGCGTTTTTTCCTGAATATATTCAGGAAAAAGCGCATACGCCCTTTTTGGCCAACCAAGCAAGCATGTTAAAGAAATCTGCACTACAATGAAGTCTCACTGCCCCCCGGTCAAAAGGGCCATCTGAAAAAAGTGTAAAATCCAAAAATGCAGCACAGGCCATGGAGAACAGGGAGCCTTGTTATGCTGATGGGTGGGATGTAAATTGCCAACAGCCACTCTGCAGAAGTGTATGGTGTTTCCTGAAACACCTAAAAAACAAAGCAACGGAGCCTACGGCACTTCCACTTATGGTCCTATAGCTTAGGGAAATTAAAATAAAATACACACAGCCACCCCAAAGTTTCAGACGGCTCTGTTTACAAGAACCTCTTCTACGGTACAAGTTAAATATCCCAGAAAGCGAAAAATGGATAAAGAAGTTGTGGTACGTACGTACAATGGAATAGCACTCACCAATGAAATCTATGTCATCTGGCCCGTCGTGGCATAATGAGTGGATTCAGGTACGATGATTCTAAGAGAAATAAGTCACACAGAAAATGAAACATCATAAGATATCACTAATACACCGAATGTAATCTTGGCTACACATGAACTGAATTACAAAACAGAACAGGGTCTCAAATTTAGAAAACCAACTTATGTTTGCTTGAGGGGAAAGGTGAGTTGGGGTGCTGCAGGTAAAAACCAGAGATAGAAATTAGCACAGATACCATTCCATACGTCAAATTTGTAATAGTCAAGACCTACCCCTTGCTCAACGAAATGGGCTAAACACCCTATATTCAACGCCTAGGAATACACCTGACTAGTAAGAATCTTCAAACCCATGGATTTATATGTCTCCATAAGAGAATCAAGCGTGTGTACAGCTGCATGAAGGTAGCAGAGAAAATCCGATAAATCCTATTATCAAAATGAATTACAAAAACAAAACACAATGACAGTGAAATAGAGAGCAATTCTTAAATAATTCATTCAGGGCTTGTGATGCAACCTGGATTTACCTCATCTACACCCAGAGCTGAGTGAGACATAAAGTTGGACACTTCGGGCTGATAGCATTGGTGATGTTCGAAGAGCAAATGCAGACCATTTGAAGTCATACTGCATGGTACCCATTCCATGGGTCCCAACTCTCCAGGTTTAAGCGATTCTTCCTTCAGCTAAAACATGCATGGGAAACCCACTGTATGGTGCACCGTGTAACCGGGAAACGTTTTCAAATGCATCTCAGTTTTCGTCCCCTTTTACTCGGGTCCACAATTCCAGACCCCTTACTAACACTCTACCGACTTGGAGAGTCAGTGCCTTTAACCTGCTGTTTGGCACAGTTTGCAATTTCTGCGCAAGATGAACAGGAATAGGGAGAACCAATGAGAGACTAGCTGTAGGTGTCTGCACGGGCAAATTTAACGCTCATTTCCCACCAGGAAGAGGAATTAACCAAACGCTCAGCATGCCCTGCCGGAACCAGATTAGGGCCTGAAGCAACCCTGCGAGTTTGCGGCCAGCTCACAAGAAAGCGATTTGAAGAAAGGAGCTCGGGGCACTCTAATTCACAAAGTTGCAGAGTTATAAATGACAGCTATCGTCCAAAAATATATTGAAGGAAGCCTGCGAAGAGGACTTGAAAGCGGGGCAGAATTGCAGGAGAACGATTTCAGGGGGTAGACTGGAATTGCATTTAAAGCATAGGAAAAGAGGCAGAACGTCGACAATGATTCACTTGGCCAAAAAGGGCGTATGCGTTTTTTCCTGAATATATTCAGGAAAAAACGCATACGCCCTTTTTGGCCAACCAAGCAAGCATGTTAAAGAAATCTGCACTACAATGAAGTCTCACTGCCCCCCGGTCAAAAGGGCCATCTGAAAAAAGTGTAAAATCCAGAAAGGCAGCACAGGCCATGGAGAACAGGGAGCCTTGTTATGCTGATGGGCGGGATGTAAATTGCCAAGAGCCACTCTGGAGAAGTGTATGGTTTTTCCTGAAACACCTAAAAAACAAAGCAACAGAGCCTACGGCACTTCCACTTGTGGTCCTATAGCTTAGGGAAATTAAAATAAAAAACACACAGCCACCCCAAAGTTTCAGACGGCTCTGTTTACAAGAACCTCGTCTACGGTACAAGTTAAATATCCCAGAAAGCGAAAAATGGATAAAGAAGTTGTGGTACGTACGTACAATGGAATATCACTCACCAATGAAATCTATGTCATCTGGCCCGTCGTGGCATAATGAGTGGATTCAGGTACGATGATTCTAAGAGAAATAAGTCACACAGAAAATGAAACATCATAAGATATCACTAATACACCGAATGTAATCTTGGCTACACATGAACTGAATTACAAAACAGAACAGGGTCTCAAATTTAGAAAACCAACTTATGTTTGCTTAAGGGGAAAGGTGCGTTGGGGTGCTGCATAAAACCAGAGATAGAAGATGGGACAGGATCCATTCCATACGTCATATATGTAATAGTCAAGGGGGCTTCCCTGGTGGCACACTGGTTGTGAGTTCGCCTGCCGATGCAGGGGACGCGGGTTCGTGCCCCGGTCCGAGGATCCCACATGCCGCGGAGCTACTGGCCCCGTGAGTCATGGTCGTTGAGCCTGCGCGTCCGGAGCCTGTGCTCCGCAACGGGAGAGGCCACAACACTGAGAGGCCCGCGTACAGCAAAAAAAATAAATAAATATGTAATAGTCAAGACCTACCCCTTGCTCAACGAAATGGGCTAAACACCCTATATTCAACGCCTAGGAATACACCTGACTAGTAAGAATCTTCAAACCCATGGATTTATATGTCTCCATAAGAGAATCAAGCATGTGTACAGCTGCATGAAGGCAGCAGAGAAAATCCGATAAATCCTATTATCAAAATGAATTACAAAAACAAAACACAATGACAGTGAAATAGAGAACAATTCTTAAATAATTCATTCAGGGCTTGTGATGCAACCTGGATTTACCTCATCTACACCCAGAGCTGAGTGAGACATAAGGTTGGACACTTCGGGGTGATACAACTGGTGAGGTTCGATGAGCAAATGCAGACCATTTGAAGTCATACTGCATGGTACCCATTCCATGGGTCCCAACTCTCCAGGTTTAAGCGATTCTTCCTTCAGCTAAAGCATGCATGGGAAGCCCACAGTATGGTGCACCGTGTGACCAGGAAACGTTTTCAAAGGCATCTCAATTTTCGTCCCCTTTTACTCGGGTTCACAATTCCAGACCCTTTTCTAACACTCTCCAGACTTGGAGAGTCAGGGCCTTTAACCTCCTGTTTGGCACAGTTTGCAATTTCTGCGCAAGATGAACAGGAATAGGGAGAACCAATGAGAGACTAGCTGTAGGTGTCTGCACGGGCAAATTTAACGCACATTTCCCACCAGAAAGACGAATTAACCAAAGGCTCAGCATGCCGTGCCGGAACAAGATTAGGGCCTGAAGCAATCCTGCGAGTTTGCGGCCAGCTCACAAGAAAGCGATTTGAAGAAAGGAGCTCAGGGGCACTGTAATTCACAAACCTGCAGAGTTATAAATGACAGCTATCGTCCAAAAATATATTGAAGGAAGGCTGCGAAGAGGACTTGAAAGCGGGGCAGAATTGCAGGAAAACGATTTCAGGGGGTAGACTGGAATTGCATTTAAAGCATAGGAAAAGAGGCAGGACGTCGACAATGATGCACTTGGCCAAAAAGGGCGTATGCGTTTTTTCCTGAATATATTCAGGAAAAAGCGCATACGCCCTTTTTGGCCAACCAAGCAAGCATGTTAAAGAAATCTGCACTACAATGAAGTCTCACTGCCCCCCGGTCAAAAGGGCCATCTGAAAAAAGTGTAAAATCCAGAAATGCAGCACAGGCCATGGAGAACAGGGAGCTTGTTATGCTGATGGGTGGGATGTAAATTGCCAACAGCCACTCTGCAGAAGTGTATGGTGTTTCCTGAAACACCTAAAAAACAAAGCAACGGAGCCTACGGCACTTCCACTTATGGTCCTATAGCTTAGGGAAATTAAAATAAAATACACACAGCCACCCCAAAGTTTCAGACGGCTCTGTTTACAAGACCTCTTCTACGGTACAAGTTAAATATCCCAGAAAGCGAAAAATGGATAAAGAAGTTGTGGTACGTACGTACAATGGAATATCACTCACCAATGAAATCTATGTCATCTGGCCCGTCGTGGCATAATGAGTGGATTCAGGTACGATGATTCTAAGAGAAATAAGTCACACAGAAAATGAAACATCATAAGATATCACTAATACACCGAATGTAATCTTGGCTACACATGAACTGAATTACAAAACAGAACAGGGTCTCAAATTTAGAAAACCAACTTATGTTTGTTTGAGGGAAAGGTGAGTTGGGGTGCTGCATAAAACCAGAGATAGAAATTAGCACAGATACCATTCCATACGTCAAATATGTAATAGTCAAGACCTACACCTTGCTCAACGAAATGGGCTAAACACCCTATATTCAACGCCTAGGAATACACCTGACTAGTAAGAATCTTCAAACCCATGGATTTATATGTCTCCATAAGAGAATCAAGCGTGTGTACAGCTGCATGAAGGTAGCAAGAAATCCGATAAATCCTATTATCAAAATGAATTACAAAAACAAAACACAATGACAGTGAAATAGAGAGCAATTCTTAAATAATTCATTCAGGGCTTGTGATGCAACCTGGATTTACCTCATCTACACCCAGAGCTGAGTGAGACATAAAGTTGGACACTTCGGGCTGATAGCATTGGTGATGTTCAAAGAGCAAATGCAGACCATTTGAAGTCATACTGCATGGTACCCATTCCATGGGTCCCAACTCTCCAGGTTTAAGCGATTCTTCCTTCAGCTAAAACATGCATGGGAAACCCACTGTATGGTGCACCGTGTAACCGGGAAACGTTTTCAAATGCATCTCAGTTTTCGTCCCCTTTTACTCGGGTCCACAATTCCAGACCCTTTACTAACACTCTACCGACTTGGAGAGTCAGTGCCTTTAACCTGCTGTTTGGCACAGTTTGCAATTTCTGCGCAAGATGAACAGGAATAGGGAGAACCAATGAGAGATTAGCTGTAGGTGTCTGCACGGGCAAATTTAACGCTCATTTCCAACCAGGAAGAGGAATTAACCAAATGCTCAGCATGCCCTGCCGGAACCAGATTAGGGCCTGAAGCAACCCTGCGAGTTTGCGGCCAGCTCACAATAAAGCGATTTGAAGAAAGGAGCTCTGGGGCACTGTAATTCAAAACCTGCAGTGTTATAAATGACAGCTATCGTCCAAAAATATATTGAAGGAAGGCTGCGAAGAGGACTTGAAAGTGGGGCAGAATTGCAGGAAACCGATTTCAGGGGGTAGACTGGAATTGCATTTAAAGCATAGGAAAAGAGGCAGAACGTCGACAATGATGCACTTGGCCAAAAAGGGCGTATGCGTTTTTTCCTGAATATATTCAGGAAAAAACGCATACGCCCTTTTTGGCCAACCAAGCAAGCATGTTAAAGAAATCTGCACTACAATGAAGTCTCACTTCCCCCCGGGTCAAAAGGGCCATCTGAAAAAAGTGTAAAATCCAGAAAGGCAGCACAGGCCATGGAGAACAGGGAGCCTTGTTATGCTGATGGGTGGGATGTAAATTGCCAACAGCCACTCTGGAGAAGTGTATGGTGTTTCTTGAAACACCTAAAAAACAAAGCAACGGAGCCTACGGCACTTCCACTTATGGTCCTATAGCTTAGGGAAATTTAAATCAAAAACACACAGCCAAGCCAAAGTTTCAGATGGCTCTGTTTACAAGAACCTCGTCTACGGTACAAGTTAAATATCCCAGAAAGCGAAAAATGGATAAAGAAGTTGTGGTACGTACGTACAATGGAATATCAGTCACCAATGAAAGCTATGTCATCTGGCCCGGCGTGGCGTAATGAGTGGATTCAGGTACGATGATTCTAAGTGAAATAAGTCACACAGAAAATGAAACATCATAAGATATCACTAATACACCGAATGTAATCTTGGCTACACATGAACTGAATTACAAAACAGAACAGGGTCTCAAATTTAGAAAACCAACTTATGTTTGCTTAAGGGGAAAGGTGAGTTGGGGTGCTGCATAAAACCAGAGATAGAAATTAGCACAGATACCATTCCATACGTCAAATATGTAATAGTCAAGACCTACCCCTTGCTCAACGAAATGGGCTAAACACCCTATATTCAACGCTTAGGAATACACCTGACTAGTAAGAATCTTCAAACCCATGGATTTATATGTCTCCATAAGAGAATCAAGCGGGTGTACAGCTGCATGAATGCAGCAAGAAGAAAATCCGATAAATCCTATTATCAAAATGAATTACAAAAACAAAACACAATGACTGTGAAATAGAGAGCAATTCTTAAATAATTCATTCAGGGCTTGTGATGCAACCTGGATTTACCTCATCTAAACCCAGAGCTGAGTGAGACATAAGGTTGGACACTTCGGGCTGATAGCATTGGTGAGGTTAGATGAGCAAATGCAGACCCATTTGAAGTCATACAGCATGGTACCCATTCCATGGGTCCCAACTCTCAAGGTTTAAGCGATTCTTCCTTCAGCTAAAGCATGCATGGGAAGCCCACAGTATGCTGCACCGTGTGACCGGGAAACATTTTCAAATGCATCTCAGTTTTTATCCCCTTTTACTCGGGTTCACAATTCCAGACTCTTTACGAACACTCTCCCCACTTGGAGAGTCAGTGCCTTTAACCTGCTGTTTGGCACAGTTTGCAATTTCTGCGCAAGATGAACAGGAATAGGGAGAACCAATGAGAGACTAGCTGTAGGTGTTTGCACGGGCAAATTTAACGCTCATTTCCCACCAGGAAGAGGAATTAACCAAACGCTCAGCATGCCCTGCCGGAACCAGATTAGGGCCTGAAGCAACCCTGCGAGTTTGCGGCCAGCTCACAAGAAAGCGATTTGAAGAAAGGAGCTCCGGGGCACTCTAATTCACAAAACTGCAGAGTTATAAATGACAGCTATCGTCCAAAAATATATTGAAGGAAGCCTGCGAAGAGGACTTGAAAGCGGGGCAGAATTGCAGGAAAACGATTTCAGGGGGTAGACTGGAATTGCATTTAAAGCATAGGAAAAGAGGCAGAACGTCGACAATGATGCACTTGGCCAAAAAGGGCGTATGCGTTTTTTCCTGAATATATTCAGGAAAAAACGCATACGCCCTTTTTGGCCAACCAAGCAAGCATGTTAAAGAAATCTGCACTACAATGAAGTCTCACTGCCCCCCGGTCAAAAGGGCCATCTGAAAAAAGTGTAAAATCCAGAAAGGCAGCACAGGCCATGGAGAACAGGGAGCCTTGTTATGCTGATGGGCGGGATGTAAATTGCCAAGAGCCACTCTGGAGAAGTGTATGGTTTTTCCTGAAACACCTAAAAAACAAAGCAACAGAGCCTACGGCACTACCACTTATGGTTCTATAGCTTAGGGAAATTTAAATCAAAAACACACAGCCACCCCAAAGTTTCAGATGGCTCTGTTTACAAGAACTTCTTCTACGGTACAAGTTAAATATCCCAGAAAGCGAAAAATGGATAAAGAAGTTGTGGTACGTACGTACAATGGAATATCAGTCACCAAGGAAAGCTATGTCATCTGGCCCGGCGTGGCGTAATGAGTGGATTCAGGTACGATGATTCTAAGTGAAATAAGTCACACAGAAAATGAAACATCATAAGATATCACTAACACACCGAATGTAATCTTGGCTACACGTGAACTGAATTACAAAACAGAACAGGGTCTCAAATTTAGAAAACCAACTTATGTTTGCTTAAGGGGAAAGGTGAGTTGGGGTGCTGCATAAAACCAGAGATAGAAATTAGCACAGATACCATTCCATACGTCAAATATGTAATAGTCAAGACCTACCCCTTGCTCAACGAAATGGGCTAAACACCCTATATTCAACGCCTAGGAATACACCTGACTAGTAAGAATCTTCAAACCCATGGATTTATATGTCTCCATAAGAGAATCAAGCGGGTGTACAGCTGCATGAATGCAGCAGAGAAAATCCGATAAATCCTATTATCAAAATGAATTACAAAAACAAAACACAATGACAGTGAAATAGAGAGCAATTCTTAAATAATTCTTTCAGGGCTTGTGATGCAACCTGGATTTACCTCATCTACACCCAGATCTGAGTGAGACATAAAGTTGGACACTTCGGGCTGATAGCATTGGTGAGGTTCGATGAGCAAATGCAGACCATTTGAAGTCATACTGCATGGTAACCATTCCATGGGTCCCAACTCTCCAGGTTTAAGCGATTCTTCCTTCAGCTAAAACATGCATGGGAAACCCACAGTATGGTGCACCGTGTGACCGGGAAACGTTTTCAAATGCATCTCAGTTTTCGTCCCCTTTTACTCGGGTTCACAATTCCAGACCCTTTACTAACACTCTCCCCACTTGGAGAGTCAGTGCCTTTAACCTCCTGTTTGGCACAGTTTGCAATTTCTGCGCAAGATGAACAGGAATAGGGAGAACCAATGAGAGACTAGCTGTAGGTGTCTGCACGGGCAAATTTAACGCTCATTTCCCACCAGGAAGATGAATTAACCGAAGGCTCAGCATGCTGTGCCGGAACCAGATTAGGGCCTGAAGCAATCCTGAGGGTTTGCGGCCAGCTCACAAGAAAGCGATTTCAAGAAAGGAGCTCCGGGGCACTGTAATTCAAAACCTGCAGTGTTGTAAATGACAGCTATCGTCCAAAAATATATTGAAGGAAGGCTGCGAAGAGGACTTGAAAGCGGGGCAGAATTTCAGGAAAACGATTTCAGGGGGTAGACTGGAATTGCATTTAAAGCATAGGAAAAGAGGCAGAACGTCGACAATGATGCACTTGGCCAAAAAGGGCGTATGCGTTTTTTCCTGAATATATTCAGGAAAAAATGCATACGCTCTTTTTGGCCAACCAAGCAACCATGTTAAAGAAATCTTCACTAGAATGAAGTCTCACTGCCCCCCGGTCAAAAGGGCCATCTGAAAAAAGTGTAAAATCCAGAAATGCAGCACAGGCCATGGAGAACAGGGAGCCTTGTTATGCTGATGGGTGGGATATAAATTGCCAACAGCCACTCTGGAGAAGTGTATGGTGTTTCCTGGAACACGTAGGAAACAAAGCAACACAGCCTATGGCACTTCCACTTATGGTCCTATAGCTTAGGGAAGTTAAAATCAAAAACACACAGCCACCCCAAAGTTTGGGTCGGCTCTGTTTACAAGAACCTCGTCTACGGTACAAGTTAAATATCCCAGAAAGCGAAAATGGATAAAGAAGTTGTGGTACATACGTACAATGGAAAATCACTCAGCAATGAAATCTATGTCATCTGGCCCTTAGCGGCATAATGAGTGGATTCAGGTACAATGATTCTACGTGAAATAAGTCACACAGAAAAAGGAACATCATAAGATATCACTAATACATGGAATGAAACTTGGCTACACATGAACTGAATTACAAAACAGAAGAGGGTCTCCAAGTTAGAAAACCAACTGATGGTTGCTTATGGGGAAAGGTGAGTTGGGGTGCTGCATAAAACCAGAGATTGATATTAGCACAGAAACTGTTCCATAAACCAAATATGTAATAGAAAAGACCTACTCCTTGCTCAACGAAATGGAGTCAACACCCCATATTCAACGCCTAGGAATATACCTGACTAGTAAGGATCTTAAAACCCATGGATTTATATGTCTCCGTAAGAGAATCAAGCGTGTGTACAGCGGCCTAAACGCATCAGTGAAAATCCGATAAATCCCATTATCAAAATAAATTTCAAAAACAAAACACAATGACACTGAAATAGAGGGCAATTCTTAAATAATTCATTCAGGGCTTGTGATACAACCTGGATTTAGCACATCTTCAACCAGAGCTGGGTGAGACATAAGGCTGGACACTTCGGGCTGATAGCATTGGTGAGGTTCGGTGAGCAAATGCAGAACATTTGAAGTCATACTGCATGGTACCCATTCCATGGGTCCCAACTCTCCAGGTTTAAGGGATTCTTCCTTCAGCTAAAACATGCATGGGAAACCCAGAGTATGGTCCACCTTGTGATTTGGATTCGTTTTCAAATGCATCTCAGTTTTTTTCCCCTGGTACTAGGGTTCAATATTCCAGACCCGTCAATAACACTCTCCCCATATATATATTCAGGAAAAAACGCATACGCCCTTTTTGGCCAACCAAGCAAGCGTGTAAAGGAAATCTGCACTACAATGAAGCCTCACTGCCCCCCGGTCAAAAGGGCCATCTGAAAAAAGTGTAAAATCCAGAAAGGCAGGACAGGCCATGGGGAACATGTAGCCTTGTTATGCTGATGGGCGGGATGTGAACCGCCAACAGCCACTCTGGAGAACTGTATGGTGTTTCCGGAAACACGTAGGAAACAAAGCAACACAGCCTATGGCACTTCCACTTATGGTCCTATAGCTTAGGGACATTAAAATGAAAAACACAGAGCCACCCCAAAGTTTGGGACGGCTCTGTTTACAAGAACCTCATCTACGATACAAGTTAAATATCCCAGAAATCGAAATATGGATAAAGAAGATGTGGTACGTATGTACAATGGAATATCACTCAGCAATGATATCTATGTCATCAGGCCAGTAGTGGCATAATGAATGGATTCAGGTATGATGATTTTACGTGAAATAAGTCACACAGAAAAAGAAACATCATAAGTTATCACTAATACATGGAATGTAAACTTGGCTACACATGAACTGATCTACAAAACAGAACACGGTCTCAAATTTAGAAAACGAACTTACGCTTGCTTATGGGGAAAGGTGGGTTGGCGTGCTGCATAAAACCAGAGATTGAAATTAGCACAGATATCTTTCCATAAGCCAAATATATAATAGACAAGACCTACTCCTTGCTCAACGAAATGAACTCAACACCCCATATTCAACGCCTCGGAATATACCTGACTAGTAAGAATCTTAAAACCCATGGATTTATATGTCTCCGTAAGAGAATCAAGCGTGTGTACAGTGGCCTAAACGCAGCAGTGAAAATCGGATAACTTCCTTTATCAAAAAAAATTTCAAAAACAAAACACAATGACAGTGAAATAGAGAGCAATTCTTAAATAATTCATTCAGGGCTTGTGATGCAACCTGGATTTACCACATCTACACCCAGAGCTGGGTGAGACATAAGGCTGGACCCTTCGCGCTGATACCATTGGTGAGGCTCGGTGAGCAAATGCAGACCGTTTGAAGGCATACTGCATGGTACCCATTCCATGGGTCCCAACTCTCCAGGTTTAAGGGATTCTTCCTTCAGCTAAAACATGCATGAGAAACGCAGAGTATATTCCACCATGTGATTGCGAAACGTTTTCAAATGCATCTCAGTTTTTGTGCCCTGGTACTCGGGTTCACCATTCCAGACGCTTTACTAACACTCTCCCCACTTGGAGAGTCAATGCCTTTAACATCCTGTTCAGCACAGTTTGCAATTTCTGAGCAAGATGAACAGGAATAGGGAGAACCAATGAGAGACTAGCTGTAGGTGCCTGCACGGGCAAGTGTAACGACCATTTCCCACCAGGAAGAGGAATTAACCAAAGGGTCAGCGTGCCCTGCCAGAAACAGATTAGCGCCTGAAGCATTCCTGCGGTTTTCGGCCAGCTCACAAGAAAGCGAGTTGAAGAAAGGAGCTCAGGGGCACTCTAATTCACAAACCTGCAGAGTTATGAATGACAGCTATCGTCCAAAAATATATTGAAGTAAGTCTGCGAAGAGGACTGGAAAGGGGGGCAGCATTTGAGGAAAACTATTTCAGGGGGTAGACTGGAATTGCACTTAAAGCATAGGAAATGAGGCACAATGTCGACAATGATGCACTTTGCCAAAAAGGGCGTATGCATTTTTTCCTGAATATATTCAGGAAAAAACGCATACACCCTTGATGGCCAACCAAGCAAGCCTGTAAAGGAAATCTGCACCAAGGGCAGAAAGCTGTTGGGGGGATGGTGGTGTGAAGAGTTGAGAGATTGGGATTGACATGTATACATTTATATGTATAAAATAGATAACCAATAAGAACCTGCTGTATAAAAAATAAGATTAAAAATTAAAAAAATAAAATTAAAAAGTAAAACAGAAAAAATATTCTTCCCTCCACATACATGTATTTATATGAATAAATTATTTCTATGCTTATATTTGTAAATGCAAAAAAGAGGAATGAAATCTACCTTGAACCAAAAACGAAAAATAGAAAAAACAAACAGAATCCACAAGTTACACAGAGGAAAACCGTATCAGGACACTTGCTCCAGTTGTAAACAATTCTGAAGTTGGTCAGTGGTGGGGAATCATCTCCCATACAGCCAGCAGGCCCCACGCAACAAGCGTCCTCATTGCAAAGCTGGGGGACCGTGCTGAGGCATCTGTGAGTAAACGTGGTCCGAGCCCCAGGCCAGCTGCTGCTGAAATGTTCCCACCCTTCCCAGATAAAACACCTGAATATGTTCAAGGACTTGAAAGCCTAGAGGAAGGGCAATGGAGCCACACGAGTGATTGCATGCCAGCCAACTTGGTGCCTGCAGGCCAGCCAGGATGGTCCTGGCCCTGGGTGCTCTTCTGGAAGCTTTCCATTTCCCTGCCTGAGATACCCCTCCTGTCCCGGCCCCCACTGATTTCTTCCTTCCTCACGTCTGCCCAGGGAGAAATTCCAGCGCCAGGTATGGGTGACACATCCTCTTCTTTAGCAGGTGGCATCTTGACAACTGCTGCAGAAAGTCCAGCAGAGCCCCACTCACACTGGGCCACCCACAACGCCGTGACCTGTCACTCCCTCCCACCAGCCCAGCCCCGAGACTGCTGACAGGGCAGAGAAAATGGCGTCAGGCACAGCTGCAGGGGTTCTTGCTGCCTGGAGCGGTGTTTATATTGATCTCAAAACAGGCACACCTGGGGAGGGCTGGCCGGCATGGTCAGGCTGCCCAGGTCAGCCAATCATCACCCCTCAGGGTCTCACAGTTGCAGAAAATGGAACTTGCTGAATCGGCCAGGTCCAAGGAACAGGTGTGGGCTCTTGAGAGTCAGGATAGACAATGGGCTGCAGCTCTGGCTTGTATTCTAATCATTTGATCTGGCCCATGAGTGGGAGACAGCTTCAAGAAAACCCTGGCCTAATAAGAGGACCCCAGGAGTCAGGGAGAGGAGGGGTGGGTGGTGGGTGGTGGGTGGTGGGTGGTGGGTGGAGACAGAGGCCTGGTGCCCCGGGTGCAGTGGAAGTCTCTGGAAGACCAGGTGGTGGCAGGCCGTACAGAGTGATGCCCAGGGTCACAGACCTGTCGGAGTTGCTATTTGTTAGTTCAAGTCCTGCTCTGAGGTGCTCTGTGTCAGATCTGAGTGACAGGTGAGCTGAGAGTGCTCTGCAATGAGGGCAATGTGCACGGTTCCTGTGTGCCCTGCCCTGCCACAGTACCTGCAAGTGTAGCTCTGTATCCTGGGAGGGAGCTGACCACGAGAGCCCCATGGGCTGCAGGGGACCTGCCCAGGGAACCCCATATCCTGGGATGGGCCTGACCATGAGAGCCCCATGGGCTGGTGTGGAGGTGGGGTACCTGCCCAGGTGAGCTCCATATCCTGAGATTGGCCTGACCACGAGAGCTCCATGGGCTGCCAGGGGCCTGGTAAAGATGTCAGGATCGTCAGTGAAGCCACCGAGTATATACCTCCAGTAGTTCCTAATTCCTACACCCTGCTGGTCATTCTACCAACCACCAGGAGACGGTATTCTGTATTAGTCTTCAATGATGCCTTCTTTTGTATGCCATTAGTCCCAGAGTCACAAGAAATTTTGGCTTGTAAGTGGCAGGACTCAACATACAACTAAAACAATACATCCAGGCCGTCTTGCCCCAAGTGTTCAAAAATTCCCACACCATCTTTGGGGAAAGCTTAGCTAAAGACGTAAAAGTTCTACCTCTGGAAAAGGAAACACTCCTTCAATATGCTGACGACATTCTGATCACCAGCCCTACTAAGGAGGCCTCTGAACTACCAAGCCAATAAAGGATAGAAGTTGTCCAAGAAAAAGCTCAAATATCACAGACTACGGTGACCTGCCTGGGCTTCATTCTCACAGAAGGTCGGAGAAGCTCATCCCAGGAAAGGGAAGAAACAATTTACAGCCTTACCCCTTTCTAAAACTAGAAGACAGCTTAGGGGTTCCTGGGGAGGCCAGAGTTTGCTGCTTCTGGATCCCTAACTACAGTCTACTAGCTGGGCCTCTATATGAAACACTGAAAGGAAAAGATGATGATCCTTTTGAATAGAATCCAGAAGTGGCCTTTCAAGAATGGAAAGAGCAGTCAATTCAGACCCTTGCCCTGGAACTCCCTAATTTAGCTAAACCCTTTGACCTTTACATTCCTGGTGAAAGGTGAATTGCCATTGGAGTATTAGTGCAAAACCTGGGACCACTTGAAATGGAACAATGCAAGAATGCCATCCAGGTAGGATAAACTCTAGTCACCAAGGGGCTTGGCCCACTGCAACATCTGGCCAACATACTGGCGGTATCTAAAAACCTGGAAATCAGCAGCCCAAAAGGCCACCTCCCTCCTAAGGGAAAAGGACCCCACGTGGTGTTCCTAACCCCCAACCATGCCCTGAAGTTGCAGGGTTTGCTCCGTGGGCACACTGACCTCCAGTGAGGAAGCCCTCCTACTCCAACATCCAGAGAGATATCCGGGGTCAACGGGGCACCATGACGACACATGTGACCATCACTTGACCTGGAGTTTCTCTCATAAAACAACAAGAGTGTGTCACAAAAGAGTAGACTACTGCTTGCAGGACTTACTGCACCCAGAGGGGAGGTAATAATCTTGGCAGGGGAACCGTATATCACGCTGTCACCATAGAAAAGCCTACAGACACCGTGATGATGGTGACCAGTAAGACCGGCTGGACTCCTGTTTACTTCAAAAGGCTGTTGACTCAGTGGCCATCATGGTCCTTCATCACAACTGACCCTGGACTGTCCGGGAGTTGAGCAGGCAGGGTCCTGACACCTGGTGCTGTTTTTACGTTAATTCAGAGGCCTAATTGAAGAAAGTGCAGACTACTAGTCAGAGCATCTAGGCTGGCAGAAACGGTCAGCCTAAAGTGTCTGAACAAATGTGTGGCGGGGTGAAAGTGGACCTCACAGCGTCACTGCACATTTCCTTCCCGGACCCTTAAAGGTCATTAGAATCTATAACACTTCCAATGCTCGTGCTCAGGCAGATGAACAGGGAGGCTGGAGGCCTGGGGACAATCAACGTCACCTAGAGGCTGCTGGGGAGAAGTTCTGACCCTCGCCCACGGGTATAAGGGCTCCTAACTCAGCACTCAGCAGTTACAGAAGAAGGGTCTGCACCCTCAGCACTCCAAGAATGAGGAAGAGGACAAAAGGCAGAAGAGGGGTTTGTCCCAGGCAAAGCCCATTAAAAATCCCTGGGAGATAAAAATAGAATCTGGGCAATAAAATAAAGTCTAACCTTTTTTATCCTTTGTGCTTTGTCTAATTTCATGTGCTCCTAGGGTCCCGCATACAGAGGTTCCACACCCGGCACTTCAGACCAGATTTCCTAGTACAGAATGGCTGGGTCGACACCTCAGGTCCTGGGGCCCAGTGCAGACTCCGCGATATAGAGCCTGAGCTGCAGCCAACAGGGCCCTCGAGAGCTCTGCCCCCTCCCTCCCACTGAATCTGACAGGATCTCTACACAGCAGCCCAGCCCACAGCCCACAGGGTAGCACATGCTCTCACCTCTCCATTCTCTGATCAAAATATAAAGTTTCCTTTGCTTCTGAACCAAACTCAGACTCGATCTGTTGGCTCCAATGACACTGGGCAGGGGGACACTTGTTGGGGTCCACTCTGGAGGATCAATAACAGAAATTGAGAACATTGTAACTTCAATGAACAGATGTGTGAGCCAAACTGTAATTAACATAGAACAGTGTATAAGGCTCGGGTAAAATAAGATGTTTCTAACACTTCCATTTGATATTTCCATCACTTTATTATAAGCAAGTTCAGTGAAAAGGTTTGTCTTATTTGTCAGGTCAATATTAGAGAAATGAAGTGATTTCTTTCCAAGGATGTACATCTAATAATCTTGGTTAAGGCTTCAATCTTGTTTTAAATGCTTTTCCATTGAAAATGATACCTCTCTTTCAGCTCCCCCATTTCTGAGAAGTATAAAGTCTTATAATTTATTATTACCAAAGGGGAAAGGTGAGAGGAGGGATAAATTAACAGTTTGGGATTAACACATACACACTGCTATGTATAAAATCGATCATCAACAAGGAACTGCTGTATAGCACAGGGAACTACACTCAATATTTTGCAATAACCTATAAGGGGAAATAATCTGAAAAAGAATAGATATTTTTATTGACATCATCTATCAATGACAGTTAAAATGGAACCTAAGGGAAGCCGGTGGTGAGTGCTTCTGACCAGGAAGACTTCAATCATCTAAAGTTTGGACTCTGTCTACTTCCCAAGGTCCTTAATGAACATATGTGTAGCCGTAGCTTAAAAAATTCCCCAGTTTGGGTTGCGGAGAGACAGTGATTTTGAAAAAGCCCTGGTGTTCTCCTCACATGAATGGGACCCTTCCTACAGCTAAAGCATGCCTGTCACACCCAGAGGATGGTATACCGTCTGATCGGGAAGAGTTTGGAAAAGGCATCTCATCTCCTCATTTCCTGGTGCTCGGGTTCACCCTTCCAGCGTCTTTACTAACAGTCTCCCCACTTGGAGATGTCAGCACTGTCAACATCCTGTTGCATACAGTTTGGAATTTGTCCAGAGGATGAAGCAGAAGGAGGAGGAACAATGAGAGACAAGTCCTAGGTGTTCGGACAGGCACATGTCACTCTAATTTCCAATCAGGAAGACGAATTGACCAAAGGCTAGGGTTGCCCATGGAAACAGAATAGGGCTTGAGGAAATCCCGCTGCTTTGTGGCCAGTTCCCATAAACACAAGTTGAAAAATGGAGCTCAGTGGCACTAAAATTCACGAAACTGCAGAGTTGAAAATATCTCTCACTGAAAAATGTCTTGAGGAAAGTCAGAGAAAAGGACTTGTAAGCAACGGAGAATGGCAGGAAAGGGATTGGAAGAGGTAGAAAGGACTCGCCATTAAGCACAAGAAAAGGGGCTGAACATTGCCAACATTGCAGTTGGCCAAAAAGGGTGTATGCGTCTTTTTCTGTATATATTCAAGAAAAGGGCATACACTTTTTTAGCCAACCAAACAGGTGGGCACTGGAAATCAATACTACAAAACATATCACTTCGCATCAGTCAGAAGAGCCATCCTCATAAAGTGTAAACACCAGAAATGCAGGACAGGGCAAGGAGAAAAGGGAGCCCTGTGAGGCTTATAGTGGAAACGTATATTGCCAACGGTCACTCTGGAGAAGTGTATTGTGTTTAATAAAGCATCTGAAAAATGAGCTACAGAGCACAGGGCACTTGCACTCATGGACGTATATCTTGGGAAAAACAAAAATCGAGAGGACACAGGCACCCCAAAGTATACCGCCTAATTGTTTAAAAGATCCTCGACCAGGATATAACTTAAATGTCTCTGGAGGGAAAAAATGGATACAGATGTGGTGCTTATGTAGAGTGGAATATGACTCAGCCTGGAAATCAATGCAATATGGCCACGTGTAACAACTCCAGAGGAGTTACGTATGATCATTCAAAGTCACAGAATTCAAAAAGAAAAAGACATACTATATCACTAATACATGGAATGTAAGCTTGGCTACACATGAACTGAATTACAAAACAGAACAGGGTCTCAAATATAGAAAACCAACTTATTCTTGCTTAAGGATAAAGGTGAGTTGGGGTGCTGCATAAAACCAGAGATTGAAATTAGCACAGATACTGTTCCATAAGCCAAATATGTAATAGTCAAGACCTACTGCTTGCTCAACAAAATGGACTCAGAACCCCATATTCAACGCCTAGGAATATACCTGACTAGTAAGAATATTAAAACCCATGGATTTATATGTCTTCATAAGAGAATCAAGTGTGTGTACAATGGCATGAACGCAGCAGTGAAAATAAGATATATCCCATTATCAAAATAAATTTCAAAAACAAAACACAATGACAGTGAAATAGAGAGCAATTCTTAAATAATGCATTCAGGGCTTGTGATGCAACCTGGATTTACCA
The DNA here is from genome assembly GCF_059928025.1 of Delphinapterus leucas. Lineage (NCBI taxonomy): Eukaryota > Metazoa > Chordata > Mammalia > Artiodactyla > Monodontidae > Delphinapterus > Delphinapterus leucas. The sequence continues at coordinate 4,751,787 of NW_028322235.1, forward strand.
CATCTACACCCAGAGCTGGGTGAGACATAAGGCTGGACACTTCGGGCTGATAGCATTGGTGAGGTTCGTATTCACAAACCTGCAGAGTTATGAATGGCAGCTATCGTCCAAAAATATATTGAAGGAAGGCTGCGAAGACGACTTGTAAGCGGGGCAGAATTGCAGGAAAACGATTTCAGGGGGTAGACGGGAATTGCATTTAAAGCATAGGAAAAGAGGCAGAACGTCGACAATGATGCCTTGGCCAAAAAGGGCGTATGCGTTTTTTCCTGAATATATTCAGGAAAAAACGCATACGCCCTTTTTGGCCAACCAAGCAAGCATGTTAAAGAAATCTGCACTACAATGAAGTCTCACTGCCCCCCTGTCAAAAGGGCCATCTGAAAAAAGTGTAAAATCCAGAAAGGCAGCACAGGCCATGGAGAACAGGGAGCCTTGTTATGCTGATGGGCGGGATGTAAATTGCCAACAGCCACTCTGGAGAAGTGTATGGTGTTTCCTGGAACACCGACAGCTACGGAGCCTACGGCACTTCCACTTATGGTCCTATAGCTTAGGGAAATTATCACACACAGCCACCCCAAAGTGTCGGACGGCTCTGTTTACAAGAACCCGTCTACGGTACAAGTTAATACCCAGAATGTGAAAAATGGATAAGAAGTGTGGTACGTACGTACAATGGAATATACTCAGCAATGAAATCTATGTCATCAGGCCCTCGCGGCAAAGTGGATTCAGGTACGATGATTCTAAGTGACAGAAGTCACACAGAAAATGAAATCATACGATATCACTAATACACGGAATGTAAGCTTGGCTACACATGAACTGAATTACAAAACAGAACAGGGTCTCAAATTTAGAAAACCAACTTATGCTTGCTTAAGGGGAAAGGTGAGTTGGGGTGCTGCATAAAACCAGAGATTGAAATTAGCACAGATACTGTTCCATAAGCCAAATATGTAATAGTCAAGACCTACCCTTGCTCAACGAAATGGACTCAGACCCCATATTCAACGCCTAGGAATACACCTGACTAGTAAGAATCTTCAAACCCATGGATTTATATGTCTCCATAAGAGAATCAAGCGTGTGTACAGCGGCATGAACGCAGCAGTGAAAATCGATAATCCCATTATCAAAATGAATTACAAAAACAAAACACAATGACAGTGAAATAGAGAGCAATTCTTAAATAATGCATTCAGGGCTTGTGATGCAACCTGGATTTACCACATCTACACCCAGAGCTGGGTGAGACATAAGGCTGGACACTTCGGGCTGATAGCATTGGTGAGGTTCGTTGAGCAAATGCAGACCCTTTGAAGTCATACAGCATGGTACCCATTCCATGGGTCCCAACTCTCCAAGTTTAAGGGATTCTTCCTTCAGCTAAAACATGCATGGGAAACCCACAGTATGGTGCACCGTGTGACTGGCAAACGTTTTCAAATGCATCTCAGTTTTCGTCCCCTTTTACTCGGGTTCACCATTCCAGACCCTTTACGAACACTCTCCCCACTTGGAGTGTCAGTGCCTTTAACCTCCTGTTGGGCACAGTTTGCAATTTCTGCGCAAGATGAAAAGGAATAGGGAGAACGAATGAGAGACTAGCTCTAGGTATCTGCACGGGGAAATTTAACGCTCATTTCGCACCAGGAAGAGGAATTAACCAAAGGCTCAGCATGCCGTGCCGGAACCAGATTAAGGCCTGAAGCAATGCTGCGGGTTTGCGGCCAGCTCACAAGATAGCGAGTTGAAGAAAGGAGCTCAGGGGCACTGTAACTCACAAACCTGCAGAGCTATAAATGACAGCTATCGTCCAAAAATATATTGAAGGAAGGCTGCGAAGACGACTTGTAAGTGGGGCAGAATTGCAGGAAAACGATTTCAGGGGGTAGACGGGAATTGCATTTAAAGCACAGGAAAAGAGGCAGAACGTCAACAATGATGCTCTTGGCCAAAACGGGCGTATGCGTTTTCTCCTGAATATATTCATGAAAAAACGCATACGCCCTTTTTGGCCAACCAAGCAAGCATGTTAAAGAAATCTGCACTACAATGAAGTCTCACTGCCCCCCGGTCAAAAGGGCCATCTGAAAAAATGTAAAATCCAGAAAGGCAGCACAGGCCATGGAGAACAGGGAGCCTTGTTATGCTGATGGGCGGGATGTAAATTGCCAACAGCCACTCTGGAGAAGTGTATGGTGTTTCCTGGAACACCGAAAAAACAAAGCAACGGAGCCTACGGCACTTCCACTTATGGTCCTATAGCTTAGGGAAATTAAAATCAAAAACACACAGCCACCCCAAAGTGTCGGACGGCTCTGTTTACAAGAACCTCGTCTACGGTACAAGTTAAATATCCCAGAATGTGAAAAATGGATAAAGAATTTGTGGTACGTACGTACAATGGAATATCACTCAGCAATGAAATCTATGTCATCAGGCCCGTCGCGGCATAATGAGTGGATTCAGGTACGATGATTCTAAGTGAAATAAGTCACACAGAAAATGAAACATCATAAGATATCTCTAATACACGGAATGTAATCTTGGCTACACATGAACTGAATTACAAAACAGAACAGGGTCTCAAATTTAGAAAACCAACTTATGCTTGATTAAGGGGAAAGGTGAGTTGGGGTGCTGCATAAAACCAGAGATAGAAATTAGCAAAGATACCTTTCCATAAGTCAAATATGTAATAGTCAAGTCCTACCCCTTGCTCAACGAAATGGACTAAACACCCCATATTCAACGCCTAGGAATACACCTGACTAGTAAGAATCTTCAAACCCATGGATTTATATGTCTCCATAAGAGAATCAAGCGTGTGTACAGCTGCATGAAGGCAGCAGAGAAAATCCGATAAATCCCATTATCAAAATGAATTACAAAAACAAAACCCAAGTACAGTGAAATAGAGACCAATTCTTAAATAGTTCATTCAGGGCTTGTGATGCAACCTGGATTTACCACATCTACACCCAGAGCTGAGTGAGACATAAGGTTGGGCACTTCGGGCTGATAGCATTGGTGAGGTTCAATGAGCAAATGCAGACCCTTTGAAGTCATACTGCATGGTACCCTTTCCATGAGTCCCAACTCTCCATGTTTACTGGATTCTTCCTTCAGCTAAAACATGCATGGGAAACCCACAGTATGGTGCACCGTGTGACCGAGAAACGTTTTCAAATGCATCTCAGTTTTTGTACCATTTTACTTGGGTTCACCATTCCAGACCCTTTACTAACACTCTCACCACTTGGAGAGTAGGTGCCTTTAACCTCCTGTTGGTCACAGTTTGCAATTTCTGCGCAAGATGAACAGGAATAGGGAGAACCAATGAGAGACTAGCTGTAGGTGTCTGCACGGGCAAATGGAACGCTCATTTCCCACCAGGAAGAGGAAATAACCAAAGTCCCAGCATGCCCTGCCGGAACCAGATTAGGGCCTGAAGCAATCCTGTGGTTTTGCGGCCAACTCACAGGAAAGCGTGTTGAAGAAAGCAGCTCAGGGGCACTGTAATTCACAAACCTGCAGAGTTATAAATGATAGCTATCGTCCAAAATATATTGAAGTATGTCTGCGAAGAGGACTTAGAATTTGGGCAGAAATTCAGGAAAACGATTTCGGGGGTAGACTGGAATTGCACTTAACGCCTAGGAAAAGACGGAGAACGGCGACAATGATGCACTTGGCCAAAAAGGGTGTATGCGTTTTTTCCTGAATATAATCAGGAAAAAACGCATACGCCCTTTTTGGCCAACCAAGCAAGCGTGTAAAGAAATCTGCACTACAATGAAGTCTCTCTGCCCCCCGGTCAAAAGGGCCATCTGAAAAAAGTGTAAAATCCAGAAAGGCAGGACAGGCCATGGAGAAGAGGGAGCATTGTTATCCTGATGGGCGGGATGTGAATTGCCAACAGCCACTCTGGAGAAGTGTATGGTATTTCCTGAAACACATAAGAAACAAAGCAACACAGCCTATGGCACTTCCACTTATGGTCCTATAGCTTAGGGAAATTAAAATCAAAACCACACAGGCACCCCAAAGTTTGGAACGGCTCTGTTTACAAGAACCTCGTCTACGGTACAAGTTAAATATCCCAGAGGGCGAAAAATGGATAAAGAAGTTGTGGTTCTTACGTACAATGGAATATCACTCAGCAATGAAATCTATGTCATCAGGCCCGTAGCGGCATAATGAGTGGATTCAGGTACGATGATTGTACGTGCAATAGGTCACACAGAAAAAGAAACATCATAAGGTATCACTAATACACGGAATGTAATCTTGGCTACACATGAACTGAATTACAAAACAGAACAGTGTCTCAAATTTAGAAAACCAACTTATGCTTGCTTTTTGGGAAAGGTGAGTTCGGGTGCTGCCTAAAAACAGAGATTGAAATTCGCACTGATATATTTCCATAAGCCAAATATGTAATAGACAAGACCTACTGCTTGCTCAACGAAATGGGCTCAACACCCCATATTCAACGCCTAGAAATATACCTGCCTAGCAAGAATCTTAAAACCCATGGATTTATATGTGTCCGAAAGAGAATCCAGCGTGTGTTCAGTGGCCTAAAGGCAACAGTGAAAATCCGATAAATCATATTATCAAAATAAATTTCAAAAACAAAACACAATGACAGTGAAATAGAGAGCAATTCTTAAATAATTCACTCAGGGCTTCTGATGCAACCTGGATTTACCACATGTACACCCAGTGCTGGGGAGACATAAGGCCGGACACTTCGCCCTGATAGCATTGTTGAGGTTCGGTGAGCAATTGCAGACCCTTTGAAGTCATACTGCATGGTACCCATTCCAAGGGTCCCAACTCTCCAGGTTTAAGGGATTCTTCCTTCCGCTACATCATGTATGGGAAACCCAGAGTATGGTCCACCATGTGATTGGGAAACGTTTTCAAATGCATCTCAGTTTTCTTCCCTTTATACTCGGGTTCACCATTCCAGACGCTTAACTAACACTCTCCCCACTTGGAGAGTCAGTGCCTTTAACCTCCTGCTTGTCACAGTTTGCAATTTCTGCGCAAGATGAACAGGAATAGGGAGAACCAATGAGAGACTAGCTGTAGGTGTCTGCACGGGCAATTTAATGCTCATTTCTCACCAGGAAGTGGAATTAACCAAAGGCTCAGAATGCCTTGCCAGAACCAGATTAGGGCCTGAAGCAATACTGCGGGTGTGCAGGCAGCTCACAAGATAGCGAGTTGAACAAAGGAGCTCAGGGGCACTGTAATTCACAAACCTGCAGAGTTATAAATGACAGCTATCGTCCAAAAATATATTGAAGGAAGGCTGCGAAGAGGACTTGAAAGCGGGGCAGAATTCCAGGAAAACGATTTCAGGAGGTAGACGGGAAGTGCACTGAAAGCATAGGAGAAGAGGCAGAACCTCGACAATGATGCACTTGTTCAAAAAGTGCATATGCGTTTTTTCCAAGGCCCTCCTTAAAGAGGGTAGGGGGCTCCCAGCATGCTTCAGTGGCCAACAGAGGGCCCACATCGCCAAGGTGACGTGAGCCAGCCAGGCAGGAGTGACCTCACATCAGAGGGCCCACCTCACAGAAGGGTAAGGGACCCAGCCATTATCAGACTCTCACCAGAGGGCCCACATCAGCAAGGGGCTGGGAACCAGGCAGGAGTGTCTTCACACCCGTGGGGCCACATCATCGCAAGTTGAGGTACCCAGCACATGTGGCCTCAAACCAGAGGACCCACATCTCCATGGGTCTCGGAGCGAGGCAGGCAGGATGAACCTCAAAACACGTGGCCCATTGTATAAAAAAGGTGAGGAATCCAGCAGTTGGAACATCCCAGCAGGCAGCCCAGAGCACCGAGGCTATGGGATCCAGGCAATGATGAACTTACAACAGAGGGCCCTCATCATGAAACTGTGAGCAACCTAGCCATTGTGACCTCAGAGCACAAGGCCCACATCCCCATGGGGAAGCGAACCAAGCAGGAGTGTCATCGCACCAGTGGGCACACATCAGAAAATGTGGGGAGCCCAGCAGTTAGGGCCTGACGCCAGAGGGCCCTCATCACCGAGGAGAGGAGGCTCCCAGCAGGCTCCAACTGCTACAAGAGGGCCAACGTCGCCAATGCGGGGTGTGCCAGCCAGGCAGGAGTGACCTCAGAGCAGAGGGCCAACCTCAAAAAAGTGTGAGGAACCCAAAGAGGATTAGACTCTCACCAGAGGGCCCACATCACCAAGAGGATCAGAACCAGGCAGGACTGTCTTCACACCAGGGTGACCACATCATAGAAAGGTGAGGAACCCAGCACATGTGGCCTAAACCAGAAGACCCACATCTCCAAGGGGCTCGGAGTGAGGCATGCAGGAGTAGCCTCACAACACAGGGCCCATAGAATAAAAAAGCTGAGGAATCCTGCAGTGGGAACCTCCCAGCAGGCGGCCCAGAGCACCGAGTCTATGCGATCCAGGCTGCAGTGAACTCACAGCAGAGGGCCCATATCATGAAACTGTGAGCAACCCAGCCATTGGGACCTCACAGCAGAAGGCCCACATCCCCATGGGGTTGGGAACATGGCAAGAGTGTCCTCGCACCACTTAGCACGTATCAGAAAAAGTGGGTACCCAGCAGTTACGGCCTGACGCTAGAGAGCCCTCATCACCGAGGGGAGGTGGCTCCCAGCAGGCTCCAACTGCCACAAGAGGGCCGATGTCGCCAAGGCGGGGTGTGCCAGCCAGTCAGTAGTGACATCACAGCAGAGGGCCCACCTCACAGAAGGGTGAGGAACCCAGCCAGGATCAGACTCTCACCAGAGGGCCCACATCACCAAGGGGATAGAAACCAGGCAGGAGTGTCCTCACACCAGCGGGGCCACATCATCGAAAGGTGAGGGACCCAGCACACGTGGCCTCAAACCAGAGGACACACATCACCAAGGGGCTGGGAGTGAGTCAGGCAGGAGGAGTCTCCAAACAGAGGGCTCATAGAAGAAAAAAGGTGAGGAATCCCGCAGTTGGAACCTCCCCGCAGGCGGCCAGGAGCAGCGAGGCTATGGGATCCAGGCCGGAGTGAACTCACACCAGAGGGCCCTCATCATGAAACTGAGCCACCCACCGTTGGGACCTCAGAGCAGAAGGCCCATATTCCCATGGGGTTGGAAACCTGGCAGGAGTGTACTCACACCACAGGGCGCACATCAGAAAATTTTGGGAGCCCAGGAGTTAGAGCCTGACGCCAGAGGGCCCTCATTACCGAGGGGAGGAGACTCCCAGCAGGCACCAACTCCCACCTGAGGGCCCACGTCGCCAAGGTGACGTGTGCCAGTCAGGCAGGAGTGACCTCACAGCAGAGGGCCTACCTCACAGAAGGGTGAGGAAACCAGCCAGGATAAGACTCTCACCAGAGAGCCCACATCACCAAGGGGACCGGAACAAGGCAGGAGTGTCCTCACACCAGTGTGGCCACATTATAGAAAGGTGACGAACCCAGCACATGTGGCCTAAACCAGAGGACCCACATTTCCAAGGTGCTCCGAGTGAGGCAGGCAGGAGTAGCCTAACAACACAGGGCCCACAGAATAAAAAATGTGAGGAATCCAGCAGTTGGAACCCCCCAGCAGGTGGCCCAGAGTACGGAGTCTATGGGATCCAGGCCACAGTGAACTCACAGCAGAGAGCTCACATCATGACACTGTGAGCAATCCAGCTGGTGGGACCTCAGAGCAGAAGGCCCACATCCCCATGGGGATGGGAACGTGGCAGGAGTGTACTCGCACGACAGGGCACATATCAGAAAATTTTGGGAGCCCATGAGTTAGGGCCTGACGCCAGAGGGCCCTCATTACCGAGGGGAGGAGACCCCCAGCAGGCACCAACTCCCAACTGAGGACCCACATCGCCAAGGTGATGTGTGCCAGCCAGGCAGGAGTGACCTCACAGCAGAGGGCCCACCTCCCAGAAGGGTGAGGAATCCAGCCAGGATCAGACTCTCACCAGAGGGCCCCCATCACCAAGGGGATGGGAACCAGGCAGGAGTGTCCTCACACCAGTGGGGCCACATCAATAAAGGTGAGGAAACCGGCACATGTGGCCTCAAACCAGAGGACCCACATCACAAAGGGGCTGGGAGTGAGTCAGGAAGGAGGAGCATGAAAACACAGGACCCAAAGAATAAAAATGGTAAGGAATCCAGCAGTAGGAACCTCCCAGCAGGCGGCTCAGAGCACAGAGTCTATGGGATCTAGGCCTGAGTGAACTAACACCAGAGAGCCAACATCCTGAAACTGTGAACAACACAGGTGTTGGGACCATAGAGCAGAAGGCACATGGGGATGGGAACCTGGCAGGAGTGCCCTCACACCACTTAGCACGTATCAGAAAATGTGGGTAATCAGCAGTTAGGGCCTGATGCCAGAGGGCCTCATCACTGAGGGGAGGAGGCTCCCAGCGGGCTCCAACTGCCACCAGAGGGCCGACGTCGCCAAGGCGGGGTGTGTCAGCCAGGCAGGAGTGACCTCAGAGAAGAGGGCCCACCTCACAGAAGTGTGAGGAGCCCAACCAGGATCAGACTCTCACTGGAGGGCTCACATCACCAAGGGGATGGGAACCAGGCAGGAGTGTCCGCACACCAGTGGGGCCACATCTGCGAAAGGTGAGGAACCCAGCACATGTGGCCTCAAACCAGAGGACACACATCACCAAGGGGCTGGGAGTGAGGCAGGTGTCTGGAGGGGCACATTTAACTCTAATTTCCCACCAGGAAGAGGAATTAACCAAAGGCTCAGAGTGCCGTGCAGGACCCTGATTACGGCCTGAAGCAAACCTGCGGTTCTGTGGCCAGCTTTCAAGGAAACGAGTTAAGAAAGGAAATCACAGGCACTGTAATTCACAAACCAGCAGAGTTATAAATGACAGCTATTGGCAAAAATATATTGAAGTAAGTCTGCAGAGAGGACTTGAAAACGAGGCAGAATTGCAGGAATCATATTTCAGGAGGTAGATTGGAATTGCATTTAAAGCATGTGAAAAGTGGCAGATCTTTGACAGTGATGCACTTGGACAAAAAGTGCGTATACATTTTTTCCTGAATATATTCAGGAAAAAACGCATATGCCCTTTGTGGCCAACCAAGAATTCGAGCAATGGAAATCCGCACTACAATGAACTCTCATTTCCCATTCGTCAAAAGAGTCATCTGAAAAAAGTGTAAAACCCAGAAACACAGGACAGGCCATGGAGAACAGGGAGCCTTGTTATGCTGATGGACGGGATGTAAATTGCCAACAGACACTCTGGTGATGTTTATGGTGTATGCTGAAACATCTAAAAAACAAAGCTACAGAGCCTAGGGCACTTCCACTTTTGGCCCTATAGCTTAGGAAAATTAAAATCAACAAGACACAGCCAACACAATATCCAGGGCTGCTGTGTTTACAAGAACCTTGAGTCCAGTACAAATTAAATATCCCAGAAAGAAAAAAATGGATAAAGGAGTTGTCCTACTTACGTACAACGGAATATCACTCAGCAATGAAATCAATGTCATCAGGCCTGTAGCAGCAAATTGAGTGGATTTAAGTACGATGATTCTAAGAGAAATATGTCACACAGAGAAACATAATTATCATAAGATATCACAAATAGAGGGAGTGTAAACTTGGCTACACATAAACTGAATTACAAAACCGAACAGAGTCTCACATTTAGATAAAAACTTATGCTTGCTTAACGGGAAAGTTGAGTTGGGGTGCTGTATAAAACCAGAGATTGAAATGAGCACACATACCGTTCCATAAACCAAATATGTAATAGACAAGACCTACTCTTTGCTCAACGAAATAGACTAATCCATGGTGTATCACCTCACACCTGTTAGAATGGGCATCATCAGAAAATCTACAAACAACAAATGCTGGAAAGGGTGCGGAGATAAGGAAACCTCTTCCACTATTGTTGGGAATGTAAATTGATGCAGTCACTGTGGAGAACATTATGGAGTTTCTTATAAAACTAAGAATAGAATTACCATATAATACAGCAATCCCACTACTGGGCATATACCCAGACAAAACCATAAAACGAAAAGAGACATTCACCGCAATGTTCATTGCATCACTATTTACAATATCCAGGTAATGGAAGCAAACTAAATGCCCACAGACAGACGAATGCATAAAGATAAGGTACATATATAAAATGGAATATTACTAAGCCATAAAAAGGAATGAAATTGGGTCATTTGTAGAGACGTTGATGGATCTAGAGACTGTCATACAGAGTGAAGTAAGTCAGAAAGAGAAAAACAAATCCTGTATATAAATGCATATATGTGGAACCTAGAAAAGTTGTACAGATGAAGCGTTTTGCAAGGCAGAAATAGAGCAACAGATGTAGACAACAAACGTATGGACACCAAGGGGGGAAAGCTGTTAGGGGGGTGGTGGTGGGAGTTGAGAGATTGGGATTGACATGTATACATTTCTATGTATAAAATAGGTAACCAAAAAGAACCTGCTGTATAAAAAAATAAAATAAAATTCAAAATTACAAAAAGTAAAACAGAAAAAATATTCTTCCCTTCATATACATGTATTTATATGAATAAATTATTTCCATGCTTATATCTGTAAATACAAAAAAGAGGAATAAAATCTACCTTGAACCAAAAACGAAAAAAAGAAATAAAAACAGAACCCACCAGTTACACAGAGGAAAACCGTATCAGGGCCCTTGCTCCAGTTGTAAACAATTCTGAAGTTGGTCAGTGGTGGGGACTCATCTCCCATTCAGCCAGCATGCCCCACACAACAAGCGTCCTCATTGCAAAGCTGGGGGCCCGTGCCGAGGCATCTGTGAGTAAACGTGGGCCGAGCCCCAGGCCAGCTGCTGCTGAAATGTTCCCACCCTTCCCAGGTAAAACACCTGAATATGTACAAGGACTTGAAAGCCTAGAGGAAGGGCCATGGAGCCACATGAGCGACAGCATGCCAGCCGACTTGGTGCCTGCAGGCCAGACAGGATGGTCCTGGCCCTGGGTGCTCTTCTGGAAGCTTTCCATTTCCCTGCCTGAGATACCCCTCCTGTCCCGGCCCCCACTGCTTTCTTCCTTACTCACCTCTGCCCAGGGAGAAATTCCAGCGGCAGGTAAGGGTGGCACATCCTCTTCTTTAGCAGGTGGCATCTTGGCAACTGCTGCAGAAAGTCCAGCAGAGCCCCACTCACACTGGGCAACCCACAAAGCCGTGGCCTCTCACTCCCTCCCACCAGTCCAGCCCCGAGACTGCTGACAGGGCAGAAAATGGCGTCAGGCACAGCTGCAGGTGCTCTTGCTGCCTGGAGCGGTGTTTATATTGATCTCAACCCAGGCACACCTTGGGAGGGATGGCCGGCATGGTCAGGCTTCCCAGGCCAGCCAATAATCACCCCTCAGGGGCTCACAGTTGCAGAAACTGGAACTTGCTGAATCGGCCAGGTCCAAGGAACAGGTGTGGGCTCCTGAGAGTCAGGATAGACAAGGGCCTGCAGCTCTGGCTTGTTTTCTAATTATATTATCTGGCCCATGAGTGGGAGACAACTTCAAGAAAACCATCTCCTAATGAGAAGTACCCAGGAGTCAGGGAGAGCAGGGGTGGGTGGTGGGTGGAGACAGAGGCCTGGTGCCCCGGGTGCAGTGGAAATCTCTGGAAGACCAGGTGGAGGGAGGCCACACAGAGTGATGCCCAGGGTCACAGACCTGTCGGAGCTGCTGTTTGTTAGTTCAAGTCCTGCTCTGAGGTGCTCTGTGTCAGATCTGAGTGACAGGTGAGCTGGGAGTGCTCTGCAATGAGGGCGATGTGCATGGCTCCTGTGTGCCCAGCCCTGCCACGGTACCTGAAAGGGTAGCTCTGTATCCTGGGAGGGACCTGACCACGAGAGCCCCATGGGCTGCAGGGGAACCTGCCCAAGGAGCCCCATATCCTGGGAGGGGCCTGAACACGAGAGCCCCGTGGGCTGGGGTGGGGGTGGGGTACCTGCCCAGGTGAGCTCCATATCCTGGGATTGGCCTGACCTTGAGAGCCCCATGGGCTGCTGGAGTCCTGGTAAAAGATGTCAGGACAGTCAGTGAAGCCACCGAGGATATACCTCCAGTAGTTCCTAAACCCTACACCCTGCTGGTCATTCTACTAACCACCAGGACATGGTATTCTGTATTAGTCTTCAATGAAGCCTTCTTTTGTATTCTATTAGTCCCAGAGTCACAAGAAATTTTGGCTTGTGAGTGGCAGGACTCAACATACAACTAAAACAATACTTCCGGGCCGTGTTGCCCCAAGGGTTCAAAAATTCCCACACCATCTTTGGGGAAAGCTCAGCTAAAGACCTAAAAGTTCTACCTCTGGAAAAGGAAACACTCCTTCAATATGCAGACGACATTCTGATCGCCAGCCCTACTAAGGAGACCTCTGAACTACCAAGCCAATAAAGGATACAAGTTGTCCAAGAAAAAGCTCAAATATCACAGACTATGGTGACCTGCGTGGGCTGCATTCTCACAGAAGGTCGGAGAAGCCCATCCCAGGAAAGGGAAGAAACAATTTACAGCCTTACCCATTTCTAAAACTAGAAGACAGCTTAGGGGTTCCTGGGGAGGCCAGGGTTTGCTGCTTCTGGATCCCTAACTACAGTCTACTAGCTGGGCCTCTATATGAAACACTGAAAGAAAAAGATGATGATCCTTTTGAATAGAATCCAGAAGTGGCCTTTCAAGAATGGAAAGAGCAGTCAATTCAGACCCTTGCCCTGGAACTCCCTAATTTAGCTAAACCCTTTGACCTTTACATTCCTAGTGAAATTTGAATGGCCATTGGAGTATTAGTGCAAAACCTGGGACCACTTGAAATGGAACAATGCAAGAATGCCATCCAGGTAGGATAAACTACGGTCACCAAGGGGCTTGGCCCACCGCCACATCTGGCCAAGATACTGGCAGTATCTGAAAACCTGGAAATCAGCAGCCCAAAAGGCCACCTCCCTCCTAAGGGAAAAGGACCCCACGTGGTGATCCTAACCCCCAACCATGCCCTGAAGTTGCAGGGTTTGCTCCGTGGGCACACTGACCTTGAGTGAGGAGGTCCTCCAACTCCAACCTCCAGAGAGATAACTGGGGCAAAGGGGCACCATGACGACTCGTGTGACCATCACTTGACCTGGAGTTTCTCTCATAAAACAACAAGAGTGTGTCCCAAAAGAGTAGACTACTGCTTGCAGGACTTACTGCACCCAGAGGGGAGGTAATAATCTTGGCAGGGGAACAGTATATCACGCTGTCACCATAGAAAAGCCTACAGACACTGTGATGATGGTGGCCAATAAGACCGGCTGGACTCCTGTTTACTTCAAAAGGCTGTTGACTCAGTGGCCATCATGGTCCTTCATCACCACTGACCCTGGACTGTCTGGGAGTTGAGCAGTCAGGGTGCTGACACCTGGTGCTGTTTTTACGTTAATTCAGGGGCCTAACTGAAGAAAGCACAGACTACTGGTCAGAGCATCTAGGCTGGCAGAAACGGTCAGCCTAAGGTGGCCGAACAAATGTGGGGCGGGGTGAAACTGGACCTCACAGCGTCACTGCACATCTCCTTCCTGGACCCTTAAAGGTCATTAGAATCTATAACACTACCAATACTTGTGCTCAGGCGGAGGAGCAGGGAGGCAGGAGGCCTGCGGACAAACAACGTCACCTGGAGGCTGCTGGGGAGAAGTTCAGACCCTATCCCACAGGTATGAGGGCTCCTAACTCAGCACTCAGCAGTTACAGATGAAGGGTCTGCACCCTCAGCACTCTAAGAATGAGGAAGGGGACAAAATGCAGAAGAGGGGTTTGTCCCAGGCAAAGCCCCTTAAAAATCCCTGGGAGATAAAAATAGAATCTGGGCAATAAAATAAAGTCTAACCTTTTTTATCCTTTGTGCTTTGTCTAATTTCACGTGCTCCTAGGGTCCCGCATACAGAGGTTCAACAGCCGGCACTTCAGACCAGATTTCCTAGTGCAGAATGGCTGGGTCGACACTTCAGCTCCTGGAGCACAGTGCAGACTCCGCGATATAGAGCCTGAGCTGCAGCCAACAGGGCCCTCGAGAGCTCCGCCCCCTCCCTCCCACTGACTCTGACAGGATCTCTACACAGCAGCCCAGCCCACAGCCCACGGGGTAGCACATGCTCTCACCTCTGCATTCTCTGATCAAAATATAAAGTTTCCTTTGCTTCTGAACCAAACTCAGTCTCGATCTGTTGGCTCCAATGACACTGGGCAGGGGGACACTTGTTGGGGTCCACTCTGGAGGATCAGTAACAGAAATTGAGAACATTGTAACTACAATGAACAGATGTGTGAGCCAAACTGTAATTAACATAGAACAGTGTATAAGGCTCGGGTAAAATAAGATGTTTCTAACACTTCCATTTGATATTTCCATCACTTTATTATAAGCAAGTTCAGTGAAAGGTTTGTCTTATTTGTCAGGTCAATACTAGAGAAACGAAGTGATTTCTTTCCAAGGATGTACATCTAATAATCTTGGTTAAAGCTTCAATCTTGTTTTAAATGCTTTTCCATTGAAAATGATACCTCTCTTTCAGCTCCCCCATTTCTGAGAAGTATAAAATCTTATAATTTATTATTACCAAAGGGGAAAGGTGGGAGGAGGGATAAATTAACAGTTTGGGATTAACACATACACACTGCTATGTATAAAATCGATCATCAACAAGGAACTACTGTACAGCACAGGGAACTACACTCAATATTTTGCAATAACCTATAAGGGGAAATAATCTGAAAAAAGAATAGATATTTTTATTGACATCATCTATTAATGACAGTTAAAATGGAACCTAACGGAAGCCGGTGGTGAGTGCTTCTGACCCTGAAGACTTCAATCATCTAAAGTTTGGACTCTGCCTACTTCCCAAGGCCCTTAATGAACATATGTGTAGCCGTAGCTTAAAAAATTCCCCAGTTTGGGTTGTGGAGAGACAGTGATTTTGAAAAAGCCCTGGTGTTCTCCTCACATGAATGGGACACTTCCTACAGCTAAAATATGCCTGTCACACCCAGAAGATGGTATACCGTCTGATCGGGAAGAGTTTGGAAAAGGCATCTCATCTCCTCATCTCCTGGTGCTCGGGTTCACCCCTCCAGCGTCTTTACGAACAGTCTTCCCACTTGGAGATGTCAGCACTGTCAACATCCTGTTGCATACAGTTTGGAATTTGTCCAGAGAATGAAGCAGAAGGAGGAGGAACAATGAGAGACAAGTCCTAGGTGTTCGGACAGGCACATGTCACTCTAATTTCCAATCAGGAAGACGAATTGACTAAAAGCTAGGGTTGCCCATGGAAACAGAATAGGGCTTGAGGAAATCCCGCTGCTTTGTGGCCAGTTCCCATAAACACAAGTTGAAAAATGGAACTCAGGGCCGCTAAAATTCACGAAACTGCAGAGTTGAAAATATCTCTCACTGAAAAATGTCTTGAGGAAAGTCAGAGAAAAGGACTTGTAAGCAACGGAGAATGGCAGGAAAGGGATTGGAAGAGGTAGAAAGGACTCGCCATTAAGCACAAGAAAAGGGGCTGAACATTGCCAACATTGCAGTTGGCCAAAAAGGGTGTATGCGTCTTTTTCTGTATATATTCAAGAAAACGGCATACACTTTTTTAGCCAACCAAACAGGTGCGCACTGGAAATCAGTACTACAAAACATATCACTTCGCATCAGTCAGAAGAGCCTTCCTCATAAAGTGTAAACACCAGAAATGCAGGACAGGGCAAGGAGAAAAGGGAGCCCTGTGAGGCTTATAGTGGAAATGTATATTGCCAATGGTCACTCTTGAGAAGTGTATTGTGTTTACTAAAGCATCTAAAAAATGAGCTACAGAGCACAGGGCACTTGCACTCATGGACGTATATCTTGGGAAAGACAAAAATGGAGAGGACACAGGCACCCCAATGTTTACCGCCTCTCTGTTTAAAAGATCCTCGACTAGGATATAATTTATATGTCTCTGGAGGGAAAAAATGGATAGAGGTGTGGCACTTATGTAGAGTGGAATATTACTCAGCCTGAAAATCAGCGAAATATGGCCAGTTGTAACAACCCCAGAGTAGTTACGTATGATCATTCAAAGTCACATAATTCAAAAAGAAAAAGACATACGATATTACTAATACATGGAATGTAAACGTGGCTACAAAGTACCTGAATTACAAAACAGAATGGGGTCTCAAATTTAGAAGACCAACTTATGTTTGCTTAAGGAAAAAGGAGAGTTGGGGAGCTGCATAAAACCAGAGATTGAAATTAGCACAGATACCGTTCGATAAGCCAAATATGTAATAGAAAAAACCTACTCCCTGGTCAACGAAATGGACTCAACACGCCATATTCAACACCTACGAATACACCTGACTAGTAAGAATCTTCAAACTCATGGATTTATATGTGTCCGTAAGAGAATCAAGCGTGAGTACAGCGGCATGAACACAGCAGTGAAAATGCGATAAATCCCATTATGAAAATAAATTACAAAAACAAAACACAATGAGAGTGAAATAGAGAGCAATTCTTAAATAATTCATTCAGGGCTTGTGATGCAACCTGGATTTACCACATCTACACCCAGAGCTGAGTGAGACATAAGGTTGGGCACTTCGGGCTGATAGCATTGTTGAGGTTCGATGAGCAAATGCAGACCCTTTGAAGTCATACAGCATGGTACCCATTCCATGGGTCCCAACTCTCCAGGATTAAGGGATTCTTTCTTCAGCTAAAACATGCATGGGAAACCCACAGTATGGTGCACCGTGTGACCAGGAAAGGTTTTCAAATGCATCTCAGTTTTCGTCCCCTTTTACTCGGGTTCACCATTCCAGAACGTTTACTAACACTCTCCCCACTTGGAGAGTCAGTGCCTTTAACCTCCTGTTTGGCACAGTGTGCAATTTCTGCGCAAGATGAACAGGAATAGGGAGAACCAATGAGAGACTAGCAGTAAGTGTCTGCACGGGCAAATTTAATGCTCATTTCCCACCAGGAAGAGGAATTAACCAAAGGATCAGCATGCCGTGCCGGAACCAGATTAGGGCCTGAATCAATCCTGCGGGTTTGCGCCCAGCTCACAAGTTGCGAGTTGAAGAAAGGAGCTCAGGGTCACTGTAACTCACAAACATGCAGAGTTATAAATGACAGCTATCGTCCAAAAATATATTGAAGGAAGGCTGCGAAGACGACTTGTAAGTGGGGCAGAATTGCAGGAAAACGATTTCAGGGGGTAGACGAGAATTGCATTTAAAGCATAGGAAAAGAGTCAGAACGTCGACAATGATGCTCTTGGCCAAAAAGGGTGTATGCGTTTTTTCCTGAATTTATTGAGGAAAAAAAGCATATGCGCTTTTTGGCCAACCAAGCAAGCATGTTAAAGAAATCGGCACTACAATGAAGTCTCACTGCCCCCCGGTCAAAAGGGACATGTGAAACAAGTGTAAAATCCACAAAGACAGGACAGGCCAAGGAGAACAGGGAGCCTTGTTATGCTGATGGTCGGGATGTAAATTGCCAACAGCCACTCTGGAGAAGTGTATGGTGTTTCCTGAAACCCCTGAAAAACAAAGCAACGGAGCCTACGGCACTTCCACTTATGGTCCTATAGCTTAGGGAAATTAAAATCAAAAACACACAGCCACCCCAAAGTGTCGGACGGCTCTGTTTACAAGAACCTCTTCTACGGTACAAGTTAAATATCCCAGAATGTGAAAAATGGATAAAGAAGTTGTGGTACGTACGTACAATGGAATATCACTCAGCAATGAAAGCTATGTCACCAGGCCCATCGCGGCATAATGAGTGGATTCAGGTACGATGATTCTAAGGGAAATAAGTCACACAGAAAATGAAACATCATAAGATATCACTAATACACGGAATGTAAACTTTGCTACACATGAACTGAATTATAAAACAGAACAGGGTCTCAAATTTAGAAAACAAACTTATGCTTGCTTAAGGGGAAAGGTGAGTTGGGGTGCTGCATAAAACCAGAGATAGAAATTAGCACAGATACCTTTCCATAAGCCAAATATGTAATAGCCCAGACCTACCCCTTGCTCAACGAAATGGACTAAACACCGCATATTCAACGCCTAGTAATACACCTGACTAGTAAGAATCTTCAAACCCATGGATTTATATGTCTCCGTAAGAGAATGAAGCGTGTGTAGAGCGGCATGAACGCAGCAGAGAAAATCTGATAAATCCCATTATCAAAATGAATTACACAAACAAAACCCAAGGACAGTGAAATAGAGAGCAATTCTTAAATAATTCATTCAGGGCTTGTGATGCAACCTGGATTTACCACATCTACACCCAGAGCTGAGTGAGACATAAGGTTGGGCACTTCGGGCTGATAGCATTGGTGAGGTTCGATGAGCAAATGCAGACCCTTTGAAGTCATACTGCATGGTACCCATTCCATGGTTCCCACCTCTCCAGATTTAAGGGATTCTTCCTTCAGCTAAAACATGCATGGGAAACCCACAGTATGGTGCACCGTGTGACCGACAAACGTTTTCAAATGCATCTCAGTTTTCGTCCCCTTTTACTCGGGTTCACCATTCCAGACCCTTTACGAACACTCTCCCCACTTGGAGAGTCAGTGCCTTTAACCTCCTGTTGGGCACAGTTTGCAATTTCTGCGCAAGATGAAAAGGAATAGGGAGAACCAATGAGAGACTAGCTCTAGGTGTCTGCACGGGCAAATTTAACGCTCATTTCCCACCAGGAAGAGGAATTAACCAAAGGCTCCGCATGCCGTTCCAGAACCAGATTAGGGCCTGAAGCAATCCTGTGGGTTTGCGGCCAGCTCACAAGATAGCGAGTTGAAGAAAGGAGCTCAGGGGCACTGTAACTCACAAACCTGCAGAGTTATAAATGACAGCTATCGTCCAAAAATATATTGAAGGAAGGCTGCGAAGACGACTTGTAAGCGGGACAGATTTGCAGGAAAACGATTTCAGGGGGTAGACGGGAATTGCATTTAAAGCATAGGAAAAGAGGCAGAACGTCGACAATGATGCTCTTGGCCAAAAAGGGCGTATGCGTTTTTTCCTGAATATATTCATGAAAAAACGCATATGCCCTTTTTGGCCAACCAAGCAAGCATGTTAAAGAAATCTGCACTACAATGAAGTCTCACTGCCCCCCGGTCAAAAGGGCCATCTGAAAAAAGTGTAAAATCCAGAAAGGCAGCAAGGCCATGGAGAACAGCGAGCCTTGTTATGCTGATGGGCGGGATGTAAATTGCCAACAGCCACTCTGGAGAAGTGTATGGTGTTTCCCGGAACATCTAAAAAACAAAGCAACGGAGCCTACGGCACTTCCCCTTATGGTCCTATAGCTTAGGAAAATTAAAATCAAAAACACACAGCCACCCAAATGTCTCTGGCGGCTCTGTTTACAAGAACCTCGTCTACGGTACAAGTTAAATATCCCAGAATGTGAAAAATGGATAAAGAAGTTGTGGTACGTACGTACAGTGGAATATCACACAGCAATGAAATCTATGTCATCAGGCCCGTCGCGGCATAATGAGTGGATTCAGGTACGATGATTTTAAGTTAAATAAGTCACACAGAAAATGAAACATCATAAGATATCACTAATACACGGAATGTAAACTTGGCTACACATGAACTGAATTACAAAACAGAACAGGGTCTCAAATTTAGGAAACCAACTTATGCTTGCTTAAGGGGAAAGGTGAGTTGGGGTGCTGCATAAAACCAGAGATAGAAATTAGCACAGATACCTTTCCAAAAGCCAAATAAGTAATAGCCCAGACCTACCCCTTGCTCAACGAAATGGACTAAACACCCCATATTCAACGCCTAGGAATACACCTGACTAGTAAGAATCTTCAAACCCATGGATTCATATGCCTCCGTAAGAGAATGAAGCGTGTGTACAGCGGCATGAATGCAGCAGAGAAAATCCGATAAATCCCATTGTCAAAATGAATTACAAAAACAAAACCCAAGGACAGTGAAATAGAGAGCAATTCTTAAATAATTCATTCAGGGCTTGTGATGCAACCTGGATTTACCACATATACACCCAGAGCTGAGTGACACATAAGGTTGGACACTTTGGGCTGATAGCATTGTTGAGGTTCGATAAGCAATGCAGACCCTTTGAAGTCATACTGCATGGTAGCCATTCCATGGGTCCCAACTCTCCAGGTTTAAGGGATACTTCCTTCGGCTAAAACATGCATGGGAAACACACATTATGGTGCACCATGTGAAGGGGAAACGTTTTCAAATGCATCTCAGTTTTCGTCTCGTTTTACTTGGGTACACCATTCCAGACCCTTTAATAACACTCTCCCCACTTGGAGAGTCTGTACCTTTAACCTCCTGTTTGGCACAGTTTGCAATTTCTGCGCAAAATGAACAGGAATAGGGAGAACCAATGAGAGACTAGCTGTAGGTGTCTGCACGGGCAAATTTAACGCTCATTTCCAACCAGGAAGAGGAATTAACCAAAGGCTCAGCATTCCGTGCCGGAACCAAATTAGGGCCTGAATCTATCATGCGGGTTTGCGGCCAGCTCACAAGAAAGCGATTTGAAGAAAGGAGCTCAGGGGCACTGTAATTCACAAACCTGCAGAGTTATAAATGACAGCTATCGTCCAAAAATATATTGAAGGAAGGCTGTGAAGAGGACTTGAAAGCGGGGCAGAATTGCAGGAAAACGATTTCAGGGGGTAGACTGGAATTGCATTTAAAGCATAGGAAAAGAGGCAGAATGTCGACAATGATGCACTTGGCCAAAAAGTGCGTATGCGTTTTTTACTGAATATATTCAGGAAAAAACGCATACGCCCTTTTTGGCCAACCAAGCAAGCATGTTAAAGAAATCTGCACTAAAATGAAGTCTCACTGCCCCCCGGTCAAAAGGGCCATCTGAAAACAGTGTAAAATCCATAAATGCAGCACAGGCCATGGAGAACAGGGAGCCTTGTTATGCTGATGGGTGGGATGTAAATTGCCAACAGCCACTCTGGAGAAGTGTATGGTGTTTCCTGAAACACCTAAAAAACAAAGCAACGGAGCCTACGGCACTTCCACTTATGGTCCTATAGCTTAGGGAAATTAAAATCAAAAACACACAGCCACCCCAAAGTTTCAGACAGCTCTGTTTACAAGAACCTCGTCCACGGTACAAGTTAAATATCCCAGAAAGCGAAAAATGGATAAAGAAGTTGTGGTACGTACGTACAATGGAATATCACTCACCAATGAAGTCTATGTCATCTGGCCCGTCTTGGCATAATGATTGGATTCAGGTACGATGATTCTAAGTGAAATAAGTCACACAGAAAATGAAACATCATAAGATATCACTAATACACCGAATGTAATCTTGGCTACACATGAACTGAATTACAAAACAGAACAGGGTCTCAAATTTAGAAAACCAACTTATGTTTGCTTAAGGGGAAAGGTGAGTTGGGGTGCTGCATAAAACCAGAGATAGAAATTAGCACAGATACCATTCCATACGTCAAATACGTAATAGTCAAGACCTACACCTTGCTCAACAAAATGGGCTAAACCCCCTATATTCAACGCCTAGGAATACACCTGACTAGTAAGAATCTTCAAACCCATGGATTTATATGTCTCCATAAGAGAATCAAGCGTGTGTACAGCTGCATGAAGGCAGCAGAAAAAATCCGATAAATCCCATTATCAAAATGAATTACAAAAACAAAACACAATGACAGTGAAATAGAGAGCAATTCATAAATAATTCATTCAGGGCTTGTGATGCAACCTGGATTTACCTCATCTACACCCAGAGCTGAGTGAGACATAAGGTTGGACACTTTGGGCTGATAGCATTGGTGAGGTTCGATGAGCAACTGCAGATCATTTGAAGCCATACTGCATGATACCCATTCCATGGGTCCCAAATCTCCAGGTTTAAGTGATTCTTCCTTCAGCTACAACATGCATGGGAAACACACAGTATGGTGCACCGTGTGACAGGGAAACGTTTTCAAATGCATCTCAGGTTTCGTCCCCTTTTACTCGGGTTCACAATTCCAGACCCTTTACTAACACTCTCCTCACTTGGAGAGTCAGAGCCTTTAACCTGCTGTTTGGCACAGTTTGCAATTTCTGTGCAAGATGAACAGGAATAGGGAGAACCAATGAGAGACTAGCTGTAGGTTTCTGCACGGGCAAATTTAACGCTCATTTCCAACCAGGAAGAGGAATTAACCAAAGGCTCAGCATGCCGTGCCGGAACCAAATTAGGGCCTGAATCTATCATGCGGGTTTGCGGCCAGCTCACAAGAAAGCGATTTGAAGAAAGGAGCTCAGGGGCACTGTAATTCACAAACCTGCAGAGTTATAAATGACAGCTATCGTCCAAAAATATATTGAAGGAAGGCTGTGAAGAGGACTTGAAAGCGGGGCAGAATTGCAGGAAAACGATTTCAGGGGGTAGACTGGAATTGCATTTAAAGCATAGGAAAAGAGGCAGAATGTCGACAATGATGCACTTGGCCAAAAAGTGCGTATGCGTTTTTTACTGAATATATTCAGGAAAAAACGCATACGCCCTTTTTGGCCAACCAAGCAAGCATGTTAAAGAAATCTGCACTACAATGAAGTCTCACTGCCCCCCGGTCAAAAGGGCCATCTGAAAAAAGTGTAAAATCCAGAAATGCAGCACAGGCCATGGAGAACAGGGAGCCTTGTTATGCTGATGGGTGGGATGTAAATTGCCAACAGCCACTCTGGAGAAGTGTATGGTGTTTCCTGAAACACCTAAAAAACAAAGCAACGGAGCCTACGGCACTTCCACTTATGGTCCTATAGCTTAGGGAAATTAAAATCAAAAACACACAGCCACCCCAAAGTGTCAGACGGCTCTGTTTACAAGAACCTCGTCTACAGTACAAGTTAAATATACCAGAAAGCGAAAAATGGATAAAGAAGTTGTGGTACGTACGTACAATGGAATATCACTCACCAATGAAGTCTATGTCATCTGGCCCGTCTTGGCATAATGATTGGATTCAGGTACGATGATTCTAAGTGAAATAAGTCACACAGAAAATGAAACATCATAAGATATCACTAATACACCGAATGTAATCTTGGCTACACATGAACTGAAATACAAAACAGAACAGGGTCTCAAATTTAGAAAACCAACTTATGTTTGCTTAAGGGGAAAGGTGAGTTGGGGTGCTGCATAAAACCAGAGATAGAAATTAGCACAGATACCATTCCTTACGTCAAATACGTAATAGTCAAGACCTACACCTTGCTCCACAAAATGGGCTAAACCCCCTATATTCAACGCCTAGGAATACACCTGACTAGTAAGAATCTTCAAACCCATGGATTTATATGTCTCCATAAGAGAATCAAGCGTGTGTACAGCTACATGAAGGCAGCAGAGAAAATCCGATAAATCCCATTATCAAAATGAATTAAAAAACAAAACACAGTGACAGTGAAATAGAGAGCAATTCTTACACAATTCATTCAGGGCTTGTGATGCAACCTGGATTTACCGCATCTACACCGAGAGCTGAGTGAGACATAAGGTTGGACACTTCGGGCTGATAGCATTGGTGAGTTTTGATGAGCAAATGAAGACCATTTGAAGTCATACTGCATGGTACCCATTCCATGGGTCCCAACTCTCCAGGTTTAAACGATTCTTCCTTCAGCTAAAACATACATGGGAATCCCACAGTATGGTGCACCGTGTGACCGGGAAACGTTTTCAAATGCTTCTCAGTTTTCGTCCCCTTTTATTCGGGTTCACTATTCCAGACGCTTTACTAACACGCTCCCCACTTGGAGAGTCAGTGCCTTTAACCTCCTGTTTGGCACAGTTTGCAATTTCTGCGCAAGATGAACAGGAATAGGGAGAACCAATGTGAGACTAGCTGTAGGTGTCTGCACGGGCAAATTTAACGCTCATTTCCCACCAGGAAGAGGAATTAACCAAAGGCTCAGCATGCCGTGCCGCAACAAGATTTAGGCTTGAAGAAATCCTGCGGGTTTGCGGCCAGCTCAAAAGAAAGCGATTTGAAGAAAGGAGCTCAGGGGCACTGTAATTCACAAACCTGCAGAGTTATAAATGACAGCTATCGTCCAAAAATATATTGAAGGAAGGCTGTGAAGAGGACTTGAAAGCGGGGCAGAATTGCAGGAAAACGATTTCAGGGGGTAGACTGGAATTGCATTTAAAGCATAGGAAAAGAGGCAGAACGACGACAATGATGCACTTGGCCAAAAAGGGCGTGTGCGCTTTTTCCTGAATATATTCAGGAAAAAACGCACACGCCCTTTTTGGCCAACCAAGCAAGCATGTTAAAGAAATCTGCACTACAATGAAGTCACACTGCCCCCCGGTCAAAAGGGCCATCTGAAAAAAGTGTAAAATCCAGAAATGCAGCACAGGCCATGGAGAACAGGGAGCCTTGTTATGCTGATGGGTGGGATGTAAATTGCCAACACCCACTCTGGAGAAGTGTATGGTGTTTCCTGAAACACCTAAAAAACAAAGAAACGGAGCCTACTTCACTTCCCCTTATGGTCCTATAGCTTAGGAAAATTAAAATCAAAAACACACAGCCACCTAAACGTCTCGGGCGGCTCTGTTTACAAGAACCTCGTCTACCGTACAAGTTAAATATCCCAGAATGTGAAAAATGGATAAAGAAGTTGTGGTACGTACGTACAATGGAATATCACACAGCAATGAAATCTATGTCATCAGGCCCGTCGCGGCATAATGAGTGGATTCAGGTACGATGATTGTAAGTGAAATAAGTCACACAGAAAATGAAACATCATAAGATATCACTAATACACGGAATGTAAACTTTGCTACACATGAACTGAATTATAAAACAGAACAGGGTCTCAAATTTAGAAAACAAACTTATGCTTGCTTAAGGGGAAAGGTGAGTTGGGGTGCTGCATAAAACCAGAGATAGAAATTAGCACAGATACCTTTCCATAAGCCAAATATGTAATAGCCCAGACCTACCCCTTGCTCAACGAAATGGACTAAACACCGCATATTCAACGCCTAGTAATACACCTGACTAGTAAGAATCTTCAAACCCATGGATTTATATGTCTCCGTAAGAGAATGAAGCGTGTGTAGAGCGGCATGAACGCAGCAGAGAAAATCTGATAAATCCCATTATCAAAATGAATTACACAAACAAAACCCAAGGACAGTGAAATAGAGAGCAATTCTTAAATAATTCATTCAGGGCTTGTGATGCAACCTGGATTTACCACATCTACACCCAGAGCTGAGTGAGACATAAGGTTGGGCACTTCGGGCTGATAGCATTGGTGAGGTTCGATGAGCAAATGCAGACCCTTTGAAGTCATACTGCATGGTACCCATTCCATGGTTCCCACCTCTCCAGATTTAAGGGATTCTTCCTTCAGCTAAAACATGCATGGGAAACCCACAGTATGGTGCACCGTGTGACCGACAAACGTTTTCAAATGCATCTCAGTTTTCGTCCCCTTTTACTCGGGTTCACCATTCCAGACCCTTTACGAACACTCTCCCCACTTGGAGAGTCAGTGCCTTTAACCTCCTGTTGGGCACAGTTTGCAATTTCTGCGCAAGATGAAAAGGAATAGGGAGAACCAATGAGAGACTAGCTCTAGGTGTCTGCACGGGCAAATTTAACGCTCATTTCCCACCAGGAAGAGGAATTAACCAAAGGCTCCGCATGCCGTTCCAGAACCAGATTAGGGCCTGAAGCAATCCTGTGGGTTTGCGGCCAGCTCACAAGATAGCGAGTTGAAGAAAGGAGCTCAGGGGCACTGTAACTCACAAACCTGCAGAGTTATAAATGACAGCTATCGTCCAAAAATATATTGAAGGAAGGCTGCGAAGACGACTTGTAATCGGGACAGATTTGCAGGAAAACGATTTCAGGGGGTAGACGGGAATTGCATTTAAAGCATAGGAAAAGAGGCAGAACGTCGACAATGATGCTCTTGGCCAAAAAGGGCGTATGCGTTTTTTCCTGAATATATTCATGAAAAAACGCATACGCCCTTTTTGGCCAACCAAGCAAGCATGTTAAAGAAATCTGCACTACAATGAAGTCTCACTGCCCCCCGGTCAAAAGGGCCATCTGAAAAAAGTGTAAAATCCAGAAAGGCAGCAAGGCCATGGAGAACAGCGAGCCTTGTTATGCTGATGGGCGGGATGTAAATTGCCAACAGCCACTCTGGAGAAGTGTATGGTGTTTCCCGGAACATCTAAAAAACAAAGCAACGGAGCCTACGGCACTTCCCCTTATGGTCCTATAGCTTAGGAAAATTAAAATCAAAAACACACAGCCACCCAAATGTCTCTGGCGGCTCTGTTTACAAGAACCTCGTCTACGGTACAAGTTAAATATCCCAGAATGTGAAAAATGGATAAAGAAGTTGTGGTACGTACGTACAGTGGAATATCACACAGCAATGAAATCTATGTCATCAGGCCCGTCGCGGCATAATGAGTGGATTCAGGTACGATGATTTTAAGTTAAATAAGTCACACAGAAAATGAAACATCATAAGATATCACTAATACACGGAATGTAAACTTGGCTACACATGAACTGAATTACAAAACAGAACAGGGTCTCAAATTTAGGAAACCAACTTATGCTTGCTTAAGGGGAAAGGTGAGTTGGGGTGCTGCATAAAACCAGAGATAGAAATTAGCACAGATACCTTTCCAAAAGCCAAATAAGTAATAGCCCAGACCTACCCCTTGCTCAACGAAATGGACTAAACACCCCATATTCAACGCCTAGGAATACACCTGACTAGTAAGAATCTTCAAACCCATGGATTCATATGCCTCCGTAAGAGAATGAAGCGTGTGTACAGCGGCATGAATGCAGCAGAGAAAATCCGATAAATCCCATTGTCAAAATGAATTACAAAAACAAAACCCAAGGACAGTGAAATAGAGAGCAATTCTTAAATAATTCATTCAGGGCTTGTGATGCAACCTGGATTTACCACATATACACCCAGAGCTGAGTGACACATAAGGTTGGACACTTTGGGCTGATAGCATTGTTGAGGTTCGATAAGCAATGCAGACCCTTTGAAGTCATACTGCATGGTAGCCATTCCATGGGTCCCAACTCTCCAGGTTTAAGGGATACTTCCTTCGGCTAAAACATGCATGGGAAACACACATTATGGTGCACCATGTGAAGGGGAAACGTTTTCAAATGCATCTCAGTTTTCGTCTCGTTTTACTTGGGTACACCATTCCAGACCCTTTAATAACACTCTCCCCACTTGGAGAGTCTGTACCTTTAACCTCCTGTTTGGCACAGTTTGCAATTTCTGCGCAAAATGAACAGGAATAGGGAGAACCAATGAGAGACTAGCTGTAGGTGTCTGCACGGGCAAATTTAACGCTCATTTCCAACCAGGAAGAGGAATTAACCAAAGGCTCAGCATTCCGTGCCGGAACCAAATTAGGGCCTGAATCTATCATGCGGGTTTGCGGCCAGCTCACAAGAAAGCGATTTGAAGAAAGGAGCTCAGGGGCACTGTAATTCACAAACCTGCAGAGTTATAAATGACAGCTATCGTCCAAAAATATATTGAAGGAAGGCTGTGAAGAGGACTTGAAAGCGGGGCAGAATTGCAGGAAAACGATTTCAGGGGGTAGACTGGAATTGCATTTAAAGCATAGGAAAAGAGGCAGAATGTCGACAATGATGCACTTGGCCAAAAAGTGCGTATGCGTTTTTTACTGAATATATTCAGGAAAAAACGCATACGCCCTTTTTGGCCAACCAAGCAAGCATGTTAAAGAAATCTGCACTAAAATGAAGTCTCACTGCCCCCCGGTCAAAAGGGCCATCTGAAAACAGTGTAAAATCCATAAATGCAGCACAGGCCATGGAGAACAGGGAGCCTTGTTATGCTGATGGGTGGGATGTAAATTGCCAACAGCCACTCTGGAGAAGTGTATGGTGTTTCCTGAAACACCTAAAAAACAAAGCAACGGAGCCTACGGCACTTCCACTTATGGTCCTATAGCTTAGGGAAATTAAAATCAAAAACACACAGCCACTCCAAAGTTTCAGACAGCTCTGTTTACAAGAACCTCGTCCACGGTACAAGTTAAATATCCCAGAAAGCGAAAAATGGATAAAGAAGTTGTGGTACGTACGTACAATGGAATATCACTCACCAATGAAGTCTATGTCATCTGGCCCGTCTTGGCATAATGATTGGATTCAGGTACGATGATTCTAAGTGAAATAAGTCACACAGAAAATGAAACATCATAAGATATCACTAATACACCGAATGTAATATCTTGGCTACACATGAACTGAATTACAAAACAGAACAGGGTCTCAAATTTAGAAAATCAACTTATGTTTGCTTAATGGGAAAGGTGAGTTCGGGTGCTGCATAAAACCAGAGATTGAAATTAGCACTGATACCATTCCATAAGTCAAATATGTAATAGTCAAGACCTACACCTTGCTCAACGAAATGGGCTAAACACCCTATATTCAACGCCTAGGAATATACCTGACTAGTAAGAATCTTAAAACCCATGGATTTATATGTGTCCATAAGAGAATCAAGCGTGTGTACAGTTGCATGAAGGCAGCAGTGAAAATCCGATAAATCACATTATCAAAATGAATTTCAAAAACAAAACACAATGACAGTGAAATAGAGAGCAATTCATAAATAATTCATTCAGGGCTTGTGATGCAACCTGGATTTACCTCATGTACACCCAGAGCTGAGTGAGACATAAGGTTGGACACTTTGGCCTGATAGTATTGGTGAGGTTCGGTGAGCAATTGCAGATCA
Organism: Delphinapterus leucas; assembly: GCF_059928025.1. Classification (NCBI taxonomy): domain Eukaryota; kingdom Metazoa; phylum Chordata; class Mammalia; order Artiodactyla; family Monodontidae; genus Delphinapterus; species Delphinapterus leucas. The sequence goes on from NW_028322235.1 coordinate 4,780,754, forward strand.
TTTGAAGTCATACTGCATGGTACCCATTCCATGGGTCCCAAATCTCCAGGTTTAAGTGATTCTTCCTTCAGCTACATCATGTATGGGAAACCCAGAGTATGGTCCACCATGTGATTGGGAAACGTTTTCAAATGCATCTCAGTTTTCGTCCCTTTATACTCGGGTTCACCATTCCAGATGCTTAACTAACACTCTCCCCACTTGGAGAGTCAGTGCCTTTAACCTCCTGTTTGTCACAGTTTGCAATTTCTGCGCAAGATGAACAGGAATAGGGAGAACCAATGAGAGACTAGCTGTAGGTGTCTGCAGGAGGGTCATTTAATGCTCATTTCTCACCAGGAAGTGGAATTAACTAAAGGCTCAGAATGCCGTGCCGGAACCAGATTAGGGCCTGAAGCAATACTGCGGGTGTGCAGGCAGCTCACAAGATAGCGAGTTGAACAAAGGAGCTCAGGGGCACTGTAATTCACAAACCTGCAGAGTTATAAATGACAGCTATCGTCCAAAAATATATTGAAGGAAGGCTGCGAAGAGGACTTGAAAGCGGGGCAGAATTCCAGGAAAACGATTTCAGGAGGTAGACGGGAAATGCACTGAAAGCATAGGAGAAGAGGCAGAACCTCGACAATGATGCACTTGTTCAAAAAGTGCATATGCGTTTTTTCCAAGGCCCTCCTTAAAGAGGGTAGGGGGCTCCCAGCATGCTTCAGTGGCCAACAGAGGGCCCACATCGCCAAGGTGACGTGAGCCAGCCAGGCAGGAGTGACCTCACATCAGAGGGCCCACCTCACAGAAGGGTAAGGGACCCAGCCATTATCAGACTCTCACCAGAGGGCCCACATCAGCAAGGGGCTGGGAACCAGGCAGGAGTGTCTTCACACCCGTGGGGCCACATCATCGCAAGTTGAGGTACCCAGCACATGTGGCCTCAAACCAGAGGACCCACATCTCCATGGGTCTCGGAGCGAGGCAGGCAGGATGAACCTCAAAACACGTGGCCCATTGTATAAAAAAGGTGAGGAATCCAGCAGTTGGAACATCCCAGCAGGCGGCCCAGAGCACCGAGGCTATGGGATCCAGGCAATGATGAACTCACAACAGAGGGCCCTCATCATGAAACTGTGAGCAACCTAGCCATTGTGACCTCAGAGCACAAGGCCCACATCCCCATGGGGAAGCGAACCAAGCAGGAGTGTCATCGCACCAGTGGGCACACATCAGAAAATGTGGGGAGCCCAGCAGTTAGGGCCTGATGCCAGAGGGCCCTCATCACCGAGGAGAGGAGGCTCCCAGCAGGCTCCAACTGCTACAAGAGGGCCAACGTCGCCAATGCGGGGTGTGCCAGCCAGGCAGGAGTGACCTCAGAGCAGAGGGCCAACCTCAAAAAAGTGTGAGGAACCCAAAGAGGATTAGACTCTCACCAGAGGGCCCACATCACCAAGAGGATCAGAACCAGGCAGGACTGTCTTCACACCAGGGTGACCACATCATAGAAAGGTGAGGAACCCAGCACATGTGGCCTAAACCAGAAGACCCACATCTCCAAGGGGCTCGGAGTGAGGCATGCAGGAGTAGCCTCACAACACAGGGCCCATAGAATAAAAAAGCTGAGGAATCCTGCAGTGGGAACCTCCCAGCAGGCGGCCCAGAGCACCGAGTCTATGTGATCCAGGCTGCAGTGAACTCACAGCAGAGGGCCCATATCATGAAACTGTGAGCAACCCAGCCATTGGGACCTCACAGCAGAAGGCCCACATCCCCATGGGTTTGGGAACATGGCAAGAGTGTCCTCGCACCACTTAGCACGTATCAGAAAAAGTGGGTACCCAGCAGTTACGGCCTGACGCTAGAGAGCCCTCATCACCGAGGGGAGGTGGCTCCCAGCAGGCTCCAACTGCCACAAGAGGGCCGATGTCGCCAAGGCGGGGTGTGCCAGCCAGTCAGTAGTGACCTCACAGCAGAGGGCCCACCTCACAGAAGGGTGAGGAACCCAGCCAGGATCAGACTCTCACCAGAGGGCCCACATCACCAAGGGGATAGAAACCAGGCAGGAGTGTCCTCACACCAGCGGGGCCACATCATCGAAAGGTGAGGGACCCAGCACACGTGGCCTCAAATCAGAGGACACACATCACCAAGGGGCTGGGAGTGAGTCAGGCAGGAGGAGTCTCCAAACAGAGGGCCCATAGAAGAGAAAAGGTGAGGAATCCCGCAGTTGGAACCTCCCCGCAGGTGGCCAGGAGCAGCGAGGCTATGGGATCCAGGCCGGAGTGAACTCACACCAGAGGGCCCTCATTAGATGAAACTGAGCTACCCACCGTTGGGACCTCAGAGCAGAAGGCCCATATTCCCATGGGGTTGGAAACCTGGCAGGAGTGTACTCACACCACAGGGCGCACATCAGAAAATTTTGGGAGCCCAGGAGTTAGAGCCTGACGCCAGAGGGCCCTCATTACCGAGGGGAGGAGACTCCCAGCAGGCACCAACTCCCAACTGAGGGCCCACGTCGCCAAGGTGACGTGTGCCAGTCAGGCAGGAGTGACCTCACAGCAGAGGGCCTACCTCACAGAAGGGTGAGGAAACCAGCCAGGATAAGACTCTCACCAGAGAGCCCACATCATTGAGTAGATTGGGTTAATGCAGGAGTGTCCTCACACCAGTGTGGCCACATTATAGAAAGGTGACGAACCCAGCACATGTGGCCTAAACCAGAGGACCCACATTTCCAAGGTGCTCCGAGTGAGGCAGGCAGGAGTAGCCTAACAACACAGGGCCCACAGAATAAAAAATGTGAGGAATCCAGCAGTTGGAATTCCTCAGCAGGTGGCCCAGAGTACGGAGCCTATGTGATCCAGGCCACAGTGAACTCACAGCAGAGGGCTCACATCATGACACTGTGAGCAATCCAGCTGGTGGGACCTCAGAGCAGAAGGCCCACATCCCCATGGGGATGGGAACGTGGCAGGAGTGTACTCGCACGACAGGGCACATATCAGAAAATTTTGGGAGCCCATGAGTTAGGGCCTGATGTCAGAGGGCCCTCATTACCGAGGGGAGGAGATTCCCAGCAGGCACCAACTCCCAACTGAGGACCCACATCGCCAAGGTGATGTGTGCCAGCCAGGCAGGAGTGACCTCACAGCAGAGGGCCCACCTCCCAGAAGGGTGAGGAATCCAGCCAGGATCAGACTCTCACCAGAGGGCCCCCATCACCAAGGGGATGGGAACCAGGCAGGAGTGTCCTCACACCAGTGGGGCCACATCAATAAAGGTGAGGAAACCGGCACATGTGGCCTCAAACCAGAGGACCCACATCACAAAGGGGCTGGGAGTGAGTCAGGAAGGAGGAGCATGAAAACACAGGACCCAAAGAATAAAAATGGTAAGGAATCCAGCAGTAGGAACCTCCCAGCAGGCGGCTCAGAGCACAGAGTCTATGGGATCTAGGCCTGAGTGAACTAACACCAGAGAGCCAACATCCTGAAACTGTGAACAACACAGGTGTTGGGACCATAGAGCAGAAGGCACATGGGGATGGGAACCTGGCAGGAGTGCCCTCACACCACTTAGCACGTATCAGAAAATGTGGGTAACCAGCAGTTAGGGCCTGATGCCAGAGGGTCTCATCACTGAGGGGAGGAGGCTCCCAGCGGGCTCCAACTGCCACCAGAGGGCCGACGTCGCCAAGGCGGGGTGTGTCAGCCAGGCAGGAGTGACCTCAGAGAAGAGGGCCCACCTCACAGAAGTGTGAGGAGCCCAACCAGGATCAGACTCTCACTGGAGGGCTCACATCACCAAGGGGATGGGAACCAGGCAGGAGTGTCCGCACACCAGTGGGGCCACATCTGCGAAAGGTGAGGAACCCAGCACATGTGGCCTCAAACCAGAGGACACACATCACCAAGGGGCTGGGAGTGAGGCAGGTGTCTGGAGGGGCACATTTAACTCTAATTTCCCACCAGGAAGAGGAATTAACCAAAGGCTCAGAGTGCCGTGCGGGACCCTGATTACGGCCTGAAGCAAACCTGCGGTTCTGTGGCCAGCTTTCAAGGAAACGAGTTAAGAAAGGAAACCACAGGCACTGTAATTCACAAACCTGCAGAGTTATAAATGACAGCTATTGGCAAAAATATATTGAAGTAAGTCTGCACAGAGGACTTGAAAACGAGGCAGAATTGCAGGAATCATATTTCAGGAGGTAGATTGGAATTGCATTTAAAGCATGTGAAAAGCGGCAGATCTTTGACAGTGATGCACTTGGACAAAAAGTGCGTATACATTTTTTCCTGAATATATTCAGGAAAAAACGCATATGCCCTTTGTGGCCAACCAAGAATTCGAGCAATGGAAATCCGCACTACAATGAACTCTCATTTCCCATTCGTCAAAAGAGCCATCTGAAAAAAGTGTAAAACCCAGAAACACAGGACAGGCCATGGAGAACAGGGAGCCTTGTTATGCTGATGGACGGATTGTAAATTGCCAACAGACACTCTGGTGATGTTTATAGTGTATGCTGAAACATCTAAAAAACAAAGCTACAGAGCCTAGGGCACTTCCACTTTTGGCCCTATAGCTTAGGAAAATTAAAATCAACAAGACACAGCCAACACAATATCCAGGGCTGCTGTGTTTACAAGAACCTTGAGTCCAGTACAAATTAAATATCCCAGAAAGAAAAAAATGGATAAAGGAGTTATCCTACTTACGTACAACGGAATATCACTCAGCAATGAAATCAATGTCATCAGGCCTGTAGCAGCAAATTGAGTGGATTTAAGTATGATGATTCTAAGAGAAATATGTCACACAGAGAAACATAATTATCATAAGATATCACAAATAGAGGGAGTGTAAACTTGGCTACACATAAACTGAATTACAAAACCGAGCAGAGTCTCACATTTAGATAAAAACTTATGCTTGCTTAACGGGAAAGTTGAGTTGGGGTGCTGTATCAAACCAGAGATTGAAATGAGCACACATACCGTTCCATAAGCCAAATATGTAATAGACAAGACCTACTCTTTGCTCAACGAAATAGACTAATCCATGGTGTATCACCTCACACCTGTTAGAATGGGCATCATCAGAAAATCTACAAACAACAAATGCTGGAAAGGGTGCGGAGATAAGGAAACCTCTTCCACTATTGTTGGGAATGTAAATTGATGCAGTCACTGTGGAGAACATTATGGAGTTTCTTATAAAACTAAGAATAGAATTACCATATAATACAGCAATCCCACTACTGGGCATATACCCAGACAAAACCATAAAACGAAAAGAGACATTCACCGCAATGTTCATTGCATCACTATTTACAATATCCAGGTAATGGAAGCAACCTAAATGCCCACAGACAGACGAATGCATAAAGATGAGGTACATATATAAAATGGAATATTACTAAGCCATAAAAAGGAATGAAATTGGGTCATTTGTAGAGACGTTGATGGATCTAGAGACTGTCATACAGAGTGAAGTAAGTCAGAAAGAGAAAAACAAATCCTGTATATAAATGCATATATGTGGAACCTAGAAAAGTTGTACAGATGAACCGTTTTGCAAGGCAGAAATAGAGCAACAGATGTAGACAACAAACGTATGGACACCAAGGGGGGAAAGCTGTTAGGGGGGTGGTGGTGGGAGGAGTTGAGAGATTGGGATTGGCATGTATACATTTCTATGTATAAAATAGATAACCAAAAAGAACCTGCTGTATAAAAAAATAAAATAAAATTCAAAATTACAAAAAGTAAAACAGAAAAATATTCTTCCCTTCACATACATGTATTTATATGAATAAATTATTTCTATGCTTATATCTGTAAATACAAAAAAGAGGAATAAAATCTACCTTGAACCAAAAACGAAAAAAAAAGAAAAAAAAACAGAACCCACCAGTTACACAGAGGAAAACCGTATCAGGGCCCTTGCTCCAGTTGTAAACAATTCTGAAGTTGGTCAGTGGTGGGGAATCATCTCCCATTCAGCCAGCATGCCCCACGCAACAAGCGTCCTCATTGCAAAGCTGGGGGCCCGTGCCGAGGCATCTGTGAGTAAACGTGGGCCGAGCCCCAGGCCAGCTGCTGCTGAAATGTTCCCACCCTTCCCAGGTAAAACACCTGAATATGTACAAGGACTTGAAAGCCTAGAGGAAGGGCCATGGAGCCACATGAGCGACAGCATGCCAGCCGACTTGGTGCCTGCAGGCCAGACAGGATGGTCCTGGCCCTGGGTGCTCTTCTGGAAGCTTTCCATTTCCCTGCCTGAGATACCCCTCCTGTCCCAGCCCCCACTGCTTTCTTCCTTACTCACCTCTGCCCAGGGAGAAATTCCAGCGGCAGGTATGGGTGGCACATCCTCTTCTTTAGCAGGTGGCATCTTGGCAACTGCTGCAGAAAGTCCAGCAGAGCCCCACTCACACTGGGCAACCCACAAAGCCGTGGCCTCTCACTCCCTCCCACCAGTCCAGCCCCGAGACTGCTGACAGGGCAGAAAATGGCGTCAGGCACAGCTGCAGGTGCTCTTGCTGCCTGGAGCGGTGTTTATATTGATCTCAACCCAGGCACACCTGGGGAGGTCTGGCCGGCACGGTCGGGCTTCCCAGGCCAGCCAATAATCACCCCTCAGGGGCTCACAGTTACAGAAACTGGAACTTGCTGAATCGGCCAGGTCCAAGGAACAGGTGTGGGCTCCTGAGAGTCAGGATAGACAAGGGGCTGCAGCTCTGGCTTGTTTTCTAATTATATTATCTGGCCCATGAGTGGGAGACAACTTCAAGAAAACCCTCTCCTAATGAGAGGAACCCAGGAGTCAGGGAGAGGAGGGGTGGGTGGTGGGTGGAGACAGAGGCCTGGTGCCCCGGGTGCAGTGGAAGTCTCTGGAAGACCAGGTGGAGGGAGGCCACACAGAGTGATGCCCAGGGTCACAGACCTGTCGGAGCTGCTGTTTGTTAGTTCAAGTCCTGCTCTGAGGTGCTCTGTGTCAGATCTGAGTGACAGGTGAGCTGGGAGTGCTCTGCAATGAGGGCGATGTGCATGGCTCCTGTGTGCCCAGCCCTGCCACGGTACCTGAAAGGGTTGCTCTGTATCCTGGGAGGGGCCTGACCACGAGAGCCCCGTGAGCTGGGGTGGGGGGTGGGGTACCTGCCCAGGTGAGCTCCATATCCTGGGATTGGCCTGACCTCGAGAGCCCCATGGGCTGCTGGAATCCTGGTAAAAGATGTCAGGACAGTCAGTGAAGCCACCGAGGATATGCCTCCAGTAGTTCCTAAACCCTACACCCTGCTGGTCATTCTACTAACCACCAGGACATGGTATTCTGTATTAGTCTTCAATGAAGCCTTCTTTTGTATTCTATTAGTCCCAGAGTCACAAGAAATTTTGGCTTGTGAGTGGCAGGACTCAACATACAACTAAAACAATACTTCCGGGCCGTGTTGCCCCAAGGGTTCAAAAATTCCCACACCATCTTTGGGGAAAGCTCAGCTAAAGACCTAAAAGTTCTACCTCTGGAAAAGGAAACACTCCTTCAATATGCAGACGACATTCTGATCGCCAGCCCTACTAAGGAGACCTCTGAACTACCAAGCCAATAAAGGATACAAGTTGTCCAAGAAAAAGCTCAAATATCACAGACTATGGTGACCTGCGTGGGCTGCATTCTCACAGAAGGTCGGAGAAGCCCATCCCAGGAAAGGGAAGAAACAATTTACAGCCTTACCCATTTCTAAAACTAGAAGACAGCTTAGGGGTTCCTGGGGAGGCCAGGGTTTGCTGCTTCTGGATCCCTAACTACAGTCTACTAGCTGGGCCTCTATATGAAACACTGAAAGAAAAAGATGATGATCCTTTTGAATAGAATCCAGAAGTGGCCTTTCAAGAATGGAAAGAGCAGTCAATTCAGACCCTTGCCCTGGAACTCCCTAATTTAGCTAAACCCTTTGACCTTTACATTCCTAGTGAAATTTGAATGGCCATTGGAGTATTAGTGCAAAACCTGGGACCACTTGAAATGGAACAATGCAAGAATGCCATCCAGGTAGGATAAACTACGGTCACCAAGGGGCTTGGCCCACCGCCACATCTGGCCAAGATACTGGCAGTATCTGAAAACCTGGAAATCAGCAGCCCAAAAGGCCACCTCCCTCCTAAGGGAAAAGGACCCCACGTGGTGATCCTAACCCCCAACCATGCCCTGAAGTTGCAGGGTTTGCTCCGTGGGCACACTGACCTTGAGTGAGGAGGTCCTCCAACTCCAACCTCCAGAGAGATAACTGGGGCAAAGGGGCACCATGACGACTCGTGTGACCATCACTTGACCTGGAGTTTCTCTCATAAAACAACAAGAGTGTGTCCCAAAAGAGTAGACTACTGCTTGCAGGACTTACTGCACCCAGAGGGGAGGTAATAATCTTGGCAGGGGAACAGTATATCACGCTGTCACCATAGAAAAGCCTACAGACACTGTGATGATGGTGGCCAATAAGACCGGCTGGACTCCTGTTTACTTCAAAAGGCTGTTGACTCAGTGGCCATCATGGTCCTTCATCACCACTGACCCTGGACTGTCTGGGAGTTGAGCAGTCAGGGTGCTGACACCTGGTGCTGTTTTTACGTTAATTCAGGGGCCTAACTGAAGAAAGCACAGACTACTGGTCAGAGCATCTAGGCTGGCAGAAACGGTCAGCCTAAGGTGGCCGAACAAATGTGGGGCGGGGTGAAACTGGACCTCACAGCGTCACTGCACATCTCCTTCCTGGACCCTTAAATGTCATTAGAATCTATAACACTACCAATACTTGTGCTCAGGCGGACGAGCAGGGAGGCAGGAGGCCTGCGGACAAACAACGTCACCTGGAGGCTGCTGGGGAGAAGTTCAGACCCTCTCCCACAGGTATGAGGGCTCCTAACTCAGCACTCAGCAGTTACAGATGAAGGGTCTGCACCCTCAGCACTCTAAGAATGAGGAAGGGGACAAAATGCAGAAGAGGGGTTTGTCCCAGGCAAAGCCCCTTAAAAATCCCTGGGAGATAAAAATAGAATCTGGGCAATAAAATAAAGTCTAACCTTTTTTATCCTTTGTGCTTTGTCTAATTTCACGTGCTCCTAGGGTCCCGCATACAGAGGTTCAACAGCCGGCACTTCAGACCAGATTTCCTAGTGCAGAATGGCTGGGTCGACACTTCAGCTCCTGGAGCACAGTGCAGACTCCGCGATATAGAGCCTGAGCTGCAGCCAACCGGGCCCTCGAGAGCTCCGCCCCCTCCCTCCCACTGACTCTGACAGGATCTCTACACAGCAGCCCAGCCCACAGCCCACGGGGTAGCACATGCTCTCACCTCTGCATTCTCTGATCAAAATATAAAGTTTCCTTTGCTTCTGAACCAAACTCAGTCTCGATCTGTTGGCTCCAATGACACTGGGCAGGGGGACACTTGTTGGGGTCCACTCTGGAGGATCAGTAACAGAAATTGAGAACATTGTAACTTCAATGAACAGATGTGTGAGCCAAACTGTAATTAACATAGAACAGTGTATAAGGCTCGGGTAAAATAAGATGTTTCTAACACTTCCATTTGATATTTCCATCACTTTATTATAAGCAAGTTCAGTGAAAGGTTTGTCTTATTTGTCAGGTCAATACTAGAGAAACGAAGTGATTTCTTTCCAAGGATGTACATCTAATAATCTTGGTTAAAGCTTCAATCTTGTTTTAAATGCTTTTCCATTGAAAATGATACCTCTCTTTCAGCTCCCCCATTTCTGAGAAGTATAAAATCTTATAATTTATTATTACCAAAGGGGAAAGGTGGGAGGAGGGATAAATTAACAGTTTGGGATTAACACATACACACTGCTATGTATAAAATCGATCATCAACAAGGAAATACTGTACAGCACAGGGAACTACACTCAATATTTTGCAAAAACCTATAAGGGGAAATAATCTGAAAAAAGAATAGATATTTTTATTGACATCATCTATTAATGACAGTTAAAATGGAACCTAACGGAAGCCGGTGGTGAGTGCTTCTGACCCTGAAGACTTCAATCATCTAAAGTTTGGACTCTGCCTACTTCCCAAGGCCCTTAATGAACATATGTGTAGCCGTAGCTTAAAAAATTCCCCAGTTTGGGTTGTGGAGAGACAGTGATTTTGAAAAAGCCCTGGTGTTCTCCTCACATGAATGGGACACTTCCTACAGCTAAAATATGCCTGTCACACCCAGAAGATGGTATACCGTCTGATCGGGAAGAGTTTGGAAAAGGCATCTCATCTCCTCATCTCCTGGTGCTTGGGTTCACCCCTCCAGCGTCTTTACGAACAGTCTTCCCACTTGGAGATGTCAGCACTGTCAACATCCTGTTGCATACAGTTTGGAATTTGTCCAGAGAATGAAGCAGAGGAGGAGGAACAATGAGAGACAAGTCCTAGGTGTTCGGACAGGCACATGTCACTCTAATTTCCAATCAGGAAGACGAATTGACCAAAGGCTAGGGTTGCCCATGGAAACAGAATAGGGCTTGAGGAAATCCCGCTGCTTTGTGGCCAGTTCCCATAAACACAAGTTGAAAAATGGAACTCAGGGCCGCTAAAATTCACGAAACTGCAGAGTTGAAAATATCTCTCACTGAAAAATGTCTTGAGGAAAGTCAGAGAAAAGGACTTGTAAGCAACGGAGAATGGCAGGAAAGGGATTGGAAGAGGTAGAAAGGACTCGCCATTAAGCACAAGAAAAGGGGCTGAACATTGCCAACATTGCAGTTGGCCAAAAAGGGTGTATGCGTCTTTTTCTGTATATATTCAAGAAAACGGCATACACTTTTTTAGCCAACCAAACAGGTGGGCACTGGAAATCAGTACTACAAAACATATCACTTCGCATCAGTCAGAAGAGCCTTCCTCATAAAGTGTAAACACCAGAAATGCAGGACAGGGCAAGGAGAAAAGGGAGCCCTGTGAGGCTTATAGTGGAAATGTATATTGCCAATGGTCACTCTTGAGAAGTGTATTGTGTTTACTAAAGCATCTAAAAAATGAGCTACAGAGCACAGGGCACTTGCACTCATGGACGTATATCTTGGGAAAGACAAAAATGGAGAGGACACAGGCACCCCAATGTTTACCGCCTCTCTGTTTAAAAGATCCTCGACTAGGATATAATTTATATGTCTCTGGAGGGAAAAAATGGATAGAGGTGTGGCACTTATGTAGAGTGGAATATTACTCAGCCTGAAAATCAGTGAAATATGGCCAGTTGTAACAACCCCAGAGTAGTTACGTATGATCATTCAGTCACATAATTCAAAAAGAAAAAGACATACGATATTACTAATACATGGAATGTAAACGTGGCTACAAAGTACCTGAATTACAAAACAGAATGGGGTCTCAAATTTAGAAGACCAACTTATGTTTGCTTAAGGAAAAAGGAGAGTTGGGGAGCTGCATAAAACCAGAGATTGAAATTAGCACAGATACCGTTCGATAAGCCAAATATGTAATAGAAAAAACCTACTCCCTGGTCAACGAAATGGACTCAACACGCCATATTCAACACCTACGAATACACCTGACTAGTAAGAATCTTCAAACTCATGGATTTATATGTGTCCGTAAGAGAATCAAGCGTGAGTACAGCGGCATGAACACAGCAGTGAAAATGCGATAAATCCCATTATGAAAATAAATTACACAAACAAAAGCCAAGGACAGTGAAATAGAGAGCAATTCTTAAATAATTCATTCAGGGCTTGTGATGCAACCTGGATTTACCACATCTACACCCAGAGCTGAGTGAGACATAAGGTTGGGCACTTCGGGCTGATAGCATTGGTGAGGTTCGATGAGCAAATGCAGACCCTTTGAAGTCATACTGCATGGTACCTATTCCATGGTTCCCACCTCTCCAGATTTAAGGGATTCTTCCTTCAGCTAAAAGATGCATGGGAAACCCACAGTATGGTGCACCGTGTGACCGACAAACGTTTTCAAATGCATCTCAGTTTTCGTCCCCTTTTACTCGGGTTCACCATTCCAGACCCTTTACGAACACTCTCCCCACTTGGAGAGTCAGTGCCTTTAACCTCCTGTTGGGCACAGTTTGCAATTTCTGCGCAAGATGAAAAGGAATAGGGAGAACCAATGAGAGACTAGCTCTAGGTGTCTGCACGGGCAAATTTAACGCTCATTTCCCACCAGGAAGAGGAATTAACCAAAGGCTCAGCATGCCGTGCCGGAACCAGATTAGGGCCTGAGGCAATCCTGTGGGTTTGCGGCCAGCTCACAAGATAGCGAGTTGAAGAAAGGAGCTCAGGGGCATTGTAACTCACAAACATGCAGAGTTATAAATGACAGCTATCGTCCAAAAATATATTGAAGGAAGGCTGCGAAGACGACTTGTAATCGGGACAGATTTGCAGGAAAACGATTTCAGGGGGTAGACGGGAATTGCATTTAAAGCATAGGAAAAGAGGCAGAACGTCGACAATGATGCTCTTGGCCAAAAAGGGCGTATGCGTTTTTTCCTGAATATATTCAGGAAAAAACGCATACGCCCTTTTTGGCCAACCAAGCAAGCATGTTAAAGAAATCTGCACTACAATGAAGTCTCACTGCCCCCCGGTCAAAAGGGCCATCTGAAAAAAGTGTAAAATCCAGAAATGCAGCACAGGCCATGGAGAACAGGGAGCCTTGTTATGCTGATGGGCGGGATGTAAATTGCCAACAGCCACTCTGGAGAAGTGTATGGTGTTTCCCGGAACACCGAAAAAACAAAGCTACGGAGCCTACGGCACTTCCACTTATGGTCCTATAGCTTAGGGAAATTAAAATCAAAAACACACAGCCACCCCAAAGTGTCGGACGGCTCTGTTTACAAGAACCTCGTCTACGGTACAAGTTAAATATCCCAGAAAGCGAAAAATGGATAAAGAAGTTGTGGTACGTACGTACAGTGGAATATCACACAGCAATGAAATCTATGTCATCAGGCCCGTCGCGGCAAAATGAGTGGATTCAGGTACGATGATTCTAAGTGAAATAAGTCACACAGAAAATGAAACATCATAAGATATCACTAATACACGGAATGTAAACTTGGCTACACATGAACTGAATTACAAAACAGAACAGGGTCTCAAATTTAGAAAACCAACTTATGCTTGCTTAAGGGGAAAGGTGAGTTGGGGTGCTGCATAAAACCAGAGATAGAAATTAGCACAGATACCTTTCCATAAGCCAAATATGTAATAGTCAAGACCTACCCCTTGCTCAACGAAATGGACTAAACACCCCATATTCAACGCCTAGGAATACACCTGACTAGTAAGAATCTTCAAACCCATGGATTTATATGTCTCCATAAGAGAATGAAGCGTGTGTACAGCGGCATGAATGCAGCAGAGAAAATCCGATAAATCCCATTATCAAAATTAATTACACAAACAAAACCCAAGGACAGTGAAATAGAGAGCAATTCTTAAATAATTCACTCAGGGCTTGTGATGCAACCTGGATTTACCACATCTACACACAGAGCTGAGTGAGACATAAGGTTGGGCAATTCGGGCTGATAGCATTGGTGAGGTTCGATGAGCAAATGCAGACCCTTTGAAGTCATACAGCATGGTACCCATTCCATGGGTCCCAACTCTCCAAGTTTAAGGGATTCTTCCTTCAGCTAAAACATGCATGGGAAACCCACAGTATGGTGCACCGTGTGACTGGCAAACGTTTTCAAATGCATCTCAGTTTTCGTCCCCTTTTACTCGGGTTCACCATTCCAGACCCTTTACGAACACTCTCCCCACTTGGAGAGTCAGTGCCTTTAACCTGCTGTTTGGCACAGTTTGCAATTTCTGCGCAAGATGAACAGGAATAGGGAGAACCAATGAGAGACTAGCTGTAGGTGTCTGCACGGGCAAATTTAACGCTCATTTCCCACCAGGAAGAGGAATTAACCAAAGGCTCAGCATGCCGTGCCGGAACCAGATTAGGGCCTGAGGCAATCCTGTGGGTTTGCGGCCAGCTCACAAGATAGCGAGTTGAAGAAATGAGCTCAGGGGCACTGTAACTCACAAACCTGCAGAGTTATAAATGACAGCTATCGTCCAAAAATATATTGAAGGAAGGCTGCGAAGACGACTTGTAATCGGGACAGATTTGCAGGAAAACGATTTCAGGGGGTAGACGGGAATTGAATTTAAAGCATAGGAAAAGAGGCAGAACGTCGACAATGATGCTCTTGGCCAAAAAGGGCGTATGCGTTTTTTCCTGAATATATTCAGGAAAAAACGCATACGCCCTTTTTGGCCAACCAAGCAAGCATGTTAAAGAAATCTGCACTACAATGAAGTCTCACTGCCCCCCGGTCAAAAGGGCCATCTGAAAAAAGTGTAAAATCCAGAAAGGCAGCACAGGCCATGGAGAACAGGGAGCCTTGTTATGCTGATGGTCGGGATGTAAATTGCCAACAGCCACTCTGGAGAAGTGTATGGTGTTTTCCGGAACACCTAAAAAACAAAGCAACGGAGCCTACGGCATTTCCACTTATGGTCCTACAGTTTAGGGACATTAAAATGAAAAACACACAGCCACCCCAAAGTGTCGGACGGCTCTATTTACAAGAACCTCGTCTACAGTACAAGGTAAATATCCCAGAATGTGAAAAATGGATAAAGAAGTTGTGGTATATACGTACAATGGAATATCACTCAGCAATGAAATCTATATCATCAGGCCCGTCGCGGCATAATGAGTGGATTCAGGTACGATGATTCTAAGTGAAATAAGTCACACAGAAAATGAAACATCATAAGATATCACTACTACACGGAATGTAAACTTGGCTACACATGAACAGAATTACAAAACAGAACAGGGTCTCAAATTTAGAAAACCAACTTATGCTTGCTTAAGGGGAAAGGTGAGTTGGCGTGCTGCATAAAACCAGAGATAGAAATTAGCACAGATAACTTTCCATAAGCCAAATATGTCATAGTCAAGACCCACCACTTGCTCAACGAAATGGACTAAACACCACATATTCAACACCTAGGAATACACCTGACTAGTAAGAATCTTCAAACCCATGGATTCATATGCCTCCGTAAGAGAATGAAGCGTGTGTACAGCGGCATGAATGTAGCAGAGAAAACCCGATAAATCCCATTGTCAAAATGAATTACAAAAACAAAACCCAAGGACAGTGAAATAGAGAGCAATTCTTAAATAATTCATTCAGGGCTTGTGATGCAACCTGGATTTACCACATCTACACCCAGAGCTGAGTGAGACATAAGGTTGGACACTTTGGGCTGATAGCATTGGTGAGGTTCGATAAGCAAATGCAGACCCTTTGAAGTCATACTGCATGGTAGCCATTCCATGGGTCCCAACTGCCAGGTTTAAGGGATTCTTCCTTCAGCTAAAATATGCATGGGAAACCCACATTATGGTGCACCATGTGACGGGGAAACGTTTTCAAATGCATATCAGTTTTCGTCTCGTTTTACTTGGGTACACCATTCCAGACCCTTTAATAACACTCTCCCCCTTGGAGAGTCTGTACTTTTAACCTCCTGTTTGGCACAGTTTGCAATTTCTGTGCAAGATGAACAGGAATAGGGAGAACCAATGAGAGACTAGCTGTAGGTGTCTGCACGGGCAAATTTAATGCTCATTTCGCACCAGGAAGAGGAATTAACCAAAGGCTCAACATGCCGTGCCTGAACCAGATTACCAGGGCCTGACAATCGTGCGGGTTTGCAGCCAGCTCACAAGATAGCGAGTTGAAGAAAGGAGCTCAGGGGCACTGTAACTCACAAACCTGCAGAGTAATAAATGACAGCTATCGTCCAAAAATATATTGAAGGAGGTCTGCAAAGACGACTTGTAAGCGGGACAGATTTGCAGGAAAACGATTTCAGGGGGTAGACGGGAATTGCATTTAAAGCATAGGAAAAGAGGCAGAACGTCAACAATGATGCTCTTGGCCAAAAAGGGCGTATGCGTTTTTTTCCTGAATATATTCAGGAATAAACGCATACGCCCTTTTTGGCCAACCAAGCAAGCATGTTAAAGAAATCTGCACTACAATGAAGTCTCACTGCCCCCCGGTCAAAAGGGCCATCTGAAAAAAGTGTAAAATCAGAAAGGCAGCACAGGCCATGGAGAACAGGGAGCCTTGTTATGCTCAATGGGCGGGATGTAAATTGCCAACAGCCACCCTGGAGAAGTGTATGGTGTTTCCCGGAACACCGAAAAAACAAAGCTACGGAGCCTACGGCACTTCCACTTATGGTCCTATAGCTTAGGGAAATTAAAATCAAAAACACACAGCCACCCCAAAGTGTCGGACGGCTCTGTTTACAAGAACCTCGTATACGGTACAAGTTAAATATCCCAGAATGTGAAAAATGGATAAAGAAGTTGTGGTACGTACGTACAATGGAATATCACTCAGCAATGAAATCTATGTCATCAGGCCCATCGCGGCATAATGAGTGGATTCAGGTACGATGATTCTAAGTGAAATAAGTCACACAGAAAATGAAACATCATAAGATATCACTAATACACGGAATGTAAACTTGGCTACACATGAACTGAATTGCAAAACAGAACAGGGTCTCAAATTTAGAAAACCAACTTATGCTTGCTTAAGGGGAAAGGTGAGTTGGGGTGCTGCATAAAACCAGAGATAGAAATTAGCACAGATACCTTTCCATAAGCCAAATATGTAATAGTCAAGACCTACCCCTTGCTCAACGAAATGGACTAAACACCCCATATTCAACGCCTAGGAATACACCTGAGTAGTAAGAATCTTCAAACCCATGGATTTATATGTCTCCGTACGAGAATGAAGCGTGTGTACAGCGGCATGAATGCAGCAGAGAAAATCCGAAAAATCCCATTATCAAAATGAATTACACAAACAAAACCCAAGGACAGTGAAATAGAGAACAATTCTTAAATAATTCATTCAGGGCTTGTGATGCAACCTGGATTTACCACATCTACACCCAGAGCTGAGTGAGACATAAGGTTGGGCACTTCGGGCTGATAGCATTGGTGAGGTTCGATGAGCAAATGCAGACCCTTTGAAGTCATACAGCATGGTACCCATTCCATGGGTCCCAACTCTCCAGGTTTAAGCGATTCTTCCTTCAGCTAAACCATGCATGGGAAACCCACAGTATGGTGCACCATGTGACCGGGAAACGTTTTCAAATGCATCTCAGTTTTGTCCTCTTTTACTCGGGTTCACAATTCCAGACCCTTTACTAACACTCTCCCCACTTGGAGAGTCAGTGCCTTTAACCTCCTGTTTCGCACACTTTGCAATTTCTGCGCAAGATGAACAGGAATAGGGAGAACCAATGAGTGACTAGCTGTAGGTGTCTGCAGGGGCTAATTTAACGCTCATTTCCAACCAGGAAGAGGATTTAACCAAACGCTCAGCATGCCGTGCCGGAACAAGATTAGGGCCTGAAGCAATCCTGCGGGTTTGCGGCCAGCTCACAAGAAAGCGATTTGAAGAAAGGAGCTCAGGGGCACTGTAATTCACAAACCTGCAGAGTTATAAATGACAGCTATCGTCCAAAAATATATTGAAGGAAGGCTGCGCAGAGGACTTGAAAGCGGGGCAGAATTTCAGGAAAACGATTTCATGGGGTAGACTGGAATTGCATTTAAAGCATAGGAAAAGAGGCAGAACGTCGAAAATGATGCACTTGGCCAAAAAGGGCGTATGCGTTTTTTCCTGAATATATTCAGGAAAAAACGCATACGCCCTTTTTGGCCAACCAAGCAAGCATGTTAAAGAAATCTGTACTACAATGAAGTCTCACTGCCCCCCGGTAAAAACGGCCATCTGAAAATAGTGTAAAATCCAGAAATGCAGCACAGGCCATGGAGAACAGGGAGCCTTGTTATGCTGATGGGTGGGATGTAAATTGCCAACAGCCACTCTGCAGAAGTGTATGGTGTTTCCTGAAACACCTAAAAAACAAAGCAACAGAGCCTACGGCACTTCCACTTATGGTCCTATAGCTTAGGGAAATTTAAATCAAAAACACACAGCCAAGCCAAAGTTTCAGATGGCTCTGTTTACAAGAACCTCTTCTACGGTACAAGTTAAATATCCCAGAAAGCGAAAAATGGATAAAGAAGTTGTGGTACGTACGTACAATGGAATATCACTCACCAATGAAATCTATGTCATCTGGCCGTGGCATAATGAGTGGATTCAGGTACGATGATTCTAAGAGAAATAAGTCACACAGAAAATGAAACATCATAAGATATCACTAATACACCGAATGTAATCTTGGCTACACATGAACTGAATTACAAAACAGAACAGGGTCTCAAATTTAGAAAACCAACTTATGTTTGCTTAAGGGGAAAGGTGAGTTGGGGTGCTGCATAAAACCAGAGATAGAAATTAGCACAGATACCATTCCATACGTCATATATGTAATAGTCAAGGGGGCTTCCCTGGTGGCGCACTGGTTGAGAGTTCGCCTGCCGATGCAGGGGACGCGGGTTCGTGCCCCGGTCCGAGAGGATCCCACATGCCGCGGAGCTACTGGCCCCGTGAGTCATGGCCGTTGAGCCTGCGCGTCCGGAGCCTGTGCTCCGCAACGGGAGAGGCCACAACACTGAGAGGCCCGCGTACAGCAAAAAAAAAAAAAAAAATATGTAATAGTCAAGACCTACCCCTTGCTCAACGAAATGGGCTAAACACCCTATATTCAACGCCTAGGAATACACCTGACTAGTAAGAATCTTCAAACCCATGGATTTATATGTCTCCATAAGAGAATCAAGCATGTGTACAGCTGCATGAAGGCAGCAGAGAAAATCCGATAAATCCTATTATCAAAATGAATTACAAAAACAAAACACAATGACAGTGAAATAGAGAACAATTCTTAAATAATTCATTCAGGGCTTGTGATGCAACCTGGATTTACCTCATCTACACCCAGAGCTGAGTGAGACATAAGGTTGGACACTTCGGGGTGATACCACTGGTGAGGTTCGATGAGCAAATGCAGACCATTTGAAGTCATACTGCATGGTACCCATTCCATGGGTCCCAACTCTCCAGGTTAAGCGATTCTTCCTTCAGCTAAAGCATGCATGGGAAGCCCACAGTATGGTGCACCGTGTGACCAGGAAACGTTTTCAAAGGCATCTCAATTTTCGTCCCCTTTTACTCGGGTTCACAATTCCAGACCCTTTTCTAACACTCTCCAGACTTGGAAACTCCAGGGCCTTTGACCTCCTGCTTGGCAAGATTTGCAATTTCTGCGCAAGATGAACAGGAATAGGGAGAACCAATCAGAGACTAGCTGTAGGTGTCTGCACGGGCAAATTTAACGCACATTTCCCACCAGAAAGACGAATTAACCAAAGGCTCAGCATGCCGTGCCGGAACAAGATTAGGGCCTGAAGCAATCCTGTGGGTTTGCGGCCAGCTCACAAGAAAGCGATTTGAAGAAAGGAGCTCAGGGGCACTGTAATTCACAAACCTGCAGAGTTATAAATGACAGCTATCGTCCAAAAATATATTGAAGGAAGGCTGCGAAGAGGACTTGAAAGCGGGGCAGAATTTCAGGAAAACGATTTCATGGGGTAGACTGGAATTGCATTTAAAGCATAGGAAAAGAGGCAGAACGTCGACAATGACGCACTTGGCCAAAAAGGGCGTATGCGTTTTTTCCTGAATATATTCAGGAAAAAACGCATACGCCCTTTTTGGCCAACCAAGCAAGCATGTTAAAGAAATCTGCACTACAATGAAGTCTCACTGCCCCCCGGTAAAAACGGCCATCTGAAAAAAGTGTAAAATCCAGAAATGCAGCACAGGCCATGGAGAACAGGGAGCCTTGTTATGCTGATGGGTGGGATGTAAATTGCCAACAGCCACTCTGCAGAAGTGTATGGTGTTTCCTGAAACACCTAAAAAACAAAGCAACAGAGCCTACGGCACTTCCACTTATGGTCCTATAGCTTAGGGAAATTAAAATAAAAAACACACAGCCACCCCAAAGTTTCAGAGGGCTCTGTTTACAAGAACCTCGTCTACGGTACAAGTTAAATATCCCAGAAAGCGAAAAATGGATAAAGAAGTTGTGGTACGTACGTACAATGGAATATCACTCACCAATGAAATCTATGTCATCTGGCCCGTCGTGGCATAATGAGTGGATTCAGGTACGATGATTCTAAGAGAAATAAGTCACACAGAAAATGAAACATCATAAGATATCACTAATACACCGAATGTAATCTTGGCTACACATGAACTGAATTACAAAACAGAACAGGGTCTCAAATTTACAAAACCAACTTATGTTTGCTTAAGGGGAAAGGTGAGTTGGGGTGCTGCATAAAACCAGAGATAGAAATTAGCACAGATACCATTCCATACGTCATATATGTAATAGTCAAGGGGGCTTCCCTGGTGACGCACTGGTTGAGAGTTCGCCTGCCGATGCAGGGGACGCGGGTTCGTGCCCCGGTCCGAGAGGATCCCACATGCCGCGGAGCTACTGGCCCCGTGAGTCATGGCCGTTGAGCCTGCGCGTCCGGAGCCTGTGCTCCGCAACGGGAGAGGCCACAACACTGAGAGGCCCGCGTACAGCAAAAAAAAAAAAAAAAAATATGTAATAGTCAAGACCTACCCCTTGCTCAACGAAATGGGCTAAACACCCTATATTCAACGCCTAGGAATACACCTGACTAGTAAGAATCTTCAAACCCATGGATTTATATGTCTCCATAAGAGAATCAAGCATGTGTACAGCTGCATGAATGCAGCAGAGAAAATCCGATAAATCCTATTATCAAAATGAATTACAAAAACAAAACACAATGACAGTGAAATAGAGAACAATTCTTAAATAATTCATTCAGGGCTTGTGATGCAACCTGGATTTACCTCATCTACACCCAGAGCTGAGTGAGACATAAGGTTGGACACTTCGGGGTGATACCACTGGTGAGGTTCGATGAGCAAATGCAGACCATTTGAAGTCATACTGCATGGTACCCATTCCATGGGTCCCAACTCTCCAGGTTTAAGCGATTCTTCCTTCAGCTAAAGCATGCATGGGAAGCCCACAGTATGGTGCACCGTGTGACCAGGAAACGTTTTCAAAGGCATCTCAATTTTCGTCCCCTTTTACTCGGGTTCACAATTCCAGACCCTTTTCTAACACTCTCCAGACTTGGAGAGTCAGGGCCTTTAACCTCCTGTTTGGCACAGTTTGCAATTTCTGCGCAAGATGAACAGGAATAGGGAGAACCAATGAGAGACTAGCTGTAGGTGTCTGCACGGGCAAATTTAACGCACATTTCCCACCAGAAAGACGAATTAACCAAAGGCTCAGCATGCCGTGCCGGAACAAGATTAGGGCCTGAAGCAATCTTGCGGGTTTGCGGCCAGCTCACAAGAAAGCGATTTGAAGAAAGGAGCTCAGGGGCACTGTAATTCACAAACCTGCAGAGTTATAAATGACAGCTATCGTCCAAAAATATATTGAAGGAAGGCTGCGAAGAGGACTTGAAAGCGGGGCAGAATTTCAGGAAAACGATTTCATGGGGTAGACTGGAATTGCATTTAAAGCATAGGAAAAGAGGCAGAACGTCGACAATGACGCACTTGGCCAAAAAGGGCGTATGCGTTTTTTCCTGAATATATTCAGGAAAAAACGCATACGCCCTTTTTGGCCAACCAAGCAAGCATGTTAAAGAAATCTGCACTACAATGAAGTCTCACTGCCCCCCGGTAAAAACGGCCATCTGAAAAAAGTGTAAAATCCAGAAATGCAGCACAGGCCATGGAGAACAGGGAGCCTTGTTATGCTGATGGGTGGGATGTAAATTGCCAACAGCCACTCTGCAGAAGTGTATGGTGTTTCCTGAAACACCTAAAAAACAAAGCAACGGAGCCTACGGCACTTCCACTTATGGTCCTATAGCTTAGGGAAATTAAAATAAAAAACACACAGCCACCCCAAAGTTTCAGACGGCTCTGTTTACAAGAACCTCGTCTACGGTACAAGTTAAATATCCCAGAAAGCGAAAAATGGATAAAGAAGTTGTGGTACGTACGTACAATGGAATATCACTCACCAATGAAATCTATGTCATCTGGCCCGTCGTGGCATAATGAGTGGATTCAGGTACGATGATTCTAAGAGAAATAAGTCACACAGAAAATGAAACATCATAAGATATCACTAATACACCGAATGTAATCTTGGCTACACATGAACTGAATTACAAAACAGAACAGGGTCTCAAATTTAGAAAACCAACTTATGTTTGCTTAAGGGGAAAGGTGAGTTGGGGTGCTGCATAAAACCAGAGATAGAAATTAGCACAGATACCATTCCATACGTCATATATGTAATAGTCAAGGGGGCTTCCCTGGTGGCGCACTGGTTGAGAGTTCGCCTGCCGATGCAGGGGACGCGGGTTCGTGCCCCGGTCCGAGAGGATCCCACATGCCGCGGAGCTACTGGCCCCGTGAGTCATGGCCGTTGAGCCTGCGCGTCCGGAGCCTGTGCTCCGCAACGGGAGAGGCCACAACACTGAGAGGCCCGCGTACAGCAAAAAAAAAAAAAATATGTAATAGTCAAGACCTACCCCTTGCTCAACGAAATGGGCTAAACACCCTATATTCAACGCCTAGGAATACACCTGACTAGTAAGAATCTTCAAACCCATGGATTTATATGTCTCCATAAGAGAATCAAGCATGTGTACAGCTGCATGAAGGCAGCAGAGAAAATCCGATAAATCCTATTATCAAAATGAATTACAAAAACAAAACACAATGACAGTGAAATAGAGAACAATTCTTAAATAATTCATTCAGGGCTTGTGATGCAACCTGGATTTACCTCATCTACACCCAGAGCTGAGTGAGACATAAGGTTGGACACTTCGGGGTGATACCACTGGTGAGGTTCGATGAGCAAATGCAGACCATTTGAAGTCATACTGCATGGTACCCATTCCATGGGTCCCAACTCTCCAGGTTTAAGCGATTCTTCCTTCAGCTAAAGCATGCATGGGAAGCCCACAGTATGGTGCACCGTGTGACCAGGAAACGTTTTCAAAGGCATCTCAATTTTCGTCCCCTTTTACTCGGGTTCACAATTCCAGACCCTTTTCTAACACTCTCCAGACTTGGAGAGTCAGGGCCTTTAACCTCCTGTTTGGCACAGTTTGCAATTTCTGCGCAAGATGAACAGGAATAGGGAGAACCAATGAGAGACTAGCTGTAGGTGTCTGCACGGGCAAATTTAACGCACATTTCCCACCAGAAAGACGAATTAACCAAAGGCTCAGCATGCCGTGCCGGAACAAGATTAGGGCCTGAAGCAATCCTGCGAGTTTGCGGCCAGCTCACAAGAAAGCGATTTGAAGAAAGGAGCTCAGGGGCACTGTAATTCACAAACCTGCAGAGTTATAAATGACAGCTATCGTCCAAAAATATATTGAAGGAAGGCTGCGAAGAGGACTTGAAAGCGGGGCAGAATTGCAGGAAAACGATTTCAGGGGGTAGACTGGAATTGCATTTAAAGCATAGGAAAAGAGGCAGGACGTCCACAATGATGCACTTGGCCAAAAAGGGCGTATGCGTTTTTTCCTGAATATATTCAGGAAAAAGCGCATACGCCCTTTTTGGCCAACCAAGCAAGCATGTTAAAGAAATCTGCACTACAATGAAGTCTCACTGCCCCCCGGTCAAAAGGGCCATCTGAAAAAAGTGTCAAATCCAGAAATGCAGCACAGGCCATGGAGAACAGGGAGCCTTGTTATGCTGATGGGTGGGATGTAAATTGCCAACAGCCACTCTGCAGAAGTGTATGGTGTTTCCTGAAACACCTAAAAAACAAAGCAACGGAGCCTACGGCACTTCCACTTATGGTCCTATAGCCTAGGGAAATTAAAATAAAATACACACAGCCACCCCAAAGTGTCGGACGGCTCTGTTTACAAGAACCTCTTCTACGGTACAAGTTAAATATCCCAGAAAGCGAAAAATGGATAAAGAAGTTGTGGTACGTACGTACAATGGAATATCACTCACCAATGAAATCTATGTCATCTGGCCCATCGTGGCATAATGAGTGGATTCAGGTACGATGATTCTAAGAGAAATAAGTCACACAGAAAATGAAACATCATAAGATATCACTAATACACCGAATGTAATCTTGGCTACACATGAACTGAATTACAAAACAGAACAGGGTCTCAAATTTAGAAAACCAACTTATGTTTGTTTGAGGGGAAAGGTGAGTTGGGGTGCTGCATAAAACCAGAGATAGAAATTAGCACAGATACCATTCCATACGTCAAATATGTAATAGTCAAGACCTACCCCTTGCTCAACGAAATGGGTAAACACCATATATTCAACGCCTAGGAATACACCTGACTAGTAAGAATCTTCAAACCCATGGATTTATATGTCTCCATAAGAGAATCAAGCGAGTGTACAGCTGCATGAAGGTAGCAGAGAAAATCCGATAAATCCTATTATCAAAATGAATTACAAAAACAAAACACAATGACAGTGAAATAGAGAGCAATTCTTAAATAATTCATTCAGGGCTTGTGATGCAACCTGGATTTACCTCATCTACACCCAGAGCTGAGTGAGACATAAAGTTGGACACTTCGGGCTGATAGCATTGGTGATGTTCGAAGAGCAAATGCAGACCATTTGAAGTCATACTGCATGGTACCCATTCCATGGGTCCCAACTCTCCAGGTTTAAGCGATTCTTCCTTCAGCTAAAACATGCATGGGAAACCCACTGTATGGTGCACCGTGTAACCGGGAAACGTTTTCAAATGCATCTCAGTTTTCGTCCCCTTTTACTCGGGTCCACAATTCCAGACCCTTTACTAACACTCTACCGACTTGGAGAGTCAGTGCCTTTAACCTGCTGTTTGGCACAGTTTGCAATTTCTGCGCAAGATGAACAGGAATAGGGAGAACCAATGAGAGACTAGCTGTAGGTGTCTGCACGGGCAAATTTAACGCTCATTTCCCACCAGGAAGAGGAATTAACCAAACGCTCAGCATGCCCTGCCGGAACCAGATTAGGGCCTGAAGCAACCCTGCGAGTTTGCGCCCAGCTCACAAGTTGCGAGTTGAAGAATCGAGCTCAGGGGCACTGTAACTCACAAACATGCAGAGTTATAAATGACAGCTATCGTCCAAAAATATATTGAAGGAAAGCTGCGAATACGACTTGTAAGCAGGGCAGAATTGCAGGAAATCGATTTCAGGGGGTACACGGGAATTGCATTTAAAGCATAGGAAAAGAGGCAGAACGTCGACAATGATGCTCTTGGCCAAAAAGGGTGTATGCGTTTTTTCCTGAATTTATTCAGGAAAAAAAGCATATGCGCTTTTTGGCCAACCAAGCAAGCATGTTAAAGAAATCTGCACTACAATGAAGTCTCACTGCCCCCAGGTCAAAAGGGACATCTGAAACAAGTGTAAAATCCACAAAGACAGGACAGGGCAAGGAGAACAGAGAGCCTTGTTATGCTGATGGTCGGGATGTAAATTGCCAACAGCCACTCTGGAGAAGTGTATGGAGTATCCGGGAACCCCTGAAAAACAAAGCAACGGAGCCTACGGCACTTCCACTTATGGTCCTATAGCTTAGGGAAATTAAAATCAAAAACACACAGCCACCCCAAAGTGTCGGACGGCTCTGTTTACAAGAACCTCTTCTACGGTACAA
Source organism: Delphinapterus leucas (assembly GCF_059928025.1). Lineage (NCBI taxonomy): Eukaryota > Metazoa > Chordata > Mammalia > Artiodactyla > Monodontidae > Delphinapterus > Delphinapterus leucas. The sequence continues at coordinate 4,806,558 of NW_028322235.1, forward strand.
GTTAAATATCCCAGAATGTGAAAAATGGATAAAGAAGTTGTGGTACGTACGTACAATGGAATATCACTCAGCAATGAAAGCTATGTCATCAGACCCGTCGCGGCATAATGAGTGGATTCAGGTACGATGATTCTAAGGGAAATAAGTCACACAGAAAATGAAACATCATAAGATATCACTAATACATGGAATGTAAACTTTGCTACACATGAACTGAATTATAAAACAGAACAGGGTCTCAAATTTAGAAAACCAACTTATGCTTGCTTAAGGGGAAAGGTGAGTTGGGGTGCTGCATAAAACCAGAGATAGAAATTAGCACAGATACCTTTCCAAAAGCCAAATATGTAATAGCCCAGACCTACCCCTTGCTCAACGAAATGGACTAAACACCCCATATTCAACGCCTAGGAATACACCTGACTAGTAAGAATCTTCAAACCCATGGATTCATATGCCTCCGTAAGAGAATGAAGCGTGTGTACAGCGGCATGAATGCAGCAGAGAAAATCCGATAAATCCCATTGTCAAAATGAATTACAAAAACAAAACCCAAGGACAGTGAAATAGAGAGCAATTCTTAAATAATTCATTCAGGGCTTGTGATGCAACCTGGATTTACCACATATAAACCCAGAGCTGAGAGACACATAAGGTTGGACACTTTGGGCTGATAGCATTGTTGAGGTTCGATAAGCAAATGCAGACCCTTTGAAGTCATACTGCATGGTAGCCATTCCATGGGTCCCAACTCTCCAGGTTTAAGGGATACTTCCTTCAGCTAAAACATGCATGGGAAACACACATTATGGTGCACCATGTGACGGGGAAACGTTTTCAAATGCATCTCAGTTTTCGTCTCGTTTTACTTGGGTACACCATTCCAGACCCTTTAATAACACTCTCCCCACTTGGAGAGTCTGTACCTTTAACCTCCTGTTTGGCACAGTTTGCAATTTCTGCGCAAAATGAACAGGAATAGGGAGAACCAATGAGAGACTAGCTGTAGGTGTCTGCACGGGCAAATTTAACGCTCATTTCCAACCAGGAAGAGGAATTAACCAAAGGCTCAGCATGCCGTGCCGGAACCAAATTAGGGCCTGAATCTATCATGTGGGTTTGCGGCCAGCTCACAAGAAAGCGATTTGAAGAAAGGAGCTCAGGGGCACTGTAATTCACAAACCTGCAGAGTTATAAATGACAGCTATCGTCCAAAAATATATTGAAGGAAGGCTGTGAAGAGGACTTGAAAGCGGGGCAGAATTGCAGGAAAACGATTTCAGGGGGTAGACTGGAATTGCATTTAAAGCATAGGAAAAGAGGCAGAATGTCGACAATGATGCACTTGGCCAAAAAGGGCGTATGCGTTTTTTACTGAATATATTCAGGAAAAAACGCATACGCCCTTTTTGGCCAACCAAGCAAGCATGTTAAAGAAATCTGCACTACAATGAAGTCTCACTGCCCCCCGGTCAAAAGGGCCATCTGAAAAAAGTGTAAAATCCAGAAATGCAGCACAGGCCATGGAGAACAGGGAGCCTTGTTATGCTGATGGGTGGGATGTAAATTGCCAACAGCCACTCTGGAGAAGTGTATGGTGTTTCCTGAAACACCTAAAAAACAAAGCAACGGAGCCTACGGCACTTCCACTTATGGTCCTATAGCTTACGGAAATTAAAATCAAAAACACACAGCCACCCCAAAGTTTCACACAGCTCTGTTTACAAGAACCTCGTCCACGGTACAAGTTAAATATCCCAGAAAGCGAAAAATGGATAAAGAAGTTGTGGTACGTACGTACAATGGAATATCACTCACCAATGAAGTCTATGTCATCTGGCCCGTCTTGGCATAATGATTGGATTCAGGTACGAGGATTCTAAGTGAAATAAGTCACACAGAAAATGAAACATCATAAGATATCACTAATACACCGAATGTAATCTTGGCTACACATGAACTGAATTACAAAACAGAACATGGTCTCAAATTTAGAAAACCAACTTATGTTTGCTTAAGGGGAAAGGTGAGTTGGGGTGCTGCATAAAACCAGAGATAGAAATTAGCACAGATACCATTCCATACGTCAAATACGTAATAGTCAAGAACTACACCTTGCTCAACAAAATGGGCTAAACCCCCTATATTCAACGCCTAGGAATACACCTGACTAGTAAGAATCTTCAAACCCATGGATTTATATGTCTCCATAAGAGAATCAAGCGTGTGTACAGCTGCATGAAGGCAGCAGAAAAAATCCGATAAATCCCATTATCAAAATGAATTACAAAAACAAAACACAATGACAGTGAAATAGAGAGCAATTCATAAATAATTCATTCAGGGCTTGTGATGCAACCTGGATTTACCTCATCTACACCCAGAGCTGAGTGAGACATAAGGTTGGACACTTTGGGCTGATAGCATTGGTGAGGTTCGATGAGCAACTGCAGATCATTTGAAGCCATACTGCATGGTACCCATTCCATGGGTCCCAAATCTCCAGGTTTAAGGGATTCTTCCTTCAGCTACAACATGCATGGGAAACACACAGTATGGTGCACCGTGTGACCGGGAAACGTTTTCAAATGCATCTCAGGTTTCGTCCCCTTTTACTCGGGTTCACAATTCCAGACCCTTTACTAACACTCTCCCCACTTGGAGAGTCAGTGCCTTTAACCTGCTGTTTGGCACAGTTTGCAATTTCTGTGCAAGATGAACAGGAATAGGGAGAACCAATGAGAGACTAGCTGTAGGTTTCTGCACGGGCAAATTTAACGCTCATTTCCAACCAGGAAGAGGAATTAACCAAAGGCTCAGCATGCCGTGCCGGAACCAAATTAGGGCCTGAATCTATCATGCGGGTTTGCGGCCAGCTCACAAGAAAGCGATTTGAAGAAAGGAGCTCAGGGGCACTGTAATTCACAAACATGCAGAGTTATAAATGACAGCTATCGTCCAAAAATATATTGAAGGAAGGCTGTGAAGAGGACTTGAAAGCGGGGCAGAATTGCAGGAAAACGATTTCAGGGGGTAGACTGGAATTGCATTTAAAGCATAGGAAAAGAGGCAGAATGTCGACAATGATGCACTTGGCCAAAAAGTGCGTATGCGTTTTTTACTGAATATATTCAGGAAAAAACGCATACGCCCTTTTTGGCCAACCAAGCAAGCATGTTAAAGAAATCTGCACTACAATGAAGTCTCACTGCCCCCCGGTCAAAAGGGCCATCTGAAAAAAGTGTAAAATCCAGAAATGCAGCACAGGCCATGGAGAACAGGGAGCCTTGTTATGATGATGGGTGGGATGTAAATTGCCAACAGCCACTCTGGAGAAGTGTATGGTGTTTCCTGAAACACCTAAAAAACGAAGCAACGGAGCCTACGGCACTTCCATTTATGGTCCTATAGCTTAGGGAAATTAAAATCAAAAACACACAGCCACCCCAAAGTGTCAGACGGCTCTGTTTACAAGAACCTCGTCTACGGTACAAGTTAAATATCCCAGAAAGCGAAAAATGGATAAAGAAGTTGTGGTACGTACGTACAATGGAATATCACTCACCAATGAAGTCTATGTCATCTGGCCCGTCTTGGCATAATGATTGGATTCAGGTACGATGATTCTAAGTGAAATAAGTCACACAGAAAATGAAACATCATAAGATATCACTAATACACCGAATGTAATCTTGGCTACACATGAACTGAAATACAAAACAGAACAGGGTCTCAAATTTAGAAAACCAACTTATGTTTGCTTAAGGGGAAAGGTGAGTTGGGGTGCTGCATAAAACCAGAGATAGAAATTAGCACAGATACCATTCCTTACGTCAAATACGTAATAGTCAAGACCTACACCTTGCTCCACAAAATTGGCTAAAGCCCCTATATTCAACGCCTAGGAATACACCTGACTAGTAAGAATCTTCAAACCCATGGATTTATATGTCTCCATAAGAGAATCAAGCGTGTGTACAGCTACATGAAGGCAGCAGAGAAAATCCGATAAATCCCATTATCAAAATGAATTAAAAAACAAAACACAATGACAGTGAAATAGAGAGCAATTCTTACACAATTCATTCAGGGCTTGTGATGCAACCTGGATTTACCGCATCTACACCCAGAGCTGAGTGAGACATAAGGTTGGACACTTCGGGCTGATAGCATTGGTGAGTTTCGATGAGCAAATGAAGACCATTTGAAGTCATACTGCATGATACCCATTCCATGGGTCCCAACTCTCCAGGTTTAAACGATTCTTCCTTCAGCTAAAACATACATGGGAATCCCACAGTATGGTGCACCGTGTGACCGGGAAACGTTTTCAAATGCTTCTCAGTTTTCGTCCCCTTTTATTCGGGTTCACTATTCCAGACCCTTTACTAACACGCTCCCCACTTGGAGAGTCAGTGCCTTTAACCTCCTGTTTGGCACAGTTTGCAATTTCTGCGCAAGATGAACAGGAATAGGGAGAACCAATGAGAGACTAGCTGTAGGTGTCTGCACGGGCAAATTTAACGCTCATTTCCCACCAGGAAGAGGAATTAACCAAAGGCTCAGCATGCCGTGCCGCAACAAGATTAAGGCTTGAAGAAATCCTGCGGGTTTGCGGCCAGCTCAAAAGAAAGCGATTTGAAGAAAGGAGCTCAGGGGCACTGTAATTCACAAACCTGCAGAGTTATAAATGACAGCTATCGTCCAAAAATATATTGAAGGAAGGCTGTGAAGAGGACATGAAAGCGGGGCAGAATTGCAGGAAAACGATTTCAGGGGGTAGACTGGAATTGCATTTAAAGCATAGGAAAAGAGGCAGAACGACGACAATGATGCACTTGGCCAAAAAGGGCGTGTGCGTTTTTTACTGAATATATTCAGGAAAAAACGCACACGCCCTTTTTGGCCAACCAAGCAAGCATGTTAAAGAAATCTGCACTACAATGAAGTCTCACTGCCCCCCGGTCAAAAGGGCCATCTGAAAAAAGTGTAAAATCCAGAAATGCAGCACAGGCCATGGAGAACAGGGAGCCTTGTTATGCTGATGGGTGGGATGTAAATTGCCAACACCCACTCTGGAGAAGTGTATGGTGTTTCCCGGAACACCGAAAAAACAAAGCTACGGAGCCTACGGCACTTCCACTTATGGTCCTATAGCTTAGGGAAATTAAAATCAAAAACACACAGCCACCCCAATGTGTCGGACGGCTCTGTTTACAAGAACCTCGTCTACGGTACAAGTTAAATATCCCAGAATGTGAAAAATGGATAAAGAAGTTGTGGTACGTACGTACAATGGAATATCACTCACCAATGAAATCTATGTCATCAGGCCCGTCGCGGCATAATGAGTGGATTCAGGTACGATGATTCTAAGTGAAATAAGTCACACAGAAAATGAAACATCATAAGATATCACTACTACACGGAATGTAAACTTGGCTACACATGAACTGAATTACAAAACAGAACAGGGTCTCAAATTTAGAAAACCAACTTATGCTTGCTTAAGGGGAAAGGTGAGTTGGGGTGCTGCATAAAACCAGAGATAGAAATTAGCACAGATACCTTTCCATAAGCCAAATATGTAATAGTCAAGTCCTACCCCTTGTTCAACGAAATGGACTAAACACCCCATATTCAACGCCTAGGAATACACCTGACTAGTAAGAATCTTCAAACCCATGCATTTATATGTCTCCGTAAGAGAATGAAGCGTGTGTACAGCGGCATGAATGCAGCAGAGAAAATCCGATAAATCCCATTATCAAAATGAATTACACAAACAAAACCCAAGGACAGTGAAATAGAGAGCAATTCTTAAATAATTCATTCAGGGCTTGTGATGCAACCTGGATTTACCACATCTACACCCAGAGCTGAGTGAGACATAAGGTTGGGCACTTCGGGCTGATAGCATTGGTGAGGTTCGATGAGCAAATGCAGACCCTGTGAAGTCATACAGCATGGTACCCATTCCATGGGTCCCAACTCTCCAAGTTTAAGGGATTCTTCCTTCAGCTAAAACATGCATGGGAAACCCACAGTATGGTGCACCGTGTGACTGGCAAGCCTTTTCAAATGATTCTCAGTTTTCATCCCCTTTTACTCGGGTTCACCATTCCAGACTCTTTATGAACACTCTCCCCACTTGGAGAGTCAGTGCCTTTAACCTCCTGTTGGGCACAGTTTGCAATTTCTGCGCAAGATGAAAAGGAATAGGGAGAACCAATGAGAGACTAGCTCTAGGTGTCTGCACGGGCAAATTTAACACTCATTTCCCACCAGGAAGAGGAATTAACCAAAGGCTCAGCATGCCGTGCCGGAACCAGATTAGGGCCTGAGGCAATCCTGTGGGTTTTCGGCCAGCTCACAAGATAGCGAGTTGAAGAAAGGAGTTCACGGGCACTGTAACTCACAAACTTGCAGAGTTATAAATGACAGCTATCGTCCAAAAATATATTGAAGGAAGGCTGCGTAGACGACTTGTAAGTGGGGCAGAATTGCAGGAAAACGATTTCAGGGGGTAGACTGGAATTGCATTTAAAGCATAGGAAAAGAGGCAGAACGTCGACAATGATGCACTTGGCCAAAAAGGGCGTATGCGTTTTTTCCTGAATATATTCAGGAAAAAACGCATACGCCCTTTTTGGCCAACCAAGCAAGCATGTTAAAGAAATCTGCACTACAATGAAGTCTCACTGCCCCCCGGTCAAAAGGGCCATGTGAAAAAAGTGTAAAATCAGAAATGCAGCACAGGCCATGGAGAACAGGGAGCCTTGTTATGCTGATGGGTGGGATGTAAATTGCCAACAGCCACTCTGGAGAAGTGTATGGTGTTTCCTGAAACACCGAAAAAACAAAGCAACAGAGCCTACGGCACTTCCACTTATGGTCCTATAGATTAGGGAAATTAAAATCAAAAACACACAGCCACGCCAAAGTTTCAGACGGCTCTGTTTACAAGAACCTCGTCTACGGTACAAGTTAAATATCCCAGAAAGCGAAAAATGAATAAAGAAGTTGTGGTACGTACGTACAATGGAATATCAGTCACCAATGAAATCTATGTCATCTGGCCCGTCGTGGCATAATGAGTGGATTCTGGTACGATGATTCTAAGTGAAAAATGTCACACAGAAAATGAAACATCATAAGATATCACTAATACACCGAATGTAATCTTGGCTACACATGAACTGAATTACAAAACAGAACAGGGTCTCAAATTTAGAAAACCAACTTATGCTTGCTTAAGGGGAAAGGTGAGTTGGGGTGCTGCATAAAACGAGAGATAGAAATTAGCACAGATACCATTCCATACGTCAAATATGTAATAGTCAAGACCTACCCCTTGCTCAACGAAATGGGCTAAACACCCTATATTCAAAGCCTAGGAATACACCTGACTACTAAGACTCTTCAAACCCATGGATTTACATGTCTACATAAGAGAATCAAGCGTGTGTACAGCTGCATGAAGGCAGCAGAGAAAATCCGATAAATCCTATTATCAAAATGAATTACAAAAACAAAACACAATGACAGTGAAATAGAGAGCAATTCTTAAATTATTCATTCAGGGCTTGTGATGCAACCTGGATTTACCTCATCTAAACCCAGAGCTGAGTGAGACATAAGGTTGGACCCTTCGGGCTGATAGCATTGGTGAGGTTCGATGAGCAAATGCAGACCTTTTGAAGTCATAATACATGGTACACATTCCATGGGTCCCAACTCTCCAGGTTTAAGCGATTCTTCCTTCAGCTAAACCATGCATGGGAAACCCACAGTATGGTGCACCATGTGACCGGTAAACGTTTTCAAATGCATCTCATTTTTTGTCCTCTTTTACTCGGGTTCACAATTCCAGACCCTTTACTAACACTCTCCACACTTGGAGAGTCAGTGCCTTTAACCTCCTGTTTCGCACACTTTGCAATTTCTGCGCAAAATGAACAGGAATAGGGAGAACCAATGAGTGACTAGCTGTAGGTGTCTGCAGGGGCTAATTTAACGCTCATTTCCAACCAGGAAGAGGATTTAACCAAACGCTCAGCATGCCGTGCCGGAACCAGATTAGGGCCTGAAGCAATCCTGCGGGTTTGCGGCCAGCTCACAAGAAAGCGATTTGAAGAAAGGAGCTCAGGGGCACTGTAATTCACAAACCTGCAGAGTTATAAATGACAGCTATCGTCCAAAAATATATTGAAGGAAGGCTGCGCAGAGGACTTGAAAGCGGGGCAGAATTTCAGGAAAACGATTTCATGGGGTAGACTGGAATTGCATTTAAAGCATAGGAAAAGAGGCAGAACGTCGACAATGATGCACTTGGCCAAAAAGGGCGTATGCGTTTTTTCCTGAATATATTCAGGAAAAAACGCATACGCCCTTTTTGGCCAACCAAGCAAGCATGTTAAAGAAATCTGCACTACAATGAAGTCTCACTGCCCCCCGGTAAAAACGGCCATCTGAAAAAAGTGTAAAATCCAGAAATGCAGCACAGGCCATGGAGAACAGGGAGCCTTGTTATGCTGATGGGTGGGATGTAAATTGCAAACAGCCACTCTGCAGAAGTGTATGGTGTTTCCTGAAACACCTAAAAAACAAAGCAACAGAGCCTACGGCACTTCCACTTATGGTCCTATAGCTTAGGGAAATTAAAATAAAAAACACACAGCCACCCCAAAGTTTCAGACGGCTCTGTTTACAAGAACCTCGTCTACGGTACAAGTTAAATATCCCAGAAAGCGAAAAATGGATAAAGAAGTTGTGGTACGTACGTACAATGGAATATCACTCACCAATGAAATCTATGTCATCTGGCCCGTCGTGGCATAATGAGTGGATTCAGGTACGATGATTCTAAGAGAAATAAGTCACACAGAAAATGAAACATCATAAGATATCACTAATACACCGAATGTAATCTTGGCTACACATGAACTGAATTACAAAACAGAACAGGGTCTCAAATTTAGAAAACCAACTTATGTTTGCTTAAGGGGAAAGGTGAGTTGGGGTGCTGCATAAAACCAGAGATAGAAATTAGCACAGATACCATTCCATACGTCATATATGTAATAGTCAAGGGGGCTTCCCTGGTGGCGCACTGGTTGAGAGTTCACCTGCCGATGCAGGGGACGCGGGTTCGTGCCCCGGTCCGAGAGGATCCCACATGCCGCGGAGCTACTTGCCCCGTGAGTCATGGCTGTTGAGCCTGCGCGTCCGGAGCCTGTGCTCCGCAACGGGAGAGGCCACAACACTGAGAGGCCCGCGTACAGCAAAAAAAATAAATAAATATGTAATAGTCAAGACCTACCCCTTGCTCAACGAAATGGGCTAAACACCCTATATTCAACGCCTAGGAATACACCTGACTAGTAAGAATCTTCAAACCCATGGATTTATATGTCTCCATAAGAGAATCAAGCATGTGTACAGCTGCATGAAGGCAGCAGAGAAAATCCGATAAATCCTATTATCAAAATGAATTACAAAAACAAAACACAATGACAGTGAAATAGAGAACAATTCTTAAATAATTCATTCAGGGCTTGTGATGCAACCTGGATTTACCTCATCTACACCCAGAGCTGAGTGAGACATAAGGTTGGACACTTCGGGGTGATACCACTGGTGAGGTTCGATGAGCAAATGCAGACCATTTGAAGTCATACTGCATGGTACCCATTCCATGGGTCCCAACTCTCCAGGTTTAAGCGATTCTTCCTTCAGCTAAAGCATGCATGGGAAGCCCACAGTATGGTGCACCGTGTGACCAGGAAACGTTTTCAAAGGCATCTCAATTTTCGTCCCCTTTTACTCGGGTTCACAATTCCAGACCCTTTTCTAACACTCTCCAGACTTGGAGAGTCAGGGCCTTTAACCTCCTGTTTGGCACAGTTTGCAATTTCTGCGCAAGATGAACAGGAATAGGGAGAACCAATGAGAGACTAGCTGTAGGTGTCTGCACGGGCAAATTTAACGCACATTTCCCACCAGAAAGACGAATTAACCAAAGGCTCAGCATGCCGTGCCGGAACAAGATTAGGGCCTGAAGCAATCCTGCGAGTTTGCGGCCAGCTCACAAGAAAGCGATTTGAAGAAAGGAGCTCAGGGGCACTGTAATTCACAAACCTGCAGAGTTATAAATGACAGCTATCGTCCAAAAATATATTGAAGGAAGGCTGCGAAGAGGACTTGAAAGCGGGGCAGAATTGCAGGAAAACGATTTCAGGGGGTAGACTGGAATTGCATTTAAAGCATAGGAAAAGAGGCAGGACGTCGACAATGATGCACTTGGCCAAAAAGGTCGTATGCGTTTTTTCCTGAATATATTCAGGAAAAAGCGCATACGCCCTTTTTGGCCAACCAAGCAAGCATGTTAAAGAAATCTGCACTACAATGAAGTCTCACTGCCCCCCGGTCAAAAGGGCCATCTGAAAAAAGTGTAAAATCCAGAAATGCAGCACAGGCCATGGAGAACAGGGAGCCTTGTTATGCTGATGGGTGGGATGTAAATTGCCAACAGCCACTCTGCAGAAGTGTATGGTGTTTCCTGAAACACCTAAAAAACAAAGCAACGGAGCCTACGGCACTTCCACTTATGGTCCTATAGCTTAGGGAAATTAAAATAAAATACACACAGCCACCCCAAAGTTTCAGACGGCTCTGTTTACAAGAACCTCTTCTACGGTACAAGTTAAATATCCCAGAAAGCGAAAAATGGATAAAGAAGTTGTGGTACGTACGTACAATGGAATAGCACTCACCAATGAAATCTATGTCATCTGGCCCGTCGTGGCATAATGAGTGGATTCAGGTACGATGATTCTAAGAGAAATAAGTCACACAGAAAATGAAACATCATAAGATATCACTAATACACCGAATGTAATCTTGGCTACACATGAACTGAATTACAAAACAGAACAGGGTCTCAAATTTAGAAAACCAACTTATGTTTGCTTGAGGGGAAAGGTGAGTTGGGGTGCTGCATAAAACCAGAGATAGAAATTAGCACAGATACCATTCCATACGTCAAATTTGTAATAGTCAAGACCTACCCCTTGCTCAACGAAATGGGCTAAACACCCTATATTCAACGCCTAGGAATACACCTGACTAGTAAGAATCTTCAAACCCATGGATTTATATGTCTCCATAAGAGAATCAAGCGTGTGTACAGCTGCATGAAGGTAGCAGAGAAAATCCGATAAATCCTATTATCAAAATGAATTACAAAAACAAAACACAATGACAGTGAAATAGAGAGCAATTCTTAAATAATTCATTCAGGGCTTGTGATGCAACCTGGATTTACCTCATCTACACCCAGAGCTGAGTGAGACATAAAGTTGGACACTTCGGGCTGATAGCATTGGTGATGTTCGAAGAGCAAATGCAGACCATTTGAAGTCATACTGCATGGTACCCATTCCATGGGTCCCAACTCTCCAGGTTTAAGCGATTCTTCCTTCAGCTAAAACATGCATGGGAAACCCACTGTATGGTGCACCGTGTAACCGGGAAACGTTTTCAAATGCATCTCAGTTTTCGTCCCCTTTTACTCGGGTCCACAATTCCAGACCCTTTACTAACACTCTACCGACTTGGAGAGTCAGTGCCTTTAACCTGCTGTTTGGCACAGTTTGCAATTTCTGCGCAAGATGAACAGGAATAGGGAGAACCAATGAGAGACTAGCTGTAGGTGTCTGCACGGGCAAATTTAACGCTCATTTCCCACCAGGAAGAGGAATTAACCAAACGCTCAGCATGCCCTGCCGGAACCAGATTAGGGCCTGAAGCAACCCTGCGAGTTTGCGGCCAGCTCACAAGAAAGCGATTTGAAGAAAGGAGCTCCGGGGCACTCTAATTCACAAAATTGCAGAGTTATAAATGACAGCTATCGTCCAAAAATATATTGAAGGAAGCCTGCGAAGAGGACTTGAAAGCGGGGCAGAATTGCAGGAGAACGATTTCAGGGGGTAGACTGGAATTGCATTTAAAGCATAGGAAAAGAGGCAGAACGTCGACAATGATTCACTTGGCCAAAAAGGGCGTATGCGTTTTTTCCTGAATATATTCAGGAAAAAACGCATACGCCCTTTTTGGCCAACCAAGCAAGCATGTTAAAGAAATCTGCACTACAATGAAGTCTCACTGCCCCCCGGTCAAAAGGGCCATCTGAAAAAAGTGTAAAATCCAGAAAGGCAGCACAGGCCATGGAGAACAGGGAGCCTTGTTATGCTGATGGGCGGGATGTAAATTGCCAAGAGCCACTCTGGAGAAGTGTATGGTTTTTCCTGAAACACCTAAAAAACAAAGCAACAGAGCCTACGGCACTTCCACTTGTGGTCCTATAGCTTAGGGAAATTAAAATAAAAAACACACAGCCACCCCAAAGTTTCAGACGGCTCTGTTTACAAGAACCTCGTCTACGGTACAAGTTAAATATCCCAGAAAGCGAAAAATGGATAAAGAAGTTGTGGTACGTACGTACAATGGAATATCACTCACCAATGAAATCTATGTCATCTGGCCCGTCGTGGCATAATGAGTGGATTCAGGTACGATGATTCTAAGAGAAATAAGTCACACAGAAAATGAAACATCATAAGATATCACTAATACACCGAATGTAATCTTGGCTACACATGAACTGAATTACAAAACAGAACAGGGTCTCAAATTTAGAAAACCAACTTATGTTTGCTTAAGGGGAAAGGTGCGTTGGGGTGCTGCATAAAATCAGAGATAGAAATTAGCACAGATACCATTCCATACGTCATATATGTAATAGTCAAGGGGTCTTCCCTGGTGGCACACTGGTTGAGAGTTCGCCTGCCGATGCAGGGGACGCGGGTTCGTGCCCCGGTCCGAGAGGATCCCACATGCCGCGGAGCTACTGGCCCCGTGAGTCATGGTCGTTGAGCCTGCGCGTCCGGAGCCTGTGCTCCGCAACGGGAGAGGCCACAACACTGAGAGGCCCGCGTACAGCAAAAAAAATAAATAAATATGTAATAGTCAAGACCTACCCCTTGCTTAACGAAATGGGCTAAACACCCTATATTCAACGCCTAGGAATACACCTGACTAGTAAGAATCTTCAAACCCATGGATTTATATGTCTCCATAAGAGAATCAAGCATGTGTACAGCTGCATGAAGGCAGCAGAGAAAATCCGATAAATCCTATTATCAAAATGAATTACAAAAACAAAACACAATGACAGTGAAATAGAGAACAATTCTTAAATAATTCATTCAGGGCTTGTGATGCAACCTGGATTTACCTCATCTAAACCCAGAGCTGAGTGAGACATAAGGTTGGACACTTCGGGCTGATAGCATTGGTGAGGTTCGATGAGCAAATGCAGACCATTTGAAGTCATACTACATGGTACCCATTCCATGGGTCCCAACTCTCCAGGTTTAAGCGATTCTTCCTTCAGCTAAAGCATGCATGGGAAGCCCACAGTATGGTGCACCGTGTGACCGGGAAACATTTTCGAATGCATCTCAATTTTTGTCCCCTTTTACTCGGGTTCACAATTCCAGACCCTTTACTAACACTCTCCCCACTTGGAGAGTCAGTGCCTTTAACCTCCTATTTGGCACAGTTTGCAATTTCTGTGCAAGATGAACAGGAATAGGGAGTACCAATGAGAGACTAGCTGTAGGTGTCTGCACGGGCAAATTTATCGCTCATTTCCAACCAGGAAGAGGAATTAACCAAACGCTCAGCATGCCGTGCCGGAACCAGATTAGGGCCTGAAGCAATCCTGCGGGTTTGCGGCCAGCTCAAAAGAAAGCGATTTGAAGAAAGGAGCTCAGGGGCACTCTAATTCACAAACCTGCAGAGTTATAAGTGACAGCTATCATCCAAAAATATATTGAAGGAAGGCTGTGAAGAGGACTTGAAAGCGGGGCAAAATTGCAGGAAAACGATTTCAGGGGGTAGACTGGAATTGCATTTAAAGCATAGGAAAAGAGGCAGTACGTCGACAATGATGCACTTGGCCAAAAAGGGCGTATGCGTTTTTTCCTGAATATATTCAGGAAAAAACGCATACGCCCTTTTTGGCCAACCAAGCAAGCATGTTAAAGAAATCTGCACTACAATGAAGTCTCACTGCCCCCCAGTCAAAAGGGCCATCTGAAAAAAGTGTAAAATCCAGAAAGGCAGCACAGGCCATGGAGAACAGTGAGCCTTGTTATGCTGATGGGCGGGATGTAAATTGCCAACAGCCACTCTGGAGAAGTGTATGGTGTTTCCTGGAACACGTAGGAAACAAAGCAACACACCCTATGGCACTTCCACTTATGGTCCTATAGCTTAGGGAAGTTAAAATCAAAAACACACAGCCACCCCAAAGTTTGGGTCGGCTCTGTTTACAAGAACCTCGTCTACGGTACAAGTTAAATATCCCAGAAAGCGAAAATGGATAAAGAAGTTGTGGTACATACGTACAATGGAAAATCACTCAGCAATGAAATCTATGTCATCTGGCCCTTAGCGGCATAATGAGTGGATTCAGGTACAATGATTCTACGTGAAATAAGTCACACAGAAAAAGGAACATCATAAGATATCACTAATACATGGAATGAAACTTGGCTACACATGAACTGAATTACAAAACAGAAGAGGGTCTCCAAGTTAGAAAACCAACTGATGGTTGCTTATGGGGAAAGGTGAGTTGGGGTGCTGCATAAAACCAGAGATTTATATTAGCACAGAAACTGTTCCATAAACCAAATATGTAATAGAAAAGACCTACTCCTTGCTCAACGAAATGGAGTCAACACCCCATATTCAACGCCTAGGAATATACCTGACTAGTAAGGATCTTAAAACCCATGGATTTATATGTCTCCGTAAGAGAATCAAGCGTGTGTACAGCGGCCTAAACGCATCAGTGAAAATCCGATAAATCCTATTATCAAAATAAATTTCAAAAACAAAACACAATGACACTGAAATAGAGGGCAATTCTTAAATAATTCATTCAGGGCTTGTGATACAACCTGGATTTAGCACATCTTCAACCAGAGCTGGGTGAGACATAAGGCTGGACACTTCGGGCTGATAGCATTGGTGAGGTTCGGTGAGCAAATGCCGACCATTTGAAGTCATACTGCATGGTACCCATTCCATGGGTCCCAACTCTCCAGGTTTAAGGGATTCTTCCTTCAGCTAAAACATGCATGGGAAACCCAGAGTATGGTCCACCTTGTGATTTGGATTCGTTTTCAAATGCATCTCAGTTTTTTTCCCCTGGTACTAGGGTTCAATATTCCAGACCCGTCAATAACACTCTCCCCATATATATATTCAGGAAAAAACGCATACGCCCTTTTTGGCCAACCAAGCAAGCGTGTAAAGGAAATCTGCACTACAATGAAGCCTCACTGCCCCCCGGTCAAAAGGGCCATCTGAAAAAAGTGTAAAATCCAGAAAGGCAGGACAGGCCATGGGGAACATGTAGCCTTGTTATGCTGATGGGCGGGATGTGAACCGCCAACAGCCACTCTGGAGAACTGTATGGTGTTTCCGGAAACACGTAGGGAACAAAGCAACACAGCCTATGGCACTTCCACTTATGGTCCTATAGCTTAGGGACATTAAAATGAAAAACACAGAGCCACCCCAAAGTTTGGGACGGCTCTGTTTACAAGAACCTCGTCTACGATACAAGTTAAATATCCCAGAAATCGAAATATGGATAAAGAAGATGTGGTACGTATGTACAATGGAATATCACTCAGCAATGATATCTATGTCATCAGGCCAGTAGTGGCATAATGAATGGATTCAGGTATGATGATTTTACGTGAAATAAGTCACACAGAAAAAGAAACATCATAAGTTATCACTAATACATGGAATGTAAACTTGGCTACACATGAACTGATCTACAAAACAGAACACGGTCTCAAATTTAGAAAACGAACTTACGCTTGCTTATGGGGAAAGGTGAGTTGGCGTGCTGCATAAAACCAGAGATTGAAATTAGCACAGATATCTTTCCATAAGCCAAATATATAATAGACAAGACCTACTCCTTGCTCAACGAAATGAACTCAACACCCCATATTCAACGCCTCGGAATATACCTGACTAGTAAGAATCTTAAAACCCATGGATTTATATGTCTCCGTAAGAGAATCAAGCGTGTGTACAGTGGCCTAAACGCAGCAGTGAAAATCGGATAACTTCCTTTATCAAAAAAAATTTCAAAAACAAAACACAATGACAGTGAAATAGAGAGCAATTCTTAAATAATTCATTCAGGGCTTGTGATGCAACCTGGATTTACCACATCTACACCCAGAGCTGGGTGAGACATAAGGCTGGACCCTTCGCGCTGATACCATTGGTGAGGCTCGGTGAGCAAATGCAGACCGTTTGAAGGCATACTGCATGGTACCCATTCCATGGGTCCCAACTCTCCAGGTTTAAGGGATTCTTCCTTCAGCTAAAACATGCATGAGAAACGCAGAGTATATTCCACCATGTGATTGCGAAACGTTTTCAAATGCATCTCAGTTTTTGTGCCCTGGTACTCGGGTTCACCATTCCAGACGCTTTACTAACACTCTCCCCACTTGGAGAGTCAATGCCTTTAACATCCTGTTCAGCACAGTTTGCAATTTCTGAGCAAGATGAACAGGAATAGGGAGAACCAATGAGAGACTAGCTGTAGGTGCCTGCACGGGCAAGTGTAACGACCATTTCCCACCAGGAAGAGGAATTAACCAAAGGGTCAGCGTGCCCTGCCAGAAACAGATTAGCGCCTGAAGCATTCCTGCGGGTTTCGGCCAGCTCACAAGAAAGCGAGTTGAAGAAAGGAGCTCAGGGGCACTCTAATTCACAAACCTGCAGAGTTATGAATGACAGCTATCGTCCAAAAATATATTGAAGTAAGTCTGCGAAGAGGACTGGAAAGGGGGGCAGCATTTGAGGAAAACTATTTCAGGGGGTAGACTGGAATTGCACTTAAAGCATAGGAAATGAGGCAGAATGTCGACAATGATGCACTTTGCCAAAAAGGGCGTATGCATTTTTTCCTGAATATATTCAGGAAAAAACGCATACACCCTTGATGGCCAACCAAGCAAGCCTGTAAAGGAAATCTGCACCAAGGGCAGAAAGCTGTTGGGGGGATGGTGGTGTGAAGAGTTGAGAGATTGGGATTGACATGTATACATTTATATGTATAAAATAGATAACCAATAAGAACCTGCTGTATAAAAAATAAGATTAAAAATTAAAAAAAATAAAATTAAAAAGTAAAACAGAAAAAATATTCTTCCCTCCACATACATGTATTTATATGAATAAATTATTTCTATGCTTATATTTGTAAATGCAAAAAAGAGGAATGAAATCTACCTTGAACCAAAAACGAAAAATAGAAAAAACAAACAGAATCCACAAGTTACACAGAGGAAAACCGTATCAGGACACTTGCTCCAGTTGTAAACAATTCTGAAGTTGGTCAGTGGTGGGGAATCATCTCCCATACAGCCAGCAGGCCCCACGCAACAAGCGTCCTCATTGCAAAGCTGGGGGACCGTGCTGAGGCATCTGTGAGTAAACGTGGTCCGAGCCCCAGGCCAGCTGCTGCTGAAATGTTCCCACCCTTCCCAGATAAAACACCTGAATATGTTCAAGGACTTGAAAGCCTAGAGGAAGGGCAATGGAGCCACACGAGTGATTGCATGCCAGCCAACTTGGTGCCTGCAGGCCAGCCAGGATGGTCCTGGCCCTGGGTGCTCTTCTGGAAGCTTTCCATTTCCCTGCCTGAGATACCCCTCCTGTCCCGGCCCCCACTGATTTCTTCCTTCCTCACGTCTGCCCAGGGAGAAATTCCAGCACCAGGTATGGGTGACACATCCTCTTCTTTAGCAGGTGGCATCTTGACAACTGCTGCAGAAAGTCCAGCAGAGCCCCACTCACACTGGGCCACCCACAACGCCGTGACCTGTCACTCCCTCCCACCAGCCCAGCCCCGAGACTGCTGACAGGGCAGAGATAATGGCGTCAGGCACAGCTGCAGGGGTTCTTGCTGCCTGGAGCGGTGTTTATATTGATCTCAAAACAGGCACACCTGGGGAGGGCTGGCCGGCATGGTCAGGCTGCCCAGGTCAGCCAATCATCACCCCTCAGGGTCTCACAGTTGCAGAAAATGGAACTTGCTGAATCGGCCAGGTCCAAGGAACAGGTGTGGGCTCTTGAGAGTCAGGATAGACAATGGGCTGCAGCTCTGGCTTGTATTCTAATCATTTTATCTGGCCCATGAGTGGGAGACAGCTTCAAGAAAACCCTGGCCTAATAAGAGGACCCCAGGAGTCAGGGAGAGGAGGGGTGGGTGGTGGGTGGTGGGTGGAGACAGAGGCCTGGTGCCCCGGGTGCAGTGGAAGTCTCTGGAAGACCAGGTGGTGGCAGGCCGTACAGAGTGATGCCCAGGGTCACAGACCTGTCGGAGTTGCTATTTGTTAGTTCAAGTCCTGCTCTGAGGTGCTCTGTGTCAGATCTGAGTGACAGGTGAGCTGAGAGTGCTCTGCAATGAGGGCAATGTGCACGGTTCCTGTGTGCCCTGCCCTGCCACAGTACCTGCAAGTGTAGCTCTGTATCCTGGGAGGGAGCTGACCACGAGAGCCCCATGGGCTGCAGGGGACCTGCCCAGGGAACCCCATATCCTGGGATGGGCCTGACCATGAGAGCCCCATGGGCTGGTGTGGAGGTGGGGTACCTGCCCAGGTGAGCTCCATATCCTGAGATTGGCCTGACCACGAGAGCCCCATGGGCTGCCAGGGGCCTGGTAAAGATGTCAGGATCGTCAGTGAAGCCACCGAGTATATACCTCCAGTAGTTCCTAATTCCTACACCCTGCTGGTCATTCTACCAACCACCAGGAGACGGTATTCTGTATTAGTCTTCAATGATGCCTTCTTTTGTATGCCATTAGTCCCAGAGTCACAAGAAATTTTGGCTTGTAAGTGGCAGGACTCAACATACAACTAAAACAATACATCCAGGCCGTCTTGCCCCAAGTGTTCAAAAATTCCCACACCATCTTTGGGGAAAGCTTAGCTAAAGACGTAAAAGTTCTACCTCTGGAAAAGGAAACACTCCTTCAATATGCTGACGACATTCTGATCACCAGCCCTACTAAGGAGGCCTCTGAACTACCAAGCCAATAAAGGATAGAAGTTGTCCAAGAAAAAGCTCAAATATCACAGACTACGGTGACCTGCCTGGGCTTCGTTCTCACAGAAGGTCGGAGAAGCTCATCCCAGGAAAGGGAAGAAACAATTTACAGCCTTACCCCTTTCTAAAACTAGAAGACAGCTTAGGGGTTCCTGGGGAGGCCAGAGTTTGCTGCTTCTGGATCCCTAACTACAGTCTACTAGCTGGGCCTCTATATGAAACACTGAAAGGAAAAGATGATGATCCTTTTGAATAGAATCCAGAAGTGGCCTTTCAAGAATGGAAAGAGCAGTCAATTCAGACCCTTGCCCTGGAACTCCCTAATTTAGCTAAACCCTTTGACCTTTACATTCCTGGTGAAAGGTGAATTGCCATTGGAGTATTAGTGCAAAACCTGGGACCACTTGAAATGGAACAATGCAAGAATGCCATCCAGGTAGGATAAACTATAGTCACCAAGGGGCTTGGCCCACTGCAACATCTGGCCAACATACTGGCGGTATCTAAAAACCTGGAAATCAGCAGCTCAAAAGGCCACCTCCCTCCTAAGGGAAAAGGACCCCACGTGGTGTTCCTAACCCCCAACCATGCCCTGAAGTTGCAGGGTTTGCTCCGTGGGCACACTGACCTCCAGTGAGGAAGCCCTCCTACTCCAACATCCAGAGAGATATCCGGGGGCAACGGGGCACCATGACGACACATGTGACCATCACTTGACCTGGAGTTTCTCTCATAAAACAACAAGAGTGTGTCACAAAAGAGTAGACTACTGCTTGCAGGACTTACTGCACCCAGAGGGGAGGTAATAATCTTGGCAGGGGAACCGTATATCACGCTGTCACCATAGAAAAGCCTACAGACACCATGATGATGGTGACCAGTAAGACCGGCTGGACTCCTGTTTACTTCAAAAGGCTGTTGACTCAGTGGCCATCATGGTCCTTCATCACAACTGACCCTGGACTGTCCGGGAGTTGAGCAGGCAGGGTCCTGACACCTGGTGCTGTTTTTACGTTAATTCAGAGGCCTAATTGAAGAAAGTGCAGACTACTAGTCAGAGCATCTAGGCTGGCAGAAACGGTCAGCCTAAAGTGTCTGAACAAATGTGTGCCGGGGTGAAAGTGGACCTCACAGCGTCACTGCACATTTCCTTCCCGGACCCTTAAAGGTCATTAGAATCTATAACACTTCCAATGCTCATGCTCAGGCAGATGAACAGGGAGGCTGGAGGCCTGGGGACAATCAACGTCACCTAGAGGCTGCTGGGGAGAAGTTCTGACCCTCGCCCACGGGTATAAGGGCTCCTAACTCAGCACTCAGCAGTTACAGAAGAAGGGTCTGCACCCTCAGCACTCCAAGAATGAGGAAGAGGACAAAAGGCAGAAGAGGGGTTTGTCCCAGGCAAAGCCCATTAAAAATCCCTGGGAGATAAAAATAGAATCTGGGCAATAAAATAAAGTCTAACCTTTTTTATCCTTTGTGCTTTGTCTAATTTCATGTGCTCCTAGGGTCCCGCATACAGAGGTTCCACACCCGGCACTTCAGACCAGATTTCCTAGTACAGAATGGCTGGGTCGACACATCAGGTCCTGGGGCCCAGTGCAGACTCCGCGATATAGAGCCTGAGCTGCAGCCAACAGGGCCCTCGAGAGCTCTGCCCCCTCCCTCCCACTGAATCTGACAGGATCTCTACACAGCAGCCCAGCCCACAGCCCACGGGGTAGCACATGCTCTCACCTCTCCATTCTCTGATCAAAATATAAAGTTTCCTTTGCTTCTGAACCAAACTCAGTCTCGATCTTTTGGCTCCAATGACACTGGGCATGGGGACACTTGTTGGGGTCCACTCTGGAGGATCAGTAACAGAAATTGAGAACGTTGTAACTTCAATGAACAGATGTGTGAGCCAAACTATAATTAACATAGAACAGTGTATAAGGCTCGGGTAAAATAAGATGTTTCTAACACTTCCATTTGATATTTCCATCACTTTATTATAAGCAAGTTCAGTGAAAAGGTTTGTCTTATTTGTCAGGTCAATATTAGAGAAGCGAAGTGATTTCTTTCCAAGGATGTACATCTAATAATCTTGGTTAAATCTTCAATCTTGTTTTAAATGCTTTTCCATTGAAAATGATACCTCTCATTCAGCTCCCCCATTTCTGAGAAGTATAAAATCTTATAATTTATTATTACCAAAGGGGAAAGGTGGGAGGAGGGATAAATTAACAGTTTGGGATTAACACATACACACTGCTATGTATAAAATAGATCGTCAACAAGGAACTACTCTATAGCACAGGGAACTACACTCAATATTTTGCAATAACCTATAAGGGGAAATAATCTGAAAAGAATAGATATTTTTATTGACATCATCTATCAATGACAGTTAAAATGGAACCTAAGGGAAGCCGGTGGTCAGTGCTTCTGACCCTGAAGACTTCAATCATCTAAAGTTTGGACTCTGCCTACTTCCCAAGGCCCTTAATGAACATATGTGTAGCCGTAGCTTAAAAAATTCCCCAGTTTGGGTAGCGGAGAGACACTGATTTTGAAAAAGCCCTGGTGTTCTCCTCACATGAACGGGACACTTCCTACAGCTAAAACATGCCTGTCACACCCAGAGGATGGTATATCGTCTGATCGGGAAGAGTTTGGAAAAGGCATCTCAACTCCTCATCTCCTGGTGCTCGGGTTCACCACTCCGGCGTCTTTACTAACAGTCTCCCCACTTGGAGATGTCAGCACTGTCAACATCCTGTTGCACACAGTTTGGAATTTGTCCAAGGATGAAGCAGAAGGAGGAGGAACAATGAGAGACAAGTCCTAGGTTTTCGGACAGACATATGTCACTCTAATTTCCAATCAGGAAGACGAATTGACCAAAGGCTAGGGTTGCCCATGGAAACAGAATAGGGCTTGAGGAAATCCCGCTGCTTTGTGGCCAGTTCCCATAAACACAAGTTGAAAAATGGAACTCAGGGACACTAAAATTCACGAAACTGCAGAGTTGAAAATATCTATCACTGAAAAATGTCTTGAGGAAAGTCAGAGAAAAGGACTTGTAAGCAACGGAGAATGGCAGGAAAGGGATTGGATGAGGTAGAAAGGACTCGCCATTAAGCACAAGAAAAGGGGCTGAACATTGCCAACATTGCAGTTGGCCAAAAAGGGTGTATGCATCTTTTTCTGTATATATTCAAGAAAAGGGCATACACTTTTTTAGCCAACCAAACAGGTGGGCACTGGAAATCAATACTACAAAACATATCACTTCGCATCAGTCAGAAGAGCCTTCCTCATAAAGTGTAAACACCAGAAATGCAGGACAGGGCAAGGAGAAAAGGGAGCCCTGTGAGGCTTATAGTGGAAATGTATATTGCCAACGGTCACTCTGGAAAAGTGTATTGTGATTACTAAAGCATCTAAAAAATGAGCTACAGAGCACAGGGCACTTGCACTCATGGACGTATATCTTGGGAAAAAGAAAAATCGAGAGGACACAGGCACCCCAATGTTTACCGCCTCTCTGTTTAATATATCCTCGATTAGGATATAATTTATATGTCTCTGGAGGGAAAAAATGGACAGAGGTGTGGCACTTATGTAGAGTGGAATATTACTCAGCCTGAAAATCAATGAAACATGGCCAGTTGTAACAACCCCAGAGGAGTTACGTATGATCATTTGAAGTCACATAATTCAAAAAGACAAAGACATACGATATTACTAATACATGGAATGTAAACGTGGCTACAAATGAACTGAATTACAAAAGAGAACGGGGTCTCAAATTTAGAAAACCAACTTATGCTTGCTTAAGGATCAAGGAGAGTTGGGGTGCTGCATAAAACCAGAGATTGAAATTAGCACAGATACCGTTCCATAAGCCAAATATGTAATAGAAAAAACCTACTTCCTGGTCAACGAAATGGACTCAACACCCCATATTCAGTGCCTAGGAATATACAGGATGAGTAAGAGTCTTAATACCTATGGATTTATATGTCTCCATAAGAGAATCAAGCGTGTGTACAGTGACAAAAACGCAGCAGTGAAAATCAGCTAAATCCCATTATCAAAATAAATTTCAAAAACAAAAAAAATGACAGTGAAATAGAGAGCAATTCTTAAATAATTCATTCAGGGCTTGTGATGCAACCTGGATTTACCTCATCTACACCCAGAGCTGAGTGAGACATAAGGTTGGACACTTCGGGCTGACAGCATGGATGAGGTTCGATGAGCAAATGCAGACCGTTTGTAGTCATACTGCATAGTACCCATTCCATGGGTCCCAACTCTCCAGGTTTAAGGGATTCTTCCTTCAGCTAAAACATGCATGGGAAACCCACAGTATGGTGCACCGTGTGACCGGAAAACGTTTTCAAATGAATCTCAGTTTTCGTCCCCTTTTACTCGGGTTCACCATTCCAGAACCTTTACTAACACTCTCCCCACTTGGAGAGTCAGTGCCTTTAACCTCCTGTTTGGCACAGTTTGCAATTTCTGCGCAAGATGTACAGGAATAGGGAGAACCAATGAGAGACTAGCTGTAGGTGTCTGCAGGGGCAAATTTAACGCTCATTTCCAACCAGGAAGAGGAATTAACCAAAGGCTCAGCATGCCGTTCCGGAATCAGATTAGGGCCTGAAGCAATCCTCCGGGTTTGTGGCCAGCTCACAAGAAAGCGAGTTGAAGAAAGGAGCTCAGGGACACTATAATTCACAAACCTGCAGAGTTATAATTGACAGCTATCGTCCAAAAATATATTGAAGTTAGGCTGCGAAGATACTTGAAAGCGGGACAGAATTGCAGGAAAACGATTTCAGGGGGTAGACTGGAATTGCATTTAAAGCATAGGAAAAGAGGCAGAACGTCGACAATGATGCTCTTGGGCAAAAAGGGCGTGTGCGTTTTTTCCTGAATATATTCAGGAAAAAAACGCATACGCCCTTTTTGGCCAACCAAGCAAGCATGTTAAAGTAATCTGCACTACAATGAAGTCTCATCTCCCCCATGGTCAAAAGGGCCATCTGAAAAAAGTGTAAAATCCAGAAAGGCAGCACAGGCCATGGAGAACAGGAAGCCTTCTTATGCTGATGGGCGGGATGTAAATTGCCAACAGCCACTCTGGAGAAGTGTATGGTGTTTCCTCAAACACCTAAAAAAAAAGCAACGGCGCCTACGGCACTTCCACTTATGGTCCTATAGTTTAGGGAAATTAAAATAAAAAAGACGCAGCCACCCCAAATTTTCGAATGGCTCTGTTTACAATATACTCATCTATGGTACAAGTTAAATATCCCAGAAAGCGGAAAATGGATAAAGAAGTTGTGCTACGAACGTACAATGGAATATCACACAGCAATGAAATCTATGTCTTCAGGCCCGTCGCGGCATAACGAGTGGATTCAGGTATGAAGACTCTAAGTGAAATTAGTCACACAGAGAAAGAAACATCATAAGATACCACTAATACACGGAATGTAAACTTGGCTACACATGAACTGAATTACAAAACAGAACAGGGTCTCAAATTTAGCAAACCAACCAATGCTTGCTTAAGGCGAAAGGTGAGTTGGGGTGCTACATAAAACCAGAGATTGAAATTAGCACAGATACCGTTCCATAAGTCAAATATGCAATAGTCAAGACCTACTCCTTGCTCAATAAAATGGACTCAACACCCCAAATTCAATGCCTAGGAATATACCTGACTAGTAAGAATCTTAAAACCCATGGATTTATATGTCTCCATAAGACAATCAAGCGTGTGTACAGCGGTATAAACGCAGCAGTGAAAATCCGATAAATCCCATTATCAAAATGAATTATAAAAACAAAACACAATGACAGTGAAATAGAAAGCAATTCTTAAATAATTCATTCAGGACTTGTGATGCAACCTGGATTTACCATATCTACACACAGAGCTGGGTGAGACATAAGGCTGGACACTTTGAGCTGATAGCATTGGTGAGGTTCGGTGAGCAAATGCAGACCCTTTGAAGTCATACTGCATGATACCCATTCCATGGGTCCCAACTCTCCAGGTTTAAGGGATTCTTCCTTTAGCTAAAACATGCATGGGAAACCCAGAGTATGGTCCCTGTGACTGCGCAACATTTTTAAATGCATGTAAGTTTTCGTCCCCTGATACTCGGGTTGACCATTCTGGACGGTATAATAACACTCTCCCCGCTTGGAGAGTCAGTGCCTTTAACCTCCTGTTTGACACAGTATGCAATTTCTGCGCAAGATGAAAAGGAATAGGGAGAAACAATGAGAGACTAGCTGTAGGTGTCTGCACGGGCAAATTTATGCTCATTTCCCTCCAGGAAGTGGAATTAACCAAAGGCTCAGCATGCCGGGCCGGAACCAGATTAGGGCCTGAAGCAATCCTGCGGTTTTGCGGCCAGCTCACAAGGAAACGAGTTGAAGAAAGGAGCTCAGGGGCACTGTCATTCACAAACCTGCAGAGTTATAAATGCCAACTATCGTCCAGAAATACATTGAAGAAGGCTGCGAAGAGGACTTGACAGCGGGGCAGAATTGCTGGAAAACGATTTCAGGGGGTAGACTGGAATTGCATTTAAAGCATAGAAAAGAGTCATAACGTCGACAATGATGCACTTGGCCAAAAAAGGGCGTATGCGTTTTTAACTGAATATATTCAGGAAATAACGCATACGCACTTTTTGGCCAACCAAGCAAGCGTGTAAAGGAAATCTGCACTACAATGAAGTCTCACTGCCCCCCGGTCAAAAGGGCCTTCTGAAAAAAGTGTAAAATCCAGAAAGGCAGGACAGGCCATGGAGAACAGGGAGACTTGTTATGCTGATGGACGGGATATAAATTGCCAACAGCCACTCTGGAGAAGTGTATGGTGTTTCCTGAAACACCTTAAAAGCAAAGCAACGGAGCCTACGGCACTTCCACTTATGGTCCTATAGCTTACGGAATTAAAATCAAAAACACACAGCCACCCCAAAGTTTCGGACGGCTCTGTTTACAAGAACACCGTCTGCGGAACAAGTTAAATATCCCAGAACGTTAAAAATGGATAAAGAAGTTGTGGTACGTACGTACAATGGAATATCACTCAGCAATGAAATCTAGGTCATCAGGCCCGTCGCGGCATAATGAGTGGATTCAGGTACGATGATTCTAAGGGAAATAAGTCACACAGAAAATGAAACATCATAAGATATCACTAATACACGGAATGTAAACTTGGCTACACATGAACTGAATTACAAAACAGAACAGGGTCTCAAATTTAGAAAACAAACTTATGCTTGCTTAAGGGGAAAGGTGAGTTGGGGTGGTGCATCAAACCAGAGATAGAAATTAGCACAGATACCTTTCCATAAGCCAAATATGTCATAGTCAAAACCTACACCTTGCTCAACGAAATGGACTAAACACCCCATATTCAACGCCTAGGAATACACCTGACTAGTAAGAATCTTCAAACCCATGGATTTATATGTCTGCATAAGAGAATCAAGCGTGTGTACAACTGCATGAATGCAGCAGAGAAAATCCGATAAATCCCATTATCAAAATGAATTACAAAAACAAAACACAATGACACTGAAATAGAGAGCAATTCTTAAATAATTCATTCAGGGCTTGTAATGCACCCTGGATTTACCACATCTACACCCAGAGCTGAGTGAGACATAAGGTTGGACACTTCGTGCTGATAGCATTGGTGAGGTTCGATGAGCAAACGCAGACCCTTTGAAGTCATACTGCATGGTACCCATTCCATGGGTCCCAACTTTCCAGGTTTACAGGATTCTTCCTTCACCTAAATCATGCACCTGAATCCCAGAGTATGGTCCACCATGTGACTGGGAAGCGATTTTAAATGCCTCTCAGGTTTCGTCCCTTGGTACTCAGGTTCACCATTCCAGACGCTTTACTAACTCTCTCCCCACTTGGAGAGTCAGTGCCTTTAACCTCCTGTTGGGCACAGTTTGCAATATCTGCGCAAGATGAACAGGAATAGGGAGAACCAATGAGAGACTAGCTGTAGTTGTCTGCACGGGCAAATTTAATGCTCATTTCCCACCAGAAAAAGGAATTTTCCAAACGCTCAGCATGCTGTGCGGAAACCAGATTAGGGCCTGAAGCAATCCTGCGGTTTTGCGGCCAGCTCACAAGAAAGCTAGTTGAAGAAAGGAGCTCAGGGACACTGTAATTAACAAACCTGCAGAGTTATAAATGGCAGGTATCAAACAAAAATATATTGAAGTAAGGCTGCGAAGAGGACTTGAAAGTGGGGCAGAATTCCAGTAATATGATTTCAGGAGGTAGACGGGAAGTGCTCTGAAAGCATAGGAGAAGAGGCAGATTCTCGACAATGATGCACTTGGTCAAAAAGTGCATATGAGTTTTTTCAGGGCCCTCATTAAAGAGGGTAGGGGGCTCCCAGCATGCTTTCGTGGCCAACAGAGGGCCCACATCGCCAAGGCGATGTGAGCCAGCCAGGCAGGAGTGACCTCACATCAGAGGGCCCACCTCACAGAAGGGTAAGGAACCCAGCCAGGATCAGACTCTCACCAGAGTGCCCACATCAGCAAGGGGCTGTGAACCAGACAGGAGTGTCATCACACCCATAGGGCCACATCATCAAAGGTTGAGGTACCCAGGAAATGTGGCCTCAAACCAGAGGACCCACATCACCATGGGTCTCAGAGCGAGGCAGGCAGGATTAACCTCACAACACATGGCCCATTGTATAAAAAAGGTGAGGAATCCAGCAGTTGGAACATCCCAGCAGGCGTCCCAGAGCACCAGGGCTATGGGATCCAGGCAGTGATGAACTCACAACAGAGGTCCCTCATCATGAAACTGTGAGCAAACCAGCCGTTGTGACCTCAGAGCACAAGGCCCACATCCCCATGGGGAAGGGAACCAAGCAGGAGTGTCATCACACCAGTGGGCACACATCAGAAAATGTGGGGAGCCCAGCAGTTAGGGCCTGACGCCAGAGGGCTCTCATCACCGAGGAGAGGAGGCTCACAGCAGGCTCCAACTGCTACCAGAGGGCCGCCATCGCCAATGCGGGATGTGCCAGCCAGGCAGGAGTGACCTCAGAGCAGAGGGCCCACCACACAAAAGTGTGAGGAACCCAAAGAGGATCAGACTCTCACCACAGGGCCCACATCACCAAGGGAATGGGAACCAGGCTGGAGTGTCCTCACACCAGTGGGGCCTCATCACCGAAATGTGAGTGACCCAGCACACGTGGCTTCAAACCAGAGGACACATATCACCAAGGGGCTGGGAGTGAGGCAGGCAGGAGGAGCCTCAAAACATAGGGACCATAGAATAAAAATGGTGAGGTATCCCGCAGTTGGAACCTCCTAGCAGGTGGCCAGGAGCAGCGAGGCTATGGGATCCAGACCTGACTGAACTCAAAACAGAGTGCCCTCATCATGAAACTGTGAGCAACCCAGCCGTTGGGACCTCAGAGCAGAAGGCCCACATTCCCATGTGGCTGGGAACATGGCATAAGTGTACTCGCACCACAGGGCACACATCAGAGAATTTTGGAAGCCCAGAAGTTAGGGCCTGACGCCAGAGGGCCCTCATTACCAAGGGGAGGAGACTCCAAGCAGGCACCAACTCCCAACAGAGGGCCCATGTCGCCAAGGTGACGTGTGACAGCCAGGCAGGAGTGACCTCACAGCAGAGGGCCTACCTCACAGAAGGGTGAGGAACCCAGCCAGGATAAGACTCTCACCAGAGGGCCCACATCACCAATGGGATCAGAAACAGGCAGGACTGTCTTCACACCAGTGTGGCCACATCATAGAAAGGTGAGGAACCCAGCACATGTGGCCTAAACCAGAGGACCCACATCTCCAAGGGGCTCGGAGTGAGGCAGGCAGGAGGAGCCTCACAACACAGGGACCATAGGATAAAAAAGCTGAGGAAACTTGCAGTGTGAACCTCCCAGCAGGCGGCCCAGAGCACCAAGTCTATGCGATCCAGGCTGCAGTGAACTCACAGCAGAGGGCCCACATCATGAAACTGTGAGCAACCCAGACATTGGGACCTCAGAGCAGAAGGCCCACATCCCCATGGGGATGGGAACCTCGCAGGAGTGCCCTCGCACCACTTAGCACGTATCAGAAAATGTGGGTACCCAGCAGTTAGGGCCTGACGCAAGAGGGCCCTCATCACCGAGGGGAGGAAGCTCCCAGCAGGCTACAACTGCCACAAGAGGGCCGATGTTGCCCAGGCGGGGTATGCCAACCAGGCAGGAGTGACCTCACAGCAGAGGACCCACCTCACAGAAGGGTGAGGAACCCAAACAGGATCAGACTCTCACCAGAGGGCCCACATCATCAAGGGGATAGGAACCAGGCAGGAGTGTCCTCACACCATTGGGGCCACATCATCAAAAGGTGAGGGACCCAGCACACGTGGCCTCAAACCAGAGGACACACATCACCAAGGGGCTGGGAGTGAGGCA
Source organism: Delphinapterus leucas (assembly GCF_059928025.1). Lineage (NCBI taxonomy): Eukaryota > Metazoa > Chordata > Mammalia > Artiodactyla > Monodontidae > Delphinapterus > Delphinapterus leucas. The sequence goes on from NW_028322235.1 coordinate 4,836,277, forward strand.
GGCAGGAGGAGTCTCAAAAAAGAGGGCCCATAGAAGAAAAAAGGTGAGGAATCCCGCAGTTGTAACGTCCCAGCAGGTGGCCAGGAGCAGCATGGCTATGGGATCCAGGCCGGAGTGAACTCACACCAGAGGGCCCTCATCATGAAACTGAGCAACCCACCGTTGGGACCTCAGAGCAGAAGGCCCACATTCCCATGGGGTTGTGAACTTGGCAGGAATGTACTCGCACCACAGGGCGCACATCAGAAAATTTTGGGAGCCCAGGAGTTAGGGCCTGATGCCAGAGGGCCCTCATTACCAAGGGGAGGAGACTCCCAGCAGGCACCAACTCCCACCAGATGGCCAACGTCACCAAGGCGGGGTGTGCCAGCTAGGCAGGACTGACCTCAGAGAAGAGGGCCTACCTCACAGAAGTGTGAGTAACACAACCAGGATCAGACTCTCACCGGAGGGCCCACATCACCAAGGAGATGGGAACCAAGCAGGAGTGTCCTCACACCAGTGGGGCCACATCAGCCAAAGGTGAGGAACCCAGCACATGTGGCCTCAAACCAGAGGACACACATCACCAAGGGGCTGGGAGTGAGGCAGGTGTCTGGAGGGGCACATTTAACTCTAATTTCCCACCAGGAAGAGGAATTAACCAAAGGCTCAGAGTGCCGTGCCGGACCCTGATTATGGCCTGAAGCAAACCTGCGGTTCTGTGGCCAGCTTTCAAGGAAACGAGTTAAGAAAGGAAATCACGGGCACTGTAATTCACAAACCTGCAGAGGTATAAATGACAGCTATTGGCAAAAATATATTGAAGTAAGTCTGCAAAGAGGACTTGAAAACGAGGCAGAATTGCAGGAATCATATTTCAGGAGGTAGATTGGAATTGCATTTAAAGCATGTGAAATGCGGCAGATCTTCGACAATGATGCACTTGGACAAAAGTGCATATACATTTTTTCCTGAATATATTCAGGAAAAAACGCATATGCCCTTTTTGGCCAACCAAGCACTCGAGCAATGGAAATCCGCACTACAATGAAGTCTTATTTCCCATTCCTCAAAAGGGCCATCTGAAAAAAGTGTAAAAACCAGAAACACAGGACAGGCCATGGAATAAAGGGAGCCTTGTTATGCTGATGGGTGGGATGTAAATTGCCAACAGACACTCTGGAGATGTTTATGGTGTATCCTGGAACATCTGACAAACAAAGCTACAGACCCTAGGGCACTTCCACTTTTGGCCCTATAGCTTTGGAAAATTAAAATCAAGAAGACACAGCCAACACAAAATTTAGGGCTGCTGTGTATACAAGAACCTCGAGTCCAGTACAAATTAAATATCCCAGAAAGAAAAAAATGGATAAAGGAGTTGTGCTACTTACGTACAACGGAATATCACTCAGCAATGAAATCAATGTCATCAGGACTGTAGCAGCAAATTGAGTGGATTTAAGTATGATGATTCTAAGAGAAATATGTCACACAAAGATAATTATCATAAGATATCACTAATAGAGAGAGTGTAAACTTGGCTACACATAAACTGAATTACAAAACCGAACAGAGTCTCACATTTAGATAAAAACTTATGCTTGCTTAACGGGAAAGTTGAGTTGGGGTGCTGTATAAAACCAGAGATTGAAATGAGCACACATACCGTTCCATAAGTCAAATATGTAATAGACAAGACCTACTCTTTGCTCAATGAAATAGACTCATCCAAGATGTATCACCTCACACCTGTTAGAATGGGCATCATCAGAAAATCTACAAACAACAAATGCTGGAAAGGGTGTGGAGATAAGGAACCCTCTTCCACTATTGTTGGGAATGTAAATTGATACAGTCACTGTGGAGAACATTATGGAGTTTCTTATAAAACTAAGAATAGAATTACCATATGATACAGCAATCCCACTACTGGGCATATACCCAGACAAAACCATAAATCAAAAAGAGACATTCACTGCAATGTTCATTGCATCACTATTTAAAATATCCAGGTAATGGAAGCAACCTAAATGCCCACAGACAGACGAATGCATAAAGATGAGGTACATATATAAAATGGAATATTACTAAGCCATAAAAAGGAATGAAATTGGGTCATTTGTAGAGACGTTGATGGATCTAGAGACTGTCATACAGAGTGAAGTAAGTCAGAAATGGAAAAACAAATCTTGTATATTAATGCATATATGTGGAACCTAGAAAAATTGTACAGATGAACCGTTTTGCAAGGCAGAAATAGAGCAACAGATGTAGACAACAAACGTATGGACACCAAGGGGGGAAAGCTGTTAGGGGGTGGTGGTGGGAGGAGTTGAGAGATTGGGATTGGCATGTATACATTTATATGTATAAAATAGATAACCAACAAGAACCTGCTGTATAAAAAATTAAAATAAAATTCAAAATTAAAAAAAGTAAAACAGAAAAAATATTCTTCCCTTCACATACATGTATTTATATGAATAAATTATTTCCATGCTTATATCTGTAAATACAAAAAAGAGGAATAAAATCTACCTTGAACCAAAAATGAAAAAAAAGAAAAAAACTACAGAACCCACAAGTTACACAGAGGAAAACCGTATCAGGGCACTTGCTCCAGTTGTAAACAATTCTGAAGTTGGTCAGTGGTGGGGAATCATCTCCCATTCAGCCAGCAGGCCACACGCAACAAGCATCCTCATTGCAAAGTTGGGGGACCGTGCCGAGGCATCTGTGAGTAAACGTGGGCCGAGCCCCAGGCCAGCTGCTGCAGAAATGTTCCCACCTTTCACAGGTAAAACACCTGAATATGTACAAGGATTTGAAAGCCTAGAGGAAGGGCCATGGAGCCACATGAGCGACAGCATGCCAGCCGACTTGGTGCCTGCAGGCCAGCCAGGATGGTCCTGGCCCTGGGTACTCTTCTGGAAGCTTTCCATTTCCCTGCCTGAGATACCCCTGCTGTCCCGGCCCCCACTGATTTCTTCCTTCCTCACCTCTGCCCAGGGAGAAATTCCAGCAGCAGGTATGGGTGACACATCCTCTTTTTTAGCAGGTGGCATCTTGGCAACTGCTGCAGAAAGTCCAGCAGAGCCCCACTCACACTGGGCCACCCACAAAGCCGTGGCCTCTCACTCCCTCCCACCAGCCCAGCCCCGAGACTGCTGACTGGGCAGAGAAAATGGCGTCAGGCACAGCTGCAGGGGCTCTTGCTGCCTGGAGCGGTGTTTATATTGATCTCAACCCAGGCACACCTGGGGAGGACTGGCCGGCACGGTCAGGCTTCCCAGGCCAGCCAATAATCACCCCTCAGGGGCTCACAGTTGCAGAAACTGGAACTTGCTGAATCGGCCAGGTCCAAGGAACAGGTGTGGGCTCCTGAGAGTCAGGATAGACAAGGGACTGCAGCTCTGGCTATTTTTCTAATTATATTATCTGGCCCATGAGTGGGAGACAACTTCAAGAAAACCCTCTCCTAATGAGAGGAACCCAGGAGTCAGGGAGAGGAGAGGTGTGTGGTGGGTGGAGACAGAGGCCTGGTTCCCCGGGTGCAGTGGAAGTCTCTGGAAGACCAGGTGGAGGGAGGCCACACAGAGTGATGCCCAGGGTCACAGACCTGTCGGAGCTGCTGTTTGTTAGTTCAAGTCCTGCTCTGAGGTGCTCTGTGTCAGATCTGAGTGACAGGTGAGCTGGGAGTGCTCTGCAATGAGGGCGATGTGCATGGCTCCTGTGTGCCCAGCCCTGCCACGGTACCTGAAAGGGTAGCTCTGTATCCTGGGAGGGGCCTGACCACGAGAGCCCCATGGGCTGCAGGGGAACCTGCCCAGGGAGCCCCATATCCTGGGAGGGGCCTGAACACGAGAGCCCCGTGGGCTGGGGTGGGGGTGGGGTACCTGCCCAGGTGAGCTCCATATCCTGGGATTGGCCTGACCTTGAGAGCCCCATGGGCTGCTGGAGTCCTGGTAAAAGATGTCAGGACAGTCAGTGAAGCCACCGAGGATAGACCTCCAGTAGTTCCTAAACCCTACACCCTGCTGGTCATTCTACTAACCACCAGGACATGGTATTCTGTATTAGTCTTCAATGAAGCCTTCTTTTGTATTCTATTAGTCCCAGAGTCACAAGAAATTTTGGCTTGTGAGTGGCAGGACTCAACATACAACTAAAACAATACTTCCGGGCCGTCTTGCCCCAAGGGTTCAAAAATTCCCACACCATCTTTGGGGAAAGCTCAGCTAAAGACCTAAAAGTTCTACCTCTGGAAAAGGAAACACTCCTTCAATATGCAGACGACATTCTGATCGCCAGCCCTACTAAGGAGACCTCTGAACTACCAAGCCAATAAAGGATACAAGTTGTCCAAGAAAAAGCTCAAATATCACAGACTATGGTGACCTGCGTGGGCTGCATTCTCACAGAAGGTCGGAGAAGCCCATCCCAGGAAAGGGAAGAAACGATTTACAGCCTTACCCATTTCTAAAACTAGAAGACAGCTTAGGGGTTCCTGGGGAGGCCAGGGTTTGCTGCTTCTGGATCCCTAACTACAGTCTACTAGCTGGGCCTCTATATGAAACACTGAAAGAAAAAGATGATGATCCTTTTGAATAGAATCCAGAAGTGGCCTTTCAAGAATGGAAAGAGCAGTCAATTCAGACCCTTGCCCTGGAACTCCCTAATTTAGCTAAACCCTTTGACCTTTACATTCCTAGTGAAATTTGAATGGCCATTGGAGTATTAGTGCAAAACCTGGGACCACTTGAAATGGAACAATGCAAGAATGCCATCCAGGTAGGATAAACTACGGTCACCAAGGGGCTTGGCCCACCGCCACATCTGGCCAAGATACTGGCAGTATCTGAAAACCTGGAAATCAGCAGCCCAAAAGGCCACCTCCCTCCTAAGGGAAAAGGACCCCACGTGGTGATCCTAACCCCCAACCATGCCCTGAAGTTGCAGGGTTTGCTCCGTGGGCACACTGACCTTGAGTGAGGAGGTCCTCCAACTCCAACCTCCAGAGAGATAACTGGGGCAAAGTGGCACCATGACGACTCATGTGACCATCACTTGACCTGGAGTTTCTCTCATAAAACAACAAGAGTGTGTCCCAAAAGAGTAGACTACTGCTTGCAGGACTTACTGCACCCAGAGGGGAGGTAATAATCTTGGCAGGGGAACCGTATATCACGCTGTCACCATAGAAAAGCCTACAGACACTGTGATGATGGTGACCAATAAGACCGGCTGGACTCCTGTTTACTTCAAAAGGCTGTTGACTCAGTGGCCATCATGGTCCTTCATCACCACTGACCCTGGACTGTCTGGGAGTTGAGCAGTCAGGGTGCTGACACCTGGTGCTGTTTTTACGTTAATTCAGGGGCCTAACTGAAGAAAGCACAGACTACTGGTCAGAGCATCTAGGCTGGCAGAAACGGTCAGCCTAAGGTGGCTGAACAAATGTGCGGCGGGGTGAAACTGGACCTCACAGCGTCACTGCACATCTCCTTCCTGGACCCTTAAAGGTCATTAGAATCTATAACACTACCAATACTTGTGCTCAGGCGGACGAGCAGGGAGGCAGGAGGCCTGCGGACAATCAACGTCACCTGGAGGCTGCTGGGGAGAAGTTCAGACCCTCTCCCACGGGTATGAGGGCTCCTAACTCAGCACTCAGCAGTTACAGATGAAGGGTCTGCACCCTCAGCACTCTAAGAATGAGGAAGGGGACAAAATGCAGAAGAGGGGTTTGTCCCAGGCAAAGCCCCTTAAAAATCCCTGGGAGATAAAAATAGAATCTGGGCAATAAAATAAAGTCTAACCTTTTTTATCCTTTGTGCTTTGTCTAATTTCACGTGCTCCTAGGGTCCCGCATACAGAGGTTCAACAGCCGGCACTTCAGACCAGATTTCCTAGTGCAGAATGGCTGGGTCGACACTTCAGCTCCTGGAGCACAGTGCAGACTCCGCGATATAGAGCCTGAGCTGCAGCCAACCGGGCCCTCGAGAGCTCCGCCCCCTCCCTCCCACTGACTCTGACAGGATCTCTACACAGCAGCCCAGCCCACAGCCCACGGGGTAGCACATGCTCTCACCTCTGCATTCTCTGATCAAAATATAAAGTTTCCTTTGCTTCTGAACCAAACTCAGTCTCGATCTGTTGGCTCCAATGACACTGGGCAGGGGGACACTTGTTGGGGTCCACTCTGGAGGATCAGTAACAGAAATTGAGAACATTGTAACTTCAATGAACAGATGTGTGAGCCAAACTGTAATTAACATAGAACAGTGTATAAGGCTCGGGTAAAATAAGATGTTTCTAACACTTCCATTTGATATTTCCATCACTTTATTATAAGCAAGTTCAGTGAAAGGTTTGTCTTATTTGTCAGGTCAATACTAGAGAAACGAAGTGATTTCTTTCCAAGGATGTACATCTAATAATCTTGGTTAAAGCTTCAATCTTGTTTTAAATGCTTTTCCATTGAAAATGATACCTCTCTTTCAGCTCCCCCATTTCTGAGAAGTATAAAATCTTATAATTTATTATTACCAAAGGGGAAAGGTGGGAGGAGGGATAAATTAACAGTTTGGGATTAACACATACACACTGCTATGTATAAAATCGATCATTAACAAGGAACTACTGTACAGCACAGGGAACCACACTCAATATTTTGCAATAACCTATAAGGGGAAATAATCTGAAAAAAGAATAGATATTTTTATTGACATCATCTATTAATGACAGTTAAAATGGAACCTAAGGGAAACCGGTGGTGAGTGCTTCTGACCCTGAAGACTTCAATCATCTAAAGTTTGGACTCTGCCTACTTCCCAAGGCCCTTAATGAACCTATGTGTAGCCGTAGCTTAAACAATTCCCCAGTTTGGGTTGTGGAGAGACACTGATTTTGAAAAAGCCCTGGTGTTCTCCTCACATGAATGGGACACTTCCTACAGCTAAAATATGCCTGTCACACCCAGAAGATGGTATACCGTCTGATCGGGAAGAGTTTGGAAAAGGCATCTCATCTCCTCATCTCCTGGTGCTCGGGTTCACCCCTCCAGCGTCTTTACGAACAGTCTCCCCACTTGGAGATGTCAGCACTGTCAACATCCTGTTGCATACAGTTTGGAATTTGTCCAGAGGATGAAGCAGAAGGAGGAGGAACAATGAGAGACAAGTCCTAGGTGTTCGGACAGGCACATGTCACTCTAATTTCCAATCAGGAAGACGAATTGACTAAAAGCTAGGGTTGCCCATGGAAACAGAATAGGGCTTGAGGAAATCCCGCTGCTTTGTGGCCAGTTCCCATAAACACAAGTTGAAAAATGGAACTCAGGGCCGCTAAAATTCACGAAACTGCAGAGTTGAAAATATCTCTCACTGAAAAATGTCTTGAGGAAAGTCAGAGAAAAGGAATTGTAAGCAACGGAGAATGGCAGGAAAGGGATTGGAAGAGGTAGAAAGGACTCGCCATTAAGCACAAGAAAAGGGGCTGAACATTGCCAACATTGCAGTTGGCCAAAAAGGGTGTATGCGTCTTTTTCTGTATATATTCAAGAAAAGGGCATACACTTTTTTAGCCAACCAAACAGGTGCGCACTGGAAATCAGTACTACAAAACATATCACTTCGCATCAGTCAGAAGAGCCTTCCTCATAAAGTGTAAACACCAGAAATGCAGGACAGGGCAAGGAGAAAAGGGAGCCCTGTGAGGCTTATAGTGGAAATGTATATTGCCAATGGTCACTCTTGAGAAGTGTATTGTGTTTACTAAAGCATCTAAAAAATGAGCTACAGAGCACAGGGCACTTGCACTCATGGACGTATATCTTGGGAAAGACAAAAATGGATAGGACACAGGCACCCCAATGTTTACCGCCTCTCTGTTTAAAAGATCCTCGACTAGGATATAATTTATATGTCTCTGGAGGGAAAAAATGGATAGAGGTGTGGCACTTATGTAGAGTGGAATATTACTCAGCCTGAAAATCAGTGAAATATAGCCAGTTGTAACAACCCCAGAGTAGTTACGTATGATCATTCAAAGTCACATAATTCAAAAAGAAAAAGACAAACAATATTACTAATACATGGAATGTAAACGTGGCTACAAATGACCTGAATTACAAAACAGAATGGGGTCTCAAATTTAGAAGACCAACTTATGTTTGCTTAAGGAAAAAGGAGAGTTGGGGAGCTGCATAAAACCAGAGATTGAAATTAGCACAGATACCGTTCCATAAGCCAAATATGTAATAGAAAAAACCTACTCCCTGGTCAACAAAATGGACTCAACACGCCATATTCAACACCTACGAATACACCTGACTAGTAAGAATCTTCAAACTCATGGATTTATATGTCTCCGGAAGAGAATCAAGAGTGAGTACAGCGGCATGAACGGAGCAGTGAAAATGCGATAAATCCCATTATCAAAATAAATTACAAAAACAAAACACAATGAGAGTGAAATAGAGAGCAATTCTTAAATAATTCATTCAGGGCTTTTGATGCAACCTGGATTTACCACATCTACACCCAGAGCTGAGTGAGACATAAGGTTGGGCACTTCGGGCTGATAGCATTGTTGAGGTTCAATGAGCAAATGCAGACCCTTTGAAGTCATACTGCATGGTACCCATTCCATGGGTCCCAACTCTCCAGGTTTAAGGGATTCTTTCTTCAGCTAAAACATGCATGGGAAACCCACAGTATGGTGCACCGTGTGACCAGGAAAGGTTTTCAAATGCATCTCAGTTTTCGTCCCCTTTTACTCGGGTTCACCATTCCAGAACCTTTACTAACACTCTCCCCACTTGGAGAGTCAGTGCCTTTAACCTCCTGTTTGGCACAGTTTGAAATTTCTGCGCAAGATGAACAGGAATAGGGAGAACCAATGAGAGACTAGCAGTAAGTGTCTGCACGGGCAAATTTAATGCTCATTTCCCACCAGGAAGAGGAATTAACCAAAGGATCAGCATGCCGTGCCGGAACCAGATTAGGGCCTGAAGCAATCCTGCGGGTTTGCGCCCAGCTCACAAGTTGCGAGTTGAAGAATCGAGCTCAGGGGCACTGTAACTCACAAACATGCAGAGTTATAAATGACAGCTATCGTCCAAAAATATATTGAAGGAAAGCTGCGAATACGACTTGTAAGCAGGGCAGAATTGCAGGAAATCGATTTCAGGGGGTACACGGGAATTGCATTTAAAGCATAGGAAAAGAGGCAGAACGTCGACAATGATGCTCTTGGCCAAAAAGGGTGTATGCGTTTTTTCCTGAATTTATTCAGGAAAAAAAGCATATGCGCTTTTTGGCCAACCAAGCAAGCATGTTAAAGAAATCTGCACTACAATGAAGTCTCACTGCCCCCAGGTCAAAAGGGACATCTGAAACAAGTGTAAAATCCACAAAGACAGGACAGGGCAAGGAGAACAGAGAGCCTTGTTATGCTGATGGTCGGGATGTAAATTGCCAACAGCCACTCTGGAGAAGTGTATGGTGTATCCTGGAACCCCTGAAAAACAAAGCAACGGAGCCTACGGCACTTCCACTTATGGTCCTATAGCTTAGGGAAATTAAAATCAAAAACACACAGCCACCCCAAAGTGTCGGACGGCTCTGTTTACAAGAACCTCTTCTACGGTACAAGTTAAATATCCCAGAATGTGAAAAATGGATAAAGAAGTTGTGGTACGTACGTACAATGGAATATCACTCAGCAATGAAAGCTATGTCATCAGACCCGTCGCGGCATAATGAGTGGATTCAGGTACGATGATTCTAAGGGAAATAAGTCACACAGAAAATGAAACATCATAAGATATCACTAATACATGGAATGTAAACTTTGCTACACATGAACTGAATTATAAAACAGAACAGGGTCTCAAATTTAGAAAACCAACTTATGCTTGCTTAAGGGGAAAGGTGAGTTGGGGTGCTGCATAAAACCAGAGATAGAAATTAGCACAGATACCTTTCCAAAAGCCAAATATGTAATAGCCCAGACCTACCCCTTGCTCAACGAAATGGACTAAACACCCCATATTCAACGCCTAGGAATACACCTGACTAGTAAGAATCTTCAAACCCATGGATTCATATGCCTCCGTAAGAGAATGAAGCGTGTGTACAGCGGCATGAATGCAGCAGAGAAAATCCGATAAATCCCATTGTCAAAATGAATTACAAAAACAAAACCCAAGGACAGTGAAATAGAGAGCAATTCTTAAATAATTCATTCAGGGCTTGTGATGCAACCTGGATTTACCACATATACACCCAGAGCTGAGTGACACATAAGGTTGGACACTTTGGGCTGATAGCATTGTTGAGGTTCGATAAGCAAATGCAGACCCTTTGAAGTCATACTGCATGGTAGCCATTCCATGGGTCCCAACTCTCCAGGTTTAAGGGATACTTCCTTCAGCTAAAACATGCATGGGAAACACACATTATGGTGCACCATGTGACGGGGAAACGTTTTCAAATGCATCTCAGTTTTCGTCTCGTTTTACTTGGGTACACCATTCCAGACCCTTTAATAACACTCTCCCCACTTGGAGAGTCTGTACCTTTAACCTCCTGTTTGGCACAGTTTGCAATTTCTGCGCAAAATGAACAGGAATAGGGAGAACCAATGAGAGACTAGCTGTAGGTGTCTGCACGGGCAAATTTAACGCTCATTTCCAACCAGGAAGAGGAATTAACCAAAGGCTCAGCATGCCGTGCCGGAACCAAATTAGGGCCTGAATCTATCATGTGGGTTTGCGGCCAGCTCACAAGAAAGCGATTTGAAGAAAGGAGCTCAGGGGCACTGTAATTCACAAACCTGCAGAGTTATAAATGACAGCTATCGTCCAAAAATATATTGAAGGAAGGCTGTGAAGAGGACTTGAAAGCGGGGCAGAATTGCAGGAAAACGATTTCAGGGGGTAGACTGGAATTGCATTTAAAGCATAGGAAAAGAGGCAGAATGTCGACAATGATGCACTTGGCCAAAAAGTGCGTATGCGTTTTTTACTGAATATATTCAGGAAAAAACGCATACGCCCTTTTTGGCCAACCAAGCAAGCATGTTAAAGAAATCTGCACTACAATGAAGTCTCACTGCCCCCCGGTCAAAAGGGCCATCTGAAAAAAGTGTAAAATCCAGAAATGCAGCACAGGCCATGGAGAACAGGGAGCCTTGTTATGCTGATGGGTGGGATGTAAATTGCCAACAGCCACCCTGGAGAAGTGTATGGTGTTTCCTGAAACACCTAAAAAACAAAGCAACGGAGCCTACGGCACTTCCACTTATGGTCCTATAGCTTAGGGAAATTAAAATCAAAAACACACAGCCACCCCAAAGTTTCACACAGCTCTGTTTACAAGAACCTCGTCCACGGTACAAGTTAAATATCCCAGAAAGCGAAAAATGGATAAAGAAGTTGTGGTACGTACGTACAATGGAATATCACTCACCAATGAAGTCTATGTCATCTGGCCCGTCTTGGCATAATGATTGGATTCAGGTACGATGATTCTAAGTGAAATAAGTCACACAGAAAATGAAACATCATAAGATATCACTAATACACCGAATGTAATCTTGGCTACACATGAACTGAATTACAAAACAGAACATGGTCTCAAATTTAGAAAACCAACTTATGTTTGCTTAAGGGGAAAGGTGAGTTGGGGTGCTGCATAAAACCAGAGATAGAAATTAGCACAGATACCATTCCATACGTCAAATACGTAATAGTCAAGAACTACACCTTGCTCAACAAAATGGGCTAAACCCCCTATATTCAACGCCTAGGAATACACCTGACTAGTAAGAATCTTCAAACCCATGGATTTATATGTCTCCATAAGAGAATCAAGCGTGTGTACAGCTGCATGAAGGTAGCAGAGAAAATCCGATAAATCCTATTATCAAAATGAATTACAAAAACAAAACACAATGACAGTGAAATAGAGAGCAATTCTTAAATAATTCATTCAGGGCTTGTGATGCAACCTGGATTTACCTCATCTACACCCAGAGCTGAGTGAGACATAAAGTTGGACACTTCGGGCTGATAGCATTGGTGATGTTCGAAGAGCAAATGCAGACCATTTGAAGTCATACTGCATGGTACCCATTCCATGGGTCCCAACTCTCCAGGTTTAAGCGATTCTTCCTTCAGCTAAAACATGCATGGGAAACCCACTGTATGGTGCACCGTGTAACCGGGAAACGTTTTCAAATGCATCTCAGTTTTCGTCCCCTTTTACTCGGGTCCACAATTCCAGACCCTTTACTAACACTCTACCGATTTGGAGAGTCAGTGCCTTTAACCTGCTGTTTGGCACAGTTTGCAATTTCTGCGCAAGATGAACAGGAATAGGGAGAACCAATGAGAGACTAGCTGTAGGTGTCTGCACGGGCAAATTTAACGCTCATTTCCCACCAGGAAGAGGAATTAACCAAACGCTCAGCATGCCCTGCCGGAACCAGATTAGGGCCTGAAGCAACCCTGCGAGTTTGCGGCCAGCTCACAAGAAAGCGATTTGAAGAAAGGAGCTCCGGGGCACTCTAATTCACAAAATTGCAGAGTTATAAATGACAGCTATCGTCCAAAAATATATTGAAGGAAGCCTGCGAAGAGGACTTGAAAGCGGGGCAGAATTGCAGGAGAACGATTTCAGGGGGTAGACTGGAATTGCATTTAAAGCATAGGAAAAGAGGCAGAACGTCGACAATGATTCACTTGGCCAAAAAGGGCGTATGCGTTTTTTCCTGAATATATTCAGGAAAAAACGCATACGCCCTTTTTGGCCAACCAAGCAAGCATGTTAAAGAAATCTGCACTACAATGAAGTCTCACTGCCCCCCGGTCAAAAGGGCCATCTGAAAAAAGTGTAAAATCCAGAAAGGCAGCACAGGCCATGGAGAACAGGGAGCCTTGTTATGCTGATGGGCGGGATGTAAATTGCCAAGAGCCACTCTGGAGAAGTGTATGGTTTTTCCTGAAACACCTAAAAAACAAAGCAACAGAGCCTACGGCACTTCCACTTGTGGTCCTATAGCTTAGGGAAATTAAAATAAAAAACACACAGCCACCCCAAAGTTTCAGACGGCTCTGTTTACAAGAACCTCGTCTACGGTACAAGTTAAATATCCCAGAAAGCGAAAAATGGATAAAGAAGTTGTGGTACGTACGTACAATGGAATATCACTCACCAATGAAATCTATGTCATCTGGCCCGTCGTGGCATAATGAGTGGATTCAGGTACGATGATTCTAAGAGAAATAAGTCACACAGAAAATGAAACATCATAAGATATCACTAATACACCGAATGTAATCTTGGCTACACATGAACTGAATTACAAAACAGAACAGGGTCTCAAATTTAGAAAACCAACTTATGTTTGCTTAAGGGGAAAGGTGCGTTGGGGTGCTGCATAAAACCAGAGATAGAAATTAGCACAGATACCATTCCATACGTCATATATGTAATAGTCAAGGGGGCTTCCCTGGTGGCACACTGGTTGAGAGTTCGCCTGCCGATGCAGGGGACGCGGGTTCGTGCCCCGGTCCGAGAGGATCCCACATGCCGCGGAGCTACTGGCCCCGTGAGTCATGGTCGTTGAGCCTGCGCGTCCGGAGCCTGTGCTCCGCAACGGGAGAGGCCACAACACTGAGAGGCCCGCGTACAGCAAAAAAAATAAATAAATATGTAATAGTCAAGACCTACCCCTTGCTCAACGAAATGGGCTAAACACCCTATATTCAACGCCTAGGAATACACCTGACTAGTAAGAATCTTCAAACCCATGGATTTATATGTCTCCATAAGAGAATCAAGCATGTGTACAGCTGCATGAAGGCAGCAGAGAAAATCCGATAAATCCTATTATCAAAATGAATTACAAAAACAAAACACAATGACAGTGAAATAGAGAACAATTCTTAAATAATTCATTCAGGGCTTGTGATGCAACCTGGATTTACCTCATCTACACCCAGAGCTGAGTGAGACATAAGGTTGGACACTTCGGGGTGATACAACTGGTGAGGTTCGATGAGCAAATGCAGACCATTTGAAGTCATACTGCATGGTACCCATTCCATGGGTCCCAACTCTCCAGGTTTAAGCGATTCTTCCTTCAGCTAAAGCATGCATGGGAAGCCCACAGTATGGTGCACCGTGTGACCAGGAAACGTTTTCAAAGGCATCTCAATTTTCGTCCCCTTTTACTCGGGTTCACAATTCCAGACCCTTTTCTAACACTCTCCAGACTTGGAGAGTCAGGGCCTTTAACCTCCTGTTTGGCACAGTTTGCAATTTCTGCGCAAGATGAACAGGAATAGGGAGAACCAATGAGAGACTAGCTGTAGGTGTCTGCACGGGCAAATTTAACGCACATTTCCCACCAGAAAGACGAATTAACCAAAGGCTCAGCATGCCGTGCCGGAACAAGATTAGGGCCTGAAGCAATCCTGCGAGTTTGCGGCCAGCTCACAAGAAAGCGATTTGAAGAAAGGAGCTCAGGGGCACTGTAATTCACAAACCTGCAGAGTTATAAATGACAGCTATCGTCCAAAAATATATTGAAGGAAGGCTGCGAAGAGGACTTGAAAGCGGGGCAGAATTGCAGGAAAAAGATTTCAGGGGGTAGACTGGAATTGCATTTAAAGCATAGGAAAAGAGGCAGGACGTCGACAATGATGCACTTGGCCAAAAAGGGCGTATGCGTTTTTTCCTGAATATATTCAGGAAAAAGCGCATACGCCCTTTTTGGCCAACCAAGCAAGCATGTTAAAGAAATCTGCACTACAATGAAGTCTCACTGCCCCCCGGTCAAAAGGGCCATCTGAAAAAAGTGTAAAATCCAGAAATGCAGCACAGGCCATGGAGAACAGGGAGCTTGTTATGCTGATGGGTGGGATGTAAATTGCCAACAGCCACTCTGCAGAAGTGTATGGTGTTTCCTGAAACACCTAAAAAACAAAGCAACGGAGCCTACGGCACTTCCACTTATGGTCCTATAGCTTAGGGAAATTAAAATAAAATACACACAGCCACCCCAAAGTTTCAGACGGCTCTGTTTACAAGAACCTCTTCTACGGTACAAGTTAAATATCCCAGAAAGCGAAAAATGGATAAAGAAGTTGTGGTACGTACGTACAATGGAATATCACTCACCAATGAAATCTATGTCATCTGGCCCGTCGTGGCATAATGAGTGGATTCAGGTACGATGATTCTAAGAGAAATAAGTCACACAGAAAATGAAACATCATAAGATATCACTAATACACCGAATGTAATCTTGGCTACACATGAACTGAATTACAAAACAGAACAGGGTCTCAAATTTAGAAAACCAACTTATGTTTGTTTGAGGGGAAAGGTGAGTTGGGGTGCTGCATAAAACCAGAGATAGAAATTAGCACAGATACCATTCCATACGTCAAATATGTAATAGTCAAGACCTACACCTTGCTCAACGAAATGGGCTAAACACCCTATATTCAACGCCTAGGAATACACCTGACTAGTAAGAATCTTCAAACCCATGGATTTATATGTCTCCATAAGAGAATCAAGCGTGTGTACAGCTGCATGAAGGTAGCAGAGAAAATCCGATAAATCCTATTATCAAAATGAATTACAAAACAAAACACAATGACAGTGAAATAGAGAGCAATTCTTAAATAATTCATTCAGGGCTTGTGATGCAACCTGGATTTACCTCATCTACACCCAGAGCTGAGTGAGACATAAAGTTGGACACTTCGGGCTGATAGCATTGGTGATGTTCGAAGAGCAAATGCAGACCATTTGAAGTCATACTGCATGGTACCCATTCCATGGGTCCCAACTCTCCAGGTTTAAGCGATTCTTCCTTCAGCTAAAACATGCATGGGAAACCCACTGTATGGTGCACCGTGTAACCGGGAAACGTTTTCAAATGCATCTCAGTTTTCGTCCCCTTTTACTCGGGTCCACAATTCCAGACCCTTTACTAACACTCTACCGACTTGGAGAGTCAGTGCCTTTAACCTGCTGTTTGGCACAGTTTGCAATTTCTGCGCAAGATGAACAGGAATAGGGAGAACCAATGAGAGACTAGCTGTAGGTGTCTGCACGGGCAAATTTAACGCTCATTTCCCACCAGGAAGAGGAATTAACCAAACGCTCAGCATGCCCTGCCGGAACCAGATTAGGGCCTGAAGCAACCCTGCGAGTTTGCGGCCAGCTCACAAGAAAGCGATTTGAAGAAAGGAGCTCCGGGGCACTCTAATTCACAAAACTGCAGAGTTATAAATGACAGCTATCGTCCAAAAATATATTGAAGGAAGCCTGCGAAGAGGACATGAAAGCGGGGCAGAAATGCAGGAAAACGATTTCAGGGGGTAGACTGGAATTGCATTTAAAGCATAGGAAAAAGAGGCAGAACGTCGACAATGATTCACTTGGCCAAAAAGGGCGTATGCGTTTTTTCCTGAATATATTCAGGAAAAAACGCATACGCCCTTTTTGGCCAACCAAGCAAGCATGTTAAAGAAATCTGCACTACAATGAAGTCTCACTGCCCCCCGGTCAAAAGGGCCATCTGAAAAAAGTGTAAAATCCAGAAAGGCAGCACAGGCCATGGAGAACAGGGAGCCTTGTTATGCTGATGGGCGGGATGTAAATTGCCAAGAGCCACTCTGGAGAAGTGTATGGTTTTTCTTGAAACACCTAAAAAACAAAGCAACAGAGCCTACGGCACTTCCACTTATGGTTCTATAGCTTAGGGAAATTTAAATCAAAAACACACAGCCAAGCCAAAGTTTCAGATGGCTCTGTTTACAAGAACCTCTTCTACGGTACAAGTTAAATATCCCAGAAAGCGAAAAATGGATAAAGAAGTTGTGGTACGTACGTACAATGGAATATCAGTCACCAAGGAAAGCTATGTCATCTGGCCCGGCGTGGCGTAATGAGTGGATTCAGGTACGATGATTCTAAGTGAAATAAGTCACACAGAAAATGAAACATCATAAGATATCACTAACACACCGAATGTAATCTTGGCTACACATGAACTGAATTACAAAACAGAACAGGGTCTCAAATTTAGAAAACCAACTTATGTTTGCTTAAGGGGAAAGGTGAGTTGGGGTGCTGCATAAAACCAGAGATAGAAATTAGCACAGATACCATTCCATACGTCAAATATGTAATAGTCAAGACCTACCCCTTGCCCAACGAAATGGGCTAAACACCCTATATTCAACGCCTAGGAATACACCTGACTAGTAAGAATCTTCAAACCCATGGATTTATATGTCTCCATAAGAGAATCAAGCGGGTGTACAGCTGCATGAATGCAGCAGAGAAAATCCGATAAATCCTATTATCAAAATGAATTACAAAAACAAAACACAATGACAGTGAAATAGAGAGCAATTCTTAAATAATTCTTTCAGGGCTTGTGATGCAACCTGGATTTACCTCATCTACACCCAGAGCTGAGTGAGACATAAAGTTGGACACTTCGTGCTGATAGCATTGGTGAGGTTAGATGAGCAAATGCAGACCCTTTGAAGTCATACAGCATGGTACCCATTCCATGGGTCCCAACTCTCCAAGTTTAAGGGATTCTTCCTTCAGCTAAAACATGCATGGGAAACCCACAGTATGGTGCACCGTGTGACTGGCAAACGTTTTCAAATGATTCTCAGTTTTCGTCCCCTTTTACTCGGGTTCACAATTCCAGACCCTTTACTAACACTCTCCCCACTTAGAGAGTCAGTGCCTTTAACCTCCTGTTTGGCACAGTTTGCAATTTCTGCGCAAGATGAACAGGAATAGGGAGAACCAATGAGAGACTAGCTGTAGGTGTCTGCATGGGCAAATTTAACGCTCATTTCCCACCAGGAAGAGGAATTAACCAAAGGCTCAGCATGCCGTGCCGGAACCAGATTAGGGCCTGAAGCAATCCTGCGGGTTTGCGGCCAGCTCACAAGAAAGCGATTTGAAGAAAGGAGCTCCGGGGCACTGTAATTCAAAACCTGCAGTGTTATAAATGACAGCTATCGTCCAAAAATATATTGAAGGAAGGCTGCGAAGAGGACTTGAAAGCGGGGCAGAATTGCAGGAAAACGATTTCAGGGGGTAGACTGGAATTGCATTTAAAGCATAGGAAAAGAGGCAGAACGTCGACAATGATGCACTTGGCCAAAAAGGGCGTATGCGTTTTTTCCTGAATATATTCAGGAAAAAGCGCATACGCCCTTTTTGGCCAACCAAGCAAGCATGTTAAAGAAATCTGCACTACAATGAAGTCTCACTGCCCCCCGGTCAAAAGGGCCATCTGAAAAAAGTGTAAAATCCAGAAATGCAGCACAGGCCATGGAGAACTGGGAGCCTTGTTATGCTGATGGGTGGGATGTGAATTGCCAACAGCCACTCTGGAGAAGTGTATGGTGTTTCCTGAAACACCTAAAAAACAAAGCAACGGAGCCTACGGCACTTCCACTTATGGTCCTATAGCTTAGGGAAATTAAAATCAAAAACACACAGCCACCCCAAAATTTCAGACGGCTCTGTTTACAAGAACCTCGTCTACGGTACAAGTTAAATATCCCAGAAAGCGAAAAATGGATAAAGAAGTTGTGGTACGTACGTACAATGGAATATCACTCACCAATGAAATCTATGTCATCTGGCCCGTCGTGGCATAATGAGTGGATTCAGGTACGATGATTCTAAGAGAAATAAATCACACAGAAAATGAAACATCATAAGTTAACTCTAATACACCGAATGTAATCTTGGCTACACATGAACTGAATTACAAAACAGAACAGGGTCTCAAATTTAGAAAACCAACTTATGTTTGCTTAAGGGGAAAGGGGAGTTGGGGTGCTGCATAAAACCAGAGATAGAAATTAGCACATATACCATTCCATACATCAAATATGTAATAGTCAAGACCTACCCCTTGCTTAACGAAATGGGCTAAACACCCTATATTCAACGCCTAGGAATACACCTGACTAGTAAGAATCTTCAAACCCATGGATTTATATGTCTCCATAAGAGAATCAAGCATGTGTACAGCTGCATGAAGGCAGCAGAGAAAATCCGATAAATCCTATTATCAAAATGAATTACAAAAACAAAACACAATGACAGTGAAATAGAGAACAATTCTTAAATAATTCATTCAGGGCTTGTGATGCAACCTGGATTTACCTCATCTAAACCCAGAGCTGAGTGAGACATAAGGTTGGACACTTCGGGCTGATAGCATTGGTGAGGTTCGATGAGCAAATGCAGACCATTTGAAGTCATACTACATGGTACCCATTCCATGGGTCCCAACTCTCCAGGTTTAAGCGATTCTTCCTTCAGCTAAAGCATGCATGGGAAGCCCACAGTATGGTGCACCGTGTGACCGGGAAACATTTTCAAATGCATCTCAATTTTTGTCCCCTTTTACTCGGGTTCACAATTCCAGACCCTTTACTAACACTCTCCCCACTTGGAGAGTCAGTGCCTTTAACCTCCTATTTGGCACAGTTTGCAATTTCTGTGCAAGATGAACAGGAATAGGGAGTACCAATGAGAGACTAGCTGTAGGTGTCTGCACGGGCAAATTTATCGCTGATTTCCAACCAGGAAGAGGAATTAACCAAACGCTCAGCATGCCGTGCCGGAACCAGATTAGGGCCTGAAGCAATCCTGCGGGTTTGCGGCCAGCTCAAAAGAAAGCGATTTGAAGAAAGGAGCTCAGGGGCACTCTAATTCACAAACCTGCAGAGTTATAAGTGACAGCTATCATCCAAAAATATATTGAAGGAAGGCTGTGAAGAGGACTTGAAAGCGGGGCAAAATTGCAGGAAAACGATTTCAGGGGGTAGACTGGAATTGCATTTAAAGCATAGGAAAAGAGGCAGTACGTCGACAATGATGCACTTGGCCAAAAAGGGCGTATGCGTTTTTTCCTGAATATATTCAGGAAAAAACGCATACGCCCTTTTTGGCCAACCAAGCAAGCATGTTAAAGAAATCTGCACTACAATGAAGTCTCACTGCCCCCCAGTCAAAAGGGCCATCTGAAAAAAGTGTAAAATCCAGAAAGGCAGCACAGGCCATGGAGAACAGGGAGCCTTGTTATGCTGATGGGCGGGATGTGAACTGCCAACAGCCACTCTGGAGAAGTGTATGGTGTTTCCTGGAACACGTAGGAAACAAAGCAACACAGCCTATGGCACTTCCACTTATGGTCCTATAGCTTAGGGAAGTTAAAATCAAAAACACACAGCCACCCCAAAGTTTGGGTCGGCTCTGTTTACAAGAACCTCGTCTACGGTACAAGTTAAATATCACAGAAAGCGAAAATGGATAAAGAAGTTGTGGTACATACGTACAATGGAAAATCACTCAGCAATGAAATCTATGTCATCTGGCCCTTAGCGGCATAATGAGTGGATTCAGGTACAATGATTCTACGTGAAATAAGTCACACAGAAAAAGGAACATCATAAGATATCACTAATACATGGAATGAAACTTGGCTTCACATGAACTGAATTACAAAACAGAAGAGGGTCTCCAAGTTAGAAAACCAACTGATGGTTGCTTATGGGGAAAGGTGAGTTGGGGTGCTGCATAAAACCAGAGATTTATATTAGCACAGAAACTGTTCCATAAACCAAATATGTAATAGAAAAGACCTACTCCTTGCTCAACGAAATGGAGTCAACACCCCATATTCAACGCCTAGGAATATACCTGACTAGTAAGGATCTTAAAACCCATGGATTTATATGTCTCCGTAAGAGAATCAAGCGTGTGTACAGCGGCCTAAACGCATCAGTGAAAATCCGATAAATCCTATTATCAAAATAAATTTCAAAAACAAAACACAATGACACTGAAATAGAGGGCAATTCTTAAATAATTCATTCAGGGCTTGTGATACAACCTGGATTTAGCACATCTTCAACCAGAGCTGGGTGAGACATAAGGCTGGACACTTCGGGCTGATAGCATTGGTGAGGTTCGGTGAGCAAATGCCGACCATTTGAAGTCATACTGCATGGTACCCATTCCATGGGTCCCAACTCTCCAGGTTTAAGGGATTCTTCCTTCAGCTAAAACATGCATGGGAAACCCAGAGTATGGTCCACCTTGTGATTTGGATTCGTTTTCAAATGCATCTCAGTTTTTTTCCCCTGGTACTAGGGTTCAATATTCCAGACCCGTCAATAACACTCTCCCCATATATATATTCAGGAAAAAACGCATACGCCCTTTTTGGCCAACCAAGCAAGCGTGTAAAGGAAATCTGCACTACAATGAAGCCTCACTGCCCCCCGGTCAAAAGGGCCATCTGAAAAAAGTGTAAAATCCAGAAAGGCAGGACAGGCCATGGGGAACATGTAGCCTTGTTATGCTGATGGGCGGGATGTGAACCGCCAACAGCCACTCTGGAGAACTGTATGGTGTTTCCGGAAACACGTAGGGAACAAAGCAACACAGCCTATGGCACTTCCACTTATGGTCCTATAGCTTAGGGACATTAAAATGAAAAACACAGAGCCACCCCAAAGTTTGGGACGGCTCTGTTTACAAGAACCTCGTCTACGATACAAGTTAAATATCCCAGAAATCGAAATATGGATAAAGAAGATGTGGTACGTATGTACAATGGAATATCACTCAGCAATGATATCTATGTCATCAGGCCAGTAGTGGCATAATGAATGGATTCAGGTATGATGATTTTACGTGAAATAAGTCACACAGAAAAAGAAACATCATAAGTTATCACTAATACATGGAATGTAAACTTGGCTACACATGAACTGATCTACAAAACAGAACACGGTCTCAAATTTAGAAAACGAACTTACGCTTGCTTATGGGGAAAGGTGAGTTGGCGTGCTGCATAAAACCAGAGATTGAAATTAGCACAGATATCTTTCCATAAGCCAAATATATAATAGACAAGACCTACTCCTTGCTCAACGAAATGAACTCAACACCCCATATTCAACGCCTCGGAATATACCTGACTAGTAAGAATCTTAAAACCCATGGATTTATATGTCTCCGTAAGAGAATCAAGCGTGTGTACAGTGGCCTAAACGCAGCAGTGAAAATCGGATAACTTCCTTTATCAAAAAAAATTTCAAAAACAAAACACAATGACAGTGAAATAGAGAGCAATTCTTAAATAATTCATTCAGGGCTTGTGATGCAACCTGGATTTACCACATCTACACCCAGAGCTGGGTGAGACATAAGGCTGGACCCTTCGCGCTGATACCATTGGTGAGGCTCGGTGAGCAAATGCAGACCGTTTGAAGGCATACTGCATGGTACCCATTCCATGGGTCCCAACTCTCCAGGTTTAAGGGATTCTTCCTTCAGCTAAAACATGCATGAGAAACGCAGAGTATATTCCACCATGTGATTGCGAAACGTTTTCAAATGCATCTCAGTTTTTGTGCCCTGGTACTCGGGTTCACCATTCCAGACGCTTTACTAACACTCTCCCCACTTGGAGAGTCAATGCCTTTAACATCCTGTTCAGCACAGTTTGCAATTTCTGAGCAAGATGAACAGGAATAGGGAGAACCAATGAGAGACTAGCTGTAGGTGCCTGCACGGGCAAGTGTAACGACCATTTCCCACCAGGAAGAGGAATTAACCAAAGGGTCAGCGTGCCCTGCCAGAAACAGATTAGCGCCTGAAGCATTCCTGCGGTTTTCGGCCAGCTCACAAGAAAGCGAGTTGAAGAAAGGAGCTCAGGGGCACTCTAATTCACAAACCTGCAGAGTTATGAATGACAGCTATCGTCCAAAAATATATTGAAGTAAGTCTGCGAAGAGGACTGGAAAGGGGGGCAGCATTTGAGGAAAACTATTTCAGGGGGTAGACTGGAATTGCACTTAAAGCATAGGAAATGAGGCAGAATGTCGACAATGATGCACTTTGCCAAAAAGGGCGTATGCATTTTTTCCTGAATATATTCAGGAAAAAACGCATACACCCTTGATGGCCAACCAAGCAAGCCTGTAAAGGAAATCTGCACCAAGGGCAGAAAGCTGTTGGGGGGATGGTGGTGTGAAGAGTTGAGAGATTGGGATTGACATGTATACATTTATATGTATAAAATAGATAACCAATAAGAACCTGCTGTATAAAAAATAAGATTAAAAATTAAAAAAAATAAAATTAAAAAGTAAAACAGAAAAAATATTCTTCCCTCCACATACATGTATTTATATGAATAAATTATTTCTATGCTTATATTTGTAAATGCAAAAAAGAGGAATGAAATCTACCTTGAACCAAAAACGAAAAATAGAAAAAACAAACAGAATCCACAAGTTACACAGAGGAAAACCGTATCAGGACACTTGCTCCAGTTGTAAACAATTCTGAAGTTGGTCAGTGGTGGGGAATCATCTCCCATACAGCCAGCAGGCCCCACGCAACAAGCGTCCTCATTGCAAAGCTGGGGGACCGTGCTGAGGCATCTGTGAGTAAACGTGGTCCGAGCCCCAGGCCAGCTGCTGCTGAAATGTTCCCACCCTTCCCAGATAAAACACCTGAATATGTTCAAGGACTTGAAAGCCTAGAGGAAGGGCAATGGAGCCACACGAGTGATTGCATGCCAGCCAACTTGGTGCCTGCAGGCCAGCCAGGATGGTCCTGGCCCTGGGTGCTCTTCTGGAAGCTTTCCATTTCCCTGCCTGAGATACCCCTCCTGTCCCGGCCCCCACTGATTTCTTCCTTCCTCACGTCTGCCCAGGGAGAAATTCCAGCGCCAGGTATGGGTGACACATCCTCTTCTTTAGCAGGTGGCATCTTGACAACTGCTGCAGAAAGTCCAGCAGAGCCCCACTCACACTGGGCCACCCACAACGCCGTGACCTGTCACTCCCTCCCACCAGCCCAGCCCCGAGACTGCTGACAGGGCAGAGAAAATGGCGTCAGGCACAGCTGCAGGGGTTCTTGCTGCCTGGAGCGGTGTTTATATTGATCTCAAAACAGGCACACCTGGGGAGGGCTGGCCGGCATGGTCAGGCTGCCCAGGTCAGCCAATCATCACCCCTCAGGGTCTCACAGTTGCAGAAAATGGAACTTGCTGAATCGGCCAGGTCCAAGGAACAGGTGTGGGCTCTTGAGAGTCAGGATAGACAATGGGCTGCAGCTCTGGCTTGTATTCTAATCATTTTATCTGGCCCATGAGTGGGAGACAGCTTCAAGAAAACCCTGGCCTAATAAGAGGACCCCAGGAGTCAGGGAGAGGAGGGGTGGGTGGTGGGTGGTGGGTGGAGACAGAGGCCTGGTGCCCCGGGTGCAGTGGAAGTCTCTGGAAGACCAGGTGGTGGCAGGCCGTACAGAGTGATGCCCAGGGTCACAGACCTGTCGGAGTTGCTATTTGTTAGTTCAAGTCCTGCTCTGAGGTGCTCTGTGTCAGATCTGAGTGACAGGTGAGCTGAGAGTGCTCTGCAATGAGGGCAATGTGCACGGTTCCTGTGTGCTCTGCCCTGCCACAGTACCTGCAAGTGTAGCTCTGTATCCTGGGAGGGAGCTGACCACGAGAGCCCCATGGGCTGCAGGGGACCTGCCCAGGGAACCCCATATCCTGGGATGGGCCTGACCATGAGAGCCCCATGGGCTGGTGTGGAGGTGGGGTACCTGCCCAGGTGAGCTCCATATCCTGAGATTGGCCTGACCACGAGAGCCCCATGGGCTGCCAGGGGCCTGGTAAAGATGTCAGGATCGTCAGTGAAGCCACCGAGTATATACCTCCAGTAGTTCCTAATTCCTACACCCTGCTGGTCATTCTACCAACCACCAGGAGACGGTATTCTGTATTAGTCTTCAATGATGCCTTCTTTTGTATGCCATTAGTCCCAGAGTCACAAGAAATTTTGGCTTGTAAGTGGCAGGACTCAACATACAACTAAAACAATACATCCAGGCCGTCTTGCCCCAAGTGTTCAAAAATTCCCACACCATCTTTGGGGAAAGCTTAGCTAAAGACGTAAAAGTTCTACCTCTGGAAAGGAAACACTCCTTCAATATGCTGACGACATTCTGATCACCAGCCCTACTAAGGAGGCCTCTGAACTACCAAGCCAATAAAGGATAGAAGTTGTCCAAGAAAAAGCTCAAATATCACAGACTACGGTGACCTGCCTGGGCTTCATTCTCACAGAAGGTCGGAGAAGCTCATCCCAGGAAAGGGAAGAAACAATTTACAGCCTTACCCCTTTCTAAAACTAGAAGACAGCTTAGGGGTTCCTGGGGAGGCCAGAGTTTGCTGCTTCTGGATCCCTAACTACAGTCTACTAGCTGGGCCTCTATATGAAACACTGAAAGGAAAAGATGATGATCCTTTTGAATAGAATCCAGAAGTGGCCTTTCAAGAATGGAAAGAGCAGTCAATTCAGACCCTTGCCCTGGAACTCCCTAATTTAGCTAAACCCTTTGACCTTTACATTCCTGGTGAAAGGTGAATTGCCATTGGAGTATTAGTGCAAAACCTGGGACCACTTGAAAAGGAACAATGCAAGAATGCCATCCAGGTAGGATAAACTATAGTCACCAAGGGGCTTGGCCCACTGCCACATCTGGCCAACATACTGGCGGTATCTAAAAACCTGGAAATCAGCAGCTCAAAAGGCCACCTCCCTCCTAAGGGAAAAGGACCCCACGTGGTGTTCCTAACCCCCAACCATGCCCTGAAGTTGCAGGGTTTGCTCCGTGGGCACACTGACCTCCAGTGAGGAAGCCCTCCTACTCCAACATCCAGAGAGATATCCGGGGGCAACGGGGCACCATGACGACACATGTGACCATCACTTGACCTGGAGTTTCTCTCATAAAACAACAAGAGTGTGTCACAAAAGAGTAGACTACTGCTTGCAGGACTTACTGCACCCAGAGGGGAGGTAATAATCTTGGCAGGGGAACCGTATATCACGCTGTCACCATAGAAAAGCCTACAGACACCGTGATGATGGTGACCAGTAAGACCGGCTGGACTCCTGTTTACTTCAAAAGGCTGTTGACTCAGTGGCCATCATGGTCCTTCATCACCACTGACCCTGGACTGTCTGGGAGTTGAGCAGTCAGGGTGCTGACACCTGGTGCTGTTTTTACGTTAATTCAGGGGCCTAACTGAAGAAAGCACAGACTACTGGTCAGAGCATCTAGGCTGGCAGAAACGGTCAGCCTAAGGTGGCTGAACAAATGTGCGGCGGGGTGAAACTGGACCTCACAGCGTCACTGCACATCTCCTTCCTGGACCCTTAAAGGTCATTAGAATCTATAACACTACCAATACTTGTGCTCAGGCGGACGAGCAGGGAGGCAGGAGGCCTGCGGACAATCAACGTCACCTGGAGGCTGCTGGGGAGAAGTTCAGACCCTCTCCCACGGGTATGAGGGCTCCTAACTCAGCACTCAGCAGTTACAGATGAAGGGTCTGCACCCTCAGCACTCTAAGAATGAGGAAGGGGACAAAATGCAGAAGAGGGGTTTGTCCCAGGCAAAGCCCCTTAAAAATCCCTGGGAGATAAAAATAGAATCTGGGCAATAAAATAAAGTCTAACCTTTTTTATCCTTTGTGCTTTGTCTAATTTCACGTGCTCCTAGGGTCCCGCATACAGAGGTTCAACAGCCGGCACTTCAGACCAGATTTCCTAGTGCAGAATGGCTGGGTCGACACTTCAGCTCCTGGAGCACAGTGCAGACTCCGCGATATAGAGCCTGAGCTGCAGCCAACCGGGCCCTCGAGAGCTCCGCCCCCTCCCTCCCACTGACTCTGACAGGATCTCTACACAGCAGCCCAGCCCACAGCCCACGGGGTAGCACATGCTCTCACCTCTGCATTCTCTGATCAAAATATAAAGTTTCCTTTGCTTCTGAACCAAACTCAGTCTCGATCTGTTGGCTCCAATGACACTGGGCAGGGGGACACTTGTTGGGGTCCACTCTGGAGGATCAGTAACAGAAATTGAGAACATTGTAACTTCAATGAACAGATGTGTGAGCCAAACTGTAATTAACATAGAACAGTGTATAAGGCTCGGGTAAAATAAGATGTTTCTAACACTTCCATTTGATATTTCCATCACTTTATTATAAGCAAGTTCAGTGAAAGGTTTGTCTTATTTGTCAGGTCAATACTAGAGAAACGAAGTGATTTCTTTCCAAGGATGTACATCTAATAATCTTGGTTAAAGCTTCAATCTTGTTTTAAATGCTTTTCCATTGAAAATGATACCTCTCTTTCAGCTCCCCCATTTCTGAGAAGTATAAAATCTTATAATTTATTATTACCAAAGGGGAAAGGTGGGAGGAGGGATAAATTAACAGTTTGGGATTAACACATACACACTGCTATGTATAAAATCGATCATTAACAAGGAACTACTGTACAGCACAGGGAACCACACTCAATATTTTGCAATAACCTATAAGGGGAAATAATCTGAAAAAAGAATAGATATTTTTATTGACATCATCTATTAATGACAGTTAAAATGGAACCTAAGGGAAACCGGTGGTGAGTGCTTCTGACCCTGAAGACTTCAATCATCTAAAGTTTGGACTCTGCCTACTTCCCAAGGCCCTTAATGAACCTATGTGTAGCCGTAGCTTAAAAAATTCCCCAGTTTGGGTTGCGGAGAGACAGTGATTTTGAAAAAGCCCTGGTGTTCTCCTCACATGAATGGGACCCTTCCTACAGCTAAAGCATGCCTGTCACACCCAGAGGATGGTATACCGTCTGATCGGGAAGAGTTTGGAAAAGGCATCTCATCTCCTCATTTCCTGGTGCTCGGGTTCACACTTCCAGCGTCTTTACTAACAGTCTCCCCACTTGGAGATGTCAGCACTGTCAACATCCTGTTGCATACAGTTTGGAATTTGTCCAGAGGATGAAGCAGAAGGAGGAGGAACAATGAGAGACAAGTCCTAGGTGTTCGGACAGGCACATGTCACTCTAATTTCCAACCAGGAAGACGAATTGACCAAAGGCTAGGGTTGCCCATGGAAACAGAATAGGGCTTGAGGAAATCCCGCTGCTTTGTGGCCAGTTCCCATAAACACAAGTTGAAAAATGGAGCTCAGTGGCACTAAAATTCACGAAACTGCAGAGTTGAAAATATCTATCACTGAAAAATGTCTTGAGGAAAGTCAGAGAAAAGGACTTGTAAGCAACGGAGAATGGCAGGAAAGGGATTGGAAGAGGTAGAAAGGACTCGCCATTAAGCACAAGAAAAGGGACTGAACATTGCCAACATTGCAGTTGGCCAAAAAGGGTGTATGCGTCTTTTTCTGTATATATTCAAGAAAAGGGCATACACTTTTTTAGCCAACCAAACAGGTGGGCACTGGAAATCAATACTACAAAACATATCACTTCGCATCAGTCAGAAGAGCCATCCTCATAAAGTGTAAACACCAGAAATGCAGGACAGGGCAAGGAGAAAAGGGAGCCCTGTGAGGCTTATAGTGGAAATGTATATTGCCAACGGTCACTCTGGAGAAGTGTATTGTGTTTAATAAAGCATCTGAAAAATGAGCTACAGAGCACAGGGCACTTGCACTCATGGACGTATATCTTGGGAAAAACAAAAATCGAGAGGACACAGGCACCCCAATGTATACCGCCTAATTGTTTAAAAGATCCTCGACCAGGATATAACTTAAATGTCTCTGGAGGGAAAAAATGGATACAGATGTGGTGCTTATGTAGAGTGGAATATGACTCAGCCTGGAAATCAATGCAATATGGCCACTTGTAACAACTCCAGAGGAGTTACGTATGATCATTCAAAGTCACAGAATTCAAAAAGAAAAAGACATACTATATCACTAATACATGGAATGTAAGCTTGGCTACACATGAACTGAATTACAAAACAGAACAGGGTCTCAAATATAGAAAACCAACTTATTCTTGCTTAAGGATAAAGGTGAGTTGGGGTGCTGCATAAAACCAGAGATTGAAATTAGCACAGATACTGTTCCATAAGCCAAATATGTAATAGTCAAGACCTACTGCTTGCTCAACAAAATGGACTCAGAACCCCATATTCAACGCCTAGGAATATACCTGACTAGTAAGAATATTAAAACCCATGGATTTATATGTCTTCATAAGAGAATCAAGTGTGTGTACAATGGCATGAACGCAGCAGTGAAAATAAGATATATCCCATTATCAAAATAAATTTCAAAAACAAAACACAATGACAGTGAAATAGAGAGCAATTCTTAAATAATTCATTCAGGGCTTGTGATGCAACCTGGATTTACCACATCTACACCCAGAGCTGGGTGAGACATAAGGCTGGACACTTCGGGCTGATAGCATTGGTGAGGTTCGTTGAGCAAATGCAGACACTTTGAAGTCATACTGCATGGTACCCATTCGAATGATTGCAACTCTCCAGGTTTCAAGGATTCTTCTTTCATCTAAAATATGCATGGGTAACCCAGAGTATGGTCCAACATGTGACCAGGAAACGTTTTAAAAGGAATCTCATGTTTCATCCCCTGGTACTCGGTTTCACCATTTCAGACGCTTTACTAACACTCTCCCCACTTGGAGAGTCAGTGCCTTTAACCTCCTGTTGGGCACAGTTTGCAATTTCTGCGCAAGATGAAAAGGAATAGGGAGAACCAATGAGAGACTAGCTCTAGGTGTCTCCAAGGGCAAATTTAACGCTCATTTCCCACCAGGAAGAGGAATTAACCAAAGGCTCAGCATGCCGTGCCGGAACCAGATTAGGGCCTGAAGCAATCCTGTGGGTTTGCGACCAGCTCACAAGATAGCGAGTTGAAGAAAGGAGCTCAGGGGCACTGTAACTCACAAACCTGCAGAGTTATAAATGACAGCTATCGTCCAAAAATATATTGAAGGAAGGCTGCGAAGACGACTTGTAAGCGGGACAGATTTGCAGGAAAACGATTTCAGGGGGTAGACGGGAATTGCATTTAAAGCATAGGAAAAGAGGCAGAACGTCGACAATGATGCTCTTGGCCAAAAAGGGCGTATGCGTTTTTTCCTGAATATATTCAGGAAAAAACGCATACGCCCTTTTTGGCCAACCAAGCAAGCATGTTAAAGAAATCTGCACTACAATGAAGTCTCACTGCCCCCCTGTCAAAAGGGCCATCTGAAAAAAGTGTAAAATCCAGAAAGGGAACACAGGCCATGGAGAACAGGG
Source organism: Delphinapterus leucas (assembly GCF_059928025.1). Lineage (NCBI taxonomy): Eukaryota > Metazoa > Chordata > Mammalia > Artiodactyla > Monodontidae > Delphinapterus > Delphinapterus leucas. Next base: position 4,866,512 of record NW_028322235.1, read on the forward strand.
AGCCTTGTTATGCTGATGGGCGGGATGTAAATTGCCAACAGCCACTCTGGAGAAGTGTATGGTGTTTCCCAGAACACCGAAAAAACAAAGCTACGGAGCCTACGGCACTTCCACTTATGGTCCTATAGCTTAGGGAAATTAAATTCAAAAACACACAGCCACCCCAAAGTGTCGGACGGCTCTGTTTACAAGAACCTCGTCTACGGTACAAGTTAAATATCCCAGAATGTGAAAAATGGATAAAGAAGTTGTGGTACGTACGTACACTGGAATATCACTCAGCAATGAAATCTATGTCATCAGGCCCATCGCGGCATAATGAGTGGATTCGGGTACGATGATTCTAAGGGAAATAAGTCACACAGAAAATGAAACATCATAAGATATCACTACTACACGGAATGTAAACTTGGCTACACATGAACTGAATTACAAAACAGAACAGGGTCTCAAATTTAGAAAACCAACTTATGCTTGCTTAAGGGGAAAGGTGAGTTGGGGTGCTGCATAAAACCAGAGATAGAAATTAGCACAGATACCTTTCCATAAGCCAAATATGTAATAGTCAAGACCTACCCCTTGCTCAACGAAATGGACTAAACACCCCATATTCAACGCCTAGGAATACACCTGACTAGTAAGAATCTTCAAACCCATGGATTTATATGTCTCCGTAAGAGAATGAAGCGTGTGTACAGCGGCATGAATGCAGCAGAGAAAATCCGATAAATCCCATTATCAAAATGAATTACACAAACAAAACCCAAGGACAGTGAAATAGAGAGCAATTCTTAAATAATTCATTCAGGGCTTGTGATGCAACCTGGATTTACCACATCTACACCCAGAGCTGAGTGAGACATAAGGTTGGGCACTTCGGGCTGATAGCATTGGTGAGGTTCGATGAGCAAATGCAGACCCTTTGAAGTCATACAGCATGGTACCCATTCCATGGGTCCCAACTCTCCAAGTTTAAGGGATTCTTCCTTCAGCTAAAACATGCATGGGAAACCCACAGTATGGTGCACCGTGTGACTGGCAAACGTTTTCAAATGCATCTCAGTTTTCGTCCCCTTTTACTCGGGTTCACCATTCCAGACCCTTTACGAACACTCTCCCCACTTGGAGTGTCAGTGCCTTTAACCTCCTGTTGGGCACAGTTTGCAATTTCTGCGCAAGATGAAAAGGAATAGGGAGAACGAATGAGAGACTAGCTCTAGGTATCTGCACGGGGAAATTTAACGCTCATTTCGCACCAGGAAGAGGAATTAACCAAAGGCTCAGCATGCCGTGCCGGAACCAGATTAAGGCCTGAAGCAATGCTGCGGGTTTGAGGCCAGCTCACAAGATAGCGAGTTGAAGAAAGGAGCTCAGGGGCACTGTAACTCACAAACCTGCAGAGCTATAAATGACAGCTATCGTCCAAAAATATATTGAAGGAAGGCTGCGAAGACGACTTGTAAGCGGGGCAGAATTGCAGGAAAACGATTTCAGGGGGTAGACGGGAATTGCATTTAAAGCACAGGAAAAGAGGCAGAACGTCGACAATGATGCTCTTGGCCAAAACGGGCGTATGCGTTTTCTCCTGAATATATTCATGAAAAAACGCATACGCCCTTTTTGGCCAACCAAGCAAGCATGTTAAAGAAATCTGCACTACAATGAAGTCTCACTGCCCCCCGGTCAAAAGGGCCATCTGAAAAAATGTAAAATCCAGAAAGGCAGCACAGGCCATGGAGAACAGGGAGCCTTGTTATGCTGATGGGCGGGATGTAAATTGCCAACAGCCACTCTGGAGAAGTGTATGGTGTTTCCTGGAACACCGAAAAAACAAAGCAACGGAGCCTACGGCACTTCCACTTATGTTCCTATAGCTTAGGGAAATTAAAATCAAAAACACACAGCCACCCCAAAGTGTCGGACGGCTCTGTTTACAAGAACCTCGTCTACGGTACAAGTTAAATATCCCAGAATGTGAAAAATGGATAAAGAATTTGTGGTACGTACGTACAATGGAATATCACTCAGCAATGAAATCTATGTCATCAGGCCCGTCGCGGCATAATGAGTGGATTCAGGTACGATGATTCTAAGTGAAATAAGTCACACAGAAAATGAAACATCATAAGATATCTCTAATACACGGAATGTAATCTTGGCTACACATGAACTGAATTACAAAACAGAACAGGGTCTCAAATTTAGAAAACCAACTTATGCTTGATTAAGGGGAAAGGTGAGTTGGGGTGCTGCATAAAACCAGAGATAGAAATTAGCAATGATACCTTTCCATAAGTCAAATATGTAATAGTCAAGTCCTACCCCTTGCTCAACGAAATGGACTAAACACCCCATATTCAACGCCTAGGAATACACCTGACTAGTAAGAATCTTCAAACCCATGGATTTATATGTCTCCAAAAGAGAATCAAGCGTGTGTACAGCTGCATGAAGGCAGCAGAGAAAATCCGATAAATCCCATTATCAAAATGAATTACAAAAACAAAACCCAAGGACAGTGAAATAGAGACCAATTATTAAATAGTTCATTCAGGGCTTGTGATGCAACCTGGATTTACCACATCTACACCCAGAGCTGAGTGAGACATAAGGTTGGGCACTTCGGGCTGATAGCATTGGTGAGGTTCAATGAGCAAATGCAGACCCTTTGAAGTCATACTGCATGGTACCCATTCCATGAGTCCCAACTCTCCATGTTTAATGGATTCTTCCTTCAGCTAAAACATGCATGGGAAACCCACAGTATGGTGCACCGTGTGACCGACAAACGTTTTCAAATGCATCTCAGTTTTTGTACCATTTTACTTGGGTTCACCATTCCAGACCCTTTACTAACACTCTCACCACTTGGAGAGTAGGTGCCTTTAACCTCCTGTTGGTCACAGTTTGCAATTTCTGCGCAAGATGAACAGGAATAGGGAGAACCAATGAGAGACTAGCTGTAGGTGTCTGCACGGGCAAATGGAACGCTCATTTCCCACCAGGAAGAGGAAATAACCAAAGGCCCAGCATGCCCTGCCGGAACCAGATTAGGGCCTGAAGCAATCCTGTGGTTTTGCGGCCAACTCACAGGAAAGCGTGTTGAAGAAAGCAGCTCAGGGGCACTGTAATTCACAAACCTGCAGAGTTATAAATGACAGCTATCGTCCAAAATATATTGAAGTATGTCTGCGAAGAGGACTTAGAATTTGGGCTGAAATTCAGGAAAACGATTTCGGGGGTAGACTGGAATTGCACTTAACGCCTAGGAAAAGACGGAGAACGGCGACAATGATGCACTTGGCCAAAAAGGGTGTATGCGTTTTTTCCTGAATATAATCAGGAAAAAACGCATACGCCCTTTTTGGCCAACCAAGCAAGCGTGTAAAGAAATCTGCACTACAATGAAGTCTCTCTGCCCCCCGGTCAAAAGGGCCATCTGAAAAAAGTGTAAAATCCAGAAAGGCAGGACAGGCCATGGAGAAGAGGGAGCATTGTTATCCTGATGGGCGGGATGTGAATTGCCAACAGCCACTCTGGAGAAGTGTATGGTATTTCCTGAAACACATAAGAAACAAAGCAACACAGCCTATGGCACTTCCACTTATGGTCCTATAGCTTAGGGAAATTAAAATCAAAACCACACAGGCACCCCAAAGTTTGGAACGGCTCTGTTTACAAGAACCTCGTCTACGGTACAAGTTAAATATCCCAGAGGGCGAAAAATGGATAAAGAAGTTGTGGTTCTTACGTACAATGGAATATCACTCAGCAATGAAATCTATGTCATCAGGCCCGTAGCGGCATAATGAGTGGATTCAGGTACGATGATTCTACGTGCAATAGGTCACACAGAAAAAGAAACATTCATAAGGTATCACTAATACACGGAATGTAATCTTGGCTACACATGAACTGAATTACAAAACAGAACAGTGTCTCAAATTTAGAAAACCAACTTATGCTTGCTTTTTGGGGAAAGGTGAGTTCGGGTGCTGCATAAAAACAGAGATTGAAATTCGCACTGATACAGTTCCATAAGCCAAATATGTAATAGACAAGACCTACTGCTTGCTCAACGAAATGGGCTCAACACCCCATATTCAACGCCTAGAAATATACCTGCCTAGCAAGAATCTTAAAACCCATGGATTTATATGTGTCTGAAAGAGAATCCAGCGTGTGTTCAGTGGCCTAAAGGCAACAGTGAAAATCCGATAAATCATATTATCAAAATAAATTTCAAAAACAAAACACAATGACAGTGAAATAGAGAGCAATTCTTAAATAATTCACTCAGGGCTTCTGATGCAACCTGGATTTACCACATGTACACCCAGTGCTGGGGAGACATAAGGCCGGACACTTCGCCCTGATAGCATTGTTGAGGTTCGGTGAGCAATTGCAGACCCTTTGAAGTCATACTGCATGGTACCCATTCCAAGGGTCCCAACTCTCCAGGTTTAAGGGATTCTTCCTTCCGCTACATCATGTATGGGAAACCCAGAGTATGGTCCACCATGTGATTGGGAAACGTTTTCAAATGCATCTCAGTTTTCTTCCCTTTATACTCGGGTTCACCATTCCAGACGCTTAACTAACACTCTCCCCACTTGGAGAGTCAGTGCCTTTAACCTCCTGCTTGTCACAGTTTGCAATTTCTGCGCAAGATGAACAGGAATAGGGAGAACCAATGAGAGACTAGCTGTAGGTGTCTGCACGGGCAATTTAATGCTCAT